>NC_091472.1:88352825-89024648 GCF_036971445.1 Narcine bancroftii | reverse complement strand
AATTTTGGACCCAAAAAGTTAAATGTTTCTTTTCAGATATGCTGCCTGATCTTCGTTTTTTTCCAGCATTTTTTAAATTTAATCTTCTGTGGCCCGATTTAAAGGTATTCTAAGGCCATCAAACTACGATGTAGATTTGTGCTTGGAGAGAACAAATCGTTTGCTAAATTTGTCATGAACACATTATATACAGTTCATTTTATAGATTATTCTCTGTATTTGAAAAGTTAATCTACTTTAATCAGGCAGGCTGCTAAATAAAACACAAAATAAACTTACACATCACATTGGTTCTGTTCATACAATGCCTTCATCTCTTCAAGAACTTCTCGGATACCATCCTCCTGGAAGTGGTAAATCTCATTTGAATAAATCACACATTTTACATGGATAATATATATATATATAAAAACAAATCTACTTCACTGAGAAAGACTACTGCTGACCTGACTTGTGCTAGTGCCTTGGCTTCCCCCCACCCCAGCTTCCCCCAGTCCCATTCATATAGCCATCCACTCCTTTCTCCCCATATACTTTTCTTCATTTCCTTTAAGCAGCATTTAAAGTCTCATCAGTGCCGGTTCTTGGATGGGGGGGGGGGGGGTGTGTTGTATGGCGATGCACATAGTTGTAGTGACGAACTGGCCCTGCTTGTCACACGCAGTCAGCAGGGTAGCCACGGCAAAGATGGCGTTGCAGTACCTTCTCTTCTGGTCCAGACTGGAAGGGTGCATGCGTGCTTGCATCAGCATGACGCAAGTTCCAGAACACGAAGGGCGGGATCAGACAGCCTTAAAGGCTGCAGCGCAAAATTCAAAGTAAAGCAGCTGTGTTACTTGAGCTCTCAGCCTGTTTTCCCAGTCTTTTTGCTGCATTCGCAACCCGCTACGGTGAGTTTATTGTCATACATAAAAGTACAATGTATATATCCACTAAAATTTATACTGGTTGCATATAAACAGGTACGCAAGATATATCAACCACAATAGAATACATTAAAATACCCCATAAAAGAGAATATTTAAAGCAATGGCTCTCAACCTTTTTCTTTCCACGCACATACCACTTTAAGTATTCCCTATGCCGTAGGTGCTGTGTGATTAGTAAGCGATTACTTAAGGTGGTGAGATATCGCCTCAAACCGTGCATCTTGGCGCCTCACAGTTTGACGGGCAGCAACCTCCTTTGAAGAAGACCGCAGAGCCCACCTCACTGACAAAAGACAAAGGAGGAAAAACCCAACACCCAACCCCAACTAACCAATTTTCCCCTGCAACCACATCTGCCTGTCCTGCATCGGACTTGTCAGCCACAAACGAGCCTGCAGCTGACGTGGACATTTACCCCTCCATAAATCGCCAAGCCCAACCCAACACCCAACCCCAACCAACCAATTTTCCCCTGCAACCACGTCTGCCTGTCCTGCATCGGACTGGTCAGCCACAAACGAGCCTGCAGCTGACGTGGACATTTACCCCTCCATAAATCGCCAAGCCAAAGAAGACTCAAGGTGGTATGTGCGTGGAAAGAAAGAATTTGAAAACCACTGCTTTAAATCACACCTAATTGACTCGATATGTGCACAGTTTCATAACTCCAAAGGAAATGGGCCAATGACAATTTTTCCTCAAGCAAAATATTTCAGTAACTATTGGGTCTACAGCAGTGATTCTCAACCTTCCCTTCCCACTCACATCCCACCTTGAGCAATCCCTCACTAATCACAGAACACCAATGGCATAGGGATACTTAAAGTGGTATGCAAGTGGAAAGAAAAAGGTTGACAACCAATGATTTAAAGGATAAACAAATTTTCAGTTATAGTTAGTACAAGAAAAAGTGTTGCAAGAGTGCAGACAGGTCTCCTTGGTGTCCACAGAGTAGTTTATGGTTACAGTAGTAAGAGGAAGTTCAAGAACCTGATTATCATATAACCATTTAGGGCACAGAAACAGGCCAGTTCGGCCCTACTAGTCTGTGCTGAATATCTTCACCCACCTAGTCCCACTGACCCACATTTGGCTCATAACCCTCCACACCTCTCCCATCCATATACCTCTCCAACTTTTCCTTGACTATCAACATCGATCTCACTTCTACCACCTCTGCCGGAAGTTCATTCCACACCCCCACCACCCTCTGCGTGAAGAAACTGCCCCTCATGCTTCCCCTAAACTTTTCTCCTTTTACTCTCAAACCATGCCCTTTTGTTTAAATCTCCCCCACTCTCAATGGAAAAAGCGTATCCACATTGACTCTACCTTTCCCCTTAAAATTTTGAATACCTCTATCAAATCTCCCCTCAACCTTCTATGCTCCAGGGAATAAAGACCCAGCAGCCTGCTCAACCTTTCCCTGTAATTCAAACCCAGCAACATTCTTGTAAACCTCCTCTGCACTCTCTATTCTTCCTGCAATTTGGTGATGAAAACTGCACAAAGTATTCCAAATTTGGCCTCAACACAACATCCAACTCCTGTGTTCAATATTCTGATTTTTGAAAACCAACATACTAAATGCCTTCTTCACCACCCTATCCACGTGATTCAACTTTCAGAGAATTATGTACCAGGACTCCTAAATCCCCTTGTTTCCCTGCCCTCCTCAATTATCTACCATTTAACGTGTGTGACCGATTTTGATAATCCTACCAAAATGTAGCACCTTACATTTATCAGTATTAAACTCCATCTGCCATCTTTCTGCCCACTCTTCTGTTCTGTATCAACCTGTTAGCTTTGATAATCTTCCTCACTGTCCACAACACCACCAACTATTGTATCATCTGCAAATTTACTAATCCAATTTGCCACCCTATCATTTAGATCATTAATATACATGACCAACAGCAGTGGACCTAGTACAGGTACACAATCCTTTATCCGGATTTCAGAAAGCCAGATTTAAGCCCACCCAAATTGTGCTGCTGTCTTCCCCCTCACCCCCTTCCAGTCACACTGCCGTCTGCCCCCCCCCGCCCGACTCGCGCTGCCAGCTCTCTCCCCACTTTCCAGATTTTAGATGTCCAGATAAAGGATTGTGTACCTGTACCAATCCCTGAGGCACTCCACTTGTCACTGGCCTCCAATTCGACAAACAATTTTCCACCACTATTCTCTGGCATCTCCCATCCAATCATTGCTGAATCCACTTCACTACTTCATCAATAACACCTAATGTTTCCACCTTCCTTACTAATCTCTTATGGGGAACCTTGTCAAAACCCTTTCTAAGGTTCAAATAGACAACATCCACCGCTTTCCCCTCATCGACCTTTTCAGTAACCTCCTCGAAAAACTCAAGAGTTGTTAAACATGATCAACCATGTACAAAAACATGCTGACTACTCCAAATCAATCCCCGTCTTTCCAAATAGTTGTGTATACCATCTCTAAGAACACTTTCCATTAATTTACCCACCACAGACATCAGACATACAAGCTGATAATTACCAGGTTTACTTTTGGATCCTTTTTTGAACAGCGGAAACATCATGAGCCACCCTCCAGTCCTCCGGCACTCCCGCTGTGACCAGTGACATTTTAAATATTTCTGTCAATGCCCCCAATACTTGTTCACTAACCTCCCTCAGGGAATATTTTGTTAGGACCTGGAGATTTATCCACCTTGATTTTAAAAAAAATAGTCAACACTACCTCCTCATTAATCCTTATATTATCTATGACCTCCCTACCATATTTCTTCACTTCATCTGGCTCAATATTCTTTTCCTTAGTGAATACTGAAGAAAAAAATATCACTTAAAATTTCTCCTTTGACTTCTCATGGAGCCTTCCCCCCCCACCCCCCATTTCCAATACTGCCCCCTCTCAAGTCAGTTCCTCTATGTATCGATTAAGAAAACTTTCCTGAACAGACTTAAACTCTACTCCATCCAGCCCTCTTACTGTATGGGCGCCCCAGTTAATGTTTGGAAAGTTGAAATCTCCCATAATTACCACCTTTTGCTTATTACAAATATATGCAATTTCCTTAAATTCTCTCCTCTAATTCCCTCAGCCCATGTGGTGGTCTATAATACACTCCTATTAATGTATTTATGCATCTGCCATTCCTCAATTCCACCCAACCATCACTGCTGTAATGTTCTCTCTAATAAGCAATGAAACTCCTCCACCCTTTATTCTGCCCCCCCCCACCTCCCCTGTTCTATCATGCTCAAACAACAGAATTTTGGAATATTTAACTGCCAAACATGCCCTTACTTGCAACCAAATTTCACTGATGGCAACAATATCGTATTTGCATGCCTATCCATGCCTTAAGCTCATCCTCCTTATTTAATGATCCTTGCATTAAAATATGTGCACTTGAGAGAATGTCCTCCACGTATACTCCTTTTGTTACCATCTACCTTTACATCCTTCCTTCTCATTTTTTTTTTTTTTTTTTACATTCTGTTCCCTCTATGCCTTCCAGTCTAGGTGTTCTTCCTCCCTAATCGCCATACTCTCATTCTGATTCCAACCCCCCCCCCCTGCAAAACTAGTTTAAACCCTCCCCAACAGCTTTAGCAAACCTGTCTGCCGAGATATTGGTCCCCCTCCAGTTCAAGGGCAGCCTGTCCCTTTTGTACAGGTCAGACTTTATCCAGAAGAGATCCCAATGATCCAGAAATCTAAACCCCTACCTCATGCACCAGCTCCTGAGACACACATTCATCCTGCACAACTTACTGTTCCTACCTCTCTAGCATGTGGCATAGGCAGCAACCCTGAGATTGCCACCCTCAAGGTCCTGCTTTTCAACTACTTCCCCAATTCCATGTATCCTTCTTCAGGACCTCATCTAATTATACCATTGGTCCCCACGTGGACCAGAACTTCTGGCTGCTCACCCTCCAGATTGTTGTGGACTCAATTAGAGACATCCCCGACCCTAGCACCTGGGAGGCAACATACCAACTAGGAGCCCCAATTTCATCCAGCAAACCTCCTACCTGCTCCCCTAACCAGCGAGTTCCCAACTAAAAGAGCCCTTCTCTTTTCTCCCCTTCCAAGCCAAGGGTCCAGCCCCTGTGCCAGAGACTTGATATCAATGATGTCCCCTGTAGATCATTCCCCCCCAACAGTATATGTGTTGTTGAGAGGAATGGCTACAGTGGTACTCTGCTCTGCCTGCCTGTCTGTCTGTCTGCCTCTCTTCCCCCCCCCCTTTCCCCTCCTCACAGTCATTTAGTTACCTGACTTCTGACTGTTAGGGGTGACTGCCTCCCTTATGATCCACAGTTCATCCAGATGCAAATTCAGTTCCCTAACCTGGTCTTCCAGGAGTTGCAACTGGATGTACCTTCTGTAGGTGAGGTCATCAGGAACATCTGTGCTGTCCCTGACCTCCCACATCCTGCAATCAGAGCACTCAACTACCCTAACTACCTCCATCATCTTCTCTTCAATTTAAATTAGAATAATTAAAGATAAACTTTAAAAAAAAACACCAAACCTTACTTCACTGGGAGCTCTTCCTCAGCTTCTGCCAACCAAAGCCTCAGTGCCCCACTCCTTCCCTATGTCATTCCTCACTGACTGCTCCTTTACATCACCCTCCTTTTATTGGCCCTCTACCAATGAACCTAATTACCCAATTACTGTCTCCCACAAATCATTTCCAGCTGACTCCCTTGAAGCAGCACCTCACATAGATTTCTTCAATAGATGGGAGGTCAAAACTTATGGCTACATTTCCTTTGCAGCATCCTGCATTCCTGGGCAATCATATTACCAAACCAGACCCTGATGCAACCATATGTATATTTTCCACAGTGCACCATAAAAGTTTAATAAAGTATTCAACAACATGCCAAATTTCATCAGACTCTGTAGAAAGTGTAGGAGATTTAAATTTAAATTGGAAATTAAAATGCAGTTTAAATAATTTCATTTGAAGCCAGGTTTAAACTTATTGGATGGTACTCTTTCGTTTAGTAAATTGAAGGCATTGTCACTCATCAAAATTCATTAACAGTCAGTTACACAGCACAGAAATGTGACCTTTGGCACAACTGTGATTGGAATGCCAATGAACTGTTTCAACAGGAATGGTCATAGCACTAATCATTCGCAATCAAATAATGAGCAACATAAGGTTGCAGAGGTCAAATTAATGAACAAGCAGTCATATTTCTGGACCATTGGCCCAGAGATACAGGTCAAACCGTGGCAAGTGGGGATTTTAAATTCAAGTCATTTAAGTCAACCTGGACTTCAAAAATTTATCAAAGGTAATGTCAGTGATGGTAGCCATAAACTACTGGATGATCCTACCTAGAAAATAATAGGACTGAACAAATCAAAGGGGCTGCAGATTACAGAATCTAGAACAAAAATAAATGATGGAAGAACTCAGCAGGCCAAGCAGTAAGCAGGGTAAAAACTATGAGGTGATGTTCTGGGTCACAAACTTTCATCAGAACTGACAGATCAGTACAGATTACCAGTATACAACAGTATGAGTGGTGCTAGGAAATATTACTCCATCAAAGCAGTTGGTCGCAATGTGGGAAACAAACACCGGGGAGGAAATAGTTGGAAGCCAGATTGGTTTGGGAGTGGATGAAATGATGGGCAGATGAAGGAAGGGATGGAAAAGGAAAAAAACTAAGTAAAAAGATGAGCATGTGAGGGAGGAGAGCACTGGGGCATCAGTTGCCTGGAAAATTCAGTGTTTTCAGATCATGGAAATTATAGGCCACTGAGCCTTACATCAGAGGTAGGCAAATTATTGGAAGGTATTCTAAGAGATCAGATATACAAATATTTGGATAGCCAGGGACTAATTATGGATAATCAACCTGGCTTTGTGTGTGGTAGGTCATGTTTAACTAATCTTGTAGAGTTTTTCAAGGTTACCAGGAAAGTTGACGAAAGAAAGGATGTGGATGCTGTCTACATGGACTTTAGTAAGGCCTTTGACAAGGTCCCACTTGGGAGGTTAGTCAGGAAGGTTCAGACGCTGGGCATTCATGGTGAAGCAGTGAACAGGATATGATGATGGCTGGATGGGAGAAACCAGAGAATAATAGTGAAAGATTGTTTCTCAGATTGGAGGCCTGTGTCTAGTGGTGTGCCTCAGAGATCGGCACTGGGACCACTGTTGTTTGTCATCTATATCAATGATCTAGATGATAATGTGGTAAGATTGGAGATGATACCGAAAGCAAAGAAGGCTTTCAAAGCTTGCAGAAGGATCTGAGCCAGTTGGTAAAATGGTCTGAAAAATGGCAGATGAAGTTTAATGCAGACAAGTGTAAGGTATTGCAGTTTGGAAGGACAAACCAAGAAAGGTCATACAAGGAAAATGGTAGGGCACTGAGGAATGTGGAAGAACAGAGGGATCTGGGAATACAGATAGATATAGAAATTCCCTGAAAGTGGTGTTACAGGTGTATAGGTTTGTAAAGAGGGCTTTTGGCTTGTAGTACTGGGTACAGGAGTTGGGATGTTATACTATATGACATTGGTGATGCCAAAATTGGAGTATTGTGTGCAGTTTTGGTCACCTAACTACAGGAAAGAGATCAATAAGAAAGAAAGTGCAAAGAAGATGTATTAATATGTTGCCTGGAGTTCAGGAACTGAGTTACAGGGAAAGATTAAACAGGTGAGGACTTTATACCCTGAGCACAGAAGAGAGATTTGATACAGGTATTTAAAATTATGAGGGGGATAGACAGAGTAAATGTAGATAGGTTTTTTCTACTGAGGGTGGGTGAAAAACAAACCAGAAGACATGGGTTAATGGTGAAAGGGGAAAAGTTTAGGTGAAACATGAGGGGAAGTGGGAGTGTGGAACGAGCCAGCTGAAGTGGTAAATGCAGGCTCAATTTTAATATTTAAGAAGAATTTGGACAGGTACACGGATGGGAGAGGTATGGAGGGCTGTACTCTGGGTGCAAGTCACTGGGACTAGGGGAAAAAATGGTTCGGCACAGACCAGAGGGGCCGAGGGGACACATTTCTGCTATGGTTTTATCAGATTGGAGGCTATCCAAGCAGAGTATGAATCTTCCCATTTGAGTTTGGCCTCTCCCTAGCAAAGGACAGTCAGATCAGTGTGGGAATGGGAAGGAGAGTTAAAATGACATGCAAAAGGATGCTCGAGACTGCAATTACAGATGAAATGCTTTGCAAAGTATTCGCCTAATCCATGCTTGGTTTATCCTTAAATTCTTAACAGATGACAAGATAGATGTCAGGATGACATTACACTTGGTTGAGGCAATTGGAATTAGTTAGTCTCAAAATAATAAGTATTATGGATTAAGATGAGAATAAATTTCCTCACCTGCAGAATAGCAAATCTTTGGAATTCTACACCCAAAAGGGCTGTGGTGGGTCAGTTATGGAGTGTATACAAGACGTCCGGTACCGCACGGATGGCAGTCTCTTCAATCTGAGGCGCCTGCAAGCTCACACCAAGACACAAGAGCAACTTGTCCGTGAATTACTCTTTGCAGACGATGCCGCTTTAGTTGCCCATTCAGAGCCAGCTCTTCAGCGCTTGACGTCCTGTTTTGCGGAAACTGCCAAAATGTTTGGCCTGGAAGTCAGCCTGAAGAAAACTGAGGTCCTCCATCAGCCAGCTCCCCATGACTACCAGCCCCCCCACATCTCCATCGGGCACACAAAACTCAAAACGGTCAACCAGTTTACCTATCTCGGCTGCACCATTTCATCGGATGCAAGGATCGACAACGAGATAGACAACAGACTTGCCAAGGCAAATAGCGCCTTTGGAAGACTACACAAAAGAGTCTGGAAAAACAACCAACTGAAAAACCTCACAAAGATTAGCGTATACAGAGCCGTTGTCATACCCACACTCCTGTTCGGCTCCGAATCATGGGTCCTCTACCTGCATCACCTACGCCTCCTAGAACGCTTCCACCAGCGTTGTCTCAACATTCATTGGAGCGACTTCATCCCTAACATCAAAGTACTCGAGATGGCAGAGGCCGACAGCATCGAATCCCACGCTGCTGAAGATCCAACTGCGCTGGGTAGGTCACATCTCCAGAAAGGAGGACCATCGCCTTCCCAAGATCGTGTTATATGGTGAGCTCTCCACTGGCCACTGAGACAGAGGTGCACCAGAGAAGAGGTACAAGGACTGCCTAAAGAAATTTCTTGGTGCCTGCCACATTGACCACCGCCAGTGGGCTGATATCGCCTCAAACCGTGCATCTTGGCGGCTCACAGTTCGGCGGGCAGCAACCTCCTTTCAAGAAGACCGCAGAGCCCACCTCACTGACAAAAGACAAAGGAGGAAAAACCCAACACCAACCAACCAATTTTCCCTTGCAACCGCTGCAACCGTGTCTGCCAGTCCCGCATCGGACTTGTCAGCCACAAACGAGCCTGCAGCTGACGTGGACATTACCCCTCTATTAATCTTCGTCCGCGAAGCCAAGCCAAAGAAAAGAACAAGACACTGATTGTTAGCTTTCTGAACATTAACAGAATAAATCAATATGGAGATAGTACTAGAACATGGCAATAACATTAAAGTTCAGCCATGATCTTACTGAATGACTGAGCAGGTGTGTGAGGATGAAATACCGTTCCTGCTTTCGCTTCTTATGATCTCAAAATAATTTGCCTCACCAGCAAATATATAAGAATCCAATTTTCATTCTTTCACAGATGGGGCACATGGTGGCTGATGGGACACACATGTAGTGTGAGGTGGGGCACAAAAGATTTCTTCATGCTCCCAATGCATGGCCTCAAAATAATCCCAAACATTCATTCTCCATTAAGGAATCAGTAGGGATGTGGTATTTCTTCAGTGAAGCTTTGAATTGTTTTCTAGCTATCTGGTAATGTCCTGCCATGAAAGATCTTGGAATAGCGTGTTGGAAGTCAGGTGTTGGGAATGTGAAAGAAGTTGTCTGGCCAGCATAACTGAGAGAAAAACCAAGGCCTCAATACTGAAGATTTTTCTTGAGAGGACCATGACATTTGTGTGATTAATCCTAGGGAAAAGATTCTGACTGTCTACCCTCTCAAGGCATGTGAGTGAGGTCAAAACAAAAAGAGCCAAGCGCTTGCGCGAGGCCTACAGCAGGGGGTGGGGGGGGAGAGGTCAAGGGGCACAGTGCCTTTAGATACTTCTGCACATCAATGTTTTTAAGAGTCTTGTCATTAACTGTATACATTTGACCTTCCAAAGAACCAACACATCAGACTTGTCTGGATTAAACTCCATCTGCCATTTTTCAGTCCATATCTGTAAATAACTTATATCCTGCTATTTTTGATTGCCCTCTTCGCTGTCCAGCTCTGCCAATTTTAGCACCTTTTACAAACCCAACCAAAATTTTTTTCATCCTTCATTAAGAGTGATGTTCCTTAGGGATTAGTTTTGGGACCCTTTTTATTATACATGTCCCAACACCAATATGCAAAGGACACCACTCCTCATAGACCTCCACTCTTCCACTCTTCCACCACTACTCTGTCTTCTTTGGGCCAGCCAATTATGAATCCAAGCTATGAATTCACCATGGATCTGTATCTTCTAGATCAGCCCACTGCAAAGGATCCTGTCAAAAAGGTACTTTAGTCCACATAGACAATATTATCTGCCCTAGTCAACCACCTATCCTCAAAAAATTTAATCAAATTTTTAAAACATGACCTGCCCTGAACAAATCCACACTTACTGTTCCAAATCTATGCCTTTCCATATATGCACAGATTATATCCCCAAGTTTCCCTACTACTTTTATGAGGCTCACTGGCCAATAACTTTCTGGATTATTCCCATTTCCCTTCTTGAACAAAGGTTATCCCCCCCAGCACTCCATGGCCTTACCTTTTACGAGTGAGGATATAAAGATCTGTCAAGCACACAGCAATCTCCTGGGTCCTATCCCATCAACCCCCCAGGGGCTTCTCCACTCTCATATTCCTCAAAAGACCCAGCATAGTATTACTATACCTCAAAGTTCCCC
The DNA here is from genome assembly GCF_036971445.1 of Narcine bancroftii. Classification (NCBI taxonomy): domain Eukaryota; kingdom Metazoa; phylum Chordata; class Chondrichthyes; order Torpediniformes; family Narcinidae; genus Narcine; species Narcine bancroftii. The sequence continues at coordinate 89,013,673 of NC_091472.1, read as the reverse complement.
CAACACTACATTCTCTACACTATGCTCCCCATCCCCATCATCCATATCCTCCTTCATGGTGCATACCAATGTAAAGTATTAATTTACTACCTCACCCACTTCATCTAATGCAAAACACAAATTGAAAGACAACAAAAAGTGTTGGAGAGACTCAGGTCACGCAGCATCCGTACAAATTAAAAGACAAAACAACACCTCGGGCCTGAGCCCTTCGTCGAGGATCGAGATCTTGTCTCCATTTATCATTCCAAAGCTCCCCGAAAAGCTTTTATTATATTGTCACCTCCCCATATCAGATTATAACATTAGCAGCCTGTCACCACTTATCATCCTCACTAACCCGCCCCCCCCCAATCATCATGATCCACTTTTTCTCTTGCCTCTCGTTTCCTTTGTGAGGCAAACACCAATTAATTGTCTCCCCCATTACCCTTCACCGACCCCTTGTCCATCGACCCTGCCCAACCCCTACTGCCCTATCTACATTAAACTAGCTTTTGCATCATATATATTCTATTACTTCCCCTTCGCACTCTCAGCCTTGATGTCGGGTTCCGACCTGGAATCGTTGACCATTCTTTTTCTCCTACTCGACCCGGCGAGTTCGTCCAACTGATTGTTTTTCTGTGGTGGCTTTTAATTATGTTTATGTGAGGGAAAGGGTACGGGCGATGGAGATCGAGGTCTCCAGATATTGTAGACCCCGTCATTTATCCATGTTTGGGAGAACTGGGGTTTTTTTCTTTGGCTTGGCTTCGCGGACGAAGATTTATGGAGGGGGTAAAAAGTCCACGTCAGCTGCAGGCTCGTTTGTGGCTGACCAGTCCGATGCGGGACAGGCAGACACGATTGCAGCGGTTGCAAGGGAAAATTGGTTGGTTGGGGTTGGGTGTTGGGTTTTTCCTCCTTTGCCTTTTGTCAGTGAGGTGGGCTCTGCGGTCTTCTTCAAAGGAGGCTGCTGCCCGCCAAACTGTGAGGCGCCAAGATGCACGGTTTGAGGCGTTATCAGCCCACTGGCGGTGGTCAATGTGGCAGGCACCAAGAGATTTCTTTAGGCAGTCCTTGTACCTTTTCTTTGGTGCACCTCTGTCACGGTGGCCAGTGGAGAGCTCGCCATATAATACGATCTTGGGAAGGCGATGGTCCTCCATTCTGGAGACGTGACCCATCCAGCGCAGCTGGATCTTCAGCAGCGTGGACTCGATGCTGTCGACCTCTGCCATCTCGAGTACCTCGACGTTAGGGGTGTGAGCGCTCCAATGGATGTTGAGGATGGAGCGGAGACAACGCTGGTGGAAGCGTTCTAGGAGCCGTAGGTGGTGCCGGTAGAGGACCCATGATTCGGAGCCGAACAGGAGTGTGGGTATGACAACGGCTCTGTATACGCTTATCTTTGTGAGGTTTTTCAGTTGGTTGTTTTTCCAGACTCTTTTGTGTAGTCTTCCAAAGGCGCTATTTGCCTTGGCGAGTCTGTTGTCTATCTCATTGTCGATCCTTGCATCTGATGAAATGGTGCAGCCGAGATAGGTAAACTGGTTGACCGTTTTGAGTTTTGTGTGCCCGATGGAGATGTGGGGGGGCTGGTAGTCATGGTGGGGAGCTGGCTGATGGAGGACCTCAGTTTTCTTCAGGCTGACTTCCAGGCCAAACATTTTGGCAGTTTCCGCAAAGCAGGACGTCAAGCGCTGAAGAGCTGGCTCTGAATGGGCAACTAAAGCGGCATCATCTGCAAAGAGTAGTTCACGGACAAGTTTCTCTTGTGTCTTGGTGTGAGCTTGCAGGCGCCTCAGATTGAAGAGACTGCCATCCGTGCGGTACCGGATGTAAACAGCGTCTTCATTGTTGGGGTCTTTCATGGCTTGGTTCAGCATCATGCTGAAGAAGATTGAAAAGAGGGTTGGTGCGAGAACTGGGGTAAGCACTTGGTTAATGCCCCTGCAGCCGAGGACAGCACCCATCCTTGAGCAGGACGGAGGTGTTGAAAGCGCGACACTCACGTTGAAAGCAGGCAGCTGTCCATCCGCGGCTCGCTGCAGCTCCCGGATCAACTCTACGGCCTTTTCACAAAACATCACCCTCGATGAGAACTGTTTGTTTTAAAATGTACAAAGACAGGCACGGCATTTACCAGAGATTCTACAAATCCCACCGGACTGCCATTAAACCAATTCTCCCGCCAGTTCGCGGCGGCGGCGGCTTGACCTCTTCCTGACCAATCAGGACTCTGCTCGGCGCGTCACTTCCTCTGAAGCCGGGTCCCGCATCGAGTCACGTGGAAACAGCAGAGAATGCTTCCCAGTGTTTTCCTGAAGAGGTAGACTCGTGGCGGAATTATTTTGTCTATATTTATTGTTCTATTACAAACTTTGCGACATTTCCCCCTTTCGATGCGGATTCAGGCTTTGGCGGCCGTCTTCGCTCAGCGCCAGCCAGCCGGCTCGTGCTCGTGCGCCTGCGCCCCACCAGCGGGAGTCCAACCACAGCTGGGAGTTTGGATATTGCAGTGAAATGCAGATGAAAGGCACTTTTAAGAGGCTATGAATGACCCTTGGATTTGTGGGGGGTTTTTCGTCAATTTTTAAGTCACAAAATAGAATTTTATATAAACATTTACAAACAACCCTGATCAGTCATACGACTAGGAACAATAGTTTGAAGGAAATGATCACGTGTTTTGAAATGCAGTCAAGAAACAAAGCTCATGCTCATCTGAGGAAGTATCATTAATACTGAATATCTCCCTTTACACTTTGTCTTGATGCAATATCTCGATCCCAAGGTGTGGCTTGACCCGCTCGCTGAGTTTCTCCATCAGTTTGTTTGAACCATTATTTATGATAGCTAAAGGTCTAATTAAACTTGGGGGGAGAGTGATGCTGTATAATGGGTAAATTGTACTCACTGAGGACATTATCATAATCCTTATGGTCGAACATTTTGGAATGCGACTGATATGATTGCTGTGGTTTTGCTCTCACTGTACTTTGGGGTAGTCAAACATCAATAATTTTTTCATTAATAATTGAATATTAAATCAAATTGTGCAATATCACCCTTCCAGGCATTCCTTCCCAATCAGGAATCTCAGCATCAAGAGCAACTCTCGAAGCAGGAGATTGTATTTTGCAGTTTATTTGTAAATTATCAGTCTGGTCTTTGCTCATTTCTGCAGATTAGAAAATTGAAACATTACACGTGGGTTAGCACTATTAAGTATGCCATTAAGGTTGATTTAATATTAAGTTTAATGTATAGTTTTGAAAGAAAAATGAAAAGTATTATAATGCAGATTTTTTAAACAAAATAAATCTTTTGTGCATATTGTAAGGTAAAACATCATGAGATGGGAATGTGTAGGGAGTTACCCTGTACAAGGCAGTAACAAGAAGGGGAGGTGTCCTTGTACTCCTGTTAGGTAAAACATCATGAGATGGGAATGTACAGGGCTGTAACAAGATGTAAATGCATCCTTGTACTTACAAGATAAGAGAGACATTGATGGATTGAGAGGCAGGAAGCTAGCAGGGAAAGGATAGCAACAGTTTTAGTCATTGGACAAGTAATGATATGATGATGTTCTAAGCATGTATCCAAGGGTATAAAAAATCACCATTTTGCTGATAACGGCAGAATGCATTCTCCGACTAACTTTGTTAGTCGCAAGTGTTACAATCCGGTAATAAAGAACAAAGAACCCTGATTTCGACTCAGCCTGGTGTTTGTCTCACTCATTCATGAACAAAGCAGACCTAACAATAGTCATGTGAGGGGGATGGTAGATTTTTGACACTGACTATTTAGGATCAGTATTGATATTTTTTCTTGAGTATTTCAATTTCTTTTAGTTCAGATTTCCATCATCTGCAGTTTTTTTTGGATAATTTTAAGTTAAGTTAGCATACACAAGATGCAAAGTCAAAAACCGCTGATGGTGCTTTACCCCAGCTTTAGCAGTGCTCCTGCTCCAGTATAATGTTTTTATTTTGTTGACTGCCTTTTTCCAGGTGTTACCTTTGTACATTTTCTATCTTCGAAGGTGATTGAGGCAGTGCTACTGACATTTCCGTTAAATCAAATTATAGTGTTGCTCATTGACTTCCACTGCACTTTAATCTTGAATAAATCATTGTAAACAATGGGATTGTGTTAATTTATGCATGCCATTCATACCAGTTACCTGAATTAATATGCGTAAGGAATATGACTGAGCCAATATTAACTGGTGCAAATGTTTTAATGAGTGGCTATTATGATTAGAAGATTTCAATGCAAGTACTTTTTTTAAAATGTTTTATTTTTTTTTCAAAAATTATACATATTAACATTTTAAATATACAAAATATTAAACTTTTTCTCACAAACACAACAAACAAAAACAGAACAGTTCCTCCCTCCATCTCTTCCATACATACAGTTATGTTTACTGTCAGAGCTTACATATATTTTAAGTATATGGAATACAGTTGGGGAAACTACATATTTGAATATATAAGTTACTTTTATATTGTTTTTTTGTTGCTTTTTAATACTGTATCAGGGCCCCTATGCGGCCCAGGTATGGCCAGACCTTTACAAAAGTGTCAGATTTATTTTTTCTTCCATAGGTTCATTTCTGCAGTCCATTGTCCTATAAGTAGAGAGGAATCGGACTTCCAAGTGACCGTGATACATTTTTCGCTACCGCCAATGCTATTTTTATTTAAAAGTTTTTATATTTGATCATTTTGTTGCTTATTTCCATGTAATTACCTAACAGATATAGCTCTGGGTCACCTGTGAAGGCCACTCCTGTTATCCTGGTTAATTTTTCTGCAATTTTTTTTATATTTTATGATTTTCCAAACTTAAACTCAGTTATCAACATTATCAGTGTCAATGTTAACAGTATCAGCATTGACTACAATGTACAATTATCCATTCTATAGTTTTCTGCAGAATTCAAGTCTTTTCATCTCCGTCCCTCCTCAACCCCCACATTTAACACTTAACTAACCAGTTACACACGACATTCAAAGTAGTCACAATAAAGGTATAAGACATATATCAGGGTTTTATGGGTTTGTTACAACATAGTGGCCAGTGCACAGGCAGTTTTCTTGATTTTTCTTGGTTGGAATTTTTCTGCGATTTCTTGCCAAAATGGCCTCACTTACATGCACAACCATGTGGCATGTAGAAAAGTTCCTGTCTCAGACTCTTATCTGAAACAGATCTCTGAAATGTTGGCTTTTGATCTGTGAAACTTTTGTTGAGTAAGATATAATTGGTGTAAAAAAAATTGTATAATAATTTGGTGGTGTTTGCTAATGAATATAATCCAAATATAGATGACTTCAATTGCTGGTTAGACCCAGTTTTGGATAATTCTTCTCCTAAACTAGCCACTTTGAACAAATCAGCTTTGTTTATTCAATTTCTTTTTATTAATTTGTAGTATTATTGATATCTGATGTTTTTTTTCCTCCAGTGGACACAGAATATTTGTTTTTCCTTCTGTTCATCCTGTATATTCATGGATTGACTTTTTTATTGATAGTCAAATTATCCCATTAACTCGTACTTGTGAATACAAAAATATAGTTGTTTCTGATCATGCTCCTGTGTTACTATCTTTAAATTTTCCTGGTCTTTTCTCAAATAAATGGACATTGGCATTTCAGTTCAACTTTTCTAAATGATAAATAATTCTTAAAGTTTTTGGAGGAATAAATTACCCTCTTTGAAAAAATACTGTAAAAGAGACTTCTAGTCTTATTCTATGGAATGCTTTTAAGGCTTTTGTTAGTGAACAAATCTTTTCTTGTGAGCATTAGGAAAAAGGCTAATCAAGAGAAAACTGACTTAGCTAACTAACTGAAACAATTAGATCAAAGGTATGCTCTGGCTCCAGATCCTGTTCTATAAAAGTGTTGTATTGAAATTAAAGCCAAATATGACCTTTTAATGTATCCAATTGAAACCCAACTTTTAAAAGCAAAAAAAAAGTCAATTTTATATCCATGGAGATAAAGCAGGCAAGTTAATGGCTAATCAATTAGCAGCCGAAGGTCAAATTAAAGAAATTTGTAAAACTAATGGTGATATGACAATTGATCATTTAGAAATATATGATACGTTTAAAGAATTTTATTCTAAACTGTACAGTTCCGATTCTCCTAAGGATAATATTGTAATGAATAATTTTTTAGCTAAGTTGTATTATCTGCTGCTAAATGATAGCAATTGAATTAACCTATTTCCCATGAAGAAATTGTTGAGGCTGTACATTCACTATGCTCTGGGAAGACACCAGGTCCTAATGGATTTCCTGGAGAATTTTATAAGGCTTTTTCCTCATTAATTATATCTTATTATGTTCTGTTCTTTCTGATTCTTTTAAATTTGACAAGTTGCCGTAGTCTTTTTGAGACTTCTATTTTGCTAATTCTTAAATAGAACAAAAATCAAGCCAAATACTCTTCATATAGGCCAATTTAATTACTCAATGTTGACACTAAAATTCTATCCAAAGTTTTGGCTCATAGACTTGAAAATATTTTGCCACTTATTATATCTGATGATCAAACTGGATTTATTAAAAATTGATACTCCCATTTCAATATACAGCATTTATTAAATAATATATACTCTCCTTCTAAGGAGATTTCAGAATGTGTGATACCTCTGGATGCAGAGAAGGCTTTTGATCGGGTAGAATGGAATTATTTAAGACTTTAGAAAAAGTTAATTTTGGGTCTGGCTTAATTCAATGGATTATATTTACTATATCCCCTTCTGCCTGTGTTCTTACTAATTTTAAGATTTCAAAACAATTTACACTTCAACGTGGAACCAAAGATGCCCTTTACGTCCACTGCTTTTTTACCTGGCTTTAGAACCCTCAGCTATTGCTTTTCGAGAATGTAATGATATTACTGGCATTTTTAGGAAGGGTGCAGCCCACAAAGTTTTGCTGTATACTGATGATTTATTGCTTTATATTTCTAATCTTCAGACTTTATTGTCATCTATGCGTTCTTTAATTTCTCATTTCAGTCAATTTTCAGGTTATAAGATAAATCTTCATAAGAGTGAGCTTTTTCCTTTGAATAATTTGGCACTGATAAAATTGTAAGAAATCAATTTAGATGTAACAATTACTAAAAACCATAAAAACCTATTCAGAGAAAATGTTCTCACCTTAATCAAATTGGCTGCCCCTTTCTTTATCATTGGTTGGTTGAATCAACTCTATTAAAATGAATATATTAACTAAATTTTTATACCTTTTGCAGGCTTTGCTTGTTTTTATTCCTAAATATTTTTTAATTCCCTTGACTCAATCGTATCTTATATATGGAAGAATAAACCTCCTCGCCTAAATAAAGTCCATTTACAAAAACTTGAAAAGAATGGAGGTTTAGCCTTACCAAACTATAGGTTTTATTATTGGGCAGTCAATATACAAAACCTTGCGTTTTGGTTATATCATAATTGTGAAGACTATCCAATATGGATCTTTCTCGAATTTAATTCTGTTACAAAATTTTCTCTGATCTCTTTTCTTGGATCCTCACTTCCTATATCTTTAAATAAATTAACTAATAATCCGGTGGTTAAACATACTTTGAGGATATGGATACAGTTTAGAAAACATTTTGGTTTAATGAGATTTTATCTTTCTGTTCTATTTTTTCTAATTATTTCTTTAAACCTTCCATGACCGATGTAACTTTTAAAGAATGGTATAGATTGGGCATTAAATGTTTTAAAGCTTTATTTGTCGAGGGGAGTTTCGGCTCCTTTGAACAACTTTCAGTTAAATACTGTCTACCAAATACTCTTTTTTTTTCCATTATCTACAGATTAGAGATTTTTTACAATCTCAATTACATACATTTCCTAAGAGGAGTGATAAGAATTTAATTGATGTAATTTTTAAATTTACAACCTTTTTGTAATGGTTCAATATATGACATTTATATGTTATTGGGAATAAGAGAGGCTTTCTCAGATAAAATTAAAAAGCCTGGGAACAGGACCTGAATAAACTTGGAATGTAATTTTCAAATTGGTTAATACCTCTTCTTTGTATGCCTGTCACTCTCTCCATAGTTCTCATATGTCCAAAGTCAAACTATCTTGTTTTTATGTGGATGTATCTCCTTGTAACAAATACACAATGGAGATGCTTCATTAATTAACATGTTCTGGACATGCCAGAGTTTTGAGAAATATTAGAACAAAGTATTTCAAACTTTCTCTACACCTTTTAAAGTTAATTTTAAACCAAATCCTCTAATGTTTTATTTGACATTGTTGGAGAGAGTGACACAACTTTAACGACATCTGAACTGTATGTATTAGCTTTTATTTCTCTTATTGCTCTAATGGAGGGATGTTACCCCACCTAATCGTGCTCACTGACTACATGATGTCATGTCGCGTTTAAATTTAGAGAAGATTAGATGCTCAATTTCCAATTTGAATTCAAATGTTCTTTTCTTTCTTTTTAAAATATCTTTATTGAGTTTTATATATAAATGGTTATATACAAAGTGATAATAATAACAAACACAGGTCATATCATATACATATTAAACATATAATGCAAATCAAAACCTATCCATAACTGTTCATTTGATATGTTGCTTTAAGACATAAAATTCTATAAATATGGTATTTAACAGTTTATTCCTTTTTCAAATATATGCCAGTAAAGTTCTGGATAGAAAATAGAAAAGACAAAATTAAATAATCCCTTTATATAAACAAAGGGTAAATTCTATCTTAATTAATCATATGATCCATGATAAACCATATTTAAACCCACGTTTAACTAATTAACCTAAAAAACCCAAAAATCATCTGACTTATCTAACCCCTCCCTCTAAACAAGTTAGTAAAATTGTAAAGAATTGTACCGAATAGCGACCTTCAGACATGAGACAGAGAGTCTCTGGAGCATGCAAACTTCTTAAATCTTCCAATTATGAAAGGAATCTATGAATGGGCCCCACATCTTGTCAAAGTGAAACTTTATATCTTTAACGTTATATCTAATTTTCTCCAAGCTTAAACAGGACATAACATCAGGTACCCACTGGGCATGAGTGGGTGGAGAGTCTTTCTTCCATTTCATTAAAATTGCTTGTCTGGTATTTAGTAATTTTCTCTTTTATGGTTTTTAGTAATTGTTACAATAAATTTTCAAACACTGTGGGGACCCTTTTTGAATTACTTTTATAATCTTTAATTTGTTATGAAGGAAGAAGTGTTAACTAATGAGGTAATTTATCACTGATAAGAATTCTGTCTTCCTTTTCTCTTTTGGCCAAAGATTCTTGATAGTGGGTTTAGATTTTCCTTTTTATATAATAAAATATCAAAACAAAATAATTATTTGATTAAAATGGATGAAATATGATTTAAGTGTAATGTATCTTTCTGAATTTTAACCTATATCTATATGTACTCTATTTTTGGATGTGAAATTTCAATGTTAATAAAAATATTGAAAAAGAAAAGAACCTTAAACAGATGGTCTGATCTTTCACTTTTAATAGACTTTTCTGTGCACAATCTAGTTGTATACTTTCAACCTCCTACATTTTTTTTTTGCATTCTCATGTGCTCTGAGATACAGTAAAAAGCTTTGTGTGCTCGTCAGGAAAGTTAATCCATAATGAAGTACAGCATGTTGTACAATAATAAAACAAATGTGCAAAGGTTGCAGTTTCATAATAAGTCAAAGAGTGCAGAGTATAGAGGAAAAAATAAGTTAAAACAGTGCAAGGGTATAATCTTTTACCAATTAGAAACCCACCTAAGAGTCTTAATAACATTCGAGAAAGCAGCTGTCCTTGAATCTGGAGGTTCATATTTTGAATGTCTGCAATTGAAAATATATCTTGTAAAATATTTCATACTTTTAAACTACATCAGGTAAGGATGCGGGGAATTGGGGGTAAGGTATTAGCATGGATAGAGGATGGTTAACCAAAAGAAGGTGGAGACTTGGGATAAATGGGTGTTTCTCTGTGATTAGTGATTAGCCACAGGGGTTGATGCTGGATCCATCACTTTATAATACATAGAAATGACTTGGAAGGGGACCAATATCTAAGTTTGCTGTTGACACCAAATTAAATGGAAAAGCAAAATATGTCAATGACACAAAGAATCTGCAGAGAGATATACTTAAGTTAGTAGGCAAGGGTCTGGCAGATGGAGTACAGTGTTGGAAGGAAAATAGTGAATTGGACTATTATTTAAATGGTGAAAAAATTCTGCATGCTGTTGTGCAGAGAGACCTGGGAGTGCTTATGCATGAATCATAAATAGTTTGTCTGTGTAACAGGTAGTCAAGAAGGCAAATGGGATGTCCTGGTTAGGCTATACTGGAGTCCTGAGGGCAGTTCTGGTCTCCTCACTTAGAGATAGACTGGCTTTGAAGTCTGTGCAGAGGAAGTTCACAAGGCTGGGAGATGGGGCGGGGGAAGAAAAGGGGGTTAGCGTATGAATTCAAGTTTTTTGTCACATGTATTAAGATGCAGTGATATACAAGGTTTTGCAAACAGTAGTGAGACATCTCATACATAATACAAGTTAGTCACAATGCAGACTTACAGACAGATCAGTTGGTACAGTTACAAAGGTAACGTAAATTTACTATTTTGGCATTAATTTTGAAGTCTCATTCTGACAGGAAAGAAACTGTCCTTAAATTTGGTGGTATGTAATCTCATACTTGTAAATCTAATTCCTGACAGTGAAGAGTGGGTATAGGATGACTTTTTTTAACATGTTGCTTGGTTTTCCAAGGAGGGGAGGGGTACGTGTGATGGCCCGAACGACATTTTCTTGTGCAGTTCCCATACCAAGTAGTGATGCTCCCTGATAGGATGCATTCAGTGGTGTACCTGTTGGAAGTTGTTAATGGATGCAGATAACATGCCACATGTTCTCAGGTTTCTGAGGAAGTATAGATGTACTTTCTTGCCCATTGCATCAAAATGGAAGGTCCAGAACAACCTACAAGAGACCCAAGGAACTTGAAACTACCTACTATCTCCACCTCAGCACTGTTGATGTAAAGGGAGTGAGCTCCATCCCTCTTCAGGAAGTCTATAACCAGTTCCTTGGTCTTGAGAAAGAGAGGTTGTTTTGAGATCAAGCCACAAATTAACTTTACTCGGAAATGGAGTAGCCTGGGACTTGACTGATTCGAGTTTGACGGGTGACCTCATAGGAACATATAAAATTATGAAAAAAATAAAGGAAAGAAGCAGGAAGATGGTTTTCACTGGCAAAGGGGGACATCGCCTCAAAGATTCAGGAAAGTAAATTTGAGAGTTAAGGAGGGTTTGCTTCTCCCAAAGAATAGCAGTGAATTTGGAATCCTCTGCCCAAGGAAGCAGAAGAGGCTACCCTATTAAATGTGTTTAAGACACAGTAGGTAGATTCTTGAAGAACAAGAGCATAAAGGTTATATGGATCACACGCGCAAGTGGAGCTGAGTCCTTGATCAATCAGCCATAATTTTATTGAATTCTGGAGCAAGCTCGAAGAAGTTACATCTGCTAATTTCTTAATAATCAATAAAACCATCAAGTGACTACAATCAGTTACTAACAATTATTGTTATTCAATCTATCCGTTTAATGAAATCGTGATTCAGCAAATAATATACTGATACATATTTTTCCCACATTGTTGTTTTCTATTTCAATCCTCTCAAAAGTTATTACTGAATTTGTTTTCGTTAACGTCAGATAGTGCAACTTTCCTCCCTCTCGATCCCCTCTTCTTTGTCCCCTCCCCCATGTATCAAAAAAGCTGGTCTTTGTCTCTTGTTAATTACCTTGATTTCCTATTTTTATTTTTAAAAACTTTCCGATTCTCCTCGGAAATAGAAGCAGGAGTCATTTTTTTTTAAATCGAACACGTGCTACATTCTCAACGAGAAAACCAACTTGCGACTTGCTGCAAACAAACAAACAAAAAAAATGATGTACATTCCTCAAGAGGATGGATGAAGTTTTCTTAAACGTTTAATAATGCAAGATCAACGACTTGGTGACCTAATTCCGGGTTGCTTCTTAAAACGTGGGAGGCCTGCGCGCTGCAAGCGGGTAAAAGGTTGTGGTTGATCAGCTGATTCGAAGAGGTGGGAGTTGCTGCAAACAATGTATCAAACTGGGTGCTTTCTAAAACACCGAACATTAGGCGACTGAAGTCCATAGGATCTGCATTAGAACGGTTTATCGTCGGCTCTTCTCAGTCGCCGCTTCATACCAGCTCCCGGGCATTTTGCATTCAGTTCCACTACTTTTCCTCGCCTCTCCTTAGTAAGAAGGTGGACTCCTGGCGTTTTATTTTCCTAGTAATGCGAAGGAGGGCTGATTCCCTGACAGTAGAACATGACACGACCGTCACGACCCTGCAGAAAGATTCACTGCAATCAGCTCCGAAATTGAAACACAGCCACAAGACAACAACCAGCAAAAAGGACAACGATTTTAACACGGATGAGAAGACGGGAATGAGAATTGGTTACCGGAGGTAAGATCGCTCCATCCACGCACGGATCTACTATCAAAGGTTCAACAAAGTAACTCAAAACCTGCCCCGTTAAAACCAACAAAACAATAGAGGGTTAATTTACTGTCTCTAAATCCCTCCCTTCTCTCGAGTTGTTCATGTAGCAAATCTCAAATGTAACATTTTTAGTCACTGAAGTGACTTGACTGTATGTATCATTCGGCGTTGAGTCAGCTTTTCTCAAAGACGGAAGAGGTCATTTGAAAATGAATGTTTTGTTTCAGCCAAGGAAGTTGATTGAATACGTCTTCAAATTGTGGAAATAATCCAATAGTGTATGAAAAAATGAGTGCATTTCACAGGAACTTAACCACCCAAGGAGAACTAAATATTCATTTGTATAAAGGCTACTGTGCAAGTTTGACTCCTGTTTACTGTAATGACATTCTTGTATCCATCGCTGGTTAACAGTTAGAAAATAGTTTTAATTATCTATGTTTTGAAAGATATTTTAGCATTTTTGTCATCACTTTTAGTTTAGCTCACACGAAGTAAACTGGTAAAAGTTTCAATGTGATGGTAGAGAGAAGGGCACAACTGAACTATTATTTTTCTCATTTCATCATTTCGATTTCTGTGTGTCATTTCAAAATCAACAACACTTCTCTATGATACTGTCATTCTGCAATCTCTTGGAGTGGTGTGTGTTAATATTTATAGTCCCTCTCTGGTGTTTTCTTTGGGATTAACCTCCTCTCCTAGACCATCTCACTCTCTTATGACCACCCCTACATCTGTTCCTTGCATTCCCTTCTGGAACTGGTTCCTCTCCTCCCCACCCTTCCCCTCCCATGTTTTGCTCTGTGCCTGATTCTATCCCCTCTTAGACTTACCCCTGTTCCTGCTTCCTTTTCCCTCATCACTTTTTATTTGTTCTTTCAGACCATCTCCATCCCCGAGATCCATCTCTCTGCGGCAACCTTCCCTTACCTTTAGAGTCACCCCCTGAGGCTCTATCACCCTCATCGCCCTCTACTCTTTCTCTTTGTTTTATCCAAGTAAATCAAACATTGTAGCAACTAGTACACAGCAAATTTTCCTCTGTATCAGGAAGGCTCATGTTTAGTTCATTTTTTTTATTTTGGAGGTCTTGAAAGAAAATTGCAATCAGGGTAAAACAACTGCATGAGACCCCATGATTTGCAAGTTTTCTTGGTAACCTCTAAAAGAAATAATTATTGTGCAGTTAAAAATGTAAATTGAAGACTTGTCCTGGAAGAACGAGGTGGAATGTTTGATGCATTTTTAAACTAAATTCTCTTGCTATATCTTTGGCTTGGCTTCGCGGACGAAGATTTATGGAGGGGGTAAAAAGTCCACGTCAGCTGCAGGCTCGTTTGTGGCTGATAAGTCCGATGCGGGACAGGCAGACACGGTTGCAGGGGAAAATTGGTTGGTTGGGGTTGGGTGTTGGGTTTTTCCTCCTTTGCCTTTTGTCAGTGAGGTGGGCTCTGCAGTCTTCTTCAAAGGAGGTTGCTGCCCGCCAAACTGTGAGGCGCCAAGATGCACGGTTTGAGGCGTTATCAGCCCACTGGCGGTGGTCAATGTGGCAGGCACCAAGAGATTTCTTTAGGCAGTCCTTGTACCTTTTCTTTGGTGCACCTCTGTCACGGTGGCCAGTGGAGAGCTCGCCATATATATATATATAAAAACTGAACAAATTAAATCAGTAAAGACATTTAAGGACAAATTAGTAGCATAAAATCCACGCTGCTGAAGATCAAACTGTGCTGGGTAGGTCACGTCTCCAGAATGGAGGACCATCGCCTTCCCAAGATCGTGTTATATGACGAGCACTCCACTGGCCACAGAGACAGAGGTGCACCAAAGAAGAGGTACAAGGACTGCCTAAAGAAATCTCTTGGTGCCTGCCACATTGACCACCGCCAGTGGGCTGATATCGCCTCAAACCGTGCATCTTGGCACCTCACAGTTCGGCGGGCAGCAACCTCCTTTGAAGAAGACCGCAGAGCCCACCTCACTGACAAAAGACAAAGGAGGAAAAACCCAACACCCAACCCCAACCAACCAATTTTCCCTTGTAACTGCTGCAACCGTGTCTGCCTGTCCCACATCGGACTTGTCAGCCACAAACGAGCCTGCAGCTGACGTGGACATTACCCCTCCATAAATCTTCGTCCGCGAAGCCAAGCCAAAGAGTATGAAAATTCCTCACACAGTTCATTCACCCATCCAGTTCACTTTCTACTGTCCTGGTAACAGCAAAATAGTCATCTAAATGTAGGAATTAATCTACAAAAGTTAGAGATGTACAAGGAGAAAATCAATGGATTGCAACTTTGGAGAAGAATCCATTGTTATTCTTTTAATTACTGTCTGCATCAAATCCTAAAGTATAGGTAATGTTTTCTGAAATAAAACTCATTTTTAAAGTTACATGATGATTTAGAGTGGGTGTAGGGAGGCTTAAAGTTGTAGCTATAATACAGAATGCATTCTAAGAGCAGCATTCCTTGTCAAGCTTGGTGTTATTACATTGCTGCACTGCCTTAATGCAACTTAAAATAGCTTTAGGAAGCTATAATTCTTATGCCATTGGATTACCTCAATGCTAAGAGTTGGATGGTTTGTTTTTTTGCCGATCCAATATATTGTATATTATTCTACATGCTTGCAACTTACTCAATGTTACTCTTAATAGCTGTTTAATAATATCACATGCAATTTAGTCATCTCTAATTTGCTTTTATTTTTAAAGATTTTGCTGAATTGCATGGGAGGCCTGCATTATTACTTGTTTTATCTTTAATTTGTTGGTGTCATTGTGTCTTTCTTTAAGATTAATAAATATTAAAAATGGGCATTGAATAGTTGAAAGTGTTCATAAGATAATTTCTGATATTCCTATTTTGCAAAATAATGTTGGTGTTTTCTATTGCAGACCTTTACCGAAAGATGAAAGCTGGGTTTCATCCAGTCTTTATTAATTAGTGACATTAATTAATCATTTTAATTGAGCTAAATTAAATAATTTTAAGTAAAATAACACGATTAACAGACTGGAGCAGAAGCATGGTAACTGAAAGTGAATGGCAGTGTTCTACTTTGGTGGTCTACATTGATTTAACATGGCTTGACCTGTGTGTCTGAGAAAGTATGCAGATGAAATGCATCTAATCTGGCATGTGGGGGGGGTGAACCTTTTTTTTCTTATCAACAAAAACTTCAGAGGTGAAGTTCAGAAGAGACAGCTAGAAACTAAAAGTTCTTTTTCCCAGCTGTTTGCCTTTCACTTGGACTACATCCACTACTGCACCCATATGGGTTTTCTATTTTATTATCCTGTCGGACAGAAAATGGTAAAATTAAATGATATTATGTAAAATTACATTAAATATATAGCACAAATTAAGGCCAACCAGGTCAGGGCAAGTTTCATGCTCCACCCAAGCCTCCCAACTTTCTTCATTTGCTTAACTTAGCAGCTTTCCATTACTCTAATATTCATCTCCAATGTTTCCTATGGCAGAGAGTTAGGGTAAAAATGCGCATTCCCTATGTGATTTATTTGTGTCACTCTTGTCGTAATAATGAATTTATCTTAAGTATTGTTTCATTATTTTAAAAATGAAATCTTGTGACTCTTTATTTTTACAAACTGTCAACCCACCTTCAACTTTTCTTTGTGTTTCTTCATGGTCTTCCAAATTCATTAACTTTTTGGAAAATATTTGTTTGAATCCTGACAATGCTCATGCTGCATTAATAAAATATTGCTTGTCATCAAAGCAATTTTTTTGATTTGTATCAAATATGTTGTATCCCACCTTGGGCTCCTAGTTTTCCTTTATGTGGAGGTATCGTAGGTGGGTGTTGTATCCCACCTTGGGCTCCTAGTTCTCCTTTATGTGGAGGTATAGTAGGTGGGTGTTGTATCCCGCCTTGGTCTCCTAGTTCTCCTTTATGTGGAGGTATCGTAGGTGTGTGTAATTCTTCAAATTGAGTACATTCTCTTTTGCTTTTCCAAGTGAAAAAAATCCAGTCTGTTTATTTTATTATAATTGTATTTCTTGTGTCGTCTTTATAAATGTATTATATCTTCTTCAGTGCTCCGATAGCTCATTGGTTGGAGCACTGGTCTTGTAAACCAGATCTCGCTGGGGCCTCATTTCTGTGAGGGGTGCTTGACAAAGTGGTGACTCTGTCTTTACAGTAGACAAAGTTTTTTTTAAATTATTTTTTATTTTTCACACTGTGAACCATATCAACCAAAATATATACAAACGTTTCTCATTAATTATACACAGTGGCATTTTCTCCCCTTTTTTTTACCCCCTACCCTCCTCCCCCCTTCCCACCCCCCTCCAAAACCAATAAATACTCAACAAATACAATAAAACCATTAAACAATGCAAAACCACACAATGAAAAATAAACAAGAAAAATGTCATCTACTTTTACACACTGGATCAAGTCGTTTTGTCTTCTTATCATTTTAAGGGGTGGAGGTCCAAGGCAAGCCCTCTCTGTTATGTTCCATGTATGGTTCCCAAATTTGTTCAAATAATGTGACTTTATATTTTAAATTATATGTTATTTTTTCCAATGGAATACATTGATTCATTTCCATGTATTCTCAGACTCTCTTCCATTTTCAAAGATGACATTATACATTTTTTTTTCTACTGCTAAGGTTATCGTAATAGATCTTTTTTGCGCTTTATCCAATTTGAGGCCTAATTCCTTACTTCTTATATTACTTTATGTTTAGATCCTTTTCCCACTTTTGTTTAGGTTTATAGCTTATTTCATCATTTTCCTTATCTTGCAGCTTGATGTACATGTTCGATATAAATCTTTTAATTATCATTGTGTCTGTAATCACATATTCAAAGCTGCTTCCTTCTGGTAATCTGTCTGTTTCCTAATTTATCCTTTAAATAACCTTTCAGTTGATGATATGCAAACATTGTACCATGAGTTATTCCATATTTGTACTTCAACTGTTCAAATGTTAATAAATTATTTCCCAAAAAACAATTTTCTATTCTTTTGATTCTTTTTCTCTCCCATTCTCTAAAGGAAAGGTTATCTATTGTAAAAGGGATTAGTGGGCTTTGTGTCAATAACAATTTTGGTATTTGGTTATTTGTTTTTTTCCTTTCTAAGTGGATCTTCTTCCATATTTTAAGTAAATGATGCAATACTGGTGAGCTCTTATATTGCACCAGCTTTTCATCCCAGTTATAAAGTATATGTTCCAGTACCTTCTCCCCTATTTTATCTAGTTCTATCTTAGTCCAATCTGGTTTTGCCCTTGTCCGGTAAAAATCTGATAAATACCTTAATTGTGCAGCTCTATAATAATTTTTAAAGTTTGGTAACTGCAAACCACCTTGGTTGTACCTCTCTGTTAATTTATCTAATGCTATCCTTGGTTTCCCCCCTTTCCACAAGAATTTCCTTATTATTTTCTTTAGTTCATTAAAGAATTTCTCTGTTAAGGGAATTGGCAACGATTGAAATAAGTATTGTATCCTTGGGAAGACATTCATTTTAATGCAATTTACCCTCCCTCTCAACGTTAGCGGTAATTCTTTCCAATGTTCTATGTCTTCCTGAAATTTCTTTGGCTGATAATTTAGTTTGTAAAGGTGGCTTAAGTTATTATCTAACCTAATACCTAGGTGTCAGATTGCTTGTGTTTGCCATTTAAATGGTGCTTTTTAAAATTCTGTATAATCCTCATTACTCATTAGCATCACTTCACTTTTATTTGCATTGATTTTGTAGCCCGAATTTTCTCCATACTTCTTCAATTTCTTATGTAATTCTTTTATTGATATTTCTGGTTCAGTTAAGTATACTATGATGTCATCTGCAAATAATCTGATTTTATACTCTTTTATTTTTATTCCTTTTATTTTATTTTCTGTTCTTATCAGTTCTGCCATTGGTTCTGTTGTTAAAGTGAACAATGAGGGGGATAATGGACATCCCTGTCGAATTGACCTACTTAATTTAAATTGGTTAAATACATATCCATTTACTGTCACCTTCGCCAATGGTCCATTATATAATGCTTTAATCCAATTAATATATTTTTCTGGTAGAAAAAATACTTTGAATAAATAATTCCATTCTACCCTGTCAAAAGCTTTTTCTACATCTAAAGCAACAGCCACTGTTGGCATTTTATTTCCTTGAACTGCATGAATTAGATTAATAAGTTTACAGACATTATCCGCTGTTCGTCTTTTCTTAATAAATCCAGTTTGATCTTGTTTTACTATTTTTGGTACACAATCAGCCAATCTGTATGCTAATAGTTTAGCTATTATCTTATAATCTGAGTTAAGTAGAGATATTGGTCTATATGATGCAGGTGTTAATGGATCCTTCCCCATCTTTGGTATTGCTGTAATTATTGCTGTCTTACATGAATCTGGCAAGTTTTGTGTTTCTTCTATCTGGTTCATTACTTCCAGGGGAGGAGGAATCAATAACTCTTTAAATGTTTTATAGAATTCTATTGGGAATCCATCCTCTCCAGGTGTTTTATTGTTCGGCAGCTTTTTTAATGTATCCTGTACTTCCTCTATTTCAAATGGTTTTATCAATTTGTTTTATTCCTCTTCTTGCAATTTTGGGAGTTCAATTTTAGCTAGAAACTCTTCTATTTTATCATCTTTCCCCTCGTTCTCAGTTTGGTATAATTGTTCATAAAATTCCTTAAAGTTCTCATTAATCTCTATTGGGTTATATGTAATTTGTTTGTCCTTTTTCCTTGATGCCAAATCAGTTCTTTTAGCTTGTTCGGTTTTAAGTTGCTAGGCTAATATTTAATGTGTTTTTTCTCCCAGTTCTTAATACTTTTGCTTTATTTTCATTATGTTCTTCTCAACCTTGTACGTTTGTAATGTTTCGTATTTTATTTTTTTGTCCGCCAATTCTCTCCTTTTTGTTATATCATCCCTTTTTACTAGTTCCTTTTCTGTACTTACTATCTCCCTTTCCAACTGTTCTATTTCCCGATTTGTAGTCCATTTTCAGCTTAGTTACATAACTTATTATCTGCCTTATAATAAGGCTTTCATTGAGTCCCATAATATAAACTGATTCCGTATTTATTTCAAAATATGTTTTAATTTGGCGTTCAATAAACTCTCTAAATTCCTGCCTTTTAAGTAGCATGGAGTTTAACCTCCATCTATATGTTCTTGGTAGGATGTCCTCCAGTTCTATTGCTAATAACAGGGGTGAATGATCAGATAGCAATCTAGCTTTATACTCAGTTTTCTTAACTCTCCCTTGAATATGGGCCGACAACAGAAACCTATCAATCCTTGAGTATTTTTTATGCCTACTTGAATAATATGAGTATTTCTTCTCTCTTGGGTGCTGCCTCCTCCATACATCCATAAGTTTCATTTCCTGCATTGATTTAACCATAAATTTGGCCACTTTATTAATTTTACTAGTCTTTTGTCCAGTTTTATCCAACATTGGATCCAAATTAAGGTAAAGATCCCCTCCTATCAATATATTTCCTTGTGTATCTACAATCTTCAAAAAATATCCTGCATAAACTTTTGATCCTCTTCATTAGGTGCATATATATTGAGCAAATTCTAAAATTCTGAATATATCTGTCACTTTATCATTACATACATCCCTGCTGGATCTGTTATTTCCTCCTCTATTTTGATTGGTACATTTTTATTAATTAATATAGCTACACCTCTAGCTTTTGAATTATATGAAGCTGTAGCTACGAGTCCTACCCGGTCTCTCTTTAATTTGTTATGTTCCACTTCAGTTAGATGGGTTTCCTGCACAAATGCACCATCTTTTTTCGGTAAATTTAATAGCCTCTTCCTTTTAATTTGGTTATGTATTCCATTATTATTTTTTAGTCATATAGTTCAACGTGGCCATCTCATATACTGTTTACACCTCATTTCCGCTTCCCCACCACCACCATCCCCCCTTTCCCTATTTTCATCTCTCAGTTTTCCCTTTTTAAACTCAATGTATGACAATACATTTAAAACATACTATACTCCAACAACACCCACATCCAATATTCCCTTAACCCCAAATATCCCCTCTCTCTGAATTGCCCCTTATCCCTTGCCGGGCAACCACAACTCCCCTTTCTATTTGAATTGCGATCCTGCTTGCAAGAGTCAACTGATTTCGCAGTGACGGTTATTCTCCCCCCCCATCCTCCCCCCCCAGAAAACACTTTTTTTACACATATAACAAAGTTCTCTCTTTTTTCCCCTTACTTCCTTCCTTCCTTCCCTTCTCTTTCACTTCTTTAGTTCTTTACATCTACATTGATTTTACATCTTTATATATACTTTATCGCCATTCTTCATTCTTGTTATAACTCTTCTTCTCTCCTTCTGTCCTGCAAGCGTCCTGCAAATTCTTGTGCTTTCTCTGGATCCGATAACAGTCTGTTTGCTTCCCAGGGATAAATATTTTAAGATGTCTTAACATTAATTTCTAACCTTTTTTCCATAGGATCAATTTTGCTGTATTAAACTCCTTCCTCTTCTTTAAGAGTTCAAAACTTATGTCTGGGTAGAAAAAATATTTTTTGACCCTTGTATTCCAATGGTTTATTGTCTTCTCTAATTTTATTCTTTGCCCGCTCCAGTATATTTTCTCTTGTCGTATATCTCAAAAATTTTACTAAAATGGATCTTGGTTTTTGATGTATCTGTTGTTTCGAGCTAGTGTTCTGTGTGCCCTTTCTATTTCCATTCCTTCCTGCATTTCTGTTGTTCCCAGGACCTTCAGGATCCATTCTTTTATATATTCCTTCATATCTGTGCTGCCTTCATCTTTCTTTAGGCCCACTATTTTTATGTTGTTTCGCCTACTATAATTTTCCAACATATCAATTTTCTGAGCAAACAACTCTTGTGTTCCTTTAATTTTTTTATCATTTTCTTTCAATTTTCCTCTTAAGTCATTTACTTCCATTTCTACAGCCGTTTCTCGTTCTTTCACATTTTCTACTCTTTTCCCTATTTCTGTCATGACTAGCTCTAATCTTTGCATTTTATCTTCTGTTCTTTTCATTTTTCTTTTAATTGCACTAAATCCAAATGACAACCATTCTTTTAATGCTCTCATTTGTTCTTCAAAAAAAGCTTTATCTATATTCTGTCCATCTGTTTTACCTTCTATCTGTGAAGATCTTGGTGGTCTTCTTCCTCTTTTGTGTCTGTACCTGTGTTTGTGTCTTTTTCTTCTCTTTGTATCTGTGTGTCTTCTGATTTTTTTGATGAATTGCTTGTCTCACTTTGTCGGGTCTCTTCTTGCTGTTGGTCCTCTTCTGAGCTGCTCATCTGTCGAGCCTCCTGCTGCTTTTCCTCCCGCCGTTCACCCCGTCTCCTTGCACATGCGGAGTTGCGCACTTTTGTTTAGCACAGAGAGCCATTTTTGCAGTCCACCGGTCGGGGAGGTCGCGACTCTGCAGGGCTGACGCCAACCTCGGAGATCGGGTGTTCTTTGCCACCATGGCTCCCTGTACCTTCGTGCAGTTAAGGCTGTCTCCTTTCTTATCCGGTGTCTTTTCTTCTTTTTTCCCCATTGTTTTTACTTTTTTCTTCTTGGGTGCCATCTTCTTTCTCTTCTCTGCAACTTTATCTTTTATTTCTTATATTTTATATTTATTGAACTTTGTCTTTTCTTAACTTTTTTCTTCTTGAGAGGGCTGGCTTTACCCTACCGGCCACTACTCCATCACGTGACTCCTCTACGGTAGACAAAGTTAAAGAATTTCATGTTTGTTATATTCTAAATGTAGTATTTTGTGACACTAATGGAACTTTTACAGTGTACTGAAGTGTCAGTCTAGATTATATACATAAATCTTGGATTGGGCTTTGAACCAATGATGTCCAGCAAAACATTGCTTGATCCACATCATCAAGTTTGTTGATGATTCGACTGTGGTGGGCCTTATCACAAGAATGATGAGTCAGTGTACAGAGATGAGGTCCAGTTGCTAAATGATTGGTGCAAAGCCAATAACCTGCATTTGAATGTTAATAAAACAAAAGAGATGGTTGTCAACTTCAGAAGGGCCCGGGATGATCACTCTCTGCTGACCATTTAGGTCATCAAGAGTACTAAATGTCTTGGTGTGCACTTGGTGGAGAACCTCACCTGGTCCCTCAACACCAGCACCGTAGCCTAGAAAACCCAGCAGCACCTCTACTTTCTTTAAAGGCTGAGGAAAGTTCATCTCCCACCCTCCATCCTCACTACATTCTACAGAGGATGTATCGAGACCATTCTGAGCCTCACTGCCTGGTTTGGAAACATTGTGAAAGACTTATCCCACCGCTCTTGTAAACTTATCTCCCTTCTGCCATCTGAAAGGAGGTACCGTAGCACTCGGGCCCACTCATTCAGATTGTGTGACAGTTTTTTCTCCCCCCCCCATCCCCCAAGCCATTCGTACGGTCTGAGGAGATAAAGAACCTGCAGGGGATGGTGGAGTGTGACAGGCCCAGAGGACCCCAAAACCCAGCAGCAGTAGAAATTCACTAAGACAAATGTTAACTTAAACAAAAGTTACTTTTAATTTTCTTTAAACATATAAACAAGATCAAACTTCAATTTGTTACTATTCACTTAAGCTAATTTAACCCCCTTCTAATTCTAAGTGCACGTGTATGTAATGTGTGTATAAATTCAGAAAAGTTATTTGATTCACAGTCCCATCTCATTTCTCACTCCCCCATGTTCACCGGTATCATGCAATTCTTGTACTGTGCACAGAATTTAACATTTATGAATTTTCACTAGGCTTTGATGCTTGAAAGGTAAATGATTACAGCTCAGGAAGGTGCTTGTCAGTTTTCAGAGAGAGATTTGTTGCTCATTGTACACAAACTGATTCCTTCTGATCAGCCACTTCATCGTCTTGCTGAAGAAACTTGCCCCATCAGGATTTTCCGGATGATAACATCTTTCTTTCAGGTCACCACAGAGTCCTTTTCTATTGCCAGCCATCTCCTTTTGTATGGAGCATAAGGGCTTTGAACAGGCTGAATTCCCAACCTGTCTTCAAAATGGGGTTTTCCACAAGCTTGCCAGCTTGTCCTGTTCTAGTCCCAGCTGTTGCTGCTGAACTGTAGAATTGAATTCTCTGTCTTTCTCTCTCTCTCTCTCTCTCTCTCCTTGAAAAACCACATGACCTTCTTAGAACAGCAAACTGCATTCAGACAGACTGCAGCACTGGATCTAATTTTCTAAGTCCGTTCATCTGTTGCTTTCCAAAACAATAATCCATTACTCCACAGTATGTCCAATTAACACCTACTTGTGAAGTCTTTATAGTTTTTACAAAGGCTCTGAGAGCCTGGACTGTCTGGCTTGAGCCAAGCTCTTGCTTTTTAAATGAGATCTGTTTTGAAGTGTTTGTATCTGTTTGTGACCTAACTAAAAACCTCACAATCTATCTTCCAAAAGCATATCTATACACAGTATTAAAATATAACCTAATCCAACACCGGAGTCAGCAGAGAAAATCATTGGAGTCTCTCTTCCTACCATAACAGACATCTACAATGCATGCAAAAGGCAAATAACATTGTGAAAGACTTATCCCACCGCTCTTGTAAACTTATCTCCCTTCTGCCATCTGAAAGGAGGTACCGTAGCACTCGGGCCCACACATTCAGATTGTGTGACAGTTTTTTCTTCCATCCCCCCCCCCCCTCCCCCAAGCCATTAGGCTTCTCCATTCCTAGAACATATGTGTACTAGTATATCATGGATTTTTATTTGTAATATGACTTAATATTTAACTATTTATGTAAATTGCTCTATGGTCCTGGAGAAACGCTATCTTATCTTTACTGTGCATTGTGTTAGTAATTATGGTATGAACGACAAATAAAGGTGACTTGACTTTTGAAGAAAGAAGAACCTTGCACTTTGTTGTGCCTTTCACTCCTTGAGTATTTCTTGGCAAGCATGAAGATTCCCAAAAGTGGAGTCAATATAGTGGGAAACATAGCAACCAATTTGTTTACAAATAGAAATGTTATAATGACTGAAAATGTTGGTGATATTCAGCAGATAAGATAGCATCTGTGATGAGAGAAAGAGACCTGATCAATGCTTTTTATTTCTCCACCACTTTTGCAGTGTCATGGAGGTTTGTTGGAGGAGAGAATTTTCTCTTTTATCATATGCTATAATGACCTGCTGGCTCTCTCATGCATTTTCTAATTTTATTTGATATTTGCAGTGTTTTGTTTTTCAGTATGCTGACATATTTAATGTTGACCCCTTCTGTAACTTTGCAGAAAATCACACATCTGAAGTATCGACAACTGTATGAAGAGAATCTTGTTCCTTTGTTTCAATTATGTTTTTGAGACAGAATTAACTGTACTACCAAAAGACTGAGCAATGTTTCAAGATAAGTTTCTTCTGGACACACTTTGTTCTCAGCAAATTTTCTAGAATGAATGGAAAGCAAGTGCAAGTTCTTATGCAAAACCATCAGTTTTTAGCTCAATACACCAAGAATTGATTTGTTAATATTGTGTTCTTTTCTAATTGCTCAGAGTTGATTCAGTCAGGCAGCAGACATTTCAGCAATTTACCACTTGTAATACATATTGCTGATCGTATGCAAGGTTATAATTTTAAAAATGATTAATTGAAGTGATAATCCCAAGGGAATGTACTTTGCTGAACACCTGGTACACCATGCTTAAATAAGAAACATCAGTTCCTTATCGTATAGATTCTAGTTTTATCCAAACAATTTAATGTTTGAGCCTTTGCTTCTGCTACTTCATAGTTGGAAGTCTGATTTTTGTACTCTGAGGTAATCATCTCAATAATTAAGTTGGTTGCTTGTTGTAATTAGTTTTCGATAGCCAAACTAGCAGAAACCAGATATTGGTTCTGGTGACCTAATGGAAACTAGGCCTTTTGTTACTGTGTGTGCATTGTAGATCATCTTAATTGGGTGACGATGTAATAATTTGTCATGTACTTTCTAGACATTTTGATGCATGGTATGTCAAATTGCTATTTTGTTTTCTCTGCTTGCATAATCAATTTTATATTTATAAGCTACTCTAAAATCCTGTTTGTTTTTAAATGTGTACAAATATGTACTTGCCATAGGAATTAATGTTTGAAATATTAGTTTATTATTAAGTTTCTAAGTTTTTTCAGACTCTGAGAAGCTTCATATTATAACTGCTTCTAAATCATTTTTTCTCCTTTGGCATTGCACCAATATATGCCGTTTAACATACAGAAATTGAATAATAACTGGCCAGGATTGTATTACGTAGAGATAATGGATACCCAGGAGGGATTACTGTGCAGTAATTCCATCAAGGGAATTCAGATAGTATCGTAAATAACGTGCAAGAGATTAGCTAACAGCTTTGAGATTTTTGGCATGATAGACTATAATATTTTTACATGACATAATTTAGTAATTTCAGGTAGAAATAGTAGCATAGTCAAAGAATTGTCCAGCACAGAAACAGGCCCTTCGGCCAACTCATCCATGCCAACACTGATGCCTTCCAGTGCTGATCCCATTAGCCTCCATGAGGTCCATATTCCTCTACTCCTTACCCATCCAAGTACCTATTCAAATTCCCAAATTTTCAAATGGCAGATTTTTTTCCCCTGCATTCCCTATGCTGACTCCTCTTTAATAAAGCCTCTGCCTTTGTTTTCTACTATTCATGTGTAGCTCACTTGCTTGTCATTTTCTGGCTTAGTTCTACTGCCCTTTTTAAAAAAAATAAAAAATAAAAAAATAGATAAAAATGACTAACTGTCCTCCACTTTTTATAACCTAACCTGTAAGCTCATGAAAATTCAGAAGTCTCCATTAGAGCCCCAGCAATCTCCTTTGCTTCACTTAGTGCTCTGGGATAGATCTGGTCAGGTCCTGGGAACTTAGCCACTTTAATGTGTACCAATATCATTTAACACTTCCTCCTTTCTGACATGCACATGTTCCAGAATATCAGCATTCCCCTTCCTTCTCCACACCTTTTATCTTGGTGCATACCAATGAGATGTTGTAGCAACTGTGTCGCGGTGTGAAATGAAGATTGAGAAGATAATCAGACATAGTTGAGTTGAAGTTCAGTAAAAGTCATTTACTCAGTCACACACAGTGCGTTCCAAATGATGTCATTGCATTGTGACATCATGATGTCATTTGGAACCTCCTGAGCCAGTTTGATTAAGCCTCCGGTGAGCTGCTACATGCCCCCCCCCCCCCACCCCCCAGAACTGACGATAGGAGGCTACACCTCTGGTGACATTACTGTACACTGCTCTTAGGCGGTTGTCAACGCATTTACATCAGGGGTCATAGCAAGGGCCGATCAAGGTCGCGATGAGCGGGCTTTAGTAGGTCAATTGTAAATGTCTCTGGATGCCCCCCAATGTCCAGTAAGAAGTTGTATGCTATTTTCTTAGCACTCTGAAGGGGACCTCATACGGCTCTATAAGAGTGGCCCGTGTGGACCTCTACGCACAAACACAAACTCTCAGTCCTTTGGGATGAAGGGTGTCATTGTTCCATACCTTGATGTGGGAACTGGGGCCACTTTTCCAAGCTGCTCCCTCAGTCTGCCTAAGACTTCAGTCAGTAGCACCTCCTCTCCTTGTCCTGTGGGCACAAACTCCCCAGGAACCAACTCGGCTAATGAGGAGTTGAGATTCTCCTTGGATGCCATTCTTATTCCCAGGAAGATCCAGGGCAGCTCAATCACCCAATCAGGTACCTAGAGGTGGGTCATCAGTGCAGCCTTCATGAGCCTATGGAACCGCTCCACCAGGCCATTTGACTGCGGATGGTAGGCTGTCATATGATGGAGCTGCATTCCCAAAATATCCCAGAATGTGGAGATAAATTGTGGGCCTCTGTCAGAGGTGATATGTGTGGGTAGGCTGAACTGATAAACCCAGGCAAAAATAAAAGCGCTGATGCATGAATCGGTCAATGAGTCCATCATAAGAACTGCCTCCAGCCACCTAGTGAATCTGTCTATGACCACTAACAAGTACCTAGACCCTCGTGACACCAGAAGCGAGCCAACAACGTCGACATGCTTGTGGGTCGAATCTGCGGTGCAGTGGTTGGAAAGGCTGAAGTAGCGCCTTCACTTGCCTTTGCACTTTTGCAGATTAGCATTCCATGCATGTCTTTGCCCAGTATGTGAGCTGCTTTTTGAGTCCATGCCATTCAAACTTGTCGGCTATCAGGTGTCAGGCTCGGGCGTGTAGAGGAGGTCCTTGGGTGAGGATGTGATGTGTGGTGCCATGTTTGGGTGTAACAGTGGAGAACTGGGGGAGTGACAATGTCTAGAAACTCTGCAAGAAGTTTGGCAAATTCGTTGTTCAAGTAATCCATGGCGTCTAGTTGCAAGGCAGAAAGTCTGGAACATTGTGGTGTTCACCAACCAGCAAGCTTTTAAGTCCACTATCAGTGAATAGGCTTTGAGGAAGTCGGCACCCAGCAACGGCTGGGACACAGCAGCAAGAATGAACTTCCATGTGAACTTAATGCTGCTGAATTTCAGGGGTATAGCCCATATAACGTATGTACGAATTGAACTGTTATTCACTGCAGTGAGCACTGGACCCACGCTCCTGGTACAGGTGTCAAAGTCTGAAGGAGGAAGGGCACAACCGCATCCATGTCGACTAGAAATTTGTGCTGGGAGAGTTCATCCCAGATGTAGAGTAGTCTGTTATGGTGGCCAGCCGCCATAGCTATTAGCGATGACTGGCCATGGCATTTTCCCAGAAAAGTGCAAGGGGGTTGGCGGCACTGAGCTCCAGAACTCCAGCATTGATGGTAAAAACACCAGGTTGTTGTCACGGAGTCATGCTTATCCGGGGAAACATGTGCCCTTGTCACCAATAGTTGTGGAGCCTAGGCCTTTGGGTTGTTATGAGCCCAGAGGACCCATAAACCCAGCAGCAATAGATATTCACCAAGACAAATGATTACTTAAACAAAAGTTGCTTTTAATTATCTTTAAACTTGAAAACAGAATCACACTTTAACTTATCACTATTAACTAACCTAACTTAACCCCCTTCTAATTCTAAGCGTATGTGTATGTAATGTGTATATAAGTTCAGAAAAGTTATTTGATTCACCGTCCAATCTTACTTTTCATTCCTCCAAGTTTACTGGTTGCAGGCAATTCTTATACTGTGTACAGAATTTAACATTTATGAAGTTCACCAGGCTTTGATGCTAGAAAGGTAAATGGTTACTGCTCAGGGAGGTTCTTGTCAGTTTTCAGAGAGAGATTTGTTACTCGCTGGACACCCACAACTGATTCCTTCTGATCAGCCTCTTCAGTTTCTTGCTGAAGAAACTTGCCCCATCAGGGTTTTCCAGATGATAATTTTTTTTTCAGTTCACCACTGAGTTCCTTTTTGTTTCCCTTATTCAAAGTGAAACATTAGGCAGCCAGTCCTATCCTCTTGCATGAACCACAAGGGCTTTGTCCAGCCTGAATGAAGCGCTCACAACCTGTCTTCCAAATGGGGTTTCCACAAGCTTGTCAGCTTGTCCTGTTCCAGTCCCAGCTGCTGCTGCTGACTGTAAAACTGCAGAACTGAATCTCTCTCTCTCTCTCTCTCTCACCCACACATTGAGAAAAAGCCTGTTTTTCTCTCTGCAAACCACATGACCCTCTTAGTACAGCAAGTTCCACTCTAGATGAGTTCTTTTATCTGTTGCCTTTTTGTCAATAACAATCCATTAGTGAAGTCTCTTGGGCACTCTCCAAAGCTTTTGCAAAGGCTCTTGGAGCCAGCCTGCTAGCATGAGCAGAGCTCCAGTATATTAAATAAGACCTGTTTTAAAGTGTTTGTATGTGACCTACACTAAAAAACCTGCCCCAATTTATCTCCCAAAAACACATCTATAATCTGTCACAGGGTGTGACATAGCACTAATTTCTCTGGGCCTTGAGCCTTGCTGTTTCATGCACCACAGAATGTCTGTGGTGCCATTGATACAGAGGAGCTGTGCAGCTCGCTTGCACTGTGAGAGACTGTAAATTGGAAGAGGAGGGCTTTTAGGGCTTTGTACTTGCTGAGAGCTGGTGGGTCCTGAAGGAAATCCACTACTTGACCAGCCATGTCCTGGTCAAGAGAGCTTACCACATGATAGTACTTAGTGGTATCCACTTCTACTTTGTGAATGAAGAACTGTGCCTCAGCCTGCCTGAACCAAACTTCAGGTTGGGTGGTCTAAAAGACCGGCAGTTTGAGCAAAACCTCTGCGTTGTCCATGTTGGGTCCAAAATCCTTTCGGTCTGTCGGGGGTCACCAATGTAGCAACTGTGTTGTAGTGCGAAATTAAAAACGAGAAAATGATCAGAAGTAGTAGAGTCGAAGTTCAGTAAAAGTTGTTACTCAATCACTGGCAGATTTTTTAAACCCCGCGTGTTCCAAATGTTGTCATTGTATTGTGATGTAATTATGCACTCGAAACCTCCTGAGCTGGTTTGATTGAGCCACCGGTGAACCACTACAATGTATTCATTTAGGATCATGCTCTTACTGTCTGGGATCCACACATAGATTTTCTTTTTTAGCCCCAGAGGGGACTTACTCTTCCCTCGCTCCCCTCTTGCTTCTAATATGTTTATCAAAGGTTTTGGGGTTCTTAATCTGCTTGTCAAGGCTAATTTTACCAATCCTTTTTACCCTTGCAGAGACCAGGTGACTCTGAGCTCTCATTATCTCGCATTTTAACACACTCCCCACCCCCCACCACTCCCTCACATGGATTTTTTCTCTCTGAAAGCAGCTCACAATTCATGATCATTCCAATTTACACATTTTTGTATTTAGAATGTAGATTATATTACCACATGGAGTGATTGAAGGGAGTTAAAGATGGGGTGAGAATTTTGTGAAGTACAATCATCTGCAATGATCTTTAGTAATCCTTCTGTGATGTAGTAAATTATTATTAACCATGGATGAGAACATGAAACTTGACCATCCATACAAGACTACTCTTACATTTCAGTGCAGATATTTCAGTTGATTTTCTGTATTTTGAACATACTTTTGATAAATTGTGAGTACCTAGACACTATTATATTTAGAATAATGTAGGTATCTTTGCACAAATGTTTTGGTAGTTTTCTCCTCTTGCCACATTCTCTGTCTAGCTAAATACCTAAACTTTTATTTTGTCTGGGGCTGGATTCGAACTTGTGCTTTAATAACATTGCGCTAATTGCTATGCTAACTGCTGCCCTGAATATTAAACATCTGGGAACAGGATTCAACGATAAAGCAGTCAGTGGATAACATGTGTTTTGTTTTAATTTAAATTGTATTCAAATAATACACCAGTGTACCTTCAAGAAAAGGGAAAACTATCTGCAACCTTAAAAAAAATTCTAATCACTGTTTCGACTGATGCATAATAAAACTGAGGAGGCTGTAAATCGAAAATAAAAACAGAAGCTGCTGGAAACATTGAGCATGTCAGTCACCATCTGAGGAAAGAGAACTAACTGGTGAATATTTTGGGTCTGGACCCTTCAGAACTGAAAAAGAGAAAAACAAGTTTGGTTAAACTAGTAGAGATGATTGGGAGGCTGAAGGATGGGGGTGGTGAGGGATGCGGTAAAGGGAAATCTCTTGTAAGGTGAGACTGGGTGACCTAATTAAATCTCAGCTGCCCCTGCCCCCTCATTCTCTGCTTCTTAACTGTTTCTCTCTTTCTAGATTAGGTTGTCCCTTTATTATATTCTCATTTCTCTTCCCACATTCTGTGCCTGGCTTGCTGAGTGTTTACAGCATTTCGGTATTTGGTTACATTGAAGGTGGAAGTAGAAAAAGTAATGGAATTTTAATCAGAAGATATAATAGAAAATGTATGGAATTGTATGGCCTGCTTCTCTGTTCTAAGTACTGTTCTGTGTTTTTAAAAATAAATGAGTAATAAATGAGTATCTTTGTCTGGAATTTCTTGTGTTTAATCCAAAAGCTCTTGATATGCTAGGTGTTCTGCATAACACTTTCTTGCACAGCGACGTATTTCACAACTTTAACTTGGTCTTTTGTTGATGATATTGTATTTTCTTGATTGCATGCTGTTTAAAATTCTTGAAGGAAAATATTAAGTGGGAAAATAATTGTGATCTTATCCATCATGTGCAGACGGTGCTTTTGTCAGCATTATTTTTTGATTTGGAGTGATTTCTGCCAAACTCTCTGGACTACACTACCACTGTTAGTCATAAGCCCCTTTCACACTGCCAAGTACATGTGGGTTGAAGTGGCCAATTAGGGGAGTCTGTAGTGAGTAATCTGATGGTGTGAAAGGTCCCAACTGGGCTTTGATTCTTGGTGGAGGCGAGTGTCAGAGCATGGCTGAGTTGACTCATTAATCACTTGGTGGCAGTGTGAATGGTCTACGCGACTTACTGGTACCATTAGTGCCTGCATGCTTGTGTCAGTTTGGCAGTTATATTTCACAGTGTGGCCAGTCGCACTCTGACAGCCCAGCAGACTGCACAATTATATTTCACAGTGTCAGTGGGGCCATCAGCAGGGCCGGTAGCGGACTACTTTTCATCTTAGGCAAGGCCAACTACTTGCACCTCCTCAAAAAAAAATTGAAGTGTTACCTGCGATTGTTCAGCTGTTCACTGCAGGAATCTGAACCATCCACTCAGGGTTTAGCGTTGAACAGCAACTCAGGAACTGGTTGTGGGGGGGGGGGGGTGGGAGTGGGAAATGGGAGGCAGACAGGGGAACAGGGACTAGGGAATAAGTGAGGGGGTGAAGCAGTGGGTAGGGGGAGGACAGGGACTGGTGGGAGAGAGTAGGGATCGGGGTGAGGACTTGGGTAGGGAGGGGAGGAAGCGGAGACTGGGGAAGTGGGGGGAAGAAGCAAAGACCAGAGTGGAGGGGAGGGAAGCATTGAGATGGAGTGATGCACTGGGCTCCAGCGACCCAACAGCAAGCCAATGTGGCCAGGGGCAAGAAAGGGCATTTGCACCCACAGCCCCCTCATGGAGCTGCTATCCAGAGGACTCCAAAACCCAGCAGCAATAAAGTTCACTAAGACAAATGATTACTTAAACAAAAGTTGCTTTTAATTTTCTTTAAGCATAAAAACAGGATCAAACTTATTACTATTAACTTAACCCCCCCTTCTAATTCTAAGCGAACGTGTATGTAAAGTTCTTTGATTCACAGACCAATCATTCACTTCTCACTTCTCCAAGTTCACCAGTATCAGGCAATTCTTATACTGTGCACAGAATTTAACATTTGTGAATTTTCACCAAGCTCTGGTGCTTAAAATTAAATGGTGAACACTCAGGAAGGTTCTTGTTGGTTTCAGAGAGAGATTTGTTGCTTGTTGGACACACACAAACTGATTTACTTCCATCAGTCACTTCAGTGTCTTGCCAAAGAAACTCGCCCCATCAGGGTTTTCCAAGTGATAACCTCTTCTTCCAGGGACCACAGAGTTCCTCACCTTTCCCTTATTTAAAGAGAAACGCTCTAGCCAGCCATTTCCTCTTGTAAGGACTACAAGTCCTTTCAACAGGCTGACTCAGAACTTTCATCTCTTTCTCTCGCGCCTTCTCTCTCACGTGCGCTCTCTCACTCTTTTCACCCCCTTGCAAAACCAGAACTCCTTGCAGGGCTCCAAACCCAATCTTTGAAAGTTCTTATCAGCACTTGAACCCACACTCCATTTGCACCTGCTTTTGAAAATTCCTTCCAAAACAGTCCTATTGTCTTTTGAAAAGCCACTGGTGCCTGCATCACTGGCTTCAGCCAATCTCTTGCATTTTAAATGAGATGTGAAGTGTTGACCGGAGCACCTGGGGGAAAACCCATGCAGGTCAGGGGAGAATGTACAAACTTCTTATAGACAGCACCAGATTTGAACCTGGACCACTACCATTGCTCTCTCCTGTTGAGCTCTAGGTTATGAATTGCTGTATTGTGTCTTTGGCACCATTCTTCTTTGCAATATAGTTGTGAATCAACTCAACTTAAAACTGTTCTAAAATGGTGACAATCATCATTAATTTTGAAAACAGTTGTAAACTATTTAAAATGTGCTCAGTTTGCTCAGGAGAAGCAACATTTTGTTCATTTTAAAAAGGATTTGGAAATCAGAAACCTATTGTTTTATTAGAATAACAAATCCAAAAGTCAAGCATCCATCGTTCAAATAACAAAAGCTCTTGTAAATTGCTTTGTATTGTGAATAACTGGACCATTGCTTTAAAGTCATTTTCTCTTTAGTATTTTTTTATTAGTGCCTAAGAAGTGCTTGTAGGATTAATATTGACATTCCCCACCATTAACCATTCTTTTTCTCATACTGATGCTGCATGTTCTGTCGTGTTTTCTCCAGTGTTTAGCCTCCGTGCTGTCCTCACATACTGTACATTACCAGTGCTCTCCATAATTTTTCGGACAAAGACTTTTTTCCTTTATTTGCCCCTGTGCTTCACAGTTTTACATTTGTAATCAAATAATTGACATGAAATTAAAGTGCACATTTCAGATTTTACTAAAGGTTATTTGTATCCATTTTGATTTGACCATGTAGAAATTATAGCACATTTTTAAATATGTAATCCCCTCGTTTCAGGGCACCATAATATTTGGGACATAGCAATGTTTAGTTCTTCGTTGCATATTCCCTTGCATGCAATGACTGCATAAAATCTTTGATTAATAGATATCACCAGGTGCTGAGTATCTTCCCTGGTGAGATGATGCCAGGCTTCTACTGCAGCCTTCTTCAGCTCCACCTAGTTTTGGGGAATTGTCCCCTTAAATTATTTTTTTCAGATTATGGAAGGCATGCTCAATTGGATTTTGATCGGGTGACTGACTTGGCCATTCAAAAATGTTCCAGTTTTTAGCTTTGAAAATCTCTTTTGTTGCTTTAGCAGTATGTTTGGGATCATTATCTTGATGTAGGATGAAGCACCATCCAATGTGTTTGGAGGCATTTACTCGAATTTGAGCAGATAAAATGTTTCTATACAACTCGTAATTCATTTTGCTGCTACCATCAGCAGTTACATCATCAATGAAGATTAGTGTGCCTGTACCTGTGGCAACCATACATGCCCAGGCCATAACATCCCCACCATCATTTTTCACAGATGAGATGGTACGCTTTGGATCTTGGGCAGTTCCTTTACGCTTCCACACTTTGCTCTTGCCATCACTCTGATACAGCTTAATCTTGGTCTCATCTGTCCACAGGATATTTTTCCAGAATTCTACATGCTCTTTTAAATGCTTCTTGACGAAGTGTAATCTGGCCATCCTTTCTGTAGCTAACTAGTGGTTTGCATCTGTATTTCTGTTCATGAAGCTTTCTGCAGACAATCTTCTTTCTTTGGCTTGGCTTCGCGGACGAAGATTTATGGAGGGGGTAAAAGTCCACGTCAGCTGCAGGCTCGATTGTGGCTGACCAGTCCGATGCGGGACAGGTTGCAGCGGTTGCAGGGAAAAATTGGTTGGTTGGGGTTGGGTGTTGGGCTTTTCCTCCTTTGTCTTTTGTCAGTGAGGTGGGCTCTGCGGTCTTCTTCAAAGGAGGTTGCTGCCCGCCAAACTGTGAGGCTCCAAGATGCACGGTTTGAGGCGATATCAGCCCACTGGCGGTGGTCAATGTGGCAGGCACCAAGAGATTTCTTTAGGCAGTCCTTGTACCTCTTCTTTGGTGCACCTCTGTCACGGTGGCCAGTGGAGAGCTCGCCATATAACACGATCTTGGGAAGGCAATGGTCCTCCATTCTGGAGACGTGACCTACCCAGCGCAGATGGATCTTCAGCAGCGTGGATTCGATGCTGTTGGCCTCTGCCATCTCGAGTACTTCGATGTTAGGGATGAAGTCGCTCCAATGAATTTTGAGGATGGAGCGGAGACAACGCTGGTGGAAGCGTTCTAGGAGCCGTAGGTGATGCCGGTAGAGGACCCATGATTCGGAGCCGAACAGGAGTGTGGGTATGACCACGGCTCTGTATACGCTAATCTTTGTGAGGTTTTTCAGTTGGTTGTTTTTTCAGACTCTTTTGTGTAGTCTTCCAAAGGCGCTATTTGCCTTGGAGAGTCT
Source organism: Narcine bancroftii (assembly GCF_036971445.1). Taxonomy (NCBI): domain Eukaryota; kingdom Metazoa; phylum Chordata; class Chondrichthyes; order Torpediniformes; family Narcinidae; genus Narcine; species Narcine bancroftii. Next base: position 88,977,953 of record NC_091472.1, on the reverse strand, counting down.
GTTGTCTATCTCGTTGACGATCCTTGCATCTGATGAAATGGTGCAGCCGAGATAGGTAAACTGGTTGACCGTTTTGAGTTTTGTGTGCCCGATGGAGATGTGGGGGTGCTGGTAGTCATGGTGGGGAGCTGCTGATGGAGGACCTCAGTTTTCTTCAGGCTGACTTGCAGGCCAAACGTTTTGGCAGTTTCCGCAAAACAGGACGTCAAGCGCTGAAGAGCTGCCTCTGAATGGGCAACTAAAGCGGCAGACAATAGTTATTGGCATATCCTCGCTTGTAGGCTTTTTCTTCTTATTGAAGTTCCAAACTGTTGATTTTGGTATCCTAAGGTCTGGGTGATGTCTCTTAATGTTTTGTTTTTTTTCACCTCAATGACTTCGTTGACACAACTTTGGCCCTCGTGTTTAAAAAAAAAAAAAAAAAATGGAAATTACAGTCTCCAAAGATGATCAAAAGCTGAGAAGCAAGCTAGCTCTCATATACCTGCACCGATGAAGCAATTAAACTTTCTTGCATACTCACAAACACCTGTGAAGCCAAATGTCCCAAACATTATGGTGCCCTGAAATGAGGGGATGGGACTATGTGTAAAAATTGCTGTACTTTCTACAAGATCAAATCAAAATTTATACAAATAACCTTGAATAAAATCTGGAATGTGCACTTCAATCACACATCAATTGTTTGATTACAAATTTAAAATTGCGGAGCACAGGGCAAATGAAGAGAAATGTCTTTGTCCCAAATGTTATGGAGGCACTGTAGTTGTAGCTCATGTTTTGGATAGATTGTCACTCCATTCCTTTCTTTCCCTACCTTCCACCCCAAAACTCCAATCGCTTTTCACTCCCTAGTTATTGTCTGAGCATGACATAGGCCTAAATAATTGGGTGTATTATGAGCCCAGAAGACCCCAAAATCCAGCAGAAATAGATATTCACCAAGACAAATGGTTATTTAAACAAAGGTTCCTTTTAATTTTCTTTAAATATGAAAACAGAATCACACTTTAACTTATCACAATTGACTTTACTTACCTAACTTAACCCCCTTTTAATTCTAAGTACACGTGTATGTAATGTGTGTGTAAGTTCAGAAAAGTTCTTTGGTTCACAGTCCAATCTCACTTCTCATTCCTCCAAGTTCACTGGTTGCAGGCAATTCTGATACTGTGCACAGAATTTAACATTTATAAAATTCACCAGGCTTTGGTGCTTGAAAGGTAAATGGTTACTGCTCAGGAAGGTTCTTGTCGGTTTTCAGAGAGAGATTTGTTGTTTGCTGGATTCCCACAACATTCCTTTTGATCAGCCACTTCAGTGCCTTGCTGAAGAAACTTGTCCCATTAGAGTTTTCCAGATGATAACTTTGTCCAGGACACCACTGAGTTCCTTTTTGTTTCCTTTATTTCAAGTGCAACATTAGGCAGCCAGTCCTCTCCTCTTGTATGAACCACAAGGGCTTTGACCAGGCTGAACTCTCTCTCTCTCTCTCTCTCTCTCTTTCTCTTTCTCTTTCTCTTTCTCTCTCTCTTTCTTTCTCTCTCTCTTTCTTTCTCTCTCTCTTTCTTTCTCTCTCTCTCTCTCTCTCTTTCTCTTTCTTTCTCTCTCTCTTTCTCTCTCTCTTTCTCTCTCTCTTCTCTCTTCTCTCTCTTTCTCTCTCTCTTCTCTCTCTCTTCTCTCTCTTTCTCTTCTCTCATCTCCTCTCTCTTCTCTCTCTCTTTCTCTCTCTCTTTCTCTCTCTCTTCTCTCTCTCTTTCTCTCTCTCTTTCTCTCTCTCTTTCTCTCTCTCTTTCTCTCTCTCTTTCTCTCTCTCTTTCTCTCTCTCTTTCTCTCTCCTCTTTCTCTCTCTCTTTCTCTCTCTCTTTCTCTCTCTCTTCTCTCTCTCTTTCTCTCTCTCTTTCTCTCTCTCTCTCTCTCTCTCTCTCTCTCTCTCTCTCTCTCTGTGTGAAAACCACAGACCTTCTTAGAACAGTCAACTGCACTCAGACAGACTGTGGCTTCGGACCTAATCTTCCAAGTTGTTCATCTGTTGTTTTCCAAAACAATAATCCATTACTCCACAGCCTGTCCAATTAACATCGACTCGTGAAATCCTTTATCGACACTGTTCAAAGTTTCTGAAAGGCTCCTGGAGCCTGGACTGTCTGCTTGAGCAAACCTCTGCCATTTTAAATAAGATCTGTGTTAAAGTGTTTGTATGTGATCTACACTAAAAAACCTGCCACAATTTATCTCCTTTAAAACATAAAATATAACATTATCCATCACAATATTTTATGGATTTTGGCCTGCTGATCATGAAAATCACCTTTAAAACATTTCCTATCACATTCCAATTTTTTTTTAGATGTAACCTATTTTTGTGATTTCCTGTCATATTTTGCGTCTACTAATATATTGCCCACAAAGCAGGGTGATTTGGTCAGTCCTAATATGCCTGGTCATGCACTCAATGCAGGTGCTATACAAATGTTATCTTGGGCCTGGCTGGGCATGCATGGAAGTCATTTAAAAATGGTGAGGATATTCTTTGCAATCACAGAGCACCAAATTGCATCCAGCTGATTGACAACCTGTATCAAACATATAAAACCATGAAGTCCCATTTTCTGCATTCGCAATTAGATTTCTTCCCTGATGATCTTGATGCAGTCAGTGATGAGCATAGTGAAAGGTTTCCCCAGGACACTGCGAGTGTGGAAAAGTGGTATTAGGGCAACTGGAATCCATCAATGCTAGCTGACTGCTATCATTGCCACGAGAGGCATCAGAGGCTGAGTACATACAAGAATCAACAGCAAAGCATTTTTACATCAGTTGAACTATCGTGTAATGCATCATTGTGGGATATTGACTTGGAGGATGCACAAAAAAGATTTGTTAAGATAGCCCTAGCTGTAGCAAAAAAATGTATTATGTCAACCTGGAAATTGGAAGATAATTTGAAAATACAACAATGGTATATAGAAATGAATAAATGTATTCCATTAGAAAAAATAACATATAGTTTAAGAAATAATATTGAAATATTCGAACAAGTATGGGAGCCTTACATTAAATACAATAGCGAAAACCTACCGGGAACAAACATTACCTAAGTTGATGGAAGGAGAAGAAAAGAAAAGAATGGACTCAGTAGAATTTCTGGTGTATTTTTGTTGAATGACAACATTGTCTAACTGAATTAATGCAACCTAGATTGTATAACTAAAATGGATGAGAGGGGGGGGGATGGGGGGGTGGCTTGGGAGGAGGGAGGGGGGAGGGAGAAAAAGTCACTGTAAATGTGTGGAAAAGAAAAAGTGTATATCATGGCTATTGTGATTTATGGTGTGAAAAATAAAAAATTAAAAAAAAAAAAATGCATCATTGTGGGATTAAACATGCTAAATTCAATAAAAGTTAATTTAATGTTTCGCCAACTTCCCAGGTGATGCAGCAAATCTGAAATTTGTGTTCAGCTTGAAGTTGTCAATCATATCCCCAATTTTTTTTTAAACAGTAACCAAACCTTTTGTGGGGGGAAAAAAATTGTGTCCAGTGTTACTTATGTGTACATATTACTGATCTACTTTATTCACAATATATCATAGAATTGATGAATAAAATGCTTAGCCTGTTGGCAGAGTAACATTTTTTCCACTTTCCTTTCTGTTTTAGACGATCTCGCTTGTTGAACAGAATCAAGAAAGTAATGTTGTGGTTCTTAGCAGTATACATAAGCATTCCTTTCATAGTAAAACTATGTCCAGCAATTCAAGCCAAGCTAGTCTTCTTAAATTTTGGTGAGTATTACACAGTATCCTACTGGTTAGCAATTCAAAAAATGAGACCACTGTAAAAACATTGGACAGTGACAGAGGAGAGAAATCTTTGATTGCTAGGTTCAAGTTGTAATATTCTTTCCCCAGATTCCACAGTTTTGCTACTTGTTAATCATTTATTTAAAAACCTTTATTAAGGTTATCTCTTTGACCAAGCTTTTGAGAAGGTGTTTAGAATATTTTATGATTTGCACAGAAACAGAGTAGCCATTCACTTTAGGTTATGTTAAAATAGATTTTCATGCTCCTTTTAATAGTATTGTCAGATTTTATTACCAAATACATCAAAGTCTTTGAGCTTTGTACCTATTCTGGTGAACTTGGATCTTGCTTATTTTTAAATATTTTTTCTTCTCTTCATTCTCCCTGGGTTTTGTCTCTTGGGTTTTTACAGTTCCTAATTCCTAAACTTTTCTAAAACTAAGCAACCTTGTTGGTTAAAGTTCAAGTAGTTCCCTATGTTGAATAATGCAACAGCTATCTTTTGATTTACTTTCGTTATCTGTGGTCTTTGTTTGAGATTGGAATCAGAATGTTCTATGGAATGCCTAGTGCAGGTCTTGGTGTGGCTCTAAGAATGTTCTGTGGAATGCCTAGTGCAGGTCTTGGTGTGGCTCTAAGAGTCTGAGAATAACTATGCGTAATAAAAATAGCATCCACATGCGGTAATTTAGGCCTTTTAATTGTTTTCTGTGGGTCAATGTTTAGTTTTTTCCACCTTTAAATTAAACAGTTGGATTGCGCAGATTGAAAACTCAGAAGTGTTGTCTGTGCTGGCTTTTCAAAGTACTCACTACAATGTAAATACACTTTGTGAAATAATACAGAAAGGTATCCAAGTGCAATCCTGCAGATCTGCCTTAAAGGGATCACAAGCATTGCCTCTATTAATCTATAACTCAGTATGATAGGATTTTATATTAATGCATGTGGATATTTCAGGGAAAAAAACATTTATTGACTATCCTTAATTGCCCTTAATATAAGAGTAAACTACACTGGTAGTTTAATGGTCACCATTATTGAAATAAGTTTTCATCCAAATTTACATAATTATTGGAACTCTATTTCCAAGGCTGCCATGGTGAAATTTACATTCCCATCTATATAAATTACTGTACAGTAATTTCACTGCTGTGCTCTCTTAATCTGTACATAAAGTATTTTTTTGTGTATTATGGTACAAGAAAAATACAAATAAGCTTTTGTTTTAATTTTATGGAAAATGTCTGATGCCAGTAAATAAAACTAATCTTTCTGCAAAGAACATTTTGTATGTATTTGGGAAAGGGTTCAATTTGAAAGCAGGCATCAGAAAATCATTGTGGCTTTAAATTTAATTGCATCCAGGAAGTTTGTAATCGTTGTTGACCTAAAACCCCAAGGTATTTATAACTGTCTTTCTCTTTTTTTAGTGCGAGTCCCATATTTCATTGATTTAAAAAAACCACAGGACCAAGGGTTGAACCACACCTGGAATTTTTATCTTCAGCCTGAAAAGATGATTACTATTGGTGCTTGGTAAGTAATTAAAGAGGCTTGTAAATAACAGAACACAAGGTGCCAACCTGCCTGACCTGCTGAGCTGCTTCAAAGTGTTTCTCCAGTTTTCCTGCATTAGCAGTTATTTACCATTTATCCATTCTGCTGATTGTATGAAGTCTGTATAACATCAATGTGACACTAAACCTATTGGATTGTTGTTTGAAAAACGGATTCATCAACATCCCTCTAGGGCTTGTTTTGCTTGGTTTGATTCCACATTACCTGGTTGACCTTTAAGTGGCCCTTTGAAGTGAGCTGCCCACCTACTCGGTTGTATCAAACTGCTGCTTGGCTAGGTTCTTCACCAGCTTGGCCAATCCCCAAGATTGAATTTTGTTTTAAATGAGTATTTAATTTAGACATACAGCACTATTACAGGGTCTTTTGACCCATGAACCCAAACCACCCAAGTGATCTACAACCCCAGTGTGTTTTGAACAGTGGGAGGAAACTGGCGCACCTGGAGGAAATCCATGCAGACGTGGGGAGAACGTGCAAACACCTTACAGACTGCACCAGATTCAAACCCATGCTGCTGGCACTATAACAGTGTTATGTTAACTGTGCCGCCTGAAGTTAACTTCTTAATTTAGTTAACACCAAATTAATCTGCTGTAAGAATTGGAATTATCACAAAACAAAATGGCAGCGCTGCTGCTGGTGCAAGACCCTGTAGAGTGAGGAGAGGAGACGCAGTGCTCCTCCTCAGGGCTCCAACACCCAGCCCAACTATTGATGGCTCTGTACAGGCTTTAAACAGCCTGTTAAGGGAGTCAACGGTAGTTTATTTTAAAATCCTGTGACTATGGGGTCTGGGCCCAAGCCAACAGCTCCTGTGTTCGGCAGCAGCCTTGAGGCCTTGCAGACTCCAGAGAAGTGGAGGACTAGTGCAGGGCACAACCAAACGGGGAGATCACACCCCTTTTGGGAAGGAGGAGCTTGAGATAACCCACGGGATGGTGACCATAGCGGTTGACCAGTGAGGGGCTTCACAGCTGAAGAACACCCAAGTGGTGGACTGTTGATGACTCAAGGCGAGGAGCCCACACAAGCTGCTGGTGATTGAGGTCAAAGGACTCTAGAGACTAGCTTGAGACTGGCTGAAGGGGTACCAGGTATTGGAACCAGAATGTGACAGGGTGCCGAGAGTGCTGAAAGCTTTCTGATCGTGTCGGATGTTCGGTTCTGGAGCTTGGTTTGCCAATGATTTGGGATGGGGTCTGTGTGGCTACAGAAGCTGTGGAATGCTGGAGGTGAATCTGAGTGACTCTGGGGGGGGGCTTTTTTTATTTGCTTCTCTTTTGCTGACTGTGAGGTGCCTGACAATTTCTGCTGATGGTGAATCTGACTGCCTTCTGGCAGACTAAAGTAATTTTAAAGTGATATTATACCTGATTTATGACATGACAATAAAGGAATCTTGAAGTGTGGTTTAACCATTTGTATCTAAGCATAGATAAGGTGTGGATATTTCGTTTATTGTAATAAAGAAACTTGGGTTCTTTTAAGACAACTATACTTTATTAGCAAAAGAACTCACTCAGGACCACATGGAGGCATCCATCTTGAATCCAACTGAAGCTGGAACAACTAGTCTCCGATTCCCTCTAGTGGTCAGGAGGATCGCGAGCATTCTATCACTACATCCCCTTTCCTTGAGACTTTAACTATATGGCACACTAATGTGTATTAATTTCAAACTAAAGTTCATCAGAAACATAAGCACAACATCAGCAACACAAACCTTTTAAGTGTTTAGTTTTTTTTAAGAGATTCGGTCTGTCGGGTTTTTTGATTAAAATATGTGAATCTTCTTAACACAGATACTTGTGTTGGCTCTGCTGGACCACAACTTTCTAGCACTGGTGGTTTTTCCTCTGTTGTTGTGCAGGCTGGATTTTCTGTATTTGCCTGATCCTGCAATATCTCTTGCGTTTTCAGCAGGCACTTTCGATTCCTTCTCAGTATTTGACCATCCTCTGTTCTGACAGTGTAGGATCTTGGATTTACTTCCTCCAGCACAGTGGCCTTTTTGTCCCAAGTGTTGGAATATCTGAGTCTCACTGTGTCATGTTGTGCCAATGGCCCTAACCTTCTGCTGACTTGTCATTGTTTGCTTTTTGTCTCCATTGCAGACACTTTTGTTTCTGTTTGATATCTTCAACATCTCTGTTCTTGTTTGGGCCTGCAGAGTAAGAAAGTGATGTGCGTAGTTTACATCCCATCAGAAGCACTGCAGGTGACATGCCACAATCAAGTGGTGAAGCTCTGTAACTCGATAGAATTAGATATGGATCTGAACCACTGTCTAGTGCTTCTTGAGCAACTATGTGGACTCCTTTTTTCTCTTCTTTACAATTTGACTGTGGATGCAGAGGACTTGAAGTCACATGTCAAAAATCATACTCTTCTGCAAAGTTCTGGAATTCTCTACAACTGTAGCCTGGTCCATTGTGTGACAGATTATGTTATATTTTGTATTATCTATAGATATGTTTTAAAAGGAGATAAATTGTGTGGTTTTTTTAGTTAGGTCACAAAAAGATACAAATACTTTATAACACAGATCTTATTTAAAATGCCAGACAGTTCAGGCTCCGAGTGCCTTTGCAAAAACTTTGAAGAATGCCTATAAGGACTTCACAAATAGGTGTTAATTGGACCTGCTGTGGAGTAATGGATTATTGTTTTGGAAAGCAACTGATGAACAGACTTGGAAGATTAGGTCCGGAGCTGCAGTCTGTCTGAGTGCAGTTGGCTGTTTTAAGAGGGTCATGTGATTTTTCTCTGAATGAGAGAGAGTGTGTGTGTTCAATTCTACAGTTCAGCATCAGCAGCTAGGACTGGAACATGACAAGCTGGAAAGCTAGTGAAAAAACCCCATTTTGAAGACGGGTTGTGAGTTCAGCCTGGTCAAAGCCCATACAAGAGGAGAGGACGGGCTGCATAATGTTTCACTTGAAATAAGGGAAACCAAAAAGAACTCTGTGGTGACCTGAAAGAAAGAGGTTATCATCTGGAGATCCCTGATGGGGCAAGTTTCTTCGACATGACACTGAAGTGGCTGATCGGAAGAAATCAGTTGTGGGTGTCCAATGAGCACAAATCTCTCTCTGAAAACTGACAAGAACCTTCCTGAGCGGTAACCATTTACCTTTCAAGCACCAAAGCCTGGTGAAATTCATAAATGTTAAATTCTGTGCACAATATAAGAATTGCCTGCAACCAGTAAACTTGGAGTAGTGAGGTGAGATTGGACTGTGAACCAAAGAACTCTTCTGAACTTAAACACACATTACTTACACGTGCACTTAGAATTAGAAGGGATTAAGTTAGGTTGTTAAGTTAATGGTAATAAGTTAAAGTTTGATCCTGTTTTCATGTTTAAAGATAATTAAAAGTAACTTTTGTTTAAGTAACCATTTTTCTTAGTGAATTTCTATTGCTGTTGGGTTTTGGGGTCCTCTGGGCCCATAACAATTGTCTTTATAGACAATTTGAGAAATTCCATGTCTTGCAAAGATTAACTTCATATATTTGATTACACAAACAGCAGGCATATTAGGAAGCAGCACTATTTCCAGATAGTTCGATAAGTAGTCAATAATCAGCAAGTAATTCTTCCCATCCATGTGGAACAAATCAGTCCCAACTTTCTGCCATTGTTCTGCTTGTATGTCAGTTATTATCATGGGTTCCTTTGTCAGGTTTGTGTGATGTTTCAAACAGGTCTTACAGTTTGAAACTATCCTGTCAATATCAGCATTTATCTCTAGCCAATAAATGGCAGTTCTGGCTCTCCTCTTGCATTTTTCTATTTCAATATGCCCCTTGTGCACCCTTTTCAGCATCTCTTCAGTGATTGAGGAATGACAATTCTGTTCTGTCTGAATAGAAGCTCTTTGACAGCGTTCAGCTCGGATGTTGTAGTATTGCTGACTTTCACCTCCAGGCCATCCTTCATTCAGATTCTTTTTTTTTTTTTTTTTTTTTAAATTTTTTTATTTTTCACACCATAAATCACATTAGCCATGATATACACTATTTCTTTTCACACATATACAGTGACTTTTTCTCCCCCCCCCCCTTTCCTCCCAAACCACCCCCCCACCCCCCCCTCTCATCCATTTTAGGTATACAATCTAGGTTGCATTAATCCAGTCAGACAATGTTGTCATTCAACAAAATTACACCAGAAATTCTACTGAGTCCATTCTTTTCTTTCCTTCTCCTTCTATCAACTTAGGTAATGTTTGTCCCCGGTAGGTTTTCGCTATTGTATTTAATGTAAGGCTCCTATACTTGTTCGAATATTTCAATATTATTTCTTAACCAATATGTTATTTTTTTTTCTAATGGAATACATTTATTCATTTAAATTTGGTAGTTTCTTCCTTTTAATTTGGTTATGTATTCCATTAATATTTAAAGACATATAGTTCAGCGTAGCCCTTTTATATTTTGTTTATCTTCTCTTTCCGTTTTTCCATCATTACCTTTCCTCCTTTTCCATTTCTGTTTTCTTATTTTCAACTCTTCATAAGACAACATTCCTACAACATCTAACATTTTCCTTATTCTCCTATTTCTATCTTATTTATCCCCAATCTCCCCTTCACCTCCTGAGTTGTCCTTTATCCCTTGTCGGACAACCACATCTCCCCTCTCCATTTGGATTTGCGAATCCACTCGCAAGCGTCAACTGATTGTGCAGTGACCGCTATTTCCCCCCACCCCGCCTCCCCCAGAAAAGATTTCACTTTTCATATGTCACAAAGGTCCCTCTTTTAATTCCCTCCTTATTCTCTCTATTCCATTACCTTCCCTTATTAATTCTTGTCTATACTATCTATATTTTCCTCTAAGTACAGATACATTCATGTATGCTCATTGTCTCTATTCACTCTTATACCTCTTTACCTGCATACATATCAATCGTGATCATTTTTACTCTCATTACCCGTCTTCTTCCCTCAGTCTATTTTTGTCTTTACCCACATACATATCAGTCGTGATCATTTTAACTCTCATTACCCGTCTTCCTCCCTCAGTCTATTTTTGTAATTGTTCTGCAAATTTTCGTGCTTCTTCTGGATCCGAGAATAGTCTGTTTTGCTGTCCTGGAATAAATATTTTCAATACCGCTGGATGCTTTAGTATAAATTTATACCCTTTCTTCCATAAAATCGCCTTTGCTGTATTGAACTCTTTTCTCTTCTTTAGGAGTTCAAAACTTATATCTGGATAAATGAAGATTTTTTGCCCTTTATACTCCAGTGGTTTGTTGCCCTCTCTTACTTTTTCCATTGTCTTCTCCAGTACCTTTTCTCTTGTAGTATATCTTAGGAATTTTACTACAATAGATCTTGGTTTTTGTTGTGGTTGTGGTTTAGAGGCCAATACTCTATGTGCCCTTTCTATTTCCATTTCATGCTGTAGTTCTGGACATCCTAGGGTCTTAGGGATCCACTCTTTTATAAACTCCCTCATATTCTTGCCTTCTTCATCTTCCTTAAGGCCCACTATCTTTATGTTATTTCTTCTGTTATGGTTTTCCATTGTATCTATTTTTTGAGCTAGTAGTTCTTGTGTCTCTTTAGTTTTTTTATTAGATTTCTCCAATTTCTTTTTTAAGTCTTCTACCTCCATTTCTGCTGCTACTGCCCGCTCTTCCATCTTGTCCATTTTTTTTCCCATTTCTGTTAAGGTCATCTCCATTTTAATTATTTTCTCCTCTGTGTTGTTTATTCTTTTTCTTAAATCCTTAAATTCCTGTGTTTGCCATTCTTTAAATGATTCCATGTATCCTCTAATAAGAGCAAGTATATCCTTTACCTTGCCTCTCTTTTCTTCTTCTATTTCACCATACTCTTCCTCTTCTTCTTCCTCTGAGTTGACCATCTGTTGTTTCTTTGTTGCCCTTTCCTCCTCTTCTATCTTGTTTCTATTGTCTTCTGTGGTCTCTTCTTGCTGCAGGTGTTCTGCAGCTGTCGTTGCCGGCTGTGGAGATCGACTCCCCAGCTGGTCCCCCCTCCCGTCGGTGTGTTTTTTTTCATTCGCATCGCGCATGCGCGAAACTTCGCGCATGCGCGTTTGCGCACTTTTGTTCGGCTCTGCGAGCCATTTTTGTAGTCCATTATTTACCGACCTGAGGGAGCGGGTTTCTCTCTCCGCAGCGGGCCTCTTCGGACAGGTAAGGCCTTCACCTTTTTCCTCCTTTGTCTTCTCTTCCTCTCTTCTTACCGTTGCTTTCGACTTTTCTTTTTTTGTCGCCATCTTCTTTCCACCTTTATACTCACTTTTCTGTAACTTTTATTTCTGTGCCTTTGTGTTTTCTCTTGTTTTTCCCGACTTTTCTGGAGAGGGCTGGAGTTCACCGTCCGGCCACTACTCCATCGCGTGACTCCTCCCTTCATTCAGATTCTTGATGATCTTCTGTAGAACTGTGTCCTTTTCTGTTTCAGCTGTGATCTGCTTGGATTTCATGTCAGATGTGGGAAGAGATTCAGTGATCAGATTCACGTGGACTCGCATCTGTCTGTGGAACTCTCATTCTGTGCTTCACTCTTCATTGTTGCTCTGGACAAAGCATCAGCTAACACAAAAGTTTCCCGGGTGTGTACACGAATTCAAAGTTATGATATTGCAGCTTCATCATCAGTCTTTGGATTCTTGGCGATATATCAGAGATTTTTCTTGATTATCACTATTAATGGCTGTGATCTGTCTCTGCCACGAATGTTGGTAACCATATACATAACTGTGGAATTTCTCATCCATAAACTGGACCTAGGCCCTCTTTTTTGATCTGTGCATATCAACATTTAGATGTTGTCATCGTCCTTGATGTGTATGCTACTGGCCTCCAATCTTCTCCCACAGCTTGAAGTAATACAGCACCTATTCCATCTTTTGTCCTTCTTGATGTGTCAAAAAATGTCAAAAGTACTGGTTCTGTAGTTAAAAAGGTCTTTAGTTGTCTCCATTCTTCCTGTAGTTGTCTGTTCATTTGAATTCATATTTTTCCTGTAATAACTTCCTTAGGTACATTGTTTTGGAAGACAGGTTTGCTATGAATTTACCAATGAAAATGATCATTCCCAGCACTCTCAATATGCCTTTTTTGCCAGTGGGTCTGGGCATCTCTAAAATTGCTTTCACCTTGCTCTTGACCGGCTCCACACCTGCCTCTGATAGTTTATTTCCCAGAAAGGTGATTTTCTTCACACCAAGCTGACATTTTTCTCTGTTTAACTTTAATCCGTACTTCTAAATGCATTGTAGCACTTTGAGCCTCTTGTGTTGCTTCTGTGTGGATCCCCATAGGATCATGTCATCCATGTACACACGTACCCCATTTATGCCTTCTATGATGTGCTCCATTGTCCTGTGGAACACTTCCAGAACTGAGGAAATTCCAAAAGGCATCCTCTGACTGGTGTATCGGCCAAATTGTATATTAAATGTTCAGAATTGTGTGCTATCATCATGTGCACACTTTATTTGCTAGAAGTCCTAGGATGTATGCAATTTAGTGAAAAACCTTGGACTGGCGACCTCCTTGTAATTTCATCCTTGATCGGAATCTGATAATGTTCCCTCTTTGTATTGGCATTCAGCATTTTGGTTCCATCCACACACATAGGTCATTGTTCTTTTTCACACACACCATTTAATTCACCCATTCTGTGGGCTCCTCCACTTTCTTTATGGCCCCTAGTGCTTTCATTTGGTCGAGTTCCTGCTTGAGCTTGTCTTTTAGTGGCACTGGGATCCACCTCAGGGCATGCACTACTGGCTGTGCGTCCTCATTTAACTATATCTTATTAGATGAATAGTAGAACTCCAAACCCCTTGAAGATGTCTGGAAATTGATCCAGTATTTCTTCTATGCTGTTCTGTGCATGGTCACTGTTAATGTGGTACACCATCTTGACTAGGTTTAAGTTTTCATATGCTTTGTCACCAAGCAGTGATTCGTGTCCATCTGGGACTACTGTGAACCTGAGGTGATGCTCTTTATCTTTAACTTTCATCATAAGTTTGCATGTACCTTTCATGTCGATGCACTGTCTATTGTAGGCTTTGAGATGTGCAGGATTTGTATGGATGTATGGCTTTATCTTCATTATCCTGATGTCATGTTCACAGATTAAAATGACCTTTACCCCTGTGTCCTCTTTAAAGGAATATTTGTTCCATTTGTATGTAATGACACAGTCCACTTGTCCTGCTCGACTCTGTTCACGCTTGGTTGTTCAGTATCTTTGGTTTATAATCTTCCTGCACTATCATGATGCAAAGAGTACATCACTGAGAGTTTCTCCTTTAGTGTGTATAGTGTGCACACGTTTACAAATGAATGTCTCTCCCTTTTGTTGTTTCCTATAATTAAATTTTTGTTTATGTGTGGACACACACTGTGGCTACTGCTCTGCCTAAATTTTCACTGAACTTTTTTTGCATGCTCTAGAGCTAATTCACTGGCAGTGAGGTATATATTCATAGCTCCAACTAAGGTAAACTCTATTTCTCACAGCAACCACTCTCTTACTTTCTTATCAATAATCCCGAATGCAATTTGATCCTGGATCATTGAATCTCGAAGCAATCCAAAATTGCATGTTCTTGCTTTTAATTTCAATTTTGTTTCAAAAATATCTAAGTTATCTCCCTGTGTTTAATTTTTCTTTGGTGAACAGTGTTCATCAAACATCTCGATAATCTTGTCAAACTTATCCTGGTCAGTTGCCTCAGCAAAGAGAAATATGTTGAAAGCCTCTAGTGTTTGAGGTCCTGCCATGGTAAGTTTCAATGCAATCTTCTGTTCATCAGATTTGCTATAGAGACCAGTGGCTTGCAGGTACACCATGAACTTTTGTTTGAACAACCTCCCCTCGTGGTCAACATTTTCAGTCCAATTTACAGCGTCAGGAGTCTTTACACTTGCCACATCTCTGCTGATATCGACTGATACACTCTCTGCACATTCCTGCTGTTTCTTCCATTCCTGTGCACACTACCCACTACTGGTGCCATGAAACTTTGTTTCTTTTAAAACAACTATACTTTATTAGCTAAATAACTCACTCATGACTATGTGGAGGCAGCCATCTTAATTCTCGTGGTCAGGTATCTAGCACTCTATCACTACAAAGTGGACAGCCAGGGCAGGAATAACAAACACCATAGGACATCTGTACAAAATGAAGGGAGGAAAGTTTAAGGGTTTAAGGGGAGGTAAGTTTTATTTTACACATTGTGTGTGCCTGGAATGCCTTGCCAGTGGTGGTGATGGGGTCTGAAAAATGAGGGGCACATGGAAGAAATAAAAATAGTGTTATGAGGTAGAAGGGTTTAGTAATTTTTTTGGTAGGAATATATAGGTTGGTACAACATTGAGGGCTGAAGGACATGTACTGCATTGTAATGTTCTATCATATATACTCATGTAATGGTCAAGTTTTGGGGGACTAATTTTTAATCTTAAATTTGGGGGGGGGGGGTGCCTTTGACTTTCACACAATACTACTTTTGACCATGGAGGGTACTTGTATTGTTCAAGGCATCGGGAGCTCGGATGGCCGAGATCGGGTGGTAAGTCCACGTTCGGGACATTGGGAGCTTGGATGGGTGGGCAGCTGAGGAGAGGATCCTCGGAATAGGCATCAGGAGCTCCAGTGGTATGTCTATAATTCATTGAAAATGAGTACTACGTTTTGTTTTTGTAGATTTATCATATTTTTTATCATCAAAATGTTAGTTGTGATTGGACTAATTTTTGACAAATAACTTTAAAGGCTCCACACCAGCATGATTTAAAAAAGAAATTCTGGTTAGGGTGTTGCACCAATCCTGTTTATATAAAAAAAAAATCTTGCTAGAAGAGAAATTTGATATTCATTGCTCTTGATTTTTGAATATACTGGATCTGTTGGGCCACCGGAAATAAACAAAATCATTATTAATAATTGGTGTCCATTTCCACTGAGATATGAACAAAGTTCATTAGTGTTGGATTTGAATGCTTGGTGCATGCAGCCTAGTTTCTACGTGTATGCCAGCATGCAGGTCTGCATTTTGTCTCCATGTCTGACATCCATTTTGTTCAAGCAACCAACCTGTGTTGACCTTTTGTTTTCTTTGATATATGCAGACCACTTTGCATAAATATGGACTTATTATTGTTCATTTACAACTAATTAGAAACTTGAAGGATCTGGGATTAGAAATTTCAGAAGATGATTCAATGTCCAGAGTCTGGGTCAATTTTTAAAATGTCAAATAGACAAATAGTGTAATAAATTTCATTGAATTCATTTCTGTAAGAATAAGAAAATACAATTGAATGGCAATTCACCAAGGTCAGATATTAGAACTAAAATTGTTTTATCATTTCAAAACCCATATCTTTTTACTTCCTGCTGAAATTGAAACTGATGCAGTTTCTCTTTGGATGTTCCCAGAAGGTCAGTGTTGTTCTGATTGAAATGGCTGTGTGACTATTGAACCACTTCTGACTGACTCTTCACACAAGTTAAAATGCAATTTTTATTTGAAAGAAAGGTTGCTATTATTACTGAGACCCTTTTTTAACAGATCTGGTGTAAATATGCATTTTTTTTGCTGGTTAACAATGTTATGTTGATTTAGATCAAACAAAGTTGTTTGTTTCCAAACTGAACAATAGTGAAATGAACAAAGGATATATAAAAAAAACAAGTCAGTGTTTGGAGTTGCAAAGCTGCCAGCCAACATTCTTGTAGAATTGAATTAAATTAATTAAATATTAGTAATGCATTTAATCCCATAGTACTAGATATTTTTTTAAAAATTAAAAGATAGGTGCTAAATTCTTTAGAATAAAACTTACTCCTCAGGTTATTTTATTGTGCATTCTCCTTCATGCTGGAGGTCAGCTTGTTCTGGACCTTGTCTATTTGCAATGACATGATTTGATAATGATGCCTTTGAAGGTGGGCGCAATTGCACAATGCCATTTTTCCAGTTAACCAACTAATTCAGTGTGGCATTTTATTTCTATCCTGGAAAATTTACTGCTGAAACTTAGTCAAAAGAGGGAAGTAATATATTCATTGGTATAAATGAATGTTAGAGCAAGGGATTGGGAAATGAAACCAAGGTTCAATGAGGTCATCAGAAATTGAATTAGCTACAAAGACCATCGCCTCCTTCCATCCCAGGTATCTGAACTTTTGCAATGTTTTCCCTTACTAGTGTTAGAAACAGAAGTACCTTCACAGAAATTGCTCGAGACAAAAATTGAGAACAAAGAACATTTATTATACAACAATGCAAAGTTGGGTGCTTCCCCTTACCCTGGGAATACACACATACACTGGGGCTCACCCAACTTTTATACAGTTGATGTCAGTATAGGAATACCCTCCCCCTTACATTCTTCTGCCTCCTGGATGAGTTTGGCATTAGGCAATCCTGTCTGCCTACGTGCTGTTTCTGTGAACTTGGAGGACCAGGGGGTATCCTGGCAGTGTCCCATCATGTCATTGTCCTTATTCACACCTTCCTGATCTCAGAGCTGACTAACTTCTTACATGCAGAACTTGCTAATTCTGTCTAAGGCTAGAAGACCCTTATCTTATTCAGACTAACTTTACTTCCTACATTCTATTATCTATTATCTATCCTTATCTTATTCATACTGGTGAACTTGTTGATTCTGTCTAAAAGGCTACAAGACCCTTATCTTATTCAGACTAACTTTACTTCCTACATTCTAATATCATTCTTATCCTATTCATACTTGCTTTCTTTTTTTCTTCTTTCTTTGGCTTGGCTTCGCGGACGAAGATTTATGGAGGGGGTAAAAAGTCCACGTCAGCTGCAGGCTCGTTTGTGGCTGACCAGTCCGATGCGGGACAGGCAGACACGATTGCAGCGGTTGCAAGGGAAAATTGGTTGGTTGGGGTTGGGTGTTGGGTTTTTCCTCCTTTGCCTTTTGTCAGTGAGGTGGGCTCTGCGGTCTTCTTCAAAGGAGGCTGCTGCCCGCCAAACTGTGAGGCGCCAAGATGCACGGTTTGAGGCGTTATCAGCCCACTGGCGGTGGTCAATGTGGCAGGCACCAAGAGATTTCTTTAGGCAGTCCTTGTACTTGCTTTATTCATTACACATATATCTATACTAGTTTCCTCATCTTCATATTTTTATATCAGTTTTACTCATCTCTCACACTAGTTTTGTACACTCTTGCTGTGAGACTTTCAGTTTGGTCTTAAGATTTCATTCTCTCTGTGGAACTGTACTAAGATTACCCAAAGGTGTATTTTGGAATCAAGAAACTGAACAGCATTGAACTTAAACCATGATCTCAGGTCAAAACTGTTTTATAACATAGTGAAGATCTTTGAACTTTGAAATTTAACCCACACTACTGTGAGGTAAGGTCTTGGAAATCTGGATATTCAAACTCTTAACTTGCACATATAAAATGCATTTCTGCATTGTTCAATTTAATGGATAATCTGTGAACATACATTCACATTTCTATTATTTTTGTGGGCGTTGATCAGCCTACATTTGAAATACCCCTGTTACATTCAGAAATGGGAATCTAGGGACATTTGTGAAATTAATTTACTGATATTATAACTTCATCAAAATTTGGATAAAATTATTTTTGGCAAGAAAAGGTACAAGCTGGATTATATAATAACAGTGTATCTTCTCTTATTGTTGTCAGGCACACAGTACCTTCTAATCTATGGAAGGAAGCTCAGGGAAAAGACCAGTCATGGTATGAAGACACCTTGGCATCAGGCTTCCCTATCATTCTTTATTTCCATGGCAATGCAGGCACTAGGTAAGGTACCATTTAACTAAATACTGTTTAATTCTTTTAATTTTTGTCCTTGGCAAGTGCCTATTGTTTTCAACTTTTCAACCAGAGATGGAAGAGAATGAACAATCCAGAATCTTTCTGATTAACTAAGGCCATGCATATGGGTAAAATCAGTAATTGTCTTTAACATAAAACATTATAGGCTGCATCATAGGAATGTTAGCATATAAAATGTCATTTGTACTGCATGAAATAGTGGGAGAAAGCTAAGTTAGTTAGGAATTTAAAGTGAAAGCTAAATGGGGGACGTCACGTGATGAGATAGAGCCAGGATATAAGAATCTGTCTCTCCTGAGGAAAAGGTTTTTTAAAAAGTGGGGGGGAAAAAAGTGAAGAGACTGAAATTAAACTATTGGAAACTGTTCAGACACTGAACATTTCACTAATGTCACCAAAAAAGGATATAAAAATGTTGTTGGCTCATTGGGAGGGCAAAAAGGAAAGCAGCAAAGTAAAGAAGAAAGTCCTACCTTGCAGATGGATCCAGGTACTGTCAAGAAGGCTCCTAGTTGAATGTAGAGAGATGAAGGGGAAATGTAATTTATCGATGATTTTTAAAAAAAACCCATGAGAAAAGTGCTGAATATTTTATGTTTTAATATTAATGGGCTTAATAGCTCAGTGCAGAGGAAAAGGATATTGGCACATTTTAAGAAAATAAAAGATGATATAGTTTTTTTTTAAAAACAAGAAACTCATTTAACTGAAAAAGAACATCAAAAGTTAAAAAGGGATTCGATCAGATATATTGCAGCTTCTTCATTTAATTCAAAGACAAGGGGAGTAGCTATTTTAATAGATTAAAAAAACTTCCGATTAAAATACAAAATGTAATTACTGATCCTGCAGGGAGATATATTATGATACAATGTCAAATTTTTTCAGTGTATTGGACACACACGCACACACATATATATATGGACTGAATGTAGATGATGAATTTATAAAAGAAACTTTTTTGAATTTGGCAAATGTTAATGAGAATATGTTAATAGGTGGAGACTTGAATTTTTGTTTAATTCCAATTTTAGACAGATCAACAAGATCTATGGTAAGGACAAAAGCAGCCAAAGCTACATTGTCATTAATGAAAGATTTATATTTGGTAGATGTCTGGAGAACACTTCATCCAAGAGAAAGAGACTATTCTTTTTATTTCAGAAGACATGATTCCTATTCTAGAATTGATTTATTTTTGATATCTGCACAACTTCAAGGCAGAATAAAACAAGCCAATTATAAAGTAAGAAATTTATCTGACCAGTCTCCTTTGTTGTTGACAATAATGATGAATAGACAAGATTAGTTTATAGATGGAGGTTTAACTCTGTTATTAAAAAGGAAAGATTTTTGTGAATTTATTAGAAAACAGATAAGAATCTTTTTTACAACTGACTAATTTGGTTACAAATAAATTTACTTTATGGGATGCGGTGAAGGCATATCATGTGGTCAAATAATAAGTTATACTTCTAAAATTAAGAAAGATGATGTGAAAGAAGTAGAACAATTGAAGATAGAGATAAATTTAGAAAAAGATTTACAGAGGCAAGTTAATGAGGATAAATGAAGATCTCTTATCAATAACAAGCTTCAAAATAATACTTTACAAACCTATAGAATAGAGAAAGCGATAATGAGAACTAAGCTGAGGTATTATGAATTGTGTTAAAGAGCACATAAGGTTCTTGCATGGCAAATAAAGACAGAACAAGCATCGAGAAGGATTATGCAGCTAAGAATGATTCAAATTTAATTTCTTATAAATCTCAAAAAATTGATGACATTTTTAAACAATTTTACTTAAAGTTGTATCAATCAGCGTCTTTAAAAGGTGATAATAAAAAAGATTTTTTAAATCTCAAATTAACTTACCTAAATTAAATTTGGATGATCAGAAAGAGTTGGCTGCTCCTTTATCTCTAATAGAGGTTAGGGAGGCACTGAGTTCTTTACAAAGTAATAAATCTCTGGAAACAGATGGTTTCTGTCATGTTGGGTTCAAACATGCTTGTAATAAAAACTACCTTGAGCCCAGAGTTGCGTTCATAACTTATTTTATTTTAACGTACCCTTGGTGAATATCTACATGCGCAGGCATTGCCTGCTGCTCCCAAGCCAGCCAGATGCATAACTTTCCCGGATGCAGAAGTCCCTCCCTGTGACGTCATCAGCCTGCTCAATGTCCCACCAGTAGTGTTACACCACATCTCCTTAATTTGCTTTTGAAGCTCCCTTTTCTGTGGCGTCGCCCACCACAATTACCTTTACACATTCAGGTACAAATACACAGAAAATATTTACAATATACAAGTCGTTCTTGACTCTGGGAGTTTTACAGTCTCTACTGATTCAATCTACGGTCTCTTTATTTCTCAGCCAGACCTTGTTCTTATTATGCCAGGCGAACTTTGTGTTTCAGTCGGCAGAGTCTCTGGACCTCTCCTTGCAGGAAAGTCCATTTCTGGCCGGTGCTCTCGTCGCTTTTCACCTGGAGACTCTAGTATGGGCATGAGATGTTGGCGATTCCGTCTGTGTCCCTTGTGGTCTGCTAACCATGTACGACCATGGACCGTGGAGTACGGAAGTTACTGTACCTTGCTGTCTAGCGTCAGAGATCCACACATCTTCTCCTGGTGCCAGTTTTTCCAGGTCATTTGTTCTGTGCCTCTTGTAATATTACTTCGCATTTGTAAACTTCCTCTCCTTGTTCTGGAGTTGTAGCAGGTCTGGAAGTTCCAGCTGCAACCTCTCTGAAAGAGTTGGTAGAGTTGTGTGAAGTCGATGACTCATTAGCAACTGGGCTGGACTGTAGCCATTTCTTAGTGGTCTGGCTCTTTATGCCAAAAGTGCACGGTAAGAGTCTTTTGCTTTCTTGAGCAGGTTCTTCACTGTTTGTACTGCTCGCTCTGCCTCGCCATTGCTTTGTGGATACCTAGGGCTACTCGCCACATGCTCAAACCCTAAATCTGCTGTGAAGGCTTTTATGTTTTGTCCAGAGAATTGTGGACCGTTGTCGCTTACTTAATGTCTGGAATGCCATACCATGCAAACATTGATTTTAAGTGAACAATTACATCGGTATTTCATGTCAGGCAGAGTTGTGCTATTTATATGAATATAGAGAAATAGTCCACCACTAATGTTTTCTCTCCAAGAGTGATAAATCTGCACCAAGTTTTTTTCCATGGCCTGTCAGGGAATTTACTCGGCATCAGCGGTTCTCTTGCGTTTGCCCTTTCCTGGATGTACTTTCTGCACCTCAAGACAATCTCACTTATTTGATTTCTCAGAACTGGCCACCACATTGTTTGATTGGCACGCTTCCGGCACTTTACAAGCCCCTGGTGGTCCGATTTTATTTTCTCGAGTACCTCATTCTGCATGTTAGCTGGAATAACTAATTTCGTACCACACAGGAGTAATCCATTGTGCACACACAGAATGACCCTCTCTTGCCAGTAGCGTTTGATTGGTCCTTGTAACTGGTCTGGCCAGCTTTCAATGCAATATTTCATGACCTGTGTGCACACACTGTCAGCACATAGTTGCTCTCAGAGCTCTGTCAGATATCTGTTGCTTGTTGGGAGGTTTTCCATCACCGTCTCGACGTAAATATTGGTGTCCTCCATGAGGTCTTGGTCAGCACTTGTGGTTTCGTCTTGTAGTGGGGAGTGAGAGAGTATATCCGCAGAAGTGAGGTTCTTCCCAGGTGTGTGTGAGATCGTGTATGAGCATCTCATCAGCCTTATTCTGAAAACCTCTGTATCCATGGTGGCAGTGAATCCAGCACTTGTCCACCTAGTATACTCACAAGTGGTTTGTGATCTGTCTTCAACTCAAAATGTAGACCCAAAATAATAAAATCGTTGAATATCTTGCAAGCCCAAGTCCGTGCTAATGCCTCATTTTACAGCTGCGCGTACCTTTACTCTGTTTCTGTTAGCGATCTGGAAGCATAAGTGACTGGTGACCAATTGTCTCCATCCTTCTGAGCTCACTAATGTTTGTCAGGTCTTTCATGTCCTGCACAGCTTTTGCCTTGCTTGGGTCTTGTTTCATGCTGTCTGCTGAGATGATGTACCCCAGAAATTTCACCTGCCTTCTTCAAAACTGACACATCGCCATGTTGAGAGTGACCCTCGCCTTTTCTGATTGTTCTAGGATTGCACGGACCCTCACATCATGTTGGTCTTTCATGGTCCCTCAGATGAGCTTATTATTCATGTGGCAGACAGCTCCTTCCAGGCCTGTGGTAACCTCGGTCACCACTTTGTTCTGGAAGTGTTTAGGTGCAGAGTGTTCAGGGTAGGTGGTTGAAATAATAATGCCCGAATGGCGTGATAAATGTTGTGTAGAGAGCTGATTCTTTGGACAAAGGAATTTGCCAAAATCACGTTTGTGTCCAACTTAGTAAAATATTCTGAACCAGTGAGCATGCCTAGGATTTGATCCACTGAAGGACATATAAACTTTTCTCTGTACACTGATCCATTCAAGGGTATCATGTCCACACAAATGCGAACATTTTTTTTTTTTTTAATGCGAACATTTTCTTTATTCTTTTTTGGTGCTACCACCATGCCACCACACATTGTGCAGGCTCCTTTATGCAATTGATGCCTCCAAGCTTCTCTATTCTTTCAAGTTCTCTCGTCGCTTGACCCATGAGTGGCAATGGGACCCTTTGAGGTACTTTCAGTGAAAATGGTTTTGCATCAGGCTTGAGTTTAATGACATGGCTTTTGTATTAGCCCGAGTCCATTGCAAAGTTTAAAGGAATGCCTTCCTGACTGTCTCTTGGTTCAGGGCATCCACCACTCTGGCCACTCTTGAGTTTCATCGAAGTTGGTCTGCTCAATAGCACCACATGTAAGTCTCTCACCACGAACACATCTGTGGTGCTCCTCTGTATGAGAGGGCTTCTTTTGCCAATCCCAGGACCATCAATTTCACTCCCCCTGGACCATAGAGTGGCTTCTGTGCTTTTCCTAGCTTGCCATCTCCGGGTATAATTCTTTTGAACAGCTGCTCAGGAATGGCTATAACATTGGCCCTGTGTCAATTTTGAAGGTCCCTTTGCTGCCTCCTACATTAATGTCTGCCATCCAGGGCTCCTCATCTGATGCTATTTCTCCAAGGAACAATCTGTCCACGTCCTTTGCTACCTCATTCACCATCAGGTTGACCTACAGACTTTTCTGTAGTGTCCTCGTTTGCCGCAGTTGTGGCATTCTGCATTCCTGGCTGGGCATTAAAATGCTGTGTGGAATGGTAGTTTTCCGCACTTGGGGCATGTCTTGCGCTCTACTTTGCTCTGTATCATCATCTTAACTTTTTGCTGTCCTGGTGTCTGCCCTTTGTTCTAAACCTCTGCTGTCTTCCTCTCAAGTTGCACCCCATCTACTACCAGTTTGCTTGCACGCATGTCTTGCAAGTCAGTTTGCTGCTGCTTTATCACCTCTGACCATCTAGCCATTGTGATTCCTTTCATGAGGGTGAGATCTTTGTCGAGTTGCATCCTCTCCGACAGTGACAAATTTCTTAGACTCACTACTAGTCTGTTGTGTGAAAGTTCGTCGTGCAGATCCCCATATTCACAGTTCTCTGCCAGTGCATACAAGGCTGGAATGAACATGTCTACTGTTTCTGCAGGTTCCTGCGCTCTTGTTAAATTTCACCCATTCGTAAGTTACTTTCTTCTTAGGCAAGAAGTAATAATCAAACCCTCTCAGTACAGTGTCATACTGCTGCTGCTGCACGCCCATTAAGTCTAGGCCCCGTGGCGCATCGTCAGCCTAGTCCTCCATGCAATATACTGGTTAGCTTCAGAGGAATTATTTAAATTACTTGCCAGTCTGAAGCGCTTGAATCTTCTTATCCACTTCTCCCACTCCTGTGGCTTTAAGAAGTTGAAGGTTCTGGAGGTTTTATCATGAAAGTTGCCATTGGAGGTGCTGCCGCTCCCATTCGGGGTACCTACGCATGTTCAGGCCCGTTCTCCATCTTAACTTGACTCTTTCACTTTGACTCTTTCACAGCCTGTCCTCCTCTGTGTGGCTCAAAGCTCTTCTTATGACACCATGTCGTGTTGGATTCAAACATGTTTGTAATAAAAACTACTTTGATCCCAGAGTTACATTCATAACTTGCTTTGTTTTAACATGCTCTTGGCGAATATCTACATGCACAGGCATTGGCTGCTGCTCCCAAGCCTGCCAGACGCATAACTCTTCTGCATGCGTAAGTCCCGCCCCATGACATCATCGACTTCCAGTAGGGTTACACCAGAGTTTCGCACCTGAATTTTGTAGAGTTTAAGGATTTATTAATTCCTCCATTTATGGAAGTATTAAAGCAGGCGGATGAAACATAAACATTGCTGGAATCTTTTAAAACAGCAATTAAAAAAAAAAGAGATCCTTTAAAATCATCTTCATATAGACCTATATCTTTTATTAAATGTTGATTATAAAATAGTAGCAAAAATGTTAGCAAATAGATTGGCAAAATACTTACTGAAGTTGATAAATATGGATCAAACTGGATTTCTTTTTAAAAAAAAAAGAAAAGTCAGCAGATAATGTGACTAGATTGATGAGTATAATACATTTGTCACAGAAAAGAGGAGATATAAGTGGAGCAGTGGCTTTAGATGTGGGAAAAGCATTTGATAGATTAGAGTGGGACTTTTTATTTAAAGTACTTGAAAAGTTTGGACTGGGACAAATATTTATATATTGGATTAAAGCCTTGTTGACAAATGGACAAGTTTCTGATTTTTTAAAAAATTAACAAGGATGTCCATTGTCTCCAGCTTTATTTATTTTAGTAATAGAACAATTGGCAGAATTGATTCAGTCTGATTCTGATATTAAAGGTTTTAGAGTTGGTAGAGAAGAACATGAGAATAATTTATTTGCAGATGATGTAATAATCTATATGATGGAACTGGAAAAAGTTCATTACGTAAATTATGTTCAAGATTAAAAGAATATGGAATAGTATCTGTTTATAAATTTGGACAAAAGTGAAATTATGCTTTGTACTCAGGATGATTGTACACAGTGTAAAAGAGATACCCAATTTAAATGGCCAGTGAATGGAATAAAATATTTAGGGATGCGAATAAACATAACTTTAAAAAAAATATTTAAACTGAATTATAATCCCTTGCTTAGAAAATTGATGAGAATTTTTTTAAATGTGTGGAATTACCTATAACTTTATTGGGAAGAGTTGATTTGTATAAAAATAAATATTTTTCCTAGATTACAATTTTTTTTTCAAACATTGCCTATATTTATTCCACAGAATTTTTTTTCAGGAACTGAATAAATATATAAGAAAGTTTCTTTGGAAGGGCAAGATGTCAAAGGTCTCATTAGAAAAATTAAATTAGAAATTTGAATTGCGAGGTTTACAACTTTCAAATTTTAAAAATTATTTTAAACTGGCACAAATGAGATTTCTATCTTCCTTCTTTGAAGAAGGAGAGAAACCACCGTGGATTAAGATAGAGATGGATAAAATAGGGGAGACAATGGCTGAAGATTTTATATATAAATGGGATATGAGATTAATAACTGGAGTTTGGGATACTCCACTGGTGAAACATTTGAATGGTAAATGTTGAAATGGGAATGAGGTATTAGGAAATACCCAAAATGCCATTGATTCAAAACAGACTTAATTCATTTACAATGAATAACTGACTTTTTAATATTTGGTCGACCACAGTAATTAGGAGAATAGTGGATTGTTTTGAAGGGGAAAGTGTAATGTCATTTGATCAATTGATAAATAAATTTGGGGTACAAATAATACAATATTTGTTTATTATAAAATAAAGGCATATTTACAGGATAAATTGGGTCTAACAATGTTATTACCTAAAGGGAGTGAAGTAGAAAGTTTGATTTGTAACAAATCTATTAAAAAGTTTATTTTAGCTATTATTGCAAAAGGGAATACGAAAACAAGGAATTCATAGATCTAGACAGAGGTGGGAAACTGATTTAAATATTAGTATTGAGCAGAAAAATTGGTTGGAATGGTGTCATTATAATATGACAAATGCAAAAAATGTCAGATATAGATTGGCTCAATATAACTTTTTATGTCAATTATATCTTACCCCACAGAAATTAAAAAGACTGAAATTAGATTTATGAGATAACTATTTTGGGTATAATCAAGAGATAGGTCCTCATCCATTTTTGCATTCATTGGTTACCATCCATATATAGCTTTTTATGTATGTGCACAGTTACCCTGAGAAGTATTGAATACAATAGAGGTTCATTTCAGTGGTAATGTCTTTAATATTGTAATTTTACTACTAATCACTATCAAACCTTCCTTTTCAAATTTATTATCATCTGACTGTATACATACAACCAGATGAAACACTGTTTCTCTGGACCATGGTACACACATAACAATCACATTTGTACATGAAGATATAATAAAATAAATATTTTGGAATAATTTATTCACTTCATTAAGTAGAAACCCAAAGATTAAAAAAAATCAAAATTGCAATTCTAAGATGAGATTGAAAATTACATCTAAAGTGAATAGAGTGAAATTATAGGAAATTATTGTAAATTAATTTCTTTTTTATTTCTTTACAGAGGCGGGGATCACAGGGTCCAGCTATACAAGGTTGGTGGCCTTTTAAATCAGGTTACTTGGGTTGAAGGGATGCTGTAGAATTTGTTCCATCCATCAGTCATTTTATGCATTAATTATTTTTGCCCATACTTGTATTCAACTACATTTGAACTCCTGTGTGTTATCTGCTCCCAGAACTCTTCTGGATATTATTGCAAATAATTTTGCTTTGTATTTGATTTTCATTTGTTCACTTATTCCATTTTCTGGGCAGAGTGTGGGAGAAAATGGTAACTTTTAATGTTTTTCCCGAATTTCCCTGATTACCCTCGAGAAACTGGTTATGAGTTGTCTCCCTTTGTTGTCGATCTTCTGGTGAACGTATTTCAACAATGCTATTGGGGAAGGAGTTTCAGGAATTAAGACTCAGTAGCAATGAAGATGAAACTTACGATGATGAAATTCCAAATTAGGATCTCTTGCAACTTAGCAGGAAAGTTACAGGTAGTGTGGAGATGTACCTGTGTCTGAATCTTGACAGAGCCCCCTGCAGTTATCCAGGCATAGCTGGTAATGAAAATTAGTATTGTACAATGTACAAATGCTCTGTAATTCTTGCAGCAGGTGATCATTTAAAAAAAGCAACTACAAGAGTATGCATTAAATTGAAATAGATATACAAGTACAAAAAATAGATGATAAATATTTACATTTGCCATAAAACAGGAAAAAAAGTGGTGTTACAATAGTACAGGCAGTCCTTTTGTCGTTTCAGTGCACTCCATGATTAACAAGGGGAGGATCAAGACCCTGATAGGTCTTGGGAAGAAACAGTTCTTGAACCATGAGGGGCTGCTTTTCAAGCTTCTGTACCTTCTATCTGAAGGTAGTAGTGAGAAGAAGGTCATGACTAGGGTGATGGGATCCTTTATGTTGGCAACCTTGTTGTGACAGTGCCTAACATTGATGTCTACCATGGATGGGATATCAGATCTTGTGAAGGACTTAGCTATGTTTACTATCCTCTCAGAATTAGAATTTATTGTCATGAACAGGCCATGAAATTGGTTGTTTTGCAGCAGAATTGCAGGTGTAATAAAAAATGGCTACAAATCACACTCAAAAATAAATAAATAAATTGGTGCAAAAGAAGAGAAAGTGAGATAGTGTCTGTAGGTCATTGTCCATTCAGATATCTGATGATAAAGGGGAAGAAGCTGTATCTGTGCCATTGGGTTTTATACCTTCTTCCTGATGGTAGCAGTGAGTAAAGGACATGGCTTGGGTTGTGAGGGTCTTTGAGGATGGAAGCAGTTTTCTTGAGACACCACCTCTTGTAGATGTCCTTAATGAAGACTAATGGCTCTGGCTGAATTCATAACTGTAGCCTTTTCCTGTCCTGTGCATTGGCACCTCCATAACAGACAGTGATGCAACCTGTCAGAATGCTCTCCACAGTACACCTGTAGAAATTTGCAAGAGTCTTTGATGGCACCAAATCTCCTCAAACTCCTCACGAAGTATAGCCGTCATGAGTCTTTGTAATTGCATAGACATGGAAGTTCCAGGATAGATCTTTGGAGATGTAATTACCCAGGAATTTGTTGACCCTTTCCACTGCTGATCCCTCAAAGAGGTCTGGTTTGTGTTCTCCTGGTTTCCCCTTCCTGAAGTCCACAGTCAGCTCCTTTGTTTTGCTAATGCTGAGTGCAAGGTTGTTGTGACACCACTCAACTAGGTGATCTTTCCCACTACTGTGCACTTCCTCATTTCCATCTGTGATTCTGCCAACAACTGTGATGTTATTGGCAAATTTGTAGATGCCATTAGGATTGTGCCTAGCCTAGCCACACAGTCGTGGATGTAGAACAATAGCGCAGTGAGCTAAGCATACATCCTTGAGGTGTGTTTATGTTAATTGTCAGTGAGAAGGAGATGTTGTTATGATCCGCACTGACTGTAGTTGTTTGACAAGGAAGTCAAGGAACCATTTGCAGAGGGACATACAGAGGCCTAGGTTTTGATCAGTTCTGAGGATATGATGGTGTTGAAATCTGAACTGTAGTTGATGAAAAGCAGTCTGATGTACATGTTACTGTTGTTTAGGTGATCCAGGACTGACTGAAGAGCCAGAGATTGCATCTGCTATGGAGCGATTATGGTGGTAGACAAATTGTAGTGGGTCCAGATCTTTACTTGGGTACGAATTAATTCTGGCTATGACTAACTTCTCAAAGTAGTTCATCACAGTAGATGTGAGCCCTACTGGGTGATGGTCTTTGAAGCAGCTCACTCTGCTTTTCTTGGTCACCAGTATGATTGATGGCTTTTTGAAGCAGGTGGGAACATCCGACTGCAGCAATGCAAGGTAGAAAATTTTTGTGAGCACTCTAGCTAGTTGGTTTGTTCAGATTTTCAGTATGCTGCCAAGTTTGCCATCAGGGCCTGACACTTTGCAGGGGTTTACCCTCTTGAAAGATGTTCTTGAGTTGACCTTGGTGACTGATATCACAGAATGACTAGCTTGTGTAGGATTTCTCATTGCTACTGTTGAATTCTACTTTTCAAAGCAAGTATAAAAGGTGTTCAGCTCATCCAGTAATGAACCATCACAGCCATTTATGATGATCAGCTTCGCCTTGTGGGATGTATTGGCTTGCAATCTCTGCTATAGCTGTTGAGAATTTGTCTGTATTTTTAGCTTCCCTTGGAATTGCATCTTTGTTGCTGAGATGGCCATAGGTCTTACTTGCACTTTCTGTGGAGATCTAGATCACTGGTCTTATGTATGTAATGGACCATGGACAGACCTGTCAGACTGTGGGCTGTCATCATAAAGGATGGAATTCTGCTGGGATCTCTCTGTGACTTGTGGTGCAGCTGGGTTGAGCTGTGCAGACAGAGAGAGAATGGAATGTTCAGAACGGGAGTTGGAGTGGCAGTTGAAGCAAAAGAACTGCAGGTGGAGCAGCAGAGACCAAATGGTGAGCCTTGTGAAAGGCACATGCCTCATAAGGGTTAATGAAGGGTTAAAAACCACAATTTGAGAACTGAGGGAAGTCATCTAAGGAAGACTCGAAAAAGGATTCGTAAGCTTACGGCATCACAACATCAGTCATTTCTCTTTCCAACTTTCAATACAACATCCTTTTGTTATTCATTTAAAGAACTGAATTTGGACATTGAGCTTTGGGATTGAATTCTGTGGACTGTGTTTTTGGACTGACTGACTTGGGGTTTTTTGGATATTTTTTTCTGTTTTTGAATATTGGGCACAAACTGTAATGGTCTTTTTTTCTACATACCCATTGTTTATAAATGATATCTGTATATTTGTTATAGATACTTATAGTGGGGTTAAGTTGGTTAAGACATTATATTGTTAATAGTCATTAATAAATTTAGGGTTAAAATTCAACTCTTTTGAATTGTTTTCTGCTACTGGTTTGAGGCATGACAAAGTGGGGGCTCATCCAAGGGATCCAAACAAATTTGGGAGCTTAAAGGTCATTTGATTAGTGATCAATCTTATGAGTCTGAATGAAGCTGGAGCTTTGTGACTGATGGAAATTTATTTGTTAAGAATAATTAAAAGCTAGTGTGTATGTGAAATCAATAGCAACAAACCAGCAGCCATGGGTATAGAGAGATTTTTGGTATGAAAAAGGCTAAAAAGCACATGGTGACAATTACCAATAAGTTGGCAAGTAGAACCACAAATGAAAAAGGTGGAGATTGGGAGGAAAATTGCAAAATACTACAAAGAAGAAGGAAAGTTTGACAAAGAAGTGTTAGAGCAGTTTCCCAAGATTAAAACTTCTGAGAAAATACAGTTGGAATTAAAGAGAGTAGAATTGGAGGCAGCCAAGACACAAAATAAATTGGACATAGAAATAGAAGAGAAAAGATTAGAAATGGAAGCAGCTGAGAAACAGAAGCGATTAGAAATGGAACTAAAGATATTAGAACTACAGGCAGAGGAGAAAATTAGGCTACATGAGCTGGAAAAGATTAGAGTGGAAAATGAAGTGGAAAAGAAGAGACCCGAGATCAAATTCTTGGTCATTGTGAGGGGTTTATGGCCAGCAGAGAAGTTGGTTAGTTCCTCCATGTAAGGAAGCTGAGATAGATAAATATTTTCAGCACTTTGAGAAAGTGGCTGTGAATTTAAATTGGTCACAAAACCAATGGTCTCTTGTGTTACAAAGTGTAATTAAAGGAAAAGCTCATCAAGCTTATTTATGCCCTTATGAAATTATGAAAAAAGCTATACTCCAGGTTTAAGAGTTGGTTCTAAAGACTTACAGCCAGAAATTCAGGAATTAAAAAAAAATCAACAACCCAATCTTGTACACATTTTGCTTATGAAAAAGTTGTGTGTTTTGACCAGTGGGTGCTCATCAAAGACTGTAAACCATGATTATAATTGATTGAGAGAATTGATAATAAACTCAGGTCTGTCATGTAAATATGATCAAGCTGTAGCAGCGGCTACACTGCTCTTGCAATAACACACACAACCAGACGGGTTGAGCTCAGTGAGCAGACTAGTTTATTGCAAGCTGCTGGGCTGCACTTCTACTCCCAGCCTGGACCTGGCTGAGAACTGTGCTGGAGGATGCTGACGTCACCCGGGCGTCTCGTGGTCCCCAAGCGCAGGGTTTCTGAGCCCCGAGCTGGAAGGAAGGGAAACCTCCGATGGTGGCATTTTGGCCGGCTGCCCCGCTGCGTGGCTTACAAGCGGGGCCGGTTTGCCTGCCTTGTGGTGAGCCGCCCAAGTCCAACGTGAATGTCGAGCCGGAAGGCTGTATAACCCTGTACGGCCCCTTGTACGGTCGCTGCAGAGGTGCCGCGATTGGGCTCCGCTGAATGAAAAACAAACTCCTCCGAAAGCAGCTTGCCAGAAATGTGAGACAGGCGTATGCCATGCCTGGGCAGCGGTGGGGGTTCGAAGGAGTCCAAGCGTACCCTGAGGTGAGGAAGTAGTTCGTGCGGCGACCGCTGTGGATTGTGAGGTGCGTTGATGAACTCACAGGTAGTGCCAGCGGCGCACTGTAGACCAGCTCAGCTGATAACACATGCAGATCTTCCTTGGGAGTGGAGCGGATGCCCAGGAGCACCCAAGGCAGTTCGTCCGTCCAGTCAGGACCAGTGAGGCGGGCCATGAGTGCCGACTTAAGGTGGCGGTGCACACGTTTGATTAGTCCATTGGCCTGCGGGTAGTAGGCCGTGGTGCGGTGTAGCTGTATCCCAAACCTGTTGGTGAGCTGTGCCCAGAGCGCAGATGTGAACTGGGCGCCCCAATCGCTGATGAGGTGAGCCGGGATGCCGAACCGGGCGACCCAACCATGCAACAGGGCTCGGGAGCAGGAGTCGGTGGAGGTGTCTGGCATCAGGATCGCCTCGGGCCAGCGAGTGGTGCGGTCCACCACCGTAAACAGGTAACAGTTGCCCCGGGAAATGGGTAAGGGCCCGACGATGTCCACGTGAATGTGGCTGAACCATTCCCGGAGGTGCTTGAACTCCTGTACGGGAGCCCTGGTGTGCCTGTGCACCTTGGACATCTGGCAATTGGTGCATGTTCTGGCCCAGCCTGTGATCTGCTTCTGCAGCCCATGCCATACGAACCGTTCTGCCACTATTCGGACTGTGGACCTGATGGGCGGATGTGAAAGGTCGTGGATGTGATGGAAGACCTGCCTGCGCCACTGCTGCTGAACCACTGGCCGCAGGGTGCCCAAGGAGATAGCGCACAGGATGGTGCCTTCCTCACTCTGATTCGGGAGGTCTCGGAACCGCAGGCTGGTGATGGCGGTCTTGAAGACCCAAGTCTCCTCATCAGCTTCCTGGTCCCGGGCAAGCTGGTCGAAGTTGAGGCTGGGCATCAGCGTGCAGATAGCCAGTTGCGAGAGTGCATCGGCAACCACATTGTCCTTCCCCGCCTTGTGCCGAATGTCGGTGGTAAACTCCGACACGAAGGAGAGGTGACGCTGCTGGCGGGCAGAGTGAGGAAGGCAAAATTCCTTACTAAAATTGACTTGTGGAATGTTACTGCTGTGTTCCTTTAACAAATAGGGGTAAAGAGGTTTCTGCAATTGTAACACCTGTGTACAATGTCATGCCCTTTAGAATGAAGAATTATCTGGGGACATTTAAAAGAAAGATCAATTCTGTAATTCAGGGGTTGAAGCACGCAGGTGCTTAAACTGATGATTTAGTTATAAGTAGTGACACGTGGGAAGATAATGTCCTTGGGTTAGAAGAATCGTTTAATCGACTTTCAAAGCCAAATCTCAGTTAATTTAAGTAAAAGTGAGTTTGGTAATGTGTCTTACTTATCTGGGTTATGTCATAGGTCAGGGGCAGTTGGTGCCAATTGAGGCCAGTTTACATTTGACTATCTTTGCGTTCCCTGTTCCAAATAGTAAGAAAACTCTTCCTGGGAATGATTGGTTACTATCACAAGTTTTGTAAACAATTGCAGATATTACCCTCCCTTTAACAAAAATGCTAAAGAAGGGAGAAAAATTTGTCTGGTTGAAATGTTGCCAAGAAGCATTTGTAAAATTGAGGGCCATTTTATGCCACCCACCTGTGCTTGAGTCACCTATCTTAGGAAACCATTTTCTTTAGCTGTGGATGCCAATGATGAAGCTGTGGGTGTGGTGCTGTTACAGAAGAAGAATGATGATGATATTGACCATCCTGTATCCTTATTTTTGAAGAAGTTTAATGATCATTGGAAGAATTATTCCACCATCGAGAAAGAGTTGTTAGCTCTTGTGTTGGCTCTACCACATTTTGATATTTACATTTGTACAGCTCAGAAACCATTTATGGTGTGTACTGATCATAATCCATTGTTTCTTTGCATGTAAAATGAAGAATAAGAATAGACGCTTGTTAAATTGGAGCTTGATTTTACAAGAATTTGTTTTGATGATAACGCACATTAAGGGAAAGGATAATGTGATTACTGATTGTCTTCCTAGATGCTAAACCTTGTAAATGAAATTAGTTACCGTCTTTGCTTATAGATGAATATAGTGTTTTGTTTTATATTTTAACACTTTAATTAATTACTAAAATTTTGTTCTTGCAGACCAAAATTTTCTTTGTGGGTGGGAGATGTTATGGACCATAGACTGACTTTTTGGACTGTGGACTGTCATCATCAAGGATGGAATTCTGCTGGGAATTCTGTGTGACTTGTGGTGCAGCTGGGTCGAGATGTGCAGACGTAGAATGGAACGTTAAGAACAGCAGTTGGAGCAGTAGAACTGCAAATGGAATGTCAGAGACCAGATGAGAGCTGTGTGAAAGGCACATGCCTTATAAGTTAATGAAGGGTTAAAAAAACCACAATTTGGGAGCCAAGGGAAGTCATCGAAGGAAGCCTTGAAAAAGGATTCATAAGCTTACAGCAAAACAATATCAGTCTTTTCAACTTTCAATACAATACTTCTGTTATTCTGTTAAAGAACTGAATTTGAACATTGAGCTTTGAGATTGAATTTTTTGAATTGACTGACCTGGGTTTTTTTTTTTGAGGTTTTTTGAATATTGGGCACAGGCTGTAATGGTCTGGGTTTTTTTTAAAAGGAACACAATGTTCATAAAGATAAGATATCTGTATATTTATTATAAATACCTTTAGTCGAGTTAATTGGGTTAAGACATTATATTGTTAATAGTCATTAATAAATCTGCAGTTTAAAAAATAGTTCTTTTGAATTGTGTCTTCTGGTTTGAATGAAACAAATACCATGAATCACACCCTCAGCAGGTGGCATGATTCGTCCATGCCATTTGGGTGCAGTATTCATGGTATGCGTGTGTGGGCAGGTCTGGATGAAGTCAATGACAGGTATGACATATTCATGTTTAAGGATGAGTCTTTAAATGTAGTCCAGTCCACCAATTCATAGCAGTCCTGCAGGCACTCCTCTGGCTCCCTTGATCATACTTTCACCCTCTTCATAACTTGTGCTGCACACCCAGGTGATCAGACTTGTTTAAGTACGGGTGGGAGATGGCTTGGTAGATGTTCTTGATGGTGAGGTACAGTGGTCAAGTTTGTTGGCTCCTCTGGTTGCGCAGGTGATAGGTTGATGATAGTTTGTCAGAGACTGCTTCAGTTTGGCCTGGTAGAAGTCCCCTACAATGATCAGGAAGGCATCAAGGTGTTCTATCCCATGGTGGTTGATCACAGTGTTCCAGAGCCATCCTGATGTTAGCTTATACACCGTGACCAGGATGATGGTGGTGAGCTGCCTCGGCAGATGGAATAGATGACACTTGATCGGCAGATGTTCCAGGCTAGGAGAGCAAAACTGGGACATAATCATCATGTTTGTGCATCGAGATGCAAATGCTTCCTCCTCTGCTTTTACCTGATGCTGGTGTCCAGTCTTGAGCTGCAGTACTATGTCTGAAATGTCCTTGTTCATCCATGTCTCAGTGAAGCACATCACACAGCAATCCCTCTGCGACCTTTTGCATTCTTGGACATGAATTACCAAACTAGGCTGTGATGTAGCTAGTCAGTGTGCACCTTAGAAATTTTATGGAGTATCTTATAATATGCAAAATTTCCACAGATTCCTCAGAAAGTAGAGCCGTTGGTATGTCTTTACAGTTCTCTCAATGTTCTGGTTCCAGGAGAGGTCTTCTAAAATGTGGACTCTTCATCTCTGTCCTTTCAGTACAGACAGATGCTTGGTTCCTTGGACTCCCTTTCCTAAATCAACAAGAAGCCCCTTGGTGATGTTGAAAGCAACATTGTTGTTCTGACACCATCCAATCAGATTATTGATCTCCATTCTATATTCTGACTCATAATTTTCAGTTATTCGGCCAACAATGGTAGTGTCATCAGTGAATTTATAGTTTGCATTGGAGCTAAATCTGACAACACAGTTATGAGCATATAGAGAACAGGGTAGGGGACTAAGCACGCAGCCTTGGGTGCCCCTGTGTTGATGGAGAGTGATGTTGATGGCCCAGGGTTGCTTTGTAGATGATGAAAATGCTTTGGTATGTTAACAGATGAATCACTCCAAAATATCTAGCCTCTGACCTGATCTCATAGTTGTAGCTCATCCATTTGAGGTTTCTGTCAATGCTAGAGTGCAGGTGTCAATGGACTTGCCCATGGTTATGCCATTGAATGTTGGACATGCTCATTTTCAGAATCTTTTGTGATGTGAATGTTACTTGCTATTACAATGATGAAGCAATAGATGATGATTGACATGAGGAAACTTCCCTGAGCTACCCCTCTCCTGGGGTTTGAAGCATGGAACAATTTTCTTTCACAACCACAACTATTGTCTGAGATGTGATTCCATCTTTGGCCATATTATTCCTTTTTTTAAATTATAAAAAAAAAATTTCACACTATGAACCATATTAACCAAAATACACACAAACATTCCCCTCTTGAATATACACAGTGTCATTTTCTCCCCTTTTTCCCCCCTCCCTACCCACTAAACGTTCAACATATACAATAAACCCATTAAACAATGTAATCACACAATGAAAATAAACAAGAAAATTGTGTCATCTACTTTTACACACTGGGTCAGTTCATTTCGTCTTCTTCTCATTCTATCATTTTAGGGGGTGGAGGACCGCAGTAGGCCCTCTCTGTTGTGTTCCATGTATGGTTCCCAAATTTGTTCGAATACTGTGCTTTATTTTTTTTAAATTATGTTATTTTTTCCAATGGAATACATTTATTCATTTCTATGTACCATTGCTGTATTCTCAGGTTCTCTTCCGATTTCCAGGTTGACATTATACATTTTTTTGCTACAGCTAAAGCTATCATAATAAATCTTTTTTGTGCTTCATCCAATTTGAGGCCTAGTTCTTTACTACTTATATCACTTAGAAGAAAGATCTCTGGATTTTTTGGTATGTTGCTTTTTGTGATTTTATTTAATATCTGATTTAGATCTTCCCAAAACTTTTTCACTTTCTCACATGCCCAAATTGCATGTATTGTTGTTCCCATTTCCTTCTTCCAGCGAAAACATCTATCTTATACTGTTGGGTCCCATTTATTTAACTTTTGGGGCGTGATATATAGCCTGTGTAACCAATTATATTGTATCATGCGTAACCTCGTGTTTATTGTATTTCTCATAGTTCCGGAGCATAGCTTTTCCCATATTTCATTTTTTTTATCTTTATGTTTAGATCTTGTTCCCACTTTTGTTTGGGTTTCAGCTTATTTCATCGTTCTCTCTCTCTTGATGTACATGTTTGTTATAAACCTTTTAATTATCATTGTGTCTGTAATAACATATTCAAAGCTGCTTCCTTCTAATAACCTCAGCCTGCTTCCCAATTTGTCCTTCAAGTAGGTTTTCAATTGGTGGTTTGCAAACATTGTACAGTGAGTTATACCATATTTGTTCAAATGTTAATAAATTATTTCCCAAAAAACAATTTTCTATTTTTTTGATCCCTTTTCTCTCCCATTCTCTAAAGGAGAGGTTATCTATTGTGAAAGGGATTAGTTGATTTTGCATCAATAATAATTTTAGTAGTTGGTAATTTGTTTTTTTCCTTTCTACGTGAATCTTCTTCCAAATGTTGAGCAGATGGTGCAATACTGGTGAATTCCTACGTTGCACCAGTTTTTCATGTTCTGGTACCTTTATATGTTCTGGTACCTTCTCCCCTATTTTATCTAGCTCTATTCTGGTCCAATTTGGTTTTTCCCTTGTTTGATAAAAATCGGATAGATATCTTAATTGTGCTGCTCTATAATAATTCTTAAAGTTTGGTAGCTGTAAGCCCCCTTGCTTGTACCATTCTGTTAATTTATCTAGCGCTATCCTTGGTTTCCCACCTTTCCATAAGAATTTCCTTATTATTTTTGGATTGCTTGTGTTTGCCATTTAAATGGCGATTCTTTCTTAAACTTTGTGAAATCCGCACTATTCATTGGCATTGCTTCACTTTTATTTGTGTTGATCTTGTACCCTGATATTTCTCCATATTCCTTCCATTTCTTATGTAATTCTTTTATTGATATTTCTGGTTCTGTTAAGTATACTGTGATGTCTTCTGCAAATAGACTGATTTTATATTACTTCTCTTTTATTTTTATCCCTTTTATTTTATTTTCTGTTCTTATCAGTTCTGCCAAGGGCTCAATAGCTAAAGCGAAAAATGAGGGAGATAGTGGACATCCCTGCCTAGTTGACCTGCTTAATTTAAATTGGTTTGATATATATTCATGTACTGTCACCTTCACCAATGGTCCCTTATATAATGCTTTAATCCAATTAATATATTTCTCTGGTAGGTTGAACCTCTCTAATACTTTGAATAAATAATTCCTTTCTACCCTGACAAAGGCTTTTTCTGCATCTAGAGCAACCGCCACTGTTGGCGTCTTATTTCCTTGTACTGCATGGATTAAGTTAACGAACTTACAGATATTGTCCGTTGTTCGTCTTTTCTTAAATCCAATTTGATCTAGTTTTATTACTTTTGGTACACAGTCGTCCAATCTGTTTGCTAATAGTTTAGCTATTATCTTATAATCTGAGTTAAGTAGAGATATTGGTCTATACGTTGCTGGTGTTAGTGTGACTTGGTATTACTGTAATTATTGCTGTTTTACATGAATCTGGCATGTTTTGTGTTTCTTCTATCTGGTTCATTACTTCCAGGAGAGGAGGAATTAATAAGTCTTTAAATGTTTTATAGAATTCTATTGGGAGTCCGTCCTCTCCAGGCGTTTTATTGCTCAGTAGCTTTTTTAATATATCTTGTATTTCTTCTGTTTCAAATAGTTTTATCAATTTGTTTTGCTCCTCTTCTTCTAATTTTGGTAGTTCAATTTTAGCTAGAAACTCATCTATTATGTCTTCTTTCCCTTCGTTCTCAGTTCAGTATAATTGCTCATAGAATTCCTTGAAGTTTTCATTGATCTCTGTTGTGTTGTGTGTAATTTGTTTGTCCTTTTTCCTTGATGCCAATACTGTTTTTAGCTTGTTCTGTTTTAAGCTGCCAAGCTAATATTTTGTGCGTTTTTCTTCTAGCTCGTAATACTTCTGTTTTGTCTTCATTATGTTCTTCTCCACCTTGTACGTTTGTAGTGTTTCTTATTTTATTTTTTTGTCCGCCAAGTCTCTTTTTGTTGTATCTTCCCTTGTTGCTTGTTCTTTTTCTATACTTACTATTTCCCTTTCCAGCTGTTCTATTTCCCGATTGTAGTCCTTCTTCATCTTAGTTACATAACTTATTATCTGCCCTCTGATGAAGGCTTTCATTGCATCCCGTAATATAAATTTATCTTTCACTGATTCTGTATTCATTTCGAAATACATTTTAATTTGTCGCTCAATGAATTCTCTAAAATCCTGTCTTTTAAGTAGCATGGAGTTTAATCTCCATCTATACGTGTCTGCCTGTCCCGCATTGGACTTGTCAGCCACAAACGAGCCTGCAGCTGACGTGGACTTTTACCCCCTCCATAAATCTTCGTCCGCGAAGCCAAGCCAAAGAAAAGAAATACATTCTTGGTGGGATGTCCTCCAGTTTTATTGCTAATAACAGGGGTGAGTGATCAGATAGCAATCTAGGTTTATATTCCTTTTTCCAAACTCTCCCTTGGATATGGGCTGACAACAGGAACAAGTCAATCCTTGAGTATGTTTTATGTCTTTTCAAATAACATGAGTATTCCTTCTCCTTTGGGTGTTGTCTCCTCCATATATCCAAAAGTTGCATTTCCTGCATTGATTTAACCATAAATTTGGCTACTTTGTTCTTTCTGCTAGTCTTTTGTCCAGTTTTATCCATCTTTGAATCCAAATTAAGATTAAAGTCCCCTCCTATCAATATATTCCCCTGCGTATCTACAATCTTCAAAAAGATATCTTGCATAAACTTTTGATCCTCTTCATTAGGTGCATATACATTGAACAAATTCCAAAATTCTGAATATATCTGACACTTTATCATTACATACCTCCCTGCTGGATCTATTATTTCCTCCTCTATTTTGATTGGTACATTTTTATTGATTAATATAGCTACATGTCTGGTTTTTGAGTTATCTGATGCTGCCGATACGTGCCCTACCCAGTCTCTCCCTAATTTCTTGTGTTCCACTTCAGTTAGATGCGTTTCCTGGGCCATATTATTCCTTGATGCTACATTTGATCACATTCTACATCGGTGGCGAGAACATCCACAAACGGAATTCAGTTCTTTGACCCAGGTTTGAACCAAAACTTCCAATCTGGGGAACAAATGGATCTGACGAAATCTAAACTAAGCATTGGTGATCTGCTTTGCTGCTCTCCTCAGCAGACTTTCCAAAGCAAATTAATCTTAGACGCACCTTCTATTTTCACCATTTCCTGGTCTCTTTTTAAGCCATGGAAAGTTGCGATGCATCAAATAAGGGCACTGACTGGCATACACCTCATCAGGTGACGAATAGTTTTGCTTCAATAACAATCATTATGACGATTTTTAAGGAAAGATAAGGACTCGTTAAAGCCGTCCTCTTACAGACCCATTTCGCTATTAAATACAGATTATAGGATAATAGCTCAAGCCTTGGCAAGCAGATTGGCAAAGCATTTGCCAGAACTAATCATCATAGATCAAATGAGCTTTCTACAAAAAAGACAGGTGGCTGATAATGTGGACAAACTACTAAGTTTAATACATTTGGCGCAAGCCAGAAATGAGAGGGGTCTCGCCGTGGCTCTCGATGCAGAAAAGGCATTTGACAGATTGGAATGGGACTTTTTATTCAAAGTCCTAGATAAAATGGGGCTAGAGCCAACTTTCATTAATTGGATAAGGGCATTGTATCATGTGCCCAAGGCAAAAGCTGTGACAAATGGCAAGTTTCTTCAGTCTTCCCATTCACAAGGTCAAGCAGACAGGGATGCCCACTATCTCTAGCTCTTCATTCTGGCCACGGAATCATTGGCTGAGACCATTCGTCAGGATCCAGACATTAAGGGGTTCCGAGTGGCCCAGAAAGAACATAAAATTAACTTATTTGCTGATGCTGTACTGATATATTTGACAGACCCAATAAACTTGTTGCCCAAGCTGCACTCTACCCTGGAAGACTACGGGGAGGTTTTCGGGTATAAATTTAATTGGGATAAGAGTGAGATTATGCCACTTACAGGAGGGGATTATTGTCAATGTCAGAAAAATAATTACCTAATGTGGCCACAAAATGGGATCAGTTACCTGGGAGCCAAAATAGATAATAACCTAAACAATATGTACAAATAAAACTTGAGGACTAAACAGATGGATGTCCCTTTCCATAATGTTGCTGGGTAGGATCCACTGTGTGAAGATGAATGTGCTGCCAAGATTTCAGTATCTCTTTCAGACCTTGCTTGTGACATTGCACAGAGGTTTCTTTCAGACCCAGCTCTCACTGATAAAGAACGTTCTTATGGAACGGGAAGGTAGCTAGGGTCTCCATTGAGAAATTGACCTGGGACTATAGTCTGGGGAAATTATGGATGCCGGACTTTTTATATATAAAAAATATACTATTGGGAAGCCCAGTCAAGGTACATCTCCTCACTCTTTGGGGGAGGAGATTTGCCATCCTGGGTACAAGTTGGTCTGCACTTGGTAGATGAAAAGGTAACAGAGGGCTTTATTTATAAATGGGATGCCAAATTGCTATCTGGAAAGACCGACAAATGCATCCATTTGCATCTGGGGTGATTTTAATCCGTATTTAGCACCAATTTTGTTCCTATCTCCAAAATCCCTTCGACTCCAAACCAGCTAATACCTTTGATATTGGGTAACCAGATCTAGACACATGACGCAGGAATGGCGTCAGGTTCCTAGAGGACTGTTATAAGCAAGGGCAATTAATGTCATTTGAGCAGCTTAAGCAGAAATACGATTTGTCAAATGAGACATTCCATTGGTACCTTCAAATGAGATCTTTTCTGCAGGGCAAATTAGGTCTTATTATGGCCTTACCAAGGGCAGTGACATAGAGCCATGATCCTAAGGGGGATCACACAGAAATTTATTTTGGCAATGTATTTCCTGCTCCAAGCAGAAGGACACGGACGAGATCGTCACAAATTGAGACAGAGGTGGGAGTCGGATCTGGGAACAACAATTGATGAGCAGTGTTGGTCCGACCTGTGTCGGATCAGCATGACAGCAGTAATCAATGCAAGGTACAGGCTGGTGCAATATAATTTCTTGCACCAACTGTATCTGACATTGCAAAAGATTAGCAGGTCCCAGCCGGAACTGTCGGATCAGTGTTTCAGATGCTGCATTAAGACAAGAACTTTTGTGCACGTGACCTGGATATGTACCAAGGCGAGGCCCTTCTGGGCAGAGCTAGGCCAAGTCCAAGGGAAAATCATAGGTAAGGAATTCCCACTGGATCTTGAGTTATTCCTGTTGAGTAACATGATGGACGTAAGATTTACAATGAAGTTGTCCAAATTCAATTTGTAATGATTGCATTGGCGGTAGCCAGAAAGTGCATAGCGGTTACCTGGAAATCTGACATTGCGCAATAGAGCAAGGAGCTGCAAGCCTGTGTTCTCCTGGATAAAGTTACCTATAACCTGAGGTGAAAATACGGCACCTTCCAAAAAATTTGGCAACTGTACCTGAGCCACATAGGAGCATGGTTGTGAAAGAGATAACTTTGCCTCGAGGCCCAGTTTACCCTGATTCCTCCCCAATCTCTGGAGGTGGGGGGGGGGGGAAAGCAAGGGGTCTGCCCCAGTCCAACCAGGAAAACAAATGAAAATCATTTTCTCTTCTGTGTTGTTTATTCTTTTTCTTAAATCATTAAATTCCTGTGTTTGCCATTCTTTAAATGACTCCATGTATCCTTTAATAAGAGAAAGTACAACCTTTATCTTGCCTTTCTCTTCTTCTTCTATTTCACTGTACTCTTCCTCTTCCTCTTCTTCTTCCTCTGTGTTGGCCATCTGTTGTTTCTTTGTTGCCCTTTTCTTCTCTTCTTTCTTGTTTCCATTGTCTTCTGTGTTCTCTTCTTGCTGCAGGTGTTCTGCAGTTGTCGTTGCCGGCTGTGGAGATCGACTCCCCAGCTGGTCCCCCCTCCCGTCGGTGTGTTTTTTTTCATTCGCATGCGCGGTTGCGCACTTTTACTCGGCTCAGCGAGCCATTTTTGTAGTCCACTATCTACCGACCTGAGGGAGCGGGTTTCTCTCTCCACCGTGGGCCTCTTCGAACAGGTAAGGCCTTCACCTTCTTCCTCCGTTGTCTTCTCTTCCTCTCTTCTTACCGTTGCTTTCGATTTTTCTTTTTTTGTCGCCATCTTCTTTCCACCTTTATACTCACTTTTCTTTAACTTTTATTTCTGTGCCTTTGTGTTTTCCTTTGTTTTTCCCGACTTTTCTGGAGAGGGCTGGAGTTCACCGTCCGGCCACTACTCCATCACGTGACTCCTCTCCGGTTTAATGGTGAGGTTGACGTTTATTGTGGATAGTGTGGAAGGAAGAGTATTCCGAGGAAGTAAGATTAGAATGGGTTTTTGGGTTTGAAGTCATGACTTGCGCTTGACTTGGATTAAAGTGAGGGAGAGTTGCGCAAATTGTCAGCCTCACTCTCTCATCCTGGCCTATCTGGACCCAGTGGCAAGACATAGTTGAGATGGCTGGACACAGTCAGGTTGCAGTGGATGGCCAGCAGTGTTCTGTGTGTCTCACTGTGCCCTCATAGCGCTCCATGACGCTTTGCTGAGAATCGCCTTTCTGCCTGTTGAACCAGTGATGGTTTCTTCCGCACAGTCTGCAGAATCCAGGCTTCACACGCTAGGTAGACAAGCCCTGAGTGTTGAGTCCACGGCAGTTCTTGCAGCGTCCTCGAAGCCTCCCAACCAATTGTTGGACATCCTCACCCACCTTTGCAGCTGTTGGGAGATGTCCCCTCTTCTGCCTGCTCCGCTGTTGGGATGACCACCTATTGGTGTAATAATGACACCACCCCCTCACTTGTTTTTGCCCACTAGCTGAAGCGATTTCCAGGGTGTGGCACGAGGAGCCAACAAATGAGAAATTTAGGAGATGAGTGAAGTCCAGTGATGCCTACCATCCCCACCTTAATGAGGTGCAGCTATCAGCACCAAAGGTACTCCCTCTCCTCAGAGCTCCCTACACCCTAAGATTAGAATATGAGGGGAGTGGTGACATTGGGATGGTTAATGTCTTGGCAGCAATCGGAAATAAAAAGATTCAGAGAGGACAGCTGGCCAAGACGAGATTTCCTAGAGGAGGAAGAAAGTTTAAAGTGGGGATGGGAGTGGAGAATCATGGTCGTGGAAGTAGGCCTGGAGTTGGAGGCGGCGGGAAAACAGTTTGGCGTCGTGTTATGGGTGGAACTCATTAAGGTGTGGGTGGAGGGGAATGAAGGTAAGGTCTCTGCTGAGGACAGAGTGCTCCATTTCAGAGATGGGAATGTCGAAGGGGATAGTAAAGACCAAGCAGAGGTCAAATTGGGAATCAGTGCTGTAGAGAATGCTGGGGAGAGGTAGAGGGTGCTGAGAAGTCAAAGGGGGGAAGGGGGAGGGTATGGAAGGTCTAGGGTGGCTATTTCAAATTTACCAAAACGAATGACATGCAGGGTCAGCGTCAGAAACTCTCTCAGCAGGGGGGAAGTGAGGATTACCTGCCATGAGCCACCGTCACACTTCCCCCTCATCGCGCATGCTCACGAGAATAAACATGGCTGTGCATGCCCAAATTAAAAGGCAAGTGCCCTTGCTGCTGGACAGAGGACTCAAAAGCTGGGCTGTCTGGCTTAAAACTGGACGTCTGGCCACCCTAGGGAGGTCAGAGCGGGGAGGTGGAGGAGGTCGGGGGGGTGGGTTGGAACTAGAGAGAACAACTAAAAGTGTGAGAAACTTGCCATATCTTTGGTCACCTAACTTAATTGCATTCCAATGTGATTCATCTGAACCTTTGACAAAATAGATTTAACACGAACTTTGAATCTGTTTGGCTGTTTTTTGATGACTGTTCTGAACAGTGATCTAAACATTTATTATACAAATTTATTGGACA
Organism: Narcine bancroftii; assembly: GCF_036971445.1. Taxonomy (NCBI): domain Eukaryota; kingdom Metazoa; phylum Chordata; class Chondrichthyes; order Torpediniformes; family Narcinidae; genus Narcine; species Narcine bancroftii. The sequence continues at coordinate 88,933,002 of NC_091472.1, read as the reverse complement.
CAGCTTCCAGATAATACCAATGTTTCAAAATGTTTTCTTTTTTTGTACAAGATCTAAACTATTTGATGTTATGACAAGACAAAAGATTGTCCTCTAAAACAAATATGGTATTGGAGTTGGTGCAGTACACAAAAATGCCAGTACAGCATTGTTGCACCCTTAGAAAGTGAAAGTCAGTTGATATTTTGGGACTGAGCCAGTCTTCAGGAGTGCTGAAAATCAAACCGACGCAGGCAAGAGATAATAGGCGAATACAGGTGGCAGGGTAGAAGAGAAAGAAGCTGAGATATGATAGCAGGGGGGGCTAAGAAGGATAATCTTAGATTGATTACCACATATTTTCTCGATTCAGAATCCAATTCAATTTGCTGATATGCTTGAGATAAATCCGATTTTTGTGAACTTCTTACCACGATTCTATGTTTGAAACAAGTATTCTGTTCTGAGAATTGGATATTGGGGTACTTGCAGAGCTTGATTAATGGTGACCTTATAGTCACAACAAATTTGAATTTCATTGGGTTTTCTGACAGTAACTATCGGGGTTGAATTGCAGTTTCTCAATCATTCCTTCATTTTCCCGTCTGTTGGGTTCAGCTTCAAATTCCCTTTTCCATTGCAAAAGGAAAGGTCCTTGGTTTGAAGAATTTGTGGTTGGCCTCTGGTTTAAAGTGCAGTCTGGCCTGGACTCCTTGGATTTTCCCCAGGTCTTTTCCAAATACTATCTGGTAATTTTGGAGCACTTGCTCCAGTTTTGATTTTTTTCTTGCTCAATCTGTACATGTTTTTATTGCTCCAAAGGCCTTCCAATCCAATTGGATTCATGACATCTAATCTCTTCCAAACAAAACAGATCCCTTTGTGTCCATGATGTAAAGGGGCAATCTTTTAGATGTCTGTCCCTTATATTTGACATCAACCTTGCATTTTCTCAGTACTTTGATTTTCTCTCTGGTGACTGTTTTCAACACTGTGTCAGATTGTCCCACCTTGAGATTGGGTAATACTCTTGTTTTTAAGCTCTTTTGACATTAAGAACACCTTGGTCCCAGTGTTCAGTTCCATCCGAACTGGTTTGTTAATGTTCACAGGAATCAAGATTTCTGAATTGCAGTTTGTCACATTATTAACGTGCCTTACTTCTATTGTATTGTCCTCTTCAGAGCCACTTGGGTTGTTGCTCTGACTTTTGTCAGAATTTTCCTCTTCCTCCTTAAGGTTCCTCACCTTGCGTGTTTTTCGTTCTGATTTTCCTTCTTGGGGTGATCCTCTTTTTGCTCATTTTCCCTTTGAGCATCTGGACTTGATGTGCCCCTTTGTATCATATATAACATTTGGCTTTTTTGAAGAATCAATTATCTGGGCTGTGATTACTTTTTCCCCAGCGGAAACATTTTTGGCATTCCATTTTCTTTATTTGATGCTCTTGCTGCTCTCTTTGTATAATACCCTGGTTGTGGTTGGCCGTTTTGAAACTCAAAGATACTTCATTTACAGTGTCAATGTCTAATCATCTTTTACTCAGAAATCATTGTTGAACGTTGCGGTTAGCCAAACTGATGACCAGCATGTCCTTTAACGCTTCATTTAAGATAATTCCAAACTCACAGGTTTTCAATAGCCTGTGCAAATCAGTCATATATTGGTTCACGGTTTCACCTGATTTCTGCTTTCTACTCCAAAACTGGTATCTTTCTGTCATTGCTATTGGTATTGGAGTCAGATTTCTTCACATTAGGGCACACAAAGCAATTAATGACATAGAATCTGGGCTTGCGGGTGCTGCTAGGGACTTCCCACCTCGCTTAGAAATGTTGCCTGTTTTCTTAAATTGCCCTCTATATCTCTTATTCCCCAGGCGGTACAGCCATAATTTTTAGTGTCAAAAGATTTCATCAATACCTATATGGTAGAAAGTTCACCTTAGTGACAGACAACAAGCCACTGAGTTTAATCTTGGGCCTGAAGAAAGATATTCCTGTGCTAGTGGCCACAAAAATTCAAAGATAGGCAATGCAGCTCTCAGGATATGATTAGGATTTAAAAGGTAGTCCAGGGAAGGAAAACTGCGATGTGGATGTTTTATCGCACCCACATACCAGAGACGGAACAAATAGAGGGATTGATCAACTGGACAGCAGAGGCCACAGCCGTTAATCAAGAGCAACCTCAGCATTTGCCAATTATTGCAAAAGCTGTCAGTAAAGAGGTATATTTGTATCAAAAATCCTGTACTTCATGCTAAATGGATGGCCCAAAGCTGAGAGGATTAGGCCCAAATTAAAACCTTATTACTTGCAACACAATGAGATATCAATTAAAGAGGGTTGTTTATTGTGGAGAACAAGAAAAAAATCATTCGGAAGAAATAGAAACCAACCATGTTAGCTGAACTTCACAACAATCAGTTCCTAGCATGCATCCATGTCTGGTGGCCATCAATGGACATGGATGTTGAACAAACCATGAGAGATGTCATATTTGTCAAAAAAATGCAAGCTAAAGCACTCCAAGTCGAAGCTAACCCCTGGAAATGGCCTTCACGCCCCTGGCATCGAATTCGCATTGATTTCATGGGTCTATTTATGGTGGTAGATGCACACTAAATGGCCAATGTTATCCAAAATGTGGACAACAGCAGAAAAAATAATTGAGAGACCAAGGAGTATTTTTGCAATGTACTGTTTGCCAATAGAACTGGTCTCTGACAATGGACCACAATTTATGTTTGATGCTTTCAACCAATTCCTTCAAAAAAATATAAGACACATCTTATCAGCACCCTATTATCCAAGAACCAATGGAGAAGCAGAACATTTTATACAGTCTTTTAAAAAAGCCATGAAGGCCCAGAGTCGTCAAACATAACATGGCATCACGGAATTGCAAATGTTCTGTTATTATGCAGAACAACCCTGCTCTTTACAACCAAATGCATGCTGGCAGAACTGATGGTTGGAAGCAACCTGAGAACCATGGTATGCCCAAGCATGGGGCTTCATTTTCAACAATCAGCACCTCTTAGTAAACCAATCAGAACTCTAGAAGTTGGACAACAAATATTGGTGAGAGTTTACCGAGAGAATAAAGAAACATAGATAAGAGGAGTGCTTCTGAATAAAATTGAGCCCATGTTCATATTGTGTATTGGTGGGAGAAATGATATGGAAACGACATATTGACTAATTGAGAGCAATAGATACTCCAGGGTCCGTTTCTGAGGTGCACGATCTCTTTGACCTAGCAGATCAAGAGTAGGTTTATGCCAATGAGGACACATTACCAGTTCCAGAGATACCCTCGCTGTTGAGTATGTGGAAGAGTGATAAGCCGCCACTGAACGTCCCAACAGTAACTACTCCATTTCTAGGGTTAGCAGATGAGGAAATGGTACTTTCTCCAGTGAGACTGAAAGTTTCCCCATAAAGACCAAAGGGTTCTCCTGAGAAATCACAAAGTCCTCTAAGTCTTCCATTGCCGAGAAGATCTAAACGTGACAACTATTACAGCTTAGGCACATTTATGGAAAATCTGTTCACAATTCATCTTGGAAATCCAGTTTGAAATCCAGGCTTTTAAACTGATGCCCAGAAGTAATTACGAAGAAGGTGGGAGAGACTGAGCAACCAGACTGCTGAAAACTCACACATCCTTGTTGAGTTTTTTGCTGAGGAATGTCCTTTCATTCTACTGCTTCCTTTACCCAGATATGGTCAGTCAAAATGACCTTTGGTCATGGAGGTTCAATAATTCCCCTGACAAGGAGAATTATTCGAATTATCCATTGCACACAGTCATTCCACCTCTGTCTTCATTGGAATCCCTGGTGGTCATATCTGTTGTCCCTTTAGCCCCTTTCACACTGGCACCTTGTCCAAGTAATTGATGGCTAATCTACCAGTTAAGGGTCCAGTGTGAAAGCTCCTTAATTGACACGCAAATGTCAAATCATGCTGACATCTGCGTGCTGATTAGCCCAGTGTGAAAAGGATGTGGACTAACCAGGGACAAAGTAGTGACACATTGATGTTTTTGCGTGAGTGCAGGAACATGAAGGAAACAAAAGATTAAAAAGGTATAAACTTTGCCAACCTATTTAAACCTTTATAAATTTATAAAAAACTGTGGGAAAGTGGTATAAAACACATAGCTGCACAATTTATAAAGATAAACTCATATGCAATGGATACAGGATGCTATTTCTTGCTTGAGTTTGGAGAAAATTAAATATAACATTAAAGAGATCAAGATTGAATTTGACATACGTTAATATCACAATTTGAATACATAGGTGGGGATGCTCTGGTGGGGGGTGGGGGGTGGGGGGGTCTCCTATCCAGGAGCTGGGACTCGATTCTTTACATATTATTTTCTGGTGACTGTGATTAGTGGGTTGGGTAGGATTAGAAGGGATGGGGAGATTGTTCTTTTTCCTGTTCCATGAGTGCTCTGTGCATATAGTCCTTTCTCTACCGCATGGAATTCTGGGAGGGCAGGTTTGCCATCGCTCTTTCCCATGGTCTTTATAACTTGTGCGCTATTGCTGCTAGGACTTCCTTTATCAATTGTGCGGCAATGTGTTTTATACCACTTTTCCATAGTCCTTTATAAATTTATAAAGGTTTATATAGATTGGCAAAGTTTATACCTTTTTAATCTTTTGTTTCCTTCACGTTCCTGCAGTCACGCAAAAATATCATCAACGTGTCACTACTTTGTCCCTGGATAGTCCATGTCCCTTTCATCTGGACTGATAACACTCGTTTGATGTTTTCTTCTTGCGATGTATTTTTGACTGCTATGTTTCAGAATAGTCTCATAAATTAGATTTTGCTCAATGGATCACCTAATGTGCTTAAGTTGCCTCTTATCCAAATTACTTTTGTTAATGAATAGGAATCTCATCTTCTGAGAAATAAAACACAATGCTTGACCTCACTTTGTAGCATAATCTTGTTTTCAAAATTAATTGCACCATTGCTAAAGAAGTGGGATGTGTTGTCAGTTTCATGCCACTGACTCATTAAAAACATTAGTCTTGCTTCACAAATGAAATTCCTCTGAAGCTCAATAGTGTGGGAGAGAGGTAGGATGGTGGGGTAGAAACAGCTGATTTATTTCAAAGTCAGGAGGATTGACTGTTTCTGACATTCAGTAACATGAAAAAATTAAATATTCAAACATTGCTTTTTTCAAAATTATTTATTTTATTTTTTAAAAACAGACTATCACTTAAATACAATCATTTAATAGTTAGAATCCAATAAATGGGGTGGCCCGGTTAGCACAGTGTTATTACAGCACCATGACCTGGGTTCAAATCTGCAACTTTTTGGAAAAGTTTATATGTTCCCCCTTGACTGCATGGGTTTCCTCAGGATGCTTTGGATTTAATCCACGTTACAAAGACTTAGAAGGTTGGTAGGTTATTTGGTCATATAGGTATATTTGTCTGTATGATGCTATTGTTGAAAAATTTAAAGTCATAAATGAGGTTCTTCTCTCAAAACTTGTGTTCGTTGGTGAATTGAATTGATTACAGTGCCACTCCAATTATCCAAAATAGGATTTTTTCAAAATTTTGGATAAATGAGGATATCCGAAACAAATCAGAAGTCCTCGTTTATCCAAAATCTTTCGGAACTGACCTTGCAGGTTGAAATTAGAATGACTGTTGTACTCGTTTCAGGTAACTCCCTCCCCTCTCTCGTTCCATTTCTTCTTTCCTTTCCCCATTAATTTTTCTCTCCAATTCTCCCTCTCAAACTGCGTGCCACTGTCTCCCAGTTGCAAGCGGTCGGAAGAATCCTTTGTCCTGGAGTCATCAAGGAGAGCAACCTCCCGGACGGGAAAGCTACCTCCCGGACGGGAAAGCAACCTCGGGCTCAGTGGCATTCCCTTCCCTCCTCTCCCCTCCCTCCCTCCTTTCTCGGCACCACGGAGCTCCCCGATGCTGACTCCAAACGCTCCCCTTGGCCTACACCGGACTTCCCAGTGTGCAGAGTCGGGACTTAGGGGTCGGGAGCTCCAGTGACTGGGGAGGAGAAGTCTGCCAACACACCAGTGAGTGTTCTACCGGCCTGGGAAGCCGCCCCAGAGATCAGCAGCAGCGATGCACATGTGTCAGGGTTTGGCTGCAGTTGGGAGGTCTCAATGATCGAAATAAAAAGACCAGTTCTCCAAAAAAAAACATTTATCCGACACAGGTCTGGTCCCAATCATTTTGGTTAATTGGAGTTTGTGAGGTTTACCAAAATACATTAAGAAGTTTTTTTTTACATTCTCAAGTGGTAATCCAACTTGGATGGCAGATAATGAAGTATTAACAATTACAGGTGTAGCGTATCAGTCGTCAAATGGTGCAGGATATGGAGACTACTAAAACCGAACACAGGTATTAAAGTTATAAAGAGTGTACAGTATTAAAGACTGTACAGTATTAAAGTTGATCTTTTGCCAGTATGAGATCCATTCAAGAGTGTGATAACATTAAGAAAGAAACGGTCATTAAATCTGTTGGTGTTCTCAAACATCTGTTTTCTGTCTGAAAGAAGGGAGAGTATAACTGGGGTCGGATGAGTACTTCAATATTTTAGCAACTCTCCCAAGGCAGCAGGAGGTTTAGATGGAGGGGTTTATATGCAATGATAATGTTGAGCAGGAATTCATTCCCTTGTTGTCTTTTGTCCAGACTACAGTTCATCAGTTATTCTGTGAAGATCCAAATAGTGAATTTAGTTTTCCTTTCATCTCCATATTCTTGATTTTGCTTTTTCTTCACTTATAGGTCCTCAGCTCACAAGGATATCATGTAGTTGCATTGGACTACAGGGGTAAGTAGGTTTGTAACCTTTGTTATCTATACCGAGAAAAGTTTCGCAAAGTATATTTTCTTGCTCGTGTGGATGATTTTTAAAGTGAAGAGCTGACATTTTACTCAGTAAGATCAAAACAATTTGACTTGAAAGCAAATTGACAGGATTACGTGATCAGATAGAATCTGCTATACAACCAGAATATGCTTGAATTATTTTGGTCTGTATAACCATATAACAGTTTATGGCATGGAAACAGGCCATCTCGGCCCTTCAAGTCCATGCCAGTTCACTCAAACAACTCCGCTACCAACCCCCTTCTATCCATGGATATATCCAGCCTCCTCTTAAATGAAAGAATTGACTCTGCCTCAACTATTTCCTCCGGAAGATTATTCCATTCAGTCACCACTCTCTGAATTTTGCCCCCTTACCCTCAATTTGTGTCCTCTTGTTTCAACCTCCCCTGCTCTCAGGGGGAAGAGACTACTAGTTTCATCAGCAAGTCTTCTGATTTTTGATAGACCAGTATTTGGTTGTGAACTTGGTCATAGTTTTATTTAAAATCTGCACTCTTTAGAGTTGTGTTCTCAAGCTAGAATGATATAAAATGCAAGTTAGGTTGCAACTTGGAGTATTGTGTACAATTCCAGTAACCACATTATGCAAGAAAGGATAAGTGACATTAGAGAGACTGGAGTACTGGGATTTTTCCCAGTCTAGGGAATTGCAGCTACAGTTTTCTTTACAGCAAGGGAGAATGAAGGAAATCTAATTGAGCTAAATAAAATTAGTGTCTTGACTAGATGAACTGTAGGAATCCATTTCCTGTGGTAGAGAGGTTGATAACTAGGGACTGAGATTTAAGTTGATAGAAAGATTAAAGGAATGTTAAAGAACATTTAATGTATAGTTAAGGTAGAAATGCTTTTCACATTTAGTCATTTGAATATCTGCAATTACAGTGTTGCAGTGACCTAAAAAGTAACAGAAGCCCAAATAATCCCAATACAGGTACATAATCCTTTATCCGGACATCTAAAATCCAGAAAGCTCCAAAAACTGGCATTTTTTTCCTGGTGCTGTTACAGCAGAGGGAGAGGGAGAGAGAGAGCAGGGCAACTCGGGTGGGCAGGGTTTAGGAGAGAGAGAGAGAGAGACGGAGACGGCAGGGCGACGCGGATGGGGGGGGGGGAGAGAGAGACGGTAGAGTGACTCGGGCAGTGGGAGAGAGATGGCAGCATGACTCGGGTGGGCGAGGGGGAGAGAGACACCAACACGACCGGAAGGGGGTGGATACGGCAGCACAATTCGGATGGGCTTAAATCTGGGGTAGCTGGCTTTTGTTCTGAAATCCAGAAAAATCCGAAATTTGGAATGCACTGTCCCCCAAGGGTTCTGGATAAAGGAATGTGTACCTGTAATGACCAGCATGAGTAAATTTTTGTTCTTATTGAAACTTGCAAATTAACTTGGCCATAAAGTTGTATTTAAAAAAAACTCAACCTCTTGTTTACATTATTCATAGGTTTGTCTCACTTGATCACTGTAGTCTTTCTACCTCCTGTACTCTTGTAGGAATTCATTCTGTACCTTCAGTTTTCTGGAGTGGAACTAGAACTCCCTTGTTAATCCTCTTCATCTCCCTAATGCTGTGTGTTGCTTTAATGTGTCTTGTTCATAACCAAGCTTTTCATCGGCCCTTCTCCTATTTCTTTGATTTTTGTCTTTTTTACTATTACAGGATGTTTATGATAAATATGTGGTGCATAAAGGAAGATGAAAGAAATCTGGCTTGTATGACAAATAATACTTCCAAAAGTCCGGAGCCTAAATCCTCCTAGTTTATAATCCCACATTAATTTTTCCAGCAATATTCTCGGCTCCATAGGAATTGTTAAACACAATTATTTAATAATTTAAAGAAATTTTTCGGTAAAGGAATGGGCAGTGATTGATAAAGATATTGTAATTGTGGCATCACTTTCATTTTGACACAATTAACCCTTCCCATATAAGTAATCGGCACGTCTTTCTATTTCTGCAAATCCTTCTCTATCTTCCCTAAGAGGAGAGTATAATTTAATTTGTACAAATTCTGTAGGTTATTGTCAGTCATTATTCCTAAGTATTTAATTCCATCCACTTTCTATTTAAGTGAACTTCCTTTTTGATACCTTTCATGATCAAAGTTTGTCAATGGCATTGTTTCACTTATATCCATATTAATTTTATAACCTGAAACTCTTCCATATTTTTCTAGTGTTTGTGATTTCTCCAGAGACTCAGCTGGGTCGGATAAATATAGTGGCGCATCATCAGCAAATAGGGAGATTTTGCATTTTTCTTGCCCAACTTTGATGCCTTTAATATCCGGATTGCTCCTTATCTCTGCCAGTGGTTCAATTGCAAGGATAAAAAGCACTGTGAACAGGGGGACCCCCTATCTACTTTATCTACTCAAGGAAAGCTGCTGACATTTGACTATTAGTTATAATTTTGGCTTGCGGTTTATTATAGGGAGTTTTTATCCAATTTATAAATATTCTATCCATTCCAAATTTTGCCAACGTTTTAAATTAAAAAAAAAGCCATTCTAAGCAGTCGAATGCCTTTTCCACATCAAAGGAGACTGGAATTCAGTTTTGTTTTAGCCATATGTATTACTATTAAATAGTCTACTCAGACTATTTGAAGAGTGTCTTCCTTTAACAAATCCCACCTGGTCTGTATGTATCAATTTAGGTCAATTAACTAACAATTTCACCAGTATCTTATAATCAGCATTCAAAAGCGAGATAGATCTATACGATGAAGTTTTTTAATGGGTCCTTGTTTTTTTTTTTTGCCAACTCTGTAATAAGAGCTGTTGATAAAGAGTCTGAGAGAATCTGAGTCTCCACTGCCCGGTCTAGCACATCCATTATAAGAGGCATCAAATTGTCTATAGAACTCGGTGGGAACCCATTCTTCCCTGGAGACTTATTAGCCTGGAGAGTGTTCAGGGCCTTCTGAATTTCTTCTCTTGTAAGAGAGGCTTCTAACTCCATCTGTTCTCTCACCTCTAATTTTGGAAGCTCAACGTTTGCTAGAAACTCGTCCATCTCATTATCATCTCCTAATAATTCTGATTTTATATAGCTTTGTGCAATATTGTCTAAAATATCGGCTTCCGTTTTAATTGCATTTATCATCCTGATGATACCTATGACTTCACTTTCCAGGACAAAGCCTTATGTGCTCAATCTCCTAATTCATAATTTTTTTTTCCATTTTATACATTTGTAATGTGTTATCTCAATTTTTTCTCTAAAAGTCTATATATTTTTCTAGTAAACCTGTCCTCTGATATTCTTTCTCCAGTTCTGTTATCTCTTTCTCCAAACCATCCAATTGTACAGGAAATAATTTGCCCTCTCAGATAAGCTTTAAGGATAGCCCATATCATAAAATAGTTCTGTCCGTCTTCCAATAAACTCACAGAAGTCTGTCCTTTTCAACAACGTGGCATTAAGACGCCATCTGTACACATTTTCTTGTTTTACCACTATCGCAATAGTTAAGGTTAATGGTGAGTGATCTGACAGTAGCCTCACCAAATATTCCATTTTTACCACTCTATTTTTTGACTGTGCAGAGATTAAAAATAAATTAATCCTTGTATGTGGGTCATAGACCCTTTAGTGGAACAAGAAGTCTCTTTCTGTGGGATTGAGCTTCCTCCAAATATCAGATTTAAATCTTTCGTAAATGATAGCATTGCTTTTGCGGCCTTCGCCCTCATTACTGTTCTTGCTGATTTATCCGAAACAGAAATTAAAATCCCCCACCCCCCCGACCAATATATTTTGTCTACCCTCTGTTGCTTTTAAAATTATATCCTTCATAAAGGCTGATTCATCATAATTTGGAGCGTAAATATTCATAAATGTTCAGGATTTTGCATAAATTTTACAATGTGCCATTGCAAACCTTCTGGCTTGGTCAATTGACATATCTTCTACTATTACTGGTACATTTTTATTAATTAAAATCACTATTTCTCTTGCCTTTGAACCAAACGAAGATATTTACTTGCCCCTCTTTTTAATTTAGAATGCTCCAATTTAGTAAGGTGTGTTTCCTGCAAGAAAACTACATATGCCTTCAGTTTTTTTTTAAAGTGTGCCAAGACCCTTTTCTTTTTCATCATCCCATTTAGCCTGTTAACATTCAGATTAATAAAGTTTAACTTTTTATCCATACCAATTAAACAAATATTGTTCAACATTAAAACCTTCTTGAATATTCAAGTAATACAGTGGTATTTCTCTTTTTAAAAAAAAATATATATAGTGCTCCTGTTCTGACGGTGGCGTAAACAAAAAAAATCCCGGAAGCCCGCAATTAAAATCTAAGTTCTCATTCTTTCTTGAACTCTCCGTGCAAATATCAATAATATTTAACAACAATACAAAACTTTTTTTAAAAAAATAAAGTACACTTTTTACTTGGTCATAGTGTAAACATCTTTCTTGTTTAATATCTTTAATCTTTTTGTAATCTTCATAAAAAATTTTCCACTTCCTTGGTTTTAATAAAATGTCAATTGCCATCCATTACTTCGACCCCCAGAGTCGCAGGATATATCGTCGAAAATTTTATATTCTTTGACCGCAGTTGCCTTTTTATATCATCAAGCTCCTTCCTTTGCTTAATCAAAGTTGGGCTAAGTCTTGAAAGAATAGCACCTTTCTGCCGTCCATCTCAAGTAGGCCATTGTGATGCTTGGAGTAATCAAATGCTGCTCCCAAAACTGCGTCCTGTTCCCAGTAACTCAGAAGTCTTACCAGAACTGGTCGTGATCGCTGCTCGTCAGATTTTCTGGGTCCGAGGGCCCATTGAGCCATTTCTGTTTGTAGTTTTCAGTTGAATTTATTTTCTCCCAACACTCATGGGATCCATGCTTCAAAGAAGCTCACCAGGTCTCTCCCTTCATTCCTTCCTTCAAACCAATAGTCTGAACATTATTATGTCTGCTGAAATTCTCTATATGGTCGATCTTATCCAGCATAGCTTGTTATGGCAAAGTCCCATATCTTTGCATCCTCTTGAAACGATGAAAGCTCTACTTGCGTTTTAACCAAGACAACCTCCACATGGCCCATTCTTTGCACTAAATTTAAATTTCAGTCATTTTCTCTGACATATCTCTCATTGTGGTTTCAATGCCCGTAAAACCATTGCATACAGTCTCTAACTTAACCAGGATTATGTTCCACTTCCTTTTGGGCTTTCACTCGATGTTCCTAGCTAAGGTGGTGTCTCTTCTGATTTTGATTTATTTTTTTTTGCTGTCTTGGCTTCTTAGTGTTCATTTTGTTCATTCACACTGAAAAAATTCTTCATTAAAAAATTTTAAACAGTCTTTTAAATACTCTTTGTGGAGAGCTCATCCAAGACACATCTGTCTAGATCAGTGGTTTTCAAACTGCCCCTTAAACTCGCATTTCATCTTAAGTATTCCCTATGCCATAAGTGCTCTGTGATTAGGAAGGGATTGCTTAAGATGGTATGTGAGTGGGAAGAAAAAGATTTGAAAACCATTGTTTTAATCGTACCTAATTGACTTGTTATGTGGACGGTTTCATAACTCCAAAAGAAATGGGCCAATGTTTGCAATTACCCCATTTCCAAAATTATTATGAGGCAGCTCAATTAAGATTTATTAATCATATGCTAGATGTTACGTGTCCCCCTAGTTGGGCCAAGGTAGAATTGGCTGGTATACTGGAACCTTGTCCACATCAATTTGTATTTAAATTGAATCCTGTTTTTTTGCCAAGATATGATGTACCGGTCCTGAAACACTTATTAGGGATTTGGAATAAAAAGAATTTATTAATAGGTTCAAAGGGCAAAATATCAGTTCAGGCTCCAATATATAAAAATAAATTAATTCCTTTTATATGGAACAATAGATTTTTAAGAAATTGGCAAATTAAAGGTATAAAATCATTGCAGGATTATTTTGAAGAGGGTGAATTTTTTATCATTTAATCAACTTAGAGAGAAATTTGGAATTTCAGGGAATTCTTTGTTTATTATCAAATTAGAGCATTAGTAAAAAAAAATTTTTGAAGAGAAATGAAAATTCCCAAGTTGACAAAATTTGAGTCTATGATTTTTCGGATAAGGGTTTTATTTCAGAGATGTATGCCTTGTTACAAGATACTATGGAAAAAATAAATTTAGATAAATCTAGGATTAAATGGGAAAATGATTTAATTTGTGATATTGATCAGGCCGACTGGGAGAGGATGTGTTTGAAGTTGTGTTTAATGTAAGATGCAGTATGATTAATTATAATTTTTTTGCATCAATTATATCTAACCCCTGAGAAATTGAGGAAATATAGATTTAGTGATTCAGAGTTGTGTTTTAGATATGAACTATGTGTTGGAACTTTTTTACACTCAGTCTGGCTTTGTGATAAAGTTCAATTATTTTGGTTTAAAATTCGGGAATTTCTTCAAAATTTGTTTAAAATTCAATTTTTATTAGATCCCAAAATTTTCTTGTTGGGTTATATTGTTCCATTTATGGACTTGGGGTTAGATAAGTTTCAGATAGCCTTTTTGCGTTTAGCATTGACGGTGGTACAACTTCTTGGAAAGATGAAGTTGAGATAAATGTAAATCGTTGGCATAATGAGTTGAGGTCCTGTATTTATATGGAAAAAGTAACTTACAATTTGCATGATAATTGATTTTTTTATGAAGATGTGGTTGCCTTATTTGAGATGTATGAACCTAGTAATATCTTAAATTGTGATAAATATTTTTGCTTCCCTTGTGGGGTCTGTTGAGGGAGGGGGGGGGGAAAACGGTGGGATAGTTGTAGTTTTACTTTTTATGTTTGTTATGGATTTAGTATGTTGAGGGAGGGAGGGGTTAGGGGTAGGATAGCTGTAGTTTTAGTTTTAATTTGTATGTTATGGATTTTGTAAAAGTTTTTTGAAAAATTTTAAATAAAGTTTTTTTAAAAAAAAGGAAATGGGCCAATGACAATTTTTCTCCAGCAAAATATTTCAGTAACAATTGGGTCTAGAGCAGTGGTTCTCAATCTTCCCTTCCCACTCACATACCACCTTAAGCAATCCCTTACCAATCACAGAGGACTTCAGGCATAGGGATTGCTTAAGGTGGCATGTGAGTTTAGGGGGGCAGTTTGAAAACCACTGCTCTAGATCCTTTTTATGGCCACACCCCCAAACAATCCCTTACGAATCACAGCACACATGGCATAGGGATTACTTAAAGTGGTATGTGAGTGGAGAGAAAAAGTTTGAAAACCACTAGTTTAAAAAATGAAAATGTGCTAGGTTGTTTTAAATGTTGAAATAAATAACAAAGGCTACTAATAAAAGCATTTTAGTGCAGCCTGATCCTCCATGCTTACCTGGTCTCATGTGCAATCAATTGAGAAAATATTTTCTAGGAACTAACGCCATTCAAGGAACTGGTGAACTGTCCTAAAGTTTAGTAGTGTCGTTGTTAGGTTTATTCCTCTTTGTTCAGAGATGTCCAAAGCTCACTGCTCAGGAGTATATGTTTCAGGAATGGTTTTTCATTTCATGGGAAAGAGTAAATTCTGTGTCAGATATACAAAGCAAGTTGATGGGTAACAGGCTGAAGCGGATAATCCCCATCCCATTCAGTTCCATTTTCCTCTATGAACACTCACTTTTCTCTCCAATCTTGGTAATATCTTCCCTTGCATGTCTCTCCATATCTCCTGCCTTTGTTTCTCCAATACATCTTGGCCTTTCCTCACCCTCAACCATCCCCATTTTTATGCTTGATTGCTGCCCTTCCCATCCTTGTCTTGAAAAGGTGTCCTGACTTAAAACATTGACTCCTATCCTCCCCAAGGATGCTGCCTGACCTGCTCAGTCCCTTCAGCTTTTCATTGGTTGCTCAACCTTCAGAGAGATTCTGAGATCTATAAACTTTGCCTTGTATATTCCATTTCAAGGAGAAAATATAATGGCAAAAAATTCATTGTAATATTAGATTTGTGTGAATAAATCAAAACATTTGCTGAAAAAAGGCATCAACTATTTTAAATTGTATTCAAATTTATGCACTTTCATGGCATTTTTTAAATTGGGTTGACCAGACATTTCAAAGGAACTTGGATATAATTAGGATTGTTGTAAAAATTGTGAATTGCATAGTGAGGATTATATAATCAGCAAGTGTCTTTTTTTCATGTGAACTCATGCATTATATTAAGTTGCACAGTTTTAGTCAGCTGCTAGCTAATCCAGTGGAATCCTTTGTTATCTCTCGTATGTCTCCATTTTGATGGATAATCATAGTTCCCTTGCAATGGCAATTCTGGAATTGCTGTTCCAGAAACAAATTCAAGTAAAGATTTTTATCACATTGTTTAAACTTATCAGCATTGATTCTGAAAAAGGGGTCTCCTGTTGGAGGGCATGGAGAGAGGAGGTTGTTGTTGGAGGAAAGTAATGTGACTGGTATAGACAATATGTTTAAATTAGACATTTTATTGCTGTAGAAAATAGATAGTGTACTGTGGATGCAGTCTTTCAACTCTATTGACACTTTGGGGCCAAGCAAAAATAATTCCAATCTGAGTAACATTTGAGTGCTATTTATAGTGATGTACAGTAACTATTTCTTGCAACATAGCTTTTTTGTGGATTAAACCTGAGTCATCCGCAGCTGAGGCCATGATCTGCAGTTACCAGCTGTAATTCATTTTGATGCTTTTCCTTTTTGCCGTATCAGCTTCAAGAATAATATGAAATTAAATGTGGGAGTACAGTAATGACCTATCCTTGGAGATTACATCACATGATCTCCTTCTATCAGATCTCTTTTTTACCTGCTCCTTTTTACAAAAAATAAAGGAACAGCTAAACAAAAGCATTAATAATTTATTTTTTGAAATGGTCCCCATGATATTTATCCCAGGTTGTATTAAGGTAGTACTGGGGAGTTGCAAGTTCTTGTGGCTGTGGTTATAACTAGGCTTAAGGTCACAATGCATTTCTGGCTGTTGAATGAAGTGTGCAATTAAGCAGTTCCGATGTATAAAATGTAGAAGTAGAAGACTGTGCAAAATGTTATATTTTACGTTAGTACACAGATTATTGTTGTGTTCAGAATAAGTTTGAAGGGTTCAAAGAGAATCAAGGCTGGACACGTAATGAACAAGCAGTGGTCTTTATTTACACACCAGGGAATTCACAAAGCAAGCCACTCTCTGACCGACTAGCTTACACAGCACACAGGCCTAATATACTGAGAAATGAGGGATTAACGTCTTCAGCACCCACCATCCACAGGAACGGTATACCAAGAAATGAGGGTTTAACTTGTTCAGCACCCACCACCCACAGGCATAGTATATCATGGAAGAAATAAACAAGTGTACGCTTGCTCAGGATCTGGAATGGGCCCATTGCAGTCAGCCCTTTGGAGCTGCCTGCAGCCTGGAGCTCAGCAATAGTCACAACTAACAAATACATACATAAAACTTGGTTTCCAGCATTAACCATGGCTCGGGATCCAGACGGGCTCATTGCAGTCAGCCCTCCAGAGGTGGCTGCAGCTTGGGCTTCAGAAATGGTTTGAAGGCAGCAGCAAACAAAAAGCGAGAGGGACAGAGACTGCACGCGCTGCTTTTTAAATGCAGGACCCGTCCACGTGTCTTGCGAGGAGCAATCATGTGTCAGCCTCACCTGTGGGCATATCTAACTATTGACTGGCACCTGGGGGACTAATTGCACATCCGCTGGCAGATGAGGTGACTTCTGACTAGGCTCCAGCCTGGAGAGGCCACATGACTCTCCACAATCCGCACGACAATTATAACCTGGCATTTAAAAAAAAACTTGAATTTCATTGGTCGTTTAGATTTTTAATCTGGCATACTCAATATACTCAAAATATTTTACTGGGTATATTCTTTATTGGAAAAACAAAATTATATCATCTGATAATCCTGATCATTGACAGTAAATATTAATTTACTTCTAGTAATTGTTAAGGGTGACAGCAATTGGTACAGTTGCTGCAGATGTCATGCTCAACATTTTCAGCTCAATGGTCCATTTGTCTTATTCCATAAAATATTTTGTAATGGGGTTGGAAGTAACCAGTAATGCGTTTTATAATGGAAATGTATTTCAATCCAGTTTTGGTTGTTTCATTGCAAACATCCAAGTTTGTGCATCACTTTTAAGCTTCCTCAGTAATGTGTGCAGTTTTTGTAGATGAACACATCGAAGTAGTGTCATATGCTCCTTCCTCATTTTCTATTGACATTTTTTCGTACACTAATTAAACACGAGATGCATTTAAAATTACTTATGTTCTTTAGTATTTTTTTTAAAGTATCAACTGTTGATGTGATGTGATGTCATTATGCTGGTATTCCAGCGAATGAAATATGATTAGCATTGATCAGAATATAAAATACAATAAACACATGCAATAAAAACCACACAATACATGGTTATGTATAATAAAACAATAATATTCTAAAATAGATTGTTTTAAAAAAAAATTACTGATTCTAAATTATAAGTGCAGCACCACTCAATGCCATGAATTGGTATTCAACATTATCAAGGCTTCATGAAAAAAGCACTTTTTAAGTCTGGTAGTTCTCAAGTGAAGGCTTCTATAGCATCTGCCCGATGGTAGGAGAGGAAATAGTTCATGGTTAGGGCGTGTTGTGTCTTTAATTATATTCCTCGCCCTGTCCAAACATGTCCCCTATAGATGGATTCGATGGTAGGCAATTGCATTCCAACAATCTGTTGAGCAGTTTTCACTACCCACTGGAGTGCCTTCCTATCTTATGCAGAACAATTCCCAAACCACACTGAAATACTGTATGTCAGCAGACTCTCAATAGTATATCTATAGAAATTCAACAGCATTCTGGGGCTGAGGTGTAACTTCCTCATACATCTCAAAAAAATAAAGACATTGTTGTGCCCTTTTTATCAACATTGATGAATTCAAAGACCAAGTGAGATCATCAGAGATATGGTCCCCCAGGAATTTGAAGCTCTGTAACTGCTCCACTGCTCCATTGAAGTAAATCGGGATGTATATGTGGCTTCCTGCCCGTCTAAAATCCACAATAATCTCTTTTGTCTTCTGAGTATTGAGTAACAAATTGTTCTCAGCACACCACAAAGATAGGTGCTGAACTTCACCCCTATAGGCCATTTCATTGTCCCCTGTGATCAGGCCTACCACCGTGGTGTCATCTTCGAACTTTATAATTAAGTTTGAGTTGTATATGGGAACCCAGTTGTAGGTAAAGATGGAATACAAAAGGGAGCTCAGCACGCAACCCTGGGGTATTCCAGTGTTCAATGTGATAATGGAGGAGAAAATACTGCCCAACCTAACAGACTGGGGTCTGTTAGTAAGGAAATCCAGAATCTAATTACAAAAGGATGAGCTGATACCATATGAACAAAGTTTGGTTATTAGTTTTGATGGTACAACAGTATTGAAAGCTGAACTATAATCAATAAATAATAATCTTACATAAGAGTTTAGTCTATCCAGGTGAGTCAGAGTAGAGTATAGCACTGTTGAAATGGCATCCTCTGTCAACCGATTAGCACAGTAGGCGAATTGATGTTGATCCATAGTGGCAGGCAAACAAAGATTTCAGATGAGATAAAACCAACCTCTCACAGTCCAAAACAATTCAGTATTGTTTTACTTGCTTAGAAACTCTGAACCAGGAACAAATTTACTCCATTTCACTGAACTTCTGGTGAGGTGAGAATCAGCGGCTTTTGCCAACACTTGTGTCTGATGCATCAGATATTTTGACTCCTAAAGGGAAATTGTATGTAAAGGTATCAAAATCTTTTCAGAATTCATGACTATCTGTCTTTCGACTTTAAGTCAAGGAATCATTCAGCACAGAGCAAAGAACCCTCACCTATACTGTTGATGCAAGATATTTGGTTTAAAACAGGTAATAATTGTACTCATTTAATGCTGGAGATGCATGCGTTGGGGTTTCTTTTTTGCCACCGATCGAGAGCGCTCTGGTGGACGTGGCGATTTATTGACTTCGTTGATTGGATCATTGTCTTGGGGAGAGTCCCTGCTTTGCATGTGTGCTAATTGATGACAGCTGGATAAGCCAAAGAGTTTTTAGAAGGTTATGAGATATCTTGTCTTCTGCACAGTTTGTTGCCATCTTACATTTTGATGATGAATTTGGCACCTATGTCTTATGAAGAAATCCTCATGCAAATTGGACCATAGTTCCCATAGAGCAGGGGTGTCAAACTCAAATTCACGGAGGGCCAAAATTAAAAACTTGGACTAAGTCGAGGGCCGAACTAAATATTTATTGAAAATTTTCAACAACATCTGCATGTTTTCTCTTCTTTCAACATATGTAATGTTAAACTTTTTCTTATTAAAATAAATGTTTAATAATAGTTTTGGATAAACTCTTTCCAGAAGCATTAACAAATGAGAAATAAAATATTCAATAAATAATATTTCTCTATAGAGGATTTGTCAAATGTTGCTAGTGTGCTGTCGAATAGTAAAATCTGAGGGCTATTGAGAATGTGGGAGAATAACATGATTCCTGAAACAATCAAATGGGTGACTGATTGTGGGCATGAACACTAGCAGGGTTATTTGCCATGCCCTTTTTCCATTGGTACAGATATCCTTTGATTTACACACTTTTCAAGTTTTATGCCTAATGAGCTTGTATCCAGGTGCAGGACCATTTTTAACCAGGAATATATTTATCACTGTGACATGAAACTATTGGAAGATCGTTTTATCCTGAGATTAAAGTTCATAATACTTACTCAGGCCTGTGTGCGGGAGGGTGGGGTTTGCGGGCGATCGGGTTGGACAACGACAGTGCGGGGGCATCGGCTCTCGCTGCAGGGTGGCATCTCGGCGGATCAGCGGCCCCGTCACCGTGAATCGCAGGTCGGCCTGCGGCAGGGAGGGGGAGTGGGCAGTGGTCCTGGCGAGGTCAGGCCCGAGGCCTCCGGTTACGGGTGCTGGGAAGCGGCCTTGGCTTCCCCTGACACCGGCCAGGCCCCAAAACCAGAGTCCACGGTGAGACCCTGCAACGAAAACAGAGGAAGTGGGGGCGATTAGCGGGCTGACGCCCGTGCATTCTGAGATTTTTTTGTATTACTGTGCATGCGCTATACTGGCGCGGCAGCCAGCGAGCCACCTCTAATACATTTTTTAAATGATCTTGCGGGCCAAATATAATTATATCGCGGGCCAAATTTGGCCCGCGGGCCAGAGTTTGACATGTGTGCCATAGAGTATGGGAGAATAAGAGCTGATCTTATTGGAATATATATGTTTCTGAGGGATGACTGGATGGATGCCTCCCCTCATGGGAGAATCTAGAATCAGGCCATAATTTTGGAGAAAAAAAAATGGTTCTCTTTTTAAGATAGAGATGAGGAAAAATTCCTTCCAAGGGTCATGAATCTTTGGAATTTCCCACCTCTGGAGAGTTGTGGAAATTGAACCATTGCATGTGGTCAGTGCCAAGGGAAAAACACAGAAATGCTGAAAGAAATTGGCATTCTTGCAGTGTCCATAGGTGGTAAATAGATATAACCAATGATTTGGGCTTGATCTTTTCTTCAAGGTACTGAGATAAGCTGAGTTACTTGGCAGTGGCGACAGGGGAATAGAATAGTGGTGGCGTTGAGGGTAAAGCCTTATTGAATGGCAGGACAAGCCTGAGGATCTATTTGTACACTTCCTGCTCCCCATTCTTCTGTTAAATGTACTGATAAAAAATTATTGAGCTTCACTGGTGAGCTTCAGCTTATTTCTAACAATAAATCATTTGGTTTTCATTTATCAGGTTGGAATAAATTGTGAAATTTAAAGGAGTGAAAAATGAAAGTCTGCAGATGCTGTGAGTGTAGTAAAAATACAGAAATTCTGAAGGAACTTGTCAGGTTTTGAGGCATCCATAGGAGGTAAAGATATATTATTGACATTCAGGCCTGAGTGCTTCTTCGAAGGCTCAGGTCTGAAACCTCGGTTATATATCTTTACTTCCTATGGATGCTTCAATGCCTGCTGAGTTCCTCCAGCATTTGTGTTTTTACTGGAATAAATTATTTTAATTGTTTTAAAAAAAACGTTCTCTTATTTATTTAAGCCAACATGTTAATTTGATTTTTTTGAAGGGGGTGGGGGGCATGCATCCGAACTAAAAATGTATTCCCACCAACTACTTTCAAAGTAGCTGTATCTGGAGGGATGATCAACATTTTGCCTGCTCACTTGTACTGTTAACTCTTGGCTTAGTTCCTTAAAACAAAATGTAACATCAGAAAGTCATCTCAGCTCGAGACTGCCATATTTGTATGGTACATCTTTCAGCTTCTATTGCTTTAAAAATAATGGCAAATATATTCGGGGTGGGGGGGGTACTTTATCAGTGGGTTTTAAACCTCTTGTTTGTTGGTGTTAGCTAGCACAGTAGATGGGAACGAGCAAGCCCAACTCTTATTGAAGAAGAGTTTTGCTTCATTATAAAATGCAGTGATCTTGCACAAGAAAATATTCAACTGGCTTACTATTTCAAAGGGAAATGCAATCCACTCTTGAATTTCCTGATTTTCCCCTGCCCAAAGTATTAATCTATTTTTATTTTGAAAATGACAAGTAAATTGTTTTTATCAGCCTGTCATGGTGAGCGTTCATGTTCTGTTGTAACTGTTCAATGTTATTTATTTTGTTTAATTTTAGATATGTTACAACAGAGCATTCAATCATAGGGAGCAATGCAAAAAGTCCTCTGTACTAATCTCAACCTGCTGAGTTCCTCCAGGAGGTTATTTGTTGCTTGAGAAGTTTGCATCAGAGGGTAAGAGATTATATGAATAGAATTGAGGTAGAGAGAACAACTTTTGTGGAGTAGAAATACAAGCATAGTAAATGTCATGGTTCTTTGCTGGAAACTAGTATTTTTGAGAAAGTGTAGCAATCTATTAATGTATAAATCTATTTCTTCTCCCTTGTGTACTCGTCAAGATTCTCCTTTAATGAACTTCTAAGTCTCACTAATCCTTGAATCATTTGTTTAACTTGAATTAAAATATATTATAACAAATACAATTCTAAAAATATTGAAATTTTTCCTTTTGGTTACCTGTTTTAAACCAAATATCTTGCATTAACTTGAAATATTTTGTAATAAAAAGGGAAACCATAGATGAGATTAATCTAAAACAGGAGCCAAAGAAATCATCAACAGAATTTGAGTTCATTGTAGTGTTGGTGATGCTTGTTTAGATAAGTGGAATAATAATTGGAGCCATTGATCATCCATGGTATAAATAAAGAGGAGAAACTTAACGCACGATTGCTGAATTGGGTGGGGGTGAGGCATGGGGTGGATGCTCCCAGAAACCATCCTTATTTCAGTTTTTTTCCATAAAGCAAAGCCACATCATATTTACATGTGTCAAGATACACATGCTAAAAACAAAATAAAAATTAGCATGCATATTTGGTGAGGATTGATGTTTATTCTGTATCTTAGATTTTTTTTTTAGTTGTGACTTATGAATTCAAAAAAGGCGAAGGATTGCCTATAAGCATTTTAAAAGTATTTCATCATGACGGAGAAGCCTGTTCAACCAGCACAAAAGAAGTAGGATGGTGTCATTGTGGTCCATGTTGACAACAAACACAGCAAAATGGAGGGCAAGTGAACCTATTTGGAAAGTGAAGGTGTTAGAAGATGAATTAAAGAGCAAAGTTCAGTCTTGTAAATTCTGATAATGCCCTGACATTGTTGCCCATGGTTATAGGGATAAGCAGATGAGAAAGTGAAGTTGTAGTCAAAGAATAAAATTTCCGATTTTGTAAGATGCTGACATTAGCTCAAGGACAAGAAAACTCTATGTCATGAATATGGGCTGTACTGGAACAGCTAAGGGAAGGTGCTTGCAAAAGCTTTAATAAAATTAGTCACAAGAGTTTTGTGTTAATAAATGGCAGAGAATGTCAAGGAAAAGAGAATATGTTCCAAAAAAAAAATGAAGGGGCTGGTGCTAGGCTGGAAGCTGGAAATCTGCTTTGGGTATCACCTATAAAAGAGAATATTAAAGAATGGAAATAATTTAAATCATAGAAAGTAGTAAATGTATGGATAAAATATCTGAATGGGAGGGCAGTTTAAAGTATGTGGCCCAAATAAATATTTTTCAATCAAGCATATGTTGTGTTTTTTTTAATATACAAGATCAAATTCCACTTGGGGCATGTTGCAGAGTCATTGGTTGGGACAGGGAGCTATGTTTTTCAGGTTATCAAGACTGCAGGAAGAGTTAGGGGGAGGGATTTAGAATGAAATCACATAATGGAAGTTGGAAGATATAACAGCTAAGCAGATGGGAGACTTAAGAACTTGCATAGGATTTTAAAAATTGATGTGAGTTGTTCACAGGCTCTCAAGTAAGAAAAATATGCAAAACTGCATAAATACATGAATTAGACAAAAGGGTAGAAACATAGAGTTGCAATGGGGATTGTAACTTGAATATGGATTGTGATAAACTAGTTTGTGTATGAACTTTTAGGTCAGGATATTTTTTGCAACCAATGCCCTGGAGACAATAAGGAACAGCCCATATTATGTTTATTAAACATATTATGAGCCATAATTTAGAAAACGGTGTTTGAATATTTATTTAGTAGAAATTATTTGTTTGAATTAGTGTGGTGTTAAATAGGAATTGAACACCAGTGCTAAGAATCTGAGACTGTCATGATAACCCAGGCAAATTGATTCATGGGTAAAAGGACAGTAGATTGTGAGGTTGAAAAAAGAAATGAATATAAGATAGAAGCAGTTTACAGCCAAAGGCAACAAAAATGTAAGGAGTATCATGGAATTACAAGAAAAACACCTTGGAATGCAATAGGTGGTATAGATCCATGATGACTTATGTAATGATGCTGAAGGGTAGCAAATATTCAGGACCAGGTACTTTTAATTGCTGGATTTTGAAGGGGCATTTCTGTTCTGCAACTTTAATTTTCTAAAGTAATATTTATTCTAAAAACATTCCTTTTAGTTTGAAAATTTTCAAAGATTTGGATCTCCATGATTAAAATATAATTAATAGATACTGAAATAATCAAAACTGTATTATTGTCTTGTATACCTGCAGAACTAGAACACTACAGGAAAATGTTCAATACACAGCCATGCTGGAGAAACTCAGCAGGTCATGCCGCATCCATAGGAAGTAAAGAGTAACCAATGTTTCAGGCCAGGGCACTTTGGCAGGTATAAGCATTAACAGTCAGACGCCTGAATAAAAAAGGAGGAGGAGAATACAATAGGAAGGTAGGAGCTGGAGGAGGAGGACACGCTGAGAAGTGATAGGGGGAGAAGGCTGTTGTCTGATAGAAGGAAGGGGTGGGGAACTGGAGGAAAGGAAACAGAAGGATAGGGAGAGTGAGAGAACCTTGGGGAGGGGGGAGGGTTAATGGAAATTGGAGGTTGATGTTAATCCCGGCTGGTTGGAGAGTCCCCACTATGCAAGCTATTGTTCCTCCAATTTGCAGGTAGCTTGAGGCCATGGACAGACGTGTCAGTAAGGGAAAGGTGTGTGGAATTGAAATGTTTGGCCACTGGTAGATCCTTTTTATTTAAATAGACAGAGTGAAGGTGCTCAACAATGTGGTCTCCCAGTCTGCAGTTAAACAGAAATCTGCAGATGCCATGATTGAAGTGAAAGCACAATGCTGGGGAAACTCAGCAGGACAAATAATGTACTTAACGTAACAAAGATAAAGATACGGAGGAGTCACGTGATGGAGTAGTGGCCGGACAGTGAACTCCAGCCCTCTCCAGAAAAGTCGGGAAAAACAAAGGAAAACACAAAGGCACAGAAATAAAAGTTACAGAAAAGTGAGTATAAAGGTGGAAAGAAGATGGCGACAAAAAAAGAAAAATCGAAAGCAACGGTAAGAAGAGAGGAAGAGAAGACAACGGAGGAAAAAGGTGAAGGCCTTACCTGTTCGAAGAGGCCCGCTGCGGAGAGAGAAACCCGCTCCCTCAGGTCGGTAAATAATGGACTACAAAAATGGCTCGCTGAGCCGAGTAAAAGTGCGCAACCGCAAGAAACACACCGACGGGAGGGGGGACCAGCTGGGGAGTCGATCTCCACAGCCAGCAACGACAGCTGCAGAACACCTGCAGCAAGAAGAGACCACAGAAGACAATAGAAACAAGAAAGAAGAGAAGGAAAGGGCAACAAAGAAAAACAGATGGCCAACCCAGAGGAAGAAGAAGAGGAAGAGTACAGTGAAATAGAAGAAGAAGGGAAAGGCAAGATAAAGGAGGTACTTTCTCTTATTAAAGGATACATGGAGTCATTTAAAGAATGGCAAACACAGGAATTTAATGATTTAAGAAAAAGAATAAACAACACAGAAGAGAAAATGAATAAAATAGATATGACCTTAACAGAAATAGGAAGGAAAATGGACAAGATGGAAGAGCGGGCAGTAGCAGCAGAAATGGAGGTAAGGACTTAAAAAAGAAATTAGAGGAATCTAATAAAAAAGTTATAGAGACACAAGAACTGTTAGCTCAGAAAATAGATACAATGGAAAATTATAACAGAAGAAATAACATAAAGATAGTGGGCCTTAAGGAAGATGAAGAAGGCAAGAATATGAGGGAGTTTATAAAAGAGTGGATCCCTAAGACCCTAGGATGTCCAGAACTACAGCAAGAAATGGAAATAGAAAGGGCACATAGAGTATTGGCCTCTAAACCACAACCACAACAAAAACCAAGATCTATTGTAGTAAAATTCCTAAGATATACTACAAGAGAAAAGGTACTGGAGAAGACAATGGAAAAAGTAAGAGAGGGCAACAAACCACTGGAGTATAAAGGGCAAAAAATCTTCATTTATCCAGATATAAGTTTTGAACTCCTAAAGAAGAGAAAAGAGTTCAATACAGCAAAGGCGATTTTATGGAAGAAAGGGTATAAATTTATACTAAAGCATCCAGCGGTATTGAAAATATTTATTCCAGGACAACAAAACAGACTATTCTCGGATCCAGAAGAAGCACGAAAATTTGCAGAACAATTACAAAAATAGACTGAGGGATGAAGACGGGTAATGAGAGTAAAAATGATCACGATTGATATGTATGTGGGTAAAGACAAAAATAGACTGAGGGATGAAGATGGGTAATGAGAGTAAAAATGATCACGATTGATATGTATGCGGGTAAAGAGGTATAAGAGTGAATAGAGACAATGTGCATACGTGAATGTATCTGTACTTAGAGGAAAATATAGATAGTATAGACAAGAATTAATAAGGGAAGGTAATGGAATAGAGAGAATAAGGAGGGAATTAAAAGAGTGACCTTTGTGACATATGAAAAGTGAAATCTTTTCTGGGGGGGGCTGGGTGGGGGGAAATAGCGGTCACTGCAAAATCAGTTGACGCTTGCGAGTGGATTCGCAAATCCAAATGGAGAGGGGAGATGTGGTTGTCCGACAAGGGATAAAGGACAACTCAGGAGGGGAAGGGGAGATTGGGGATAAAGAAGATAGAAATAGGAGAATAAGGAAAATGTTGGATGTTGTAGGAATGTTGTCTTATAAAGAGTTGAAAATAAGAAAACAGAAATGGAAAAGGAGGAAAGGTAATGATGGAAAAACGGAAAGAGAAGATAAACAAAATGTAAAATGGCTACGCTGAACTATATGACTTTAAATATTAATGGAATACATAACCAAATTAAAAGGAAGAAACTACTAAATTTAAATGAATAAATGTATTCCATTAGAAAAAATAACATATAGGTTAAGAAATAATATTGAAATATTCGAACAAGTATGGGAGCCTTACATTAAATACAATAGCGAAAACCTACCGGGGACAAACATTACCTAAGTTGATGGAAGGAGAAGAAAAGAAAAGAATGGACTCAGTAGAATTTCTGGTGTATTTTTGTTGAATGACAACATTGTCTGACTGGCTTAATGCAACCTAGATTGTATACCTAAAATGGATGAGAGGGGGGGTGGGTGGGGTGGCTTGGGAGGAGGGAGGGGTGGGGGGGAGAAAAAGTCACTGTATATGTGTGAAAAAGAAATAGTGTATATCATGGCTAATGTGATTTATGGTGTGAAAAATAAAAAATTAAAAAAAAAACAAAGATAAAGATACATAACCAAAGTTTTAGGCCAGAGCACTTCATCAAGGTGCGAGCAATATGTAGGCATCCGCCTGAATAAAATGTTGGGGGGTAGGGGCAGGAACACAGGCCAACAGGCAAGAGAAAATAGGTGGATAAAGGAGGGAAAGTGCAACGATAATCGGGGAGGGGGACGGCTCTGTGAATGGAGAGGGAAGTGGGTGGAGAGTTGGAAGAATGGAGACAAAGGGATAGGGAAGGGAAGGAGAATGGGTAGCAGAAACCGGATAAGTCGATGTTAATGCCAGCCAGTTGGAAAGTACCCAGACTGATTATTAGGTATTGCTTCTCCAATTTGCGGGTGGCCTTGGCTTGGCGGTGCATGAGGTTATGGATAGACATGTCAGTGTGAGAGTGGAGTGCTGAATTGTAATAGCTGGCCACTCAGAGATCCCTGTCATTGATGCGGACAGAGCGAAAGTGCTCAACCAAGTGATTTTCCCAGTCCATATCCAGTCTCTCTAATGTAGAGAAGGCCACAATGGAAGCATTAGATACAGTAGGCAGATTCATTAGTGAAGTGTTGTTTCACTTGAAAGGACTGTTTGGGGTCCCAACTGATGGTGAGGGAGGAGGAGTGGCAGTTCTTGCGGTCACAAGAGAAGCTTCCAAGAGGGTGATTAGTGGGAAGGGATGGGTGATCAAGAGAATTATTATGGAGGGAGCTGTCCCTACAGAACATGGAGTGGAAATGATGTGTCTGGTATTGGGATCATTGTTGTAGATGACAGAATTTGTGGAGAATAATATGTTGGATGTGAGGGTGCTGTGGTTGTAGGTGAGGACAAGGGGAATCCTGTTTCTGTTGCATCTGGGGCAGAGGGAACAAGGGCAGGTGAGTGGTAAATGGAGGAGGTGTGGGTAAGGGGTGAGTTGATGGTGATGGAGGGGAAGTCATGTTTCTGAGGTTAGAAGGACATCTTGGATGATCTGGATTGGAAGACTTTGTCTATGGAGCAGATAAGATGGAGACGGAGGAATTGAGAGGAAGTTTGTATTGGGGACGGTTGAAGATTAGTCCAGAAGTTGGGGGGGGGGGGCGGGGGGGAACGCAGGAAGGCCAGTTGGCATGGACCTATGATTTTGAGGGGGCCTACGCCCCCAGTAGAGGCAAAAGGGGGGACCCTTTGCCTTGGGAGAGAATATTGATATTGTAGAGAGTCAAGGGGGATACTTTAATATTTTAAAAAAGATTCATAAATGATTAATTCAGATAAAATGTAGATAGATAAATAAATGCAGATAACTGAAATCAACTTGTGTTCCAAATTTATTATATATATGTATGTATGTGTGTTTATCTATATATATATAGATATGTATGTTGTGGTGGCCACACACAAAAATAAAAATATATCTTTTCCCACTCATGGCCGCCACAATAGTCGCTGTGCACGCACATCGCAGTTGTGCGAATCGTGCTCTGAATCTCGTTAGTACAGATTAAAGACTGCAGTGAAGCTATAACAATCTTTGGAATCCTACAGAAAATGTTCAATGTCTTCAGTTCAAGTCCCCAGTGGTGGAAGATACTGAAAGAGCATCTTCCTGTCTCACTGCATAAAATATCAAAGTAGTCAGTAAGAATTGACTATGTGAGACCAATTGCATGGCATTTGGATAGTGTTAGAAATGAAGTGGCAGAGCTGAGTGAAATTACTAATTTGACAGCAATATATAAAAAAAAACTTGGATACCTGATGTCATCCCTTTGGATTAAAGTTCTCACAACAATCCAGAGATCATCTAGGTAAAAGAATCTGGTGATGCCACATTAGATGTGGAAAGGGACACCATTGATCAACTACAGGCAGATATCCTGAAACTGAGAGAGAAATGGAATGATATATTTGAAAAGCACAGCATGTGTCAATCAAAAATGGCGTGCCAGATAGTTTTGCTTCTCGCAGGGGGTACCCAACTCAAAAGGATGCTGAAATTACTTCAGGGCGAATGTATTCTATGTAGTGGCCCGCTAACTGGGAAGTGACCTAATACACAAGATGGCCAACGACTTTCGTCTCTGGTGACAACCTGCATGGCGGGGAGGAATGAGCAATGGCAGGAACACCCACCAATCCGAGGCCAGCGCTGCCATGATGTCACTCCTGTAGTCAGCAGCAAGGAGAGAATACAAGACAAATTGTCAGTGCAATAAACCAGTTTTCGACTTAGATTTCTTGGGTGTTGTTATTCTTTACACACTTCGCGGTAGCACACACGCTGCATCTTCAATATAATTGACTTTGGCATCGATGGCCTTTCATGTTGCTTTTCTGCAGTCAGGGACATCTGTGGACTTTTTTTATGGCATTCTAAGCAGTTAGATGAGAATGAGTTGTTAGATAAAGCTAATCAGTTTCAGCTGCGATACCCAAGTCATATTTCAAGTGACATTCAGATTGAAGTGCTTCTTCTTAAAAGAATTTTTCATGTGAATTTCAAACTCGATGCTGGGTGACAGAAGAAACTTTATGGTCAAATATTGAATTTGAGATTGGGCAATGTTTTCCTTAATGTGTTGCACATTTTTCTGTCATTGCCGGCAATAGTGGCCTCTAATGAGAGGAACTTCAGTGTCCTAAAACAAATTAAGTCATATTTTCAGTCCACAATGGTGCAAGAATGGTTTAGCAATTATGACGATCAACAGTGACAAGGCAAAGTTGCTTGATTTTTCTGGTGTAATTGATGAATTTGTCTAAGAAAAGCACGTAAAGCATTTCTGAATATGAAGAAGTGATGACCATTTCTGATCTGAAATTCCGAATACAGAATAAACATGAATGTACAAATGCAGTTACTGCTTCTTATTATAGTACTCTATTGTCTCATGTACATTTTGAATAAAATTGCTTGCCATTACCTTTTTTTAAATCATCTAGTTCTTTTATTCTCTTATGTAACTTGTAAGTACGTCATGTACACTACATGTGTATGTACATACCCATACATAAATCATACGTATTTAACAGTGATTACAAAATTACTTAATGACCAGTTTAAAATGAGGCCTACATTCACCATCTGGCCTGGGCCTATTACCAGCTTTGCATGGCCCTGGTGAAGATGTTTAGTCAAGGTAATTGTGGTAGATGGTAGATTTGTAAAATAAATGTCTAAAGGTAGATAGAAAGATCTTGGGAGATAAACTCTCTACATGTCCATCCCCCATATAGAAGGTCTCAAACCCCTTTGTTTCTTTCTTAATGACAGATCCAACCAGTCCCCTCCTCCACCACCCTCCTCTGCCTGGCAGAACTTGTTCTCATTTTTTTCGTGACTCATCCGACTTTCTCCAATTCAAAGGAGTAGCTGTGGGTACCTGCAGGGATCCCAACTATGCCTGCCTTTTTGTTGGCTTCATGGAGCAATCCATGCTGCAAGCCTACACAGGCAAGGCCCCTCAACTCTTCCTGTGCTACATTGACTCTCCACCATTCTGGGCCTCAAACAGTCCTTTCAAGTGAAGCAGCACTTCTTGTGACTCTGTTGGAGTCATCTAGACCATCTGGTGCTCCCGCTGAAAGTTGCTATGTGCTGGGTAGAAGGGGTCTTCAATGATTTTGTGCGGCCTCTTTAGACAATGATCCCGGTAGATCATATCAATGGGGGAAGGGAGACTCCAAGCATCCTCTCTGCAACTCTTGTGGTGTTGTGGTTCTGTGTCTGAAGTTCTTTCTTGCAGAGTTCACTTCATTGGGAATTAAATGCTCCCAAGCCCCATTATTTTTTAATTGAGATACATGCCCTTTCACTTTCTTGTCAGTCAGGAGAAGGCTATGGGATGGAATCGGGAATGTCCAAGTCTCAGGCAGAGTTGCAGTTGAGGCCATTGAAGTCTTCCTTCCAGCAAGCATTGACTGTCCTTCAGCCCTTAATAAATTCACCCCTGATAAATTCACCCCTGTTCCTGGTTGTGTGGGGTGGAGCCTTGGGTGTCTGGACTGTAAATGTATTTGACCCTTGCATCTTCTGCCTGATGGTGAGTTGCTAAGCTTCTTGCGCTCTTCATCTACCAAAGGCTTTCTGCTGGACCTTTCCTTTGGGTGTCTGTAAAGTTGTGTTATTTTCCTTGAAGACTGCTGGAGATTCCAATCCAGAAACATCTTGCATTTGAGCTTAACTGTTCCTTGTTCTCCATGTCACTCATATCACAACAGTTCTGGTTTGTTCCTTGTATAATAGCCAATGCTGTCTTCTCTGTTGCCAATTACAGTGGACATAACTGTGGATGTTTCTGTGGCTGTTGTATGCTTGGAGTTGGCTATGAGGCAAGAGCTGAGATGCTACCTTGGTGAGGTCTTTGACACCTGCAGAGTTGACCTTGCAGCAATGTTTTTGTTAATGTTGATATTTTGAGGCAGTGGTCAATCCAGTCTTCATCGGTATCCGTCATGGTGTAAGTGATCTATATATTTTCATTGGGATGATGATGTAATCTAACGGTGCCAATGCTTGGACTAAGGATGTCATGAGGAGACTGGACTCTAAGCACTTTGTCATGGCAAGGAACTGGCTTTCTCTACTCCTTCCTCACAAATTAAATATCTTAAGATGTGTGTATTTAAGAGCAAAAGTGCTGGTGGTGCAAATCTCATAAATTTTCATCTGGGGAGAGAGGCCAATTTTGAGAATAGGTTGTGATCTAAGGACTTGAATCTAAAACCAGCATGAAAAATCACGAGAAATATGGACACTTGGCATAATTCCTAATAATGTTTCCGTATCTTAATGATTTTTAACCCAGGTGACAAAGCTGATGCAAACAGAAGCTTCAATTCATTATGTTTAATTTTGTACATTGAATAGTTCAGCCCTTCTTATGTAATATTTCTCAAACAGCAGGTAACTTCTGCTGATTGGTCGCCTTTTCTTTGGCCCTTGTGCAATGGAAAGTAAACATGATTTATTTTATTGATGAGACAGCTGATGAAGTGCTGAATGGCCAAGTGCTTATATAATTGTGTAAGGGCAATGAGAATGACACAGTACAGGCACTTTGCCATGAGCTGCCACATACTTTATTTTTAATTTGTGTGAATGACTTTGTACCTAATGACAATGCAGATTTAATCTAAAGTCCAGATGAATCAGCATTCACTAGAAAGGATCAGTCTGATTGGGTTATTACTTGCCATAATTAAATGACAAGTATATAATAAGAATACAACGAAATGTCTGGTTAATTTGGAAAGTATTTGGGGCAAGGTATTTGTGGAGGCACTGGGTAAATAACCAAGTGTTTCATGGAAAATATGAGAAGGTGGGTGTGCAGCGATAGAGAAGTGATCCAAGATTTTGTGGAGAGGATAATTTTTTTTTGGAGTACTGAAAAGGAGTGGCAGGAAATATAAGTTTGGAGGTGGCAGTAGGTTGGAGCATCACATTGGTGTACAGGCTGGTGGAATAGAAGAAACGGAAATTCAAGATATGTTTGAGGCCACTGCCATCTCTGTTGGAGGGAAATCATTCCTTGAGTTTAATGGAAGACAATGAGGCTGGTATGGGAAGTGGCAACTGATGTGATAAAGCTGTACTAATGGGTGTCAGGAAGAATAAGGGGGTATGTAATAAAAGGTTCAAAATCATTCAGGGGTTTTGATAAAATAAGTAGGGAGAAAAAACACACATGAAAATTGGTTGCCAGAGGGTACAGATTTGGAGTAATTAGCAGAATGACAGGATAAGAGAAGGTTTTTTTTAAAAATAAATTTTTATTAATACCTTGGAGATGAGGCAGTGCATCTGACTTGCTGTTGGATTGGAAGTCAGTTTAATTTGTTCAGAATTAATGTCTTTTTTTAAGAGACTCTATCTCTTAAAAAAGAAAATGAATCTGAGGTCAATTCACAGGGCCATAAGAGTGGCAGAGAGGATCACTGGAATCACTCTCTCTCTTACACACCTCCACACCACCCCCCCGCCTCCCCCCCCCCCCCGACTCCCCATTATCAACATGATTTTCTGAAGAGGATGCGCTAACTCATTGAGGACCCCTTCTACCCTGAACACAGCAACTTTCAGCTGTTCCCATTAGGGAAGAGATACAGGAGGATCAGAGCCAGCACCACCAGGCTGAGAAACAGCTTCTTCCCACAGGCAGTGAGAATGTTGAACGGCCAAAGAAACTGCTCAGACTAAACATCCGAGACTCTCATTTGTGCAAAACAATATTTATTTTATAGATATAATATTTGTCTTGCATATGTACCATTTGTCTGTATGTCTGGTTGTATATTAGCATGTTTTTTGCACCGAGGACCGGAAAATGCTGTTTTGTCGGGTTGCACTTGTAAAATCAGATGACAATAAATTTGACTTGAATGCAGTGGCGGATTAACTACTAGGCTGAGCTTTAGTAAGGCTCCCCCTTATCTTGTCCCCCTGTCCCACCCTTCACTGAATAGAATAAAGTGACATTAAATTATGTTAAATACCTTGTATTAGGGGATTCCAAAGTGGTTGATATCAATCCCTTGCGTATTAATGGGACTATCTCAAGGGTTGAAAAATACCAGGGGGTTGAAAGGGAGTCAATAAACCCCGGGGGTTGGCGGGGGAGGGGTGATTGTACTTTTGGAGTTAAAAGAATTGTAGAGCCCGAGGTCTCTGCTCCTGCTGGGCCCCTCTTAAAAAAAGCAGACTCTCTCCTCAAAGATTTCACCACCCAGGCCACGCCCTCTTCATTTTGCTACTATCAGGAAAAAGATACAGGAGCCTAAAGAGCCCAACAGCACAAGGACAGTTTCTTCCCTGCTGCCATCAGATTCCTGAATAAACATTAAACTAAAGACACTGCCTTTTTTTTTGTGCGCTATTATTTTTTAAATTATATATGGGTTGCTGAACCAAGCCATGAAAGACCTCAACAATGAAGACGCTGTTTACATCCGGTACCGCACGGATGGCAGTCTCTTCAATCTGAGGCGCCTGCAAGCTCACACCAAGACACAAGAGAAACTTGTCCGTGAACTACTCTTTGCAGACGATGCTGCTTTAGTTGCCCATTCAGAGCCAGCTCTTCAGCGCTTGACGTCCTGCTTTGCGGAAACTGCCAAAATGTTTGGCCTGGAGTCAGCCTGAAGAAAACTGAGGTCCTCCATCAGCCAGCTCCCCACCATGACTACCAGCCCCCCCACATCTCCATCGGGCACACAAAACTCAAAACGGTCAACCAGTTTACCTATCTCGGCTGCACCATTTCATCGGATGCAAGGATCGACAACGAGATAGACAACAGACTCGCCAAGGCAAATAGTGCCTTTGGAAGACTACACAAAAGAATCTGGAAAAACAACCAACTGAAAAACCTCACAAAGATTAGCGTATACAGAGCCGTTGTCATACCCATACTCCTGTTCGGCTCCGAATCATGGGTCCTCTACCGGCATCACCTACGGATCCTAGAACGCTTCCACCAGCGTTTTCTCTGCTCCATCCTCAACATTCATTGGAGCGACTTCATCACCAACATCGAAGTACTCAAGATGGCAGAGGCCGACAGCATAGAATCCACGCTGCTGAAGATTCTACTGCGCTGGGTAGGTCATGTCTCCAGAATGGAGGACCATCGCCTTCCCAAGATCACGTTATATGGCGAGCTCTCCACTGGCCACCGAGACAGAGGTGCACCAAAGAAGAGGTACAAGGACTGCCTAAAGAAATCTCTTGGTGCCTGCCACATTGACCACCGCCAGTGGGCTGATATCGCCTCAAACCGTGCATCTTGGCGCCTCACAGTTCGGCGGGCAGCAACCTCCTTTGAAGAAGACCGCAGAGCCCACCTCACTGACAAAAGGCAAAGGAGGAAAAACCCAACACCCAACCCCAACCAACCAATTTTCCCCTGCAACCGCTGCAACCGTGTCTACCTGTCCCGCATCGGACTTGTCAGCCACAAACTAACCTGCAGCTAGCGTGGACATTACCCCTCCATAAATCTTCGTCCGTGAAGCCAAGCCGAAGAAAAGAAAGATTTTTTTTATTATATAGTGATGTTGTAAGATGGTTATAATATGAATGTTTGCTCTATGATGCTGCTGCCAACAGCAAATTTCATGACGTTCATGACAGAAAAATTCTGAGTCCATGTATTCTGAATGTCGTGTCGTCTTCTTTGAGACACCTTAAGAGTGTGAATTACAGCAATGCTGAAGCAAATTGTAGAAAAAAATGATCTGTTGTTGGGTCTAAGATTATGATCCTTTCTTTATCCTATACTGTCATCTTATATCTCACTTAGACTCTGTTGAATTTATTTTAATACTCCTTGTTCTGCCTACTTAAGTAAAAACTTTCCTCTGAATCCAAAATCTATATTTCTTAGAGAAAGATGTGAAACTATTAAAGGGAGTCGTCAATTGTTATGTCATAGACCAGCAGCAATAGAAATTCACCAAGACAATGGTATCTTAAAACAATAATTTTTATTAATAATGTAACATCTTACTTTAAACTTAACCCCAACTATGCACAAATGTGTGTGTGTGTGTGTGTGTGTGTGGTGTGTGGATCACCCAAATCATTACAGCCTAGGCACAATTCTGAAAAGTCAAATTCAAAGTTCAGTCTTAGAAATCTTGTGTTGAAACTCAAAATCCTTAAATTGATGTTCAGAAGTAATTATATAGTAGGAAAAACACTGTGTCATCAGATTTCTCAAAACTCACGAATTCTTGTTGCATTGCTTTCAAAAAAAATGTTTCTTTGTACGAGTGATTTGTCACAATTTTGAAATGGTTGGTGTGATATTTCCTAATAATAGCCTGCCTTCTCATGCTCTGGAGATGGCGGGTAGTAACTTCTTCCTTCTTCTTAAGATTCACATCTTCCTAAGACCCTCTCAAACAGCTGAACTCTTGTGTTAATTTCCAACTACCATGTCACTTGAACTGACATTATATTTAAATGCTTAAAATATGTTTATAAACAAAAAGTGTGAAGGAAAAAGTGGTGACAACTATCCATTACTGGACTTCTGTACATTGTATCACTCCCGTGCACACAACTCGACAAGAGGCATGCGCCAAATTTACAGCACAATATTTTTCTGTTAGCATAGAATTTTCACATTTTGTCACCTCTTTTTTTCCTCATTCCTGCTTTCACTATGTGAATAGAAACTGTTTGGAATATAATCTGAACAGAATTCTTCCCAGGAGTCTACCTCAGTTTGAATTGGAAATAGGTTTTTGATTTATCAAACATTATTTTCCTTTCATAAATCATGTTGACTCCCATCCGTGTTATGTTTTGTGATTGTAACTAGCAGAATTGATAGAGGTGAGTTGCTGATGTGACACATTTGGACTTTTAGGAAGGCTTTGATAAATTGGCACACTAAATTATTAAATAAAACTAGAGAGGGTAATACTCTGGCACAACTTGTGGATTAGTTAATAGACTGAAAGCAGAGGAGGAATAAATAGGCCATTTTTTTGGTTTGGGAGGTTTTAACTAATGCGCCAGTGCTGACACTCCATATCAATATGCACAGATAAAGGGAGCAAATGCTAGTGATGCAAAACTAATTAGCCAGTTAGATTGTGGAAGGTTCAGAGAGGCTTCAGGAGGACATAGACGAATAGCAGAGGGCTTGGAAATAAAATAAAGTCTGGAAAAGTGTGGAGTCATCCATTTTGGTAGAAAAATAGGAAGACAGATTTTTAAAAAAATCTTGGGATAGTGAAAGCTGTTGATCCAGTGAACTGGTACATGAACTACTGAAGTTAACATCTTAATTTATACTTTCTAACAAGCATTGCTTTTTAATAACATATTTTGTCCAATTACTACTGTTTGCTGTCCATAAATAGTTTGAACAATTCAAACAAAATTGCAACCTAGAAAGCAGGTCAATCCTGAATGTCTTCTTAGAAACTGGTGACTTGTGTTTCAAAAGTTTTGAAAGCAATGTGAAATTCGATACCGGAGGTCCTTAATTTTGATATGCAACTTGTGTTTAGGATGGGGAGACTCCGAAGGAACCCCCTCAGAGAAGGGAATGACCGCAGATGCAATCTACACTTACAATTGGTTGAAAGAGAGGAGTGGGAGGAGTTCAATCTACATTTGGGGTCACTCCCTTGGCACTGGGTAAGTGGCTATTTTTTAATGAGCTGTCTATAGTAAAGATTGTATCTTTTTTTAGCAATGCTGGTTTATTCCTTTTTATTTCATTTTGCTGTGCACTTTTATTGAAGTACTTAAACCTAATGAAGAGAATTAAACTCTTCAATTTAGTAGGGCATTTAGAGGGGCTTGAGAGGGTGAGAATTTTGGGGATATTTCACAAGTTTTAAAATTTTTTTTTGGAGATTTGAAATTTGTAACATCACCTGCCAATCAGTCAGAGCACTAAAATTATATAAATACCTCCTTCATCAAGAAAGACTAATCCTCCCTGTGTTTGAAATTCTATTATAACTTTCTCCATTATGATTGTCAAATGTCTGGAAGGACAATTGAAAATGGATTATTAGTTTCACAGCAGTGAGTTCCTGCTCCTTCTGGATACAAAGCAGTCTCTAGTATAGTTAAATTAAAACTGGTGTTGATCTTTTTAGAATGTACTGCCTCCAAAGGTGATGGAAGTTGCTTTAGTGATGCCTTTTAAAAGGAAATTTAATAGATGTTAAAAAAGAAATATTTGCATGACAATGGGAAACTGGCTCAGAAGTGGGTTCAATTGGAAAACTTTTTCAAGAAGTCGACCAGTCATGACGAACAGAGTGGTCTCTTGGGTTCTGGCACAATGGAAAATATGAGGAAACCTTACAATGACTGGATTTGACCAATTAAAAAATCTTTCCTAATTCGAAATGTAAATACAAGCATCACCAATTTGTTAATTTGCTAGTCCACAGATGCTTTATGAGATCTTAACTTTATTTCTAACTTTCTGAAATGCATCTTCCCGATCCAGTCTTTCCCTAGATTTTGCAGTATGGTGGAGAGGTTGCAAAAACAATGGCCCAAATAATCTTTTGATATCTGAATGGGCTCTTAGCTGCTCCTACTTGGCTGTGCTCCAGTTGGACAATCTTGCTGATCCCAGCACAAATGAACTGGCATAGAAACAAGCCTTTTGCCAGCTGCATTGGAAAAAAAAGATACTGCCTGTTCATTGCAAAATTGAAGCCACCTATTAAAAATTAAAGGAGAATCTCAAAACACTGTTTTCCAGTTAAGTAGTTTATAACCACCCATGTAAACAAATGATTAGCAGTCCTTATCTACTTCAAAATATTTTGGTTTTGGTCAATTCCTTAATGCTGGCCAAATATACTGGCTCATGGGAACCAGATAACAGAGCTGGGATTCAACAGGGTGCTGAGGGCAAGAAAGCTCCTGAAGGGCCGCAGGTGTTGAAAGCTTCAGATTTTGTCAGAGGTTTGGACCTTGAGCTCGGGTTGCCAATGGATTAAACAGGAGTCTCTGTGGCTGCAGAGGCTGCTTGACCACTGGAGGTGAATCCACAGACCCTCAGTGACTCTGAAGGGACTCTCTGTTGTGTGTCTCTTTCCCTCATTTAGAAAGGGGCACTGGGAAGCACTCTTTGTCTGCCTTGCAGTAAGCAGAAGGCAATTTCATGTAATATTACATGTTCTGTGGTATTACATGACAATAAAGGAATCTTGAATATACAGCAAATGGCAGAGACCCCAGATGTAGAGAAGAATCTTGACGTGCAAGTTTATAGCTCCCTGGAAATGATGACACAGGTGGATAAAGTAGTGAAGATGGTGTGTAGCTGGTGTATTGAGTATAAAAGTTGCAAGACATTTGTTAGACCAGATTTGGAATATTGTGTAAAGTTCTATAGAAAGAATGTATAATTTGAGGAAGACTGCAAAAGGGATGATCCAATATGTTATCTGAAGTGGAGAGCTTTAGTTACAAGGAGAGATTGGATAGGCTAGGATTGTTTTCACTAGTGAAGCTGACTGTTGACATTATTGAGATTTATAAAATTATGAGTGGCATAGATAGGGTAGATACAATATTTTTCCAAGGGTAGGGGAGTCCAGAACTTGAGGATATGGGTCTAAGGTGAGAGTGGAAGGATTTTCTCGAGGCCAAGTTTTTCATCTGGAGTGTGATGGGTACAGAGAACAAGCTGTCAGAAGAGGTACTAGAAGGGCGTACAATTACAGTGCTTCAAACGCATTTGGACCGGTGCAAAGATAGGAAAGGAATCGAGGGATAGGCATCTAGGTTGGCAGAGGTGAGTCAGGTTGAAGGGCCTAGTTCCATCCTGATGACTTTATGATGTTCTATGGGCCTGTATTCTTGAGCTCTACAATTTTAGCCCTGAGGTTTCCAGGACAGGGGGTTTTCTCCACTACTCTCTTGAAGGCCCAGTCAAACCTATAGACAGTGAATCACTAACCCTTCTTATCCTTGGCTAGAGAAATGGTCTTGAGGGAGTTGGGAGTACAGTCAGGGTACCTAACAGGGTTTCTGGACTTCACTGGACATGGGCAATCTCTGGTACAGCTGGCCGAGATGTGGTCAGTTTCCACACTGCAGGACTCCAGTGCACCCTGAGGCATTCCTGACACAGGTACTGATACTACCATGAACAAATCAGCTCCAGAGTGCATGTTGACAAAAGATGTGTTTTTGCCACAATACAAATGTAAATTAATTTGGTCTTTCATATTTGTACATGCATCAGTAAAATGTGTTTAATTGTAAATAACAGCATATCAGCACAGCTCGCTTGATAAAGTGTTCAAGCAAGTTGTAATTGAAATACTTTATATATTTTTTAAAACCCACTTGATTCTGGGGCCTGAATGCACCTTTGGCAAAGCCAACACTTCTTATGTGCATATTCCAGACTGATCTTCAGAACATAGTGTCCCTTTCTAAAGTACCCTGTTTTATATCGTGTAGATGTTTCAAGAGGCCTGTCAGGTAGAGATTTTAGTTACGTAGCAGTGCAATGACAGGTGTGATGGTCCACGTTTGGCTCTTGTAGTGTCTGATGTTGCTTGCCATTCATCAACCCAGATATGAATGTAGTCCAATTCCTGCTTTATACAATCACCAATTGCCAAGTTACAGAAGGAATTAATCAGCAAACATCCAAACTTCTGCAATACAGATGAAGGCCAGGGTATTGATTGAGCAGCTGAAAAAGTTTGGGACTGGGCCATTGCCCTGAGAAACTCTTTCAATAATCACCTAGTCTTAGATGATAGACTTCCAGTAACATACCACCTAAAATGACAGAAGGAGAAGACAACGAAATGAACTGACTCAGTATATAAAAGTAAAAGACAAAAATTTCTTGTTTATTTTTATTAAGTGACGACATTATTTAACGGGTTTAATGTATCTTATAGATTGAACTTTGAATAAATGGGAAGGGGGGAGAGGGAGGGAGGGAAGGAAGGGAAGGGGAAAAAGGGGAGAAAATGACACTGTATAGATTCAAGAGAAAAATGTCTATGTATTTTGGTCAGTATGGATTATAGTGTGAAAAATTAAAAAATTATTTAAAAACATTTTTGAAAAAAACCTATGTTTCCCTGTGGTAGGTATGATTCCAGTCAATTGGAAATCTTCTGTTTAATTCCTGCTGGCTTCAATTTTATCAAGGATCATAGTTATCTTGGTGTCACAGGCATTCACTCCAAATTGAGCATCAGTAAGCAACTTGATAGTATTGTAATGATGCCTTCCATCTCTCTGATAAGGGTTGGGCTTGTCCTACCCTATGTGGGCAGAGTATAATGGGAAATATTTCACCTCCAGATGGCAAGAATGGATCAGGCCCACAGGTTTTAGAGTGGTGGGTGTGCACTGTGCAGTAAAATGAACTAAATTGCTGAAGACAGGTTTCTATGAAGCTGCGATCTTAAGAGGTTGATATCACTCAGCACATCTATCTGAAGAAGGTTGTAAATGTTGCTCTTTATTTTTTGCATTGGGGTCTTCCATTGTTTGGGATGGAGTTATCCATCATGTTGATTGTTTAACAGTCCCAAGTGTTATTAGGCTTGCATAATAATACCATTTAGTTTGTGGGATTATATCTATTTGACTAATTCCTTTTAGCATGGTACATTCAATATATCAGCTGGTCTCATGTTGATCATGCACTGCAAAAAAAAGAAAAAATTAATGGAGAGGGGGCGGTGAGAAATGTATGCTGTTTAAACTGGTGTATGGATTAGGAAGGCACTGATGGTGAATGAATGAATAAATGAATGAGGGGAGAAAGGGGAAAAATTCAGATTTCTACTGTTTGGCTTTTTGAAAAAGATACTATGCTGTTTGACTTATTGGGTGTTTAAACAGCATAATTTCAGATTCAACTATACTTGGTATTTTTTCTAGTTACTTGAATCTATCATTCAAGATATAGAATCATCTATTGGGATAGCAAGCACAATGTTAAAATTTTCAACTACATTATATAAAATCTAATTTCTTGCATTAAATTGATTAACAATATTTATTTAGTAGTTGTAATAGTTTAATACTTGAGGTGGCAGGTTGTACGAAAGATGTAAAGATAAGCACAGATAAAAATAAGACATTTGCTGGGTGCTGGCCTGACTTCCTGAAATTTTAATATGTGTTCCCCTTAAGCAACGTGATGTTTGATCTTCTCATCTTTTTCAGGGTCGCTACAAATGTGGTAAGGCAGCTGTGTGAAAAAGGTGAGTTGCTTTAACTTATTGGCTTTAAATTCTTGGGTTTCTTTGAATCTAAATTGATTCTTGCAAGATTAATCCCATGCCTTCTTTCATTTAGGACAGTGGAGATCAGCTTGCTGCCTGGAATTGGCCAGCTACATAGTTTAGTGTGTAAATCAAATGAATGATAACATTTAGATGAGGTCAAATTCCATGAGTTGCTAAGACACCAAACAGCAACACTGATCTTATTCAACCCATATTATAGCTCAATCAATGATATCCATACAAGAATCCAGAATACACACCAATTAAAAAGGACTGTTGGAGCTTTTCTAGTTCCTGCATTTAGATTGCCTTGACCTCTACCAGGTCAAACTGCAGAATGGAGACACAAGAGACTGCAGATTCTGGAATCACGTGCACAAAGCAAACTGCTGGTAGAATTTAGAAGGGGCTCAAGCAGCATCTGTGGGGTCAAAGGGAAGGTTGAAGTTGAAACCCTGCATCAGGACTGGGAATGTCGGAGAAAGCTAGCCAAATATGGGAATGGCATGAGGTGTGAGACAGAGGCTTCGTAGATGATAGGTGGAAACAGGTGGAAAAGAGATGATTAGCAGATGGAACCAGCTGGGGAGGAAGATGGAATGTAAGAGGTAGATAAATGGAAACAGATGAAGGGAAAAAAAATTAGGAAGTGGGTGCCTGGAATGTCTTGCTGGGGATGGTGATGGAAGCTGAAACATAGGGGGCATTTAAGAGACTCTTAGACAGGCACATGGATGAAAGAAAAATAGAGGGTTATAGGGTAGGGAGGATTTAGTACTTTTTAAATTTTAAATTTGTTTTAAGGAAGGAATGTTCGAGTCTGCACAATATTGAGGGCTGAAGAGCCTTTACTGTGCTGTATTCTTCTATGTTCTATGTAAACAGGGGGTGGGGTGGAGATGAAACAGGCTGATAGGTGATGGGTGGAACTAGATAAGGGAGGGATGATGGGTGGATAAAATATGTGTGGCACTTCCCATGTTTGTAGGGGACAGGAGATGGTGGGAGGAGGTGTAATCAAGGTGGTATGGAAGTCGGTAAGTTTATAGTGGATATCTGTGGTGGAGACCAGTCCAGAAAAGGAAGGAAAGTGTGGGAAGGGATACGTGGACTGGAGAGTTATGGAGAGATTGGTTCCTGTGGATTGCAGAAAGGGAAGGAAAAGGGAAGGTGTGGTGGCTGGTGGCAGGATCATTACAGCTAACAGAATTATCAAAAGAAATTGACCAGATGAAGTTAGGGCAGGGTGGAAATTGGTAGCAAAGATGATAAATTTGGCATGTTCTGCACATGTGCAAGAAACAGCACCAGTGCGGACATTGATGGTGCAGAGAGAGTTGTGGAGTGTTACCAGAGAAGGTTTTTAGAACAAGAACTATTCCATGTTGCCAATGGAAGAAAACAGGTGTAGCTAAGTTTCATGCAATACCTATGGCTACATCTTTGATTGTAGAAAGTTGAAAAAATTGAAAGAAAATATTGAGGATAAGAACAGGTGGATTAGAGTGTTGGTGGAGGGAATCTGGTTGGGTCTTTGTTCCAGAAAGAAGAGGTGGGTCCCAAGACCTCCCTGATGGGAGATGAAGGCATATAAAAACTGGATGTTCGTGGTGGAGATGAAGTGGTTATGGACCAGGAAATTAGATGTTGTCAACAGACAAACATGAGAGGTGTTCTGATGTAGGTGGGACAGGGGAAGACAGGATAGGGTCAGGATAAGAAGTGATACATTGAATAGGCAGCAACAGGTAGAAGCAGTGGGTTTACCAAACAATCCTGTTTGTGGACCCCTCCCTCCCACCTGATTTCATCTGCCCAACATCTCTTATTTAATATTTTCTCG
This sequence comes from Narcine bancroftii, assembly GCF_036971445.1. Taxonomy (NCBI): domain Eukaryota; kingdom Metazoa; phylum Chordata; class Chondrichthyes; order Torpediniformes; family Narcinidae; genus Narcine; species Narcine bancroftii. The sequence continues at coordinate 88,889,330 of NC_091472.1, read as the reverse complement.
GACACCTGCTAAAATGCTGACTTTATTTTTATTCTGCTGAATGTTTCTGTTCTTTGGATTTCCAGTACAGTACCTGTATATCTGTAGTACTATGGCGGTACGCCATTAAGCAGGTGAACCGGCCCCGCTTGTCACGCACGCGGAGGGGCAGCTGGCCAAAATGGCACCATCAGGGGTTTCCTCCTGACCTCGGCACCAGGCTCAGAAGCCCGCACTTGGGGACCCATGTGATGTTGGGGCCCTTCAGCGTGGTTCTCAGCCAGGTCTGGGCTGGGAGTATAAGACCAGCCAGGCAGCCTACAATAAATCAGTTTTTGCTCATTGAACTCAACCCGTCTGGTTGTGCAATCCTTCAGTAAGCAGTGTAGCCGCTGCTACAATTGGTGACCCTGACAGGTTCAAGCATCTTTGAACCCAACAGCTTCCTGACTTTTGGGTTCAGGATCCGGAGACCTGGTTCAGCCATGCAAAGGCTCAGTTTCACCTCCGCCAGATTTCATCGGATTCGACCAAGTTTTACCATGTGGTCGCCGCCCTGGACCAGGCCACCGCCAAATGAGTGCTGCACCTCGTTCAGCACCCACCTGCGAAAGATGAGTACAGAACCATCAAGCGGGTGCTCACCGGCTCCCTCGGCCTCTCCAGGCGCCAGCATGCCACTCGGATGCTGCGCATCGAAGCCTTAAGGGACAGAACCCCAATCGAGATGACGGATGAAATGCTCGCACTCATGGGTGATCACACCAACTGCCCACTCTTTGAGTACATCTTCCTCAACCATCTGCTTGAAGACATCCTCCGTTACTGCCCCAGGAGAACTTTGTCGACCCTAGGAAGGTCGCTCAAAAGCCTCAGGAGCTATGGCTCAAATGATTCCCGGCGGGCTCAGCAGTCCAGCAGGTTACGAGTCACGGGCATGACCACGCCAAGCCTTCCTCTAGCACTGTAGTGGAACTCCCGGCCCTGCAGGGGCCTCAAAGAGCATAGTCAGAAGCAAGTCATCCATTTCAGGCCTCTGCTTCTTCCACCAGCACTGGGGAGCCAAGGCTCGCAAGTATCGTCAGCCCTGCTCGTTCCAGGGAAACGAGCAGGCCGGCTGCTGTTAATGGCTGCGGCGGCTGGCCTAGAACACAGCCTCCTCTACCTGCGGGATTCAGTCAGCGGCTGACGCTTCCTCGTTGACACTGGGGCCCAGATCAGCATCATTCCGGCCACAGCCATCGAATCCCGGAACCGGCCTTGAGGACCTCCTCTCCGTGCAGCCAATTTGACGGAGATCCAGATGTATGGAGACAAGACCGTCCACTTCCAGATCGGCCAGTGGGTGTCGATTTCCTCCTCGCCCACGGGCTCCTGGTCGACATTTGAGGTAGGCGACTAGTAGATACCTGTACCTTCCAATCCGTTTGCCTCAACGCCTCCCGCACAGAGCAGCCGCAGATGGCATGATCAGCATGCCCAAGGATGAGTTTCAGCGTATCCTGGACGAGTTACCGTCCCTCCTCAAGCCGCAGTTCTCTGCCGCCTCACCACGCCACGGGGTGTTTCATTGCATCCCCACCCAAGGCCCGCCGTTCCACGCCAAGGCTCTCCGGCTCCCGCTGGACAAGCTCCGGTTAGCAAAGGAAGAGTTCTCGCATCTGCAGGAGCTGGGGATCATTCAACGCTCCAACAGACCTTGGACCTCACCACTCCACCTGGTCCCGAAAGCCTCCGGACAAGCTCCGGCAGCTGGTGCCCCTGCGGAGATTATCAACGGCTTAACGGCACGTCGGTACCTGACCGTTACCCGATCCCTCACATCCAGGACTTTATGGCGAGGGTATTCTCCGAGGTCGACCTGGTGCACGGGTATCACCAAATTCCGTTGCACCCCAAGGACATACCCAAAACTGTCATCATCACCCCCTGCGCATGTTCCCGTTCGGCTGGGAGTTGGAGGAGGAGCTTGGAGAGAGTCGGGCTGTGAATCAGAGGAGGAGGAGCTTGCTGAAAGTGAGGAGAAGGTAAGCTATTAAAGTCGGAGGCTTACCGGGGCTTGGGCCTACTTGGTTCGGCTGGGAGTCGGAGGAGGAGCTTGGAGAGAGTCGGGCTGTGAATCAGAGGAGGAGGAGCTTGCTGAAAGTGAGTCAGAGGAGGAGGAGCTTGTTGAAAGTGAGTCAGAGGAGGAGGAGCTTGCTGAAAGTGAGTCAGGAGGAGGAGGAGCTTGCTGAAAGTGAGTCAGGAGGAGAAGGAGCTTGCTGAAAGTGAGTCAGGAGGTAAACTATTAAAGTCGGGGGCTTACCGGGGCTTGGGCCTACTTGGTTCAGCTGGGAGTCAGAGGAGGAGCTTGGAGAGAGTCGGGCTGTGAATCAGAGGAGGAGGAGCTTGCTGAAAGTGACAGGGTTAATTGGTCAAAGGGCCAATAAAAGGAATGAAAGGGGAGGGAGTGGCTCAGCGAGGGAGTGGCTCAGCGAGGGAGTGAGACTTCCTGGCTTTGGCTTATCAGGCTTTGGCGAAAGCAGGCAAGGAGAAAAGGTAAGCTGAGTTATTTGCCTTCGTATTCAGAATCACGCCAATAGGATTAGTGCTCTGTACTGGGTGTCAGATGTGGGAACAATGGGTGATCTCCACCCTTCTAAATGGCCATATCTGCACCAGGTGTACCGAGATGCAGTTACTAAGGGAGCGAATTAGGGATATGGAGTTGCAGATTGATGACCTGCGGCTTGTAAGGGAGAGTGAGGAGTTAATCGACTCAACTTTCAGGGCAATAAATACTCCAGAACCCGTGTCAGGTAAGTGGGAAACCGTCAGGGGGGAAAAGAAAAAAGCGAGAAAAATGGAGAGCACACCAGTGACTATCCCACTCAGCAACAGTTATGTTGTGTTGGATTCTGTTGAGGGAGATGACCGGACAGAAGATGGCCACGGGCACCAGGTCAAGGGCAATGAGCCTGGCAGAGTGGTGCAAAAGAAAAGGAAAAGGAGAAATACAGTAGTTATTGGGGACTCCATTGTCAAGGGTACAGACAGGAGGTTCTGTGAGCCAGATAAGTATACCCGCATGGTGTGCTGCCTCCCTGGTGCAAGGGTACAAGATATCACAAATCGGATCCAAAATATTCTGAGAGGAGAGGGAGAGCAGCCTGATATCTTGGTACATGTGGGTACAAATGACATTGACAAGAAAAGGGAGGAGGTAATGAAAAGGGATTACAGTGAGCTGGGACAAAAGCTGAAAGACAGGAATGCTAGGGTGGTGGTCTCGGGATTACTACCTGTTCCAAATGCAAGTGATGAAAAGAATGTAAGGATAAGGAAAATGAACGTGTGGCTGAGGTGCTGGTGTACAAGGCAAGGATCATTGGGATCTCTTTTGGGGAAGGCATGATCTTTACAAGAGGGACGAGTTGCACCTAAATCCAAAAGGTGTCAACATTTTGGCAAGTATGTTTGGTACAGCAGTGGGGCAAGGTTTAAACTAATTTGGCAGGGTTATGGGAACCAGAGTGATAGGGAAAAGGGTAGGGAAGATAAATGCCAGGAAAAGTAATGTTGGGAGGAGAAAGTAAAAAATCAGATGGTGCAGTGAGTTTTCAGGTCAATGATAGTCTTAATAAAATTACAAAGAAAAATAGTGGGCAGGAAAATCAAAAGAAAAGTTACAGAAGTCACTAGATATTAAAAGGACAAAGAGCATAAGGGCACTTTATCTGAATGCCCGCAGTATTAGAAATAAGGTTAGTGAACTTGAGACGCAAATCGGTACCCATGCCTATGATTTGGTAGCCATCACGGAAACATGGCTACAAGGTGACCCAAAATGGGAATTAAACTTTCAAGGGTATCAGGTGGTGCAAAGAGATAGACAGGATGGTAAGGGAGGTGGAGTTGCACTCTTAATCAAAGATGAGCTCCAGGCAGTAGTGAGGAATGATATAAGATCTAAAAAGCATAATGTTGAGTCCATTTGGGTAGAGATAAAGAATAACAAAGGGAAAAAATTATTGGTGGGTGTTATCTATCGCCCACCAAAAATAACAATAGTTTAGTGGCACAGGAAATAAATAGAGAGATAAGTGAGGTATGTAATAATGATACGGCAGTAGTCATGGGGGACTTTAACTTCCACATAGATTGGGAAAATCAAGTTGGTCGTGGGAGCCTAGAAGAGGACTTCATAGAATGCATCTGCGATAGCTTTCTTGAGCAGCATGTTAAGGAACCCGCAAGAGAAAATGCTCTCCTGGATCTAGTGTTGTGCAATGAGATAGGTAGAGTAAATGATGTAATAGTCAGAGACCATCTGGGAAATAGCGATCATAGTATGATTGAATTTCTCATTCAGATGGAAGGGGAAATAGTTAGATCTAAAACTAATATATTATGCTTAAACAGGGGTGACTACCATAGGATGAGGGAGGAATTGGGCAGAGTGGACTGGGAGCACAGGCTAATTGATTAAACAGTTGAGGAACAGTGGAAGATTTTCAAAGAAATATTTTGTAATGCTCAACAAAAATATATTCCGGTCAGGAAAAAGGGCAGCAAGAGAGGGAAAAATCAACCGTGGTTAACAAAGGAAATAAAGCAGAGTATAAAATTGAAGGCGCAGGTGTACAAACTGCAAAGAGCAGTGGGAAACTGGAAGATTGGGAAAACTGTGAGACAACAAGAGGTTACAAAGCGGGTAATAAGAAATGGGAAAAAGGATTATGAAAGTAAATTGGCACAAAATATAAAAACAGAAAGCAAAAAATTTTATAAATATATAAATCGGAAGAAGGTGGCCAGAGTTAACATAGGACCCTTGGAGGATGAGAAAGGAAAACTGGTAGCAAAAAATGAGGAAATGGCCGAGGCATTAAACAAATATTTTGTGTCAGTCTTCACGGTGGAAGACACGTCCAGCATGCCCAAGAGCGGAGTTAAGGATGCGAATGTTGGGGAGGGCCTTGATAAAATAGTTGTTACAAAGGAAGTAGTGATGGAGAACTAATGGGACTAAAGCCAGACAAATCACCTGGTCCTGATGATATGCATCCAAGGGTTCTGAAGAAAATGGCAGAAGTTATAGTTGATGCATTGGTGGTCATATACCAAAATTCCTTGGATTCTGGGCAGGTCCCGGCAGACTGGAAGACAGCAAATGTCACGCCACTTTTTAAGAAGGGATGTAGGCAGAAGACTGGAAATTATCGGCCAATTAGCTTGACGTCTGTAGTTGGAAAAATGCTTGAAGCTGTCATTAAAGATGAAATAGTGAAACTTTTGGAACGTAAGGGTTCAATCAGGCAGACGCAGCATGGTTTTAGAAAGGGAAGATCTTGTTTGACAAACTTGTTAGGATTCTTTGAGGACATAATGGGTGCAATGGATAGAGGGGAACAGGTTGATGTTGTATATTTGGATTTCCAGAAAGCGTTTGATAAGGTGCCGCACAAGAGACTTATCAGTAAGTTACAAAAAAGTGGAGTCCGGGGAAGTATATTGGCCTGGATTGAAAATTGGTTGACTGACAGGAGGCAGAGAGTTGGGATAAGTGGGAGTTTTTCAGGTTGGCAGAGAGTGGTAAGTGGGGTGCCGCAGGAGTCAGTGTTAGGCCCACAACTGTTCATCATTTACATTGATGACTTGGAGGAGGGGACAAAATGTGGTGTAGCCAAGTTTGCGGATGACACCAAATTGAGTGGAAGAGCAAATTGTAATGAGGATGTGGAGAGTCTGCAGAGGGATATAGTTAAGCTGGATGAGTGGGCAAAGGTCTGGCAGATGGAGTACAATGTTAGTAAGAATGAGGTTATCCACTTTGGCAAGAAAAATAAAAGAACTGAATATTATTTAAAGGGTGAAAAACTACAACATGCTGTAGTGCAGAGGGACTTGGGAGTGCTTGTGCATGAATCGCAAAAAGGTAGGTTGCAGGTGCAGCAGGTTATTAAGAAGGCAAATGGAATGTTGGCCTTCATCACTAGAGGAATTGAATTCAGGAGTAGGGAGGTAATGTTGCAACTGTATAAGGTACTGGTGAGACCGCACCTGGAGTACTGTGTCCAGTTCTGGTCTCCATATTTGAGGAAAGATATGCTGGCTTTGGAGACAGTCCAGAGGAGGTTTACTAGGTTGATCCCTGGGATGAAGGGGTTGACTTATGATGAAAGATTAAATCGTCTAGGATTGTATTCGCTCGAGTTCAGAAGAATGAGAGGAGATCTTATAGAAACATATAGGATTATAAAGGGTATGGATAGGATAGATGTAGGAAGGTTTTTTGAGCTGGCAGGGGAAACTAAAATGAGAGGACACAGTCTCAAGATTCGGGGGAGTAGATTTAGGACAGAGATGAGGAAAAATAGTTTTTCCCAGAGAGTAGTGAATGTTTGGAATTCTCTAACCAGGGAAGTGATTGAAGCTGCCTCATTAAACATATTTAAAATTCGGTTAGATAAATTTTTACATGATAGAGGAATTAAGGGATATGGGGAGAAGAAGGCAGGTAGGTGAATTTAGGTTATAAATTAGATCAGCCCTGAATGGCGGAGCAGGCTCGATGGGCCATTTTTGGCCTACTCCTGTTCCTACTTCCTATGTTCCTATGCGCAAGCCGTTCGGGCTCAAGAACGCCGCCCAGACCTTCCAGCGCCTTATGGACATGGTGGGCAGGGATTTGAATTTTGTATTAATTTACCTAGACGACATCCTTTTCGCCAGCAGAGACGGGGCACAACACAAGTCTCACCTGCGCACCCTCTTCTCCTGACTGGCCAACTTCGGCCTAACGATCAATCCGGCCAACTGCCAGTTTGGGAAAGAGTCCATGCAGTTCCTGTGCCATACCATCACGGCTGAAGGACCTACACCTGCCGCTACGAATGTAGCTACAATCAGGGAGTTCCCACGCCCGGACCACCTCAGGGGGCTCCAGGAGTTCACGGGTTTGGTCAATTTTTATAACCGCTTCATTCCAGGTGCTGTGTGCATCATGCAGCCTCTCTTCACCCTCATTGCGGTCAAAGACAAGACTCTCACCTGGACTCCAGAGACCAGCAGGGCATTCGAAGCCACGAAAAATGCCCTTGCGAAGGCTACCCTGCTTGTCCACCCGCGCACCGACCTGCATATGGCACTCTCCGTCAATGCCTCTGCCACAGCTATCAGTGCCATCCTGGAGCAGCAGGTGAAAGGACAGTGCAAACCACTGGCATTCTTTAGCCGACTCCTTCGCCTGCCAGAGCGCAAGTATAGCGCTTTCGATCGTGAGTTGCTGGGCATGTACCTGGCAGTGCGTCATTTCCACATTTTCTTGGAGGGGAGGCTTTTCACCATTTTTACCGACCACAAACCCCTCACTCAGGTGCTCGCTATGGCAAGAGATCCCTGGTCGGCCCGCCAACAGTGTCACCTCTCCTTCGTGTCAGAGTTCACCACTGACATTCGGCACAAAGCGGGGAAAGACAATGTGGTCACTGACGCACTCTCAGGACCAGCCATTTGTGCGCTGACACCCCACCTCAACTTCGACCAGCTCGCCTGGGACCAGAAGTCCGATGAGGAGACGTAGGCCTTCAGGACTGCCATCATGGGCCTGCGGTTCCAGGACATCCCGACTCCTCACGGTGAGGGTACCGTCCTGTGTGATGTCTCCATGGGCACCCAGCGACCAGTGGTTCCCCAGCAGTGGCACAGGCAATTCTTCCTCCATATCCATGATTTTTCCCAGCCTTCCATCAGGTCCACGGTCCGTATGGTGGCAGAACATTTTGTCTGGGACGGGCTTCGGAAGCAGATTGCGGACTGGGCCAGAACCTGCATCCATTGCCAGCTTTCCAAGGTACACAGGCACACCAGAACACCCGTACAAAATTTCGAACACGTCCGGGAACGGTTCAGCCACATACATGTGGACATCATCAGACCCTTGCCGTTTCCCGAGGTAACCATTACCTTTTCACAGTGGTAGACCACACCACTCGTTGGCCCTAGGCGATCCTGATGCCAGGTGCCTCCATGGACTCCTGCTCCCGAGCACTTTTGAATGGTTGGGTTGCCCGGTTCGGTGTCCCAACCACTCACCAGTGATCAGGACGCCCATTTCACCTCTGCACTCTGGGCACAACTCACCAACAGGCTGGGGATCGAGCTACATCACAGCACGGCCTATCACCCACAGGCCAATGTGCTAGTCAAGCGATTGCACCGCCACCTTAAGTTGGCACTTATGGCCCGCCTTACCGGCCCCGACTGGGTGGACGAGCTGCCTTGGGTGCTCCTGGGCACCCAAAGAAGACCAACAGGCATCATCAGTTGAGCTGGTCTACGGTGCACCGCTAGCCCTACCCGGTGAGTTCGTCAACGCACCTCAACTCCCAGCAGTCACCGCACCGTCTACTTCCCCGTCTCCAGGCCCAATTGGACTACTTCACACCCCCACCACCGCCCATACATGGCACACGTGCCTTTTACGTCCCCAGCGAGCTGTACTCCACAGAGTACGTTTTTGTCAGGCAAGGCCCGTCCACAGCACCTCTACAAAGACCATATGAAGGGCCGTACAAAGTCATTCAGTGTTCAAGATCCACTTTCACACTGGACATCGGTGGTGAGAAGGAACTGTTGATGTTGGACAGGTTAAAGCCAGCTCACCTCAATCCTACCGAACCAGTAATTGTGGCCCAACCCAAGAAGCGAGGCCGCCCGGCAAAAAAGGACATTGACGCCGGGCCGTATGGCGGTACGCCATTAGGCAAGCGAACCAGCCCCGCTTGTCACGCACACGGCGGGGCAGCCAGCCAAAATGGCGCCGTCAGTGGTTTCCTCCCAACCTCGGCATTGGGCTCAGAAGCCCGCGCTTGGGTACCTACGTGATGCCCCAGTGACGTCGGGGCCCCTCAGCACGGTTCTCAGCCAGGCCCGGGCTGGGAGTCTAAGACCAGCCAGGCAGCCCGCAATAAATCAGTTTTTGCTCACTGAACTCAACCCGTCTGGTTGTGCGATCCTTCAGTTAGCAATGTAGCTGCCACTACAGTACCATAATTTCACTTTTCAATGAATATTGTGTATGAGGACACCCAATGACCACATGTGGAATTACAGTTAGAACTTCAAAGTCTGCATCACTTGGACAATCCCCTTTTATTTATGTCCCTTCCGACAGTTTCAGAATGTTTACAATTTTGTTTGCATCATCGTAACAGAAGGCAACAGGCCTTTTGATGAAAGAGTACATTTATGATGTTATGTAACTGGAGACTGAAGTTATGGTTTCATAGAATTTAGAGCACATATATTGGACATTTTAGTTCCACAATCTTTCCTGATCTTGATTTTTCATAAGCCTCATTGCACTCTACTTAATTTCATCATTTCCCTTCCAAATTATGAAGTGCATGTACCCTAAAATTATTCTACCCTCCAGCCTTTCAGTTCTGGTGTTATCATTGCATATGCTTTGTTTTACTTTTTATTTCCAACTTTTTATTTAAAGCCTAGATCACAGATTAGTGCTCAAATCTCTTAACCAAGATTTGATACAGATTGAACTTTTGCTTATGAATTCTGCTCAAAATTATATTTAGCTGCTTTTTTGTTAAACTCGTTACTTGGCACCAAGCATCAATTACAGCTGTCTATCTATTGCCAAGTTTGATCTAATGAAAACTTGTCTTCCCTTTCAGCCAAATATCAGCCAGACTGGTTTAAAGTGTAAATGTCACTTACAACAATCCCCCACCTAAGATGGAGGTGGGATTGGAGCAGATTCTCAAGCACTGATAAAACACCAACAAAGGAATATTTGATACATTTTGAACTGAATTATTAAAACATGCTCACTAATTTTATATAGTACTTTTTAAAAAATTGTCTTCATGTTACCTGTGGATGAAAATCATGGAGCTTCCCCACCTAATTGGAGGTTTTACCTCAAGACTTGGGGAAGACCATTAAGTGCTAACCTTAACAGCAATACATACCTACATTCAACAAGAGAATATTTAAATTTTAAAAATCCTCATAGCTGGTAAATTTGAAAGGAATGTTCTGAAGACCATTTTTATTATAAATTGATAAATGGATATGAAAATTTAGTCATACAGCACAACCAGGCAAAATGCACTTCATAAGAGTTTATTAATCTTTCCTGGCAACCTTCTCCCCAGCACACACAAAACCCCTTTCCTCAGCTGCAGTGTAAAACAGTGCTTAGTTGGACAATGGTCATAATTTAACCACAGTTGCTGATCAGAAACAGCTCCAAGATTTTGGACTCTTGACCTGAAGGTTGGAAGTTACGGTTAAAGAAAGCCTAGAATTTTGATCCATGCACACAAAACATTAAAGCTGCATATGGATGTGAAAATCAATGAGAAAGTACAATGGAATTTGTTGACTTTTCAAAATTTAAAAGAGATGTGATACTGCAGTTATACAGAGCATCAAAGCTGAGACATTGACTGCCTGAGGAAGCTGCCTGACCTGCTGAGTACCTCTAGCATTCCGTGTACAAGGCAAGAGTTGTTAGATTTTTATTGGACAGAGAGCAGCTATCATTCAGCAGAACAATGTAACAGAGTGAAGGGGATGAGCTGTATCTACTTGTGCAATGGAAAGATAAAAAAATAAAATACTGTAATGTATCTCAATTTAATGGCAGTGGAAGCTCCATGTTCATTGCCTTTCATTCTGCAATATATAGCACCAGAACAACTGATCTATTGCAAGCAGCTGAAGGTGTCAGTTGCCAAGAAGATGGGAAAAATTCTACCATACCAGTGAATGCTATGTAACTTTTAATCTGTTGCAGCCAGACGAAATGTTTAACTATTTCTAGTCTTGATACATGCGATTCTTTTCATTCTTAGATACTCCTCCAGGTGCCTTAATTCTGGAATCTCCATTTACTAACATTCGGGAAGAAGCCAAAAGCCACCCTTTCTCACTGGTAAGCAACTCAGTTTTAAGTGAAGTCCTAAACTATGCAATGCAGAGCAGGAAATTAGATTCCCTATGACATTGATGGGATTAAGTTAAAGAGTACAGTTTAGCCTGTTGTTCCATTTGCACAAAAAAAAATGGCTTGGCATTGATAGATGGCCAAGATTGCATTGGAACTTAACAGCAACAATTTGATTGTACAACTGTTTATTTTTGCACGTGTTTCATTGCTAAGAAATTTTCCCCTGAATGAAATACACCTACTTTCTGATAGAAATCACACCCAAGATCCTTCAAGTGAACTTTTAGAAACTGAAATATCACAGGTGCTTTATAGGACCCTTATCAAACCAAATTTGCCTCAATCATGAAAAAGGTTTTGGGGGCAGGTAACCAAAACCTTGGTCAAGAGGGCAGATTTTGAGGGCTGGATGTGAGGTTAAACAAGTCTTTTCCAGAGTCTGGGATTCTGAACTTAAGACTGTCAGCTGAGGGACCAAAGAAAATGTGATAGAGGCCAATCCTGCTGATCCGAGCAAAGTATAATGATGGATGTCAAGTCAAGGCTTGGTTAGCGTAGCAGTTAGCGCAACGCTGTTATAGCACCAGTGACCGGGATTTAAATCTGGCATTGTCTGTAAGGAGTTTGTATGTTCTCCCTGTGTTTGCATGGGTTTCCTCCCACCCTCCAAAAAGTACTGGGGGTGTAGGTCAATTGGGTGGCATGGGCTCATGGGCCAAAAGAGCCTGCTTCCATGCTGTTTGTCTAAATTTTAAAAATAAATCCACTTCTTTGGTTTTAAATTTTGAACCTAGTGCCATTAAAGATATAATTGCACCATTGTGTGTACATTCATTCACCTATGCTACTTAATCGCCTCAACCAAAAAGCCTGAGATCTTGCCAACCACACTTTGTTCCCTTGCTTCAGGAACAAAGCTCGGCAAGTTGGTAAGAAGAAGCTGATTAAATTTCTTCGAAGCCCAGGACCCTTTTTTTTGTGTGAAGAGACACAATCTGTTTGAATCTATTGGAAGCAAAACTGTAGCAGTCATTTTGGGTGGAGCTCCTTGTGTGAGAAAGTTAATTTACAAATTGAGTCATATTAGATGTGGGAATCGTCAATGTGTGGAATTGTATGGGCCAAGAGAAGTCATTTTGACCCTTGATGGCTGAGAAAAAGCTATTGAGAATAATCGTACCTGCCTAGTCTAAAGCATGTGGTTATGACAGATGAAGTGTTCGGCCATTTACTTTTTAAATGTGTCCAGGGCTTCTGCCCCGGTCCCTTTTTCAGACATAAGCATTCAGCAGATCAAGCATCATGTTGGGAGAGAAACATAGTTAACAGTTCATGTCAAGAGCCCTTCATCAGAAGTAGCAGAAGCCGAAGTATCCATTTGGATAATTGAATAAAGGGTTGTAGAAGCTGATTGGGTACATGGGATTAGGACTGAAAGGTAAATGTTGACATGCCTTGTAAATTCCATATGGCCTGCGTGTACCCACTAAGAAAGAATTTGCTTGAAGAGTCACCAAGGCTGCCACTGAAGTATTAAAGAAGTGAATATCACCACTGACCACCAAGATTTGGCAAAGCCCCAAGACCTGACCTGCTGAGTTCCTGCAGGACTCTGTGTGTGGCTGCTCTTAACTTTCTCCCTTCTTATACCTATGCCTTCCAGTCCTAGAATTGTCTGCTCTGGGAAAACAGATTGTTGAGTATTAATTTTATCCAAGCCTCTCATGATTTATAAAACTGTACAAGGTCACCCCTCAACCTCCTATGCTCCAGGGAATAAAGACCCAGCCTATCAAACTCTCTGCATAACTCGGGCACTCCAGTCCCAGTAAGGTTCTGGTGAATCCCTTCTAACTTATTGATGTCCTTCCTATAAATGGGTGACCAGAATTGCACATAATACTCCAAGTGTGGTCTCACCATCGCCTTGTAGAGCTGAATCATTAGGTCCCACGTCTTATACTCATTACCCTGCACAATAAAGGTGAGTGAGCCAATGCCTCTGTCACCACCCTGGTGAAAGACATGGTTTTAAAACTACAACTGGGTTGTTGTAAGGAAGAAATCAAAACAGATTTTCAAAGTCACAGAAATTTGGAATTTTCTACCTTTCTATGTTTTGTATACGAGTTAATTAAGGTTTGTATAAAGTAAGATGACTAAGAAAATTAACCGAGATGTAGATCATCAGATTGAGTGGGGTGTTGTTTTCTATCTTCTGTTGGTCTCTCTGAAGCACCTGAGGATTGCTTGTGTGGTCTCTAACCATATCTAGTAAGATCGCACCACTGCACCACCCCACCATTTCCCCCACCTCCACCTCATTCTGAACCAACAATACAGGATAAAAATGGGCAATTAATTTTGAGAATTTTAATGTGAAAACACTGGCCTTTAGGAGAGTTTTGGGTTTATTGGATTTGGGATTAAGACAAACTCTGAAAAACCACTGCTATTCAGTGGTGTTCTCTTGGCAGCCTTTCTTCCCATTCCACAATGAGCACTGCATAATTAATATTACTGCAGGGGAGGTTTTCATCTAATGGAAATAAATTATTTAACCTAAATGGATTTTAGATGGTTGCCATCATTTATTTCTACTCTGAAGCTTGGACTGTAACCTTTTTGGACACCAGATTGTATTTCTGCAGTTTCCAGATGTATTGTTGAAACTTATCTAAAGGTGGCTGCAATATGTTCACATTAATTGTGTCCTTGTCCACTTCATTATTTCAGTTGTCAAATTGTAATTATGGAACAGGGAATGAAATACCCTTCCAGACCTTTAACTGTCACTACAGTTTTCATGGCGATGCTCTCCATGTCTGCATTGGTTTCCCTCAGTTGTTTCTATTTCCTCCCAAATTCCAAAAAAAAAGTGGCAGGGGTACAGGGAAATACATAGTGGGGGAGTGGGACTGATGGGGTTGCTCGACTGCAAATTGGCAAGGACCCCCCCCCCCCCCCCCCCGCACCAGTCGGCTGAAAGGCCTCCTCCTGTGTTCGGATAAATAAGAAAACAAGTTGTCTAAATGTGAGTCAGGAGAAGAGGATTGCTGGCCCATACCCAACATAAAGAGAGAAGAAATGAAGCAAGAGAAGCTGGAATGGGTCAGGCAGCATCCATGGAGTGAAATGTTGGTCAGTGTTTCAAATTAAGACCCTTTGTTGAAAGAAGAACAATATTCCAAGGCTGGCAATTGGAGTGAAGATCATGGAAATGAAGAAGAGGGTAAAGAGCAAAGTAAACACAACCTCCTAAACTGCATTTAGTCCGAATCTAGGCCTAGATTTCTATATGGTGTTGCTGGTATTTACATGGCTTAGTTATAGTGGAGGTATTAATTCATGGTGGCCATTCTCAAAGTGATGAGACAATGACAGAAATAAATAAACACAGGAAGAATAATTGTAACTTGCCCCATTTTAAATTGAAAGATCCTTGGAAGGAGAAAATGTTATATTTACAAGAGAAGGGATGCAGCCCCTTGTTTTTCACCAATTCTGTCCTTTCTGAACAAGATGTGCTTTAAGCTGTTGAAAGAGTGGCCTCCAGGGTGATGCAGGAGGGAGGGCTTCATGTTTCTGGATAATTGGGATTTGTTCCAGGGAAGGTGAGAACTGTTCTGATGGGATGGTTTGCACCTAAATTGGAGGGGGACTAACATCCTTGCAGATAGGTTTGCTAGTGCTGCTCCAGGGGAAGGGGTTTAAACTAGATTTGCAGGGGGAGGGGAACCAGAGTGATAAAGCATATAGTGAGGTGGAGGACGGTAAGGGTCATGAGAGGACTGCATGTAAAGACAGAAAGCTGAGGTATCTATTTCAGTGGAAGGAGTTTTGTCGCTAAGACAGATGAGCTTATGGCATGGATTTGTACTTGGGATTATGACGTTATTGCTATTAGTGAGACTTGGTTGCAGGAGGGGCAGGACTGCCAGCTCAGTATTCTGGGATTCCGATCTTTTACATGTGATAGAGGGGAGAGAAGAAAGGGGGAGGAGTGGCATTGCTAATCAAGGAAAATATCACAGCTGTGCATAGACAGGACAGCGCTGTGGACTCGCCTACAGAAGCCATATGGGAGGAGCTAAGGAACAGGAAAAGTGTGAGCACACTGTAACAGATTTATGTTAATCTTTAATGTTAAACTATATTTATCATATAAATGTCTTAGTAGATGTATTCTTAGTGAATTAGTTTGGGTGGTTATAGGAGCACAAAGACAACACATTAGTATTTTAAACACATGCCAGTTTGAGACGAAAATGGATGCTGATTGAAGTTAGAGTCAAAAAGATGAAAAGGATTTATGGTGGTTCTTGAGATATTAGAAACCATAGGCATTAGTTTAGAAGGATCTGTATAAACGCACGGCCATTTTAGTTCTGAGGAAAGCAGAGTTCTTGGAGACATAAGTGGACTTAAATGTTTTTAGCACTTTCATGTCAAAAGACCTTATGAGCTTCAGAAACAGAAATGATGTTAAATACCATGTAACTTGAAAAATGGGAGAAATATATTATCGAAATGAGAGACAAAGGAATCAGTTCATTTTGGAGATTGCAGAAGTCAAAACCCTGTGACTCACAGGGGTTGAAACCCTGTGAAAGACAAGATTGAGTTACATTAAGGTGGTATTGTGTGTATTATTCCTGGGAAAAGAGGAACACAGAATAAGTGGCTTTTGAAATAAGAAGGACCACTTCCCTGTCTCATGGAAAAGAGGACAGAATTCTACTGGGTCCATTTTTGTATAATCATTTCGTTTAACCCTTGTCTGGGTTTGTGAATTCATCATGGAAGAAAATAGCTACATTGTGAGTAAAGAGGCCTGAAATTATGATGTTTAAAAGTGCTTTATAATTATTTCTGAACTGAGAATTTAAGACCTTCAAACAAGACAAAAATGATGCTGAACTTTTAAAGATTGGCTTTTCAGAGTGGGACTTTAATTTTACACACGCACACACACACATTCTTACATTTGTGCATAGTGGGGTTAAATTTAGAGTGAAGTAAGTTTAGAGGTAAGTAAGAAATGTGTTGTTAATAGTTTAATTTAAAAAATTTTGAATTTATCATTGTCTGGTGAATTTTCCATTTCTGTTCTTTTATTAGTGCTAACAAAGTCCCTTTATCCCAAATAAAATTTAAAAGGGTTGTTTGTTCGTAACAACACTAATAGGCTTATATTATTGACCGCCCAATAGTCCCAAAAGAATTGGAGGTGCAAATCTGACGGTAAATAGCAGACCATTGTAAGAAACAGAAAGTTGTGGTAGTAGGAGATTTGAACTTTCCGCATATTGAATGGGGCTCCCATACTGTAAAAGGACTGGATGGCATGGAGTTTGTAAAATGTGTACAGGAAAGTTTTCTAAATCAATATGTAGAGGATGTAATGAGAGAGGATGCAACACTTGATCTCCTATTAGAGAACCAGGCAGATCAGGTGGCAGAAGTCTGTGTAGGTGAGCATTTTGGATCCAGTGACTATATGTTATTAGTTTCAAGTTAATTGTGGAAAAGGACAGATCTGTTCCTTGAGAGAGAGAGAGGCCAATTTTGTGGAAATGAAAAAGGATCTCAGAAGAGTCGATTGGAATAAGCTGTTTTTTGGCAAGGATGTGTCAGGCAAGTGGAAGGCCTTCAAAGGTGAAATATTAAGGGTATAGAGTTTACATGTTCCTACCTGGATTAAAGGCAAAATTAACAGGCATACGTAACCTTGGTTTTCAAGAGTTACTAGTAATATGATTAAGAAGAAGAGAGAGGTGTATAACCGGTGTAGGCAACAAGGAGCAAATGAGGAACCTGCAGTGTATGGAAAATGTAAGAGAATACTAAAGAAGAAAATTAGGAAGACAGAAAGAAGGCATGAGGGTGCTTTGGCAGATAATGTGAAGATAAATCTGAAGGGTTTCTACAAGTATATTAAGAGTAAGAGGATAGATAACAAGGGTCAAAATTGGTCCCCTAGAGGATCAGAATGGTCAACTATATGTGGAGCCTCACAAATTGTCTTAAACAATATGTTATGCATCAATTTACTTAGGAAACTGGCATAATGCATACGGATGGAAGGGAAATATAGAAGTATCATGAAACCTATGGATATTAAGGAGGAGAATGTGATTGCTGCCTTACAGTGAATAAAAGTAGACAAATCCCCTGGGACAGATATGATATTCCCTCGAACCTTGAGGGAGACGAGTGTTGAAATTGTAGGGGCCCTGATGGATATATTCAAAATGTCCTGAGCCACAGGAGAGGTGCCGGAGGATTGGAGAGTAGCTCATGTTATCTCGCTGAAAGGCTCCAAAAGTAAATCAGGTAACTATAAACCAGGGATCCTGATGTCAGTAGTAGGTAAATTACTGGAAGGAATTCTGAGAGATAGAATATATAGGTATTTGGACAGCCATGGGCTGATTAAGTACAGTCAGCATGGCTTTGTGTGGTAGGTTGTGTTTAACAAATCTTGTAGGGTCTTTCAAGGAAGTTGCAAGAAGGTAGATGATGGAAAGGCTATGGATATTGACTACATAGACTTTAGTAAGGCCTTTGACAAGGTCCCACATGGGAAGTTAGTTCAGAAGGTTGACACTAGATATCCATAGAGAGGTTGTAAACTGGATTCAAAATTGGCTGAGTGGGACCAAACAGAGAGTGGTAGTAGAAGGTTACTCCGCAGACTGGGCATGTAATGAGTGGTGTGCCTCAGGGATCTGTGTTGGGACCATTGTTATTTGTTGTCTATTTCAATGATTTGGATGATAATGTAAATTGGATCAGCAAGTTTGCTGATGACACAAAGATAGGAAGTGTAGTAGATAGTGAGGAAGATTTTGAAAGCTTGCAGAGGGATCTGGACTAACTGGGAGAATGGGCCAGTAAATGGATGATGGAGTTTAATGCGGACAAGTGTGAGGTATTGCATTTTGAAGAGCAAATCAAGAAAGGACATACACTGTAAATGGTAGGGAACTGAGGAGTGCAGAGGAGTAGAGGGATCTGGGAATACAGATACATTGCCCCTTGAAAGTGGTGTTGCAGGTGGACAGGGTTGTAAAGAAAACTTTTGGCAACTTGGCTTTTATAAATCAAAGTTTTGAGTATAGGAGTTGGGATGTTATGTTGAAGTTATTTAAGACATTGGGGAGGCCAAATTTGGAGAATTATGTGCAGTTCTGGTTGCCTAGCTACAGGAAGGATATCAATAAGTTTGAAAGATAGCAGAGAAGATTTACTAACTCAACTCAGGAGTTGAGTTACAGGGAATGATTAAACAGTTTAGGACTTTATTCCTTGGAATGAAGAATAAGGGGAGATTTGATAGAGGTTTATAGAATTATGAGGGGTATAGACAGAGTAAATGCGAATCTGCTCATTCCACTTAGATTAGGAAAGGTAAATATGAGAGGACATGGTTTTAGGGTGAAAGGAGAAAGGTTTAGGGGGAACTTCTTCACTCAGAGAGTGGTGGGAGTGTGGAATGAACTGCCATCTGATGTGGTAGGTGCGGATTCGATCTTGAGTTTTAAGAATAAATTAGATAGATATGTGGATGGGAGAGGTCTGGAGGGTTATGGAATGGGAGCAGGTTATTGGGACTAGCTGAGCAATGGTTGGCACAGACTAGAAGGGCCGAATAGCCTGTTTTCTATGATTCTAGTTTCTGGTGGGTTAGTGCTGCATTTATTCTGACAAACTATTTATTGTTGATGTTCCAGATCTACAGATATCTACCTGGCTTTGACTGGTTTTTCCTAGATCCAATCACTGAGAGTGGTATCATATTCCCAAACGATGAAAAGTAAGTATATATTTTTAAGAGCATTTTAATAAACATTATATTTAAAAACTAAAGGATCTTTTCCCACTTGCGTTTATTCAAATGTGGAGTTTGGATTAAATGTACTTGTGTGAGCTTCCAAGAATGATTTGGGGACAACAGCACTGCAGTGGACTCAGTGCAGATGGGGTATACATCTGGTGTCTTCTGCAACTAACTTCCCTTAGAGTCGGAAGGGTACGAATCCACTCCAGGGACTTGAGGACATACTTTAGTGCATTACTGAGAGACGGCTGAACTGTTAAAGATGTTGATATTTGAGTGACAAGTTAAGTAGCCGTCCTGTCTGTCTGCTGAGTGGTAGATTTGTATAAAGTAAAAGCTCCCAGAACTTTTGGCTCTTCCAGCATTTTAAATTTAGATGTACATGCATACAGCATGGTAACAGGCCATTTCATCCCAGGAGTCTATGGCACCCAATTTACATCCCATTAAACTACACCCCTGGTATGTTTTGAATGGTGGGAGGAAAATGGAGCCCGAGGGAAAACCCTCGAAGTCATGAAGAGAACATACAAACTCCTCACAGACAGCGCGGGACTCGAACCCTGATCCCGATTGCTGGTGCTGTAAAGGCGTTCTGCTAACTGCTAAGCCGATTGTGCCGCATCTTGTGGTGAGGCTGGCAAAATCCTGATAGCATCGATGAAAATAAAACAATGCCATTGTGATTCAGTAACAGCGCAATGCTGGAGAAATGGCATTCTTCATATATAATAAAGATACATGACCAATGTTCCAGGCCTGAGCCCTTCATCAAGGTATGATCAAAATGTAGGCAGGTGACTGAATAAAATAGTGGGTAGGAGCACAGGTTCACAGGTGAAATGGCACAATAGCAAGCCAGGAAAGGGGAGATGGCTCTGTGTATGGAGTGGCAAGGGAGTAGAGAGGTGGAGGAAAAGGGTCAGAGGGATAGGGAAGAGAGGGAGAATGGGGAGAGGTCCAGCAGAAAGTGGAAAAGTCAATGTTAATGCTATATGGTTGGAGAGTGCCTAAACGGAATACTAGATGTTGCTTCTCCAATTTACAAGTGGCCTTGGTTTGGCGGTGCATGAGGCCATGGATAGATATGTTGGCACAGGAGTGGGCTGCAGAATTGAAATGACTGGCCACTGGGAGATCTCTATCATTGATGTGGACAGATCAAAGGTTCTCAGCAAAGTGATCTCCCAATCTGCATCCAGTTTCTCCAATGTAGAGAGTGCCACCATGGGACCACTGACTGCAGTAGATAATTCACATAGATTAACTTGAAAGGAGTGTTTGGAGCCATGAATGGTGGTGTGGGCACAGGTGTGGCACTTCCTGAAGTCTCAGGGGAAGGTGTCAAGAGGGCGATTAGTGGGAAGGGATGAAGGAGTCATAGAGGGAGCGGACCCAACAAAAGGGTGAGAGGAGAGAAGATGTGTCTGATGGTGGGATGGTGTTGTAGGTGTCACAAATTGGAGAGGATAAAATGCTGAATGTGAGACTGGTGGGGTGGTAGGCAAGGACAAGGGGAATCCTGTTTTTGTTGCGTTTAGAGGCAGAAGGGCCCACGGTAGATGTGCGTGAAATGGAGGAGATACGGGTAAGGGCAGAGTTGATGGTGGTAGAGGGAAAGCCACTTTTTTTTTTGAAGGAGGACATCACAGATGATCTAGACTGGAATCCTCATCTTTGGTGCAGATACGACAAAAACGGAGGAATTGAGAGAATAGAAAAGCATCCTTACAGGGGACTGTGTGTGAAGAAGTGTAGTTGTGGAAGTTGGTAGTTTGTAAAAACAAAAAAACTTCTGTAGAAAGTTTGTTTGTTTAGATTGAGACAAACAAATAAGCCAAACCAAGGCCACCCATAAATTGGAGGAGCCCCTCCCCCCACATTTTATTCAGGCGCTTGCCTACATTTTGCTCATATCTTGATGAAGGGGTCAGGCCCAAAACATTGGTTGTGTATCTTTATCTTTGCTGTATAAAGTTTCTCCAGCTTTGTGTTTTTATTTCAGCCACGGTGTCTGCCAACTTTCTCCTTATGTCCACTAACTGCGATTCAGTTATATTTGTAACCTGTCTAGTTAGAATGATGAAGTTCTCTGGAAATTATTGTCAACATTTGTCATGAATATTAAATCACAAAAACACGACTTGGGTTTTCATTGGTGTTTGTGAGACCATGATTGACTGCTTTGTTTCCTGCATTGGAGAAATTCTTACACTTCAGAAGTACGTTGTTGGGATATCCTGAGATTGTGAAAGACACTTAAGCTATGTTCTGTTTATACATTCATTTGAAATTAATTTTGATCATGTGTATTCCATCCACTTCAGGCTGCTGAGTTCTCAATGAATTAAGCATTAAATGTGCCTATACTTTAATTATTGTTCAGGTTTAATGTCCCTATGCCTGGGGTGTTAACTTTATTGAGTGAATCTTTCCAGTTGGAACGTTTGTGTCATCTCACTAATTAGAAGCATCAGGAGCCAGTAATCTTTAGTCTTCCTGAATGCAATGATGTGCATCAAATAATCTGTTTTTCTCTTACCATTTTCTGAACCTTGATGTCAACGTAACAAAAACTCTTGAAGAACTCTTTACTTTAAAATTAACCAATGGTAATCTTGGCAAATTCACTAATATCCTTTTTTAAAGTGATCAAAGAGCGCTAATATTTGCTGTCAGCTTTTATAGCATAGCTTCTTATTATTACTGTGCAGTTTGAAACATTTTCAGTAAATATGTTCTTCCTAGAACATAGGAACAGATGGATCCATGCAGTGCATCATTACTGTAAAACATTAAGCTTGGCTCTCCATTTCAAGGCCTGCTGAGATGTTATTACTTGAGCATGAAGGGATCCTTGAAGTCTGGTTATTTTATGTGAAGCAAGTCCACTCAAAAATCTCAACAGAACTGTGTTAAAGAATTTACTTCATGGCTCAGTGAGCATCTAGGCCTAATAGATTTCAGATCTCTGTTGAGGTGAGTAGTAGACAGTTGTCTCAGGTGCCTGATTCAGGAAGATGAAATAGATTAGGGAGGTCCTGTTAGATCTGTGTAAAACTCAGTGGACCTAAGCTTTGGTACTCAGCTGATGTAGATACACAAAATGGCAGTGGGTCAGTTGAGGTGAGTGGTGCCATGATCCTGTTCCTTAGGATGACTCCACCTCTGTCGGTCTGCACCTGCTCACAGTGTAGTGGTTGACTGCTATCTGCCAACAGCAATCTGCTGCAATTTAACCAAGATTTTGGGCAAAAAATATGGGGAGGCTCCCTCTGGGACACAGGGAACCACACCAACCCCTCCCCCTGCCCCCATCTCTTTGTATTTAGAAAATCTCTGCATGAGCTCTTGATGAGTTGCAGTGAACAAGGAGACGTACTGAGAGTTGGGTCATTGAAGTAAGTAAATAGCTTGATGTTTGGCTGATGTCGACATGATGTGATGTACATTTCCATCATTCTTTGACTTGGCCAACTTTCCAAGCTGAGAAGTATCACATAATGCTGCCAGAGATATGATCGAGGGGGAAAAACATTTTGATGATTATAGCCATTGGCCTGGTGCCTCTCACCATTAAAACTGTGTAAGTGAGGAAGGAAGATCTGAGTTTAATGTGTTGTTCCTGAAACTTATGTTTGGCCTCACCCTGACAATGGATGAGGCTGCGGACAGACATGTCACTGTAGGAATGATTGGGGGAGTCGTAATGGTTGGCTACAGGAAGCTCAAGCAGCTTAGACTCCCAAACAAAGCGTGGGCATTTGGTGTCACCGATATAGGGGAGACCACACAGAGTCCACCGAATTTGGTTGTACGATGTACGTGTAAAGATTGCATATAATGAGTGACCGTGTTAAGGAGCTTGAGCTGCAGTTGGATGAACTGAGGATCATAAGGGAAGCAGAGGCAGTGATAGAGAGGAGTTAAAGGGAGACAGTCACCCCTAGAAGGCAGGAGTCAGGGAATTGGGTGACTGTGAGGAAAGGCGGGAGAGTGCCAGTGCAGAGTACCCCCGTGGAAGTGCCACTCAGCAATATGTATTCTGCATTGGATACTGCTGGGGGGAACAGCCTATCAGGGACGAGTCGTAGGGGTCAGGTCTCTGGCATGGGGGCTACCCCTGAGGTTCAGAAGGGAAGGAGGGATAAGAACAGGATTCTTGTAGTTGGGGACTCCTCACATGGACCACAACTTCTGGCTGTTCTCCTTCCCCTTGCATTCTGCCAGAAGTCATGGTCCATGTGGGGACCAATAACTTAGCTAGAAGTGGGGATGAGGTCCTGAAACAGGATTATGTGGAATTAGGTAGGAAGTTAAAAAGCAGGACCTCCAAGGTAGTAATCTCTGGATTGCTGCCGGTGCCACATGCTAGTGAGGGTAGAAATAGGAGGATGTGGAGGATGAATGTGTGGCTAAAGAGATGGTGCAGGGGGCAAGGGATAAGATTTCTGGATCATTGGAATCTCTTCTGGGGAAGGTCGGACCTGTACAAAAGGGACGGACTCCACTTGAACTGGAGGGGGACCAATGTGCTGGCAAGCAGATTTGCTAGAGCTGTGGGAGAAGGTTTAAACTAGTTTGGCAGGGGGTGGGGAACAGAGTGTGAGAGCAGTTTCAAGGGAGCATGGCCACCTAGATAAGAATAAAAACAATAACAAAGGTAGGATGGAGATTAGGGTAGAAGGTAGAAAAGAGAATGAATGTGAGGGTCATTCTCTGAAATGCATATATTTTAATGCAAGAAGCATAGTGAACAAGGTAGATGAGCTAGAGCATGGACAGATACTTGGGGTCACGATATTGTGGCAATTAGTGAGACCTGGCTACAAGAGGTCTTAACGTTCCAGGATACATTTGTTTTAGATGTGATAGATCAGGGGGTAAAAAAAGGAGTTGCTCTGCTTGTTAAGGAGGACATTACTGCCGTGAGGTGGCAAGATGGTCTGGAGGGATCATCCAGTGAGGCTGTTTGTGTGGAATTGAGGGGTGAAGGAGACATGAGGGTGCTAATAGGGGTGTATTACAGACATCCAAATGGGTCAAGAAAACTAGAGGAACAAATGTGTAGAGAGATAACGTATATGTGTGAGAATCATAAGGTAGTGATCATGGGAGATTTTAACTTCCCTCACATTGATTGGGATACCCATACAGTTAGAGGGCTGGATGGGCTAGAGTTCGTTAAATGTGTTCAAGATTGTTTTCTGAATCAATTAGTAGAAGAACTGACTCGGGACAGTGTAATACTGGATCTCTTGTTAGGGAACGAGCTAGGTCAGGTATCAGACATTAATGTTGGAGATCCAATTGGTTCTAGTGATCATAATTCTGTTAGTTTTAAGGTAGTTTTAGGGAAGAGCAAGGAGGGGCCTAAAGTTGAGGTTCTGGATTGGAGAAGAGCAAATTTCGAAGGAATAAGAAGGGATTTGGGGAGTATTGAGTGGGACAGGATATTTTCAGGTGAGGGTGTGAATGAAAAATGGAGGATATTCAAAAAAGAAATTTTGAGGGTACAGAGTAGTTATGTCCCAGTGAGGATCAAAGGAAAGGCTGGAAGTCATAGGGAGGCTTGGTTTTCGAGGAATATTGGAAATTTGGTTAGGAGAAAAAGGGAGGTGTACAAAAGGTATAAAGAACAGGGAGCTGACAATTTGAAGGAGGACTACCAGGAGTATAGAAGGAATCTTAAGAAAGAAATTAGAAAGGCCAAAAAAAGACATGAAGAGGCTTTGGCAAACAGAGTAAAAATAAATCCAACGGGTTTCTATAAGTACATTAAAAGTAAAAGATTAGTGAGGGATAAAATTGGACTCTTTGTAGATAGTGAGGGTAGGCTGAGTGAGAAGTCAGAGGAAATGGGGGAAATTTTGAATGATTTCTTTGCCTCAGTATTCACTAGGGAAAAAAATATTGAACCAGTTGAGGTAAAGAAAAATAGTGGGGAGGTAATGAAGCATATAAGGATAACCAAGGAGGTAGTGATGGCTGTGTTGAAAAAGATAAAGGTGGATAAATCTCCGGGACCGGACAAAATATTCCAAAGGACACTCAGGGAGGCTAGTGGACAGATAGTGGGGCCATTAACAGAGATATTTAGGATGTTACTGGCCACGGGGGTAGTGCCAAAGGATTGGAGGGTGGCGCATGTGGTTCCGCTGTTTAAGAAAGGGTCTAAATGTAAACCTGGGAATTATAGGCCCATGAGTCTGACGTCTGTGGTGGGCAAGTTGATGAAAAGTGTTCTGAGGGATGGTATTTACAAATATTTGGAGGTACAGGGATTGCTAGGGAGTAATCAGCATGGTTTTGTCAGGGGTAGATCATGCTTGACAAACCTGATTGAGTTTTTCGAGGGGGTTACAAAAAAGGTTGATGAAGGGAAAGCTGTGAATGTTGTCTATTTAGACTTTAGTAAAGCTTTTGACAAAGTTCCCCATAGGAGGTTAGGAAAAAAGGTGGAGGCATTAGGTATAAATGAGGAGGTAGTGAAATGGATTCAGCAATGGTTGGATGGGAGGTGTCAGAGAGTAGTGGTAGAAAATGGTTTGTCCAATTGGAGGCCAGTAACTAGTGGAGTTCCTCAGGGATCAGTCCTCAGTCCACTATTGTTTGTTATATATATTAACGATCTGGAAGTAGGGGTGGAGAATTGGATAAGCAAGTTTGCGGATGATACAAAGATTGGTGGTGTTGTGGACAGTGAGGAAGATTACCGTAGATTAAAAGGTGATTTAGGAAGGAGGTGTGGGCTGAGAAATGGCTGATGGAATTTAATATAGATAAGTGTGAGGTGTTACATTTGGAAAGGCAAATCTAAATAGGTCATATGCATTAAATGGTAGGCTATTGAGATGTGCAGAGCAACAAAGGGATTTAGGAGTTGTGGTAAATACAAGGAATGTAAGTACAAGGACGCCTAAAGAAATCTCTTGGTGCCTGTCACATTGACCACTGCCAGTGGTCTGCCTCAAACCTTGCATCTTGGCGCCTCACAGTTCGGCGGGCAGCAACCTCCTTTGAGGAAGACAACAGAGCCCACCTCACTGACAAAAAACAAAGGAGGAAAAACCCAACACCCAACCCCAACCCACCAATTTTCCGCTGCAACCGTGTCTGCCTGTCCCGCATTGGACTTGTCAGCCACAAACGAGCCTGCAGCTGACGTGGACATTTACCCCCTCCATAAATCTTCGTCCGCGAAGCCAAGCCAAAGAAAAAGAAATAGTACCCTCAAGGCTGATACTCAGGTAGATGGTGTGGTGAAGAAGGCATTTGGAATGTTGGCCTTCATAAATCGGAGTATTGAATTCAAGAGTAGGGAAGTTATGATGAAATTGTACAAGGCATTGGTGAGGCCAAATTTGGAGTACTGTGTACAGTTTTGGTCACCAAATTATAGGAAAGATATAAACAAAATAGAGAGAGTGCAGAGAAGGTTCACGAGAATGTTGACAGGATTTCAAGGTTTGAGTTACAGGGAAAGGTTGTGCAGACTGGGGCTTTTTTCTCTGGAGCGTAGAAGATTGAGAGGGGTCTTGATAGAGGTGTTTAAGATTTTAAAAGGGACAGACAGAGTAAACGTGGATAGGCTTTTTCAATTAAGAGTGGGGGAGATTCAAACTAGAGGGCATGGTTTAAGATTGAAGGGGGAAAATTATAAGGGGAACATGAGGGGAAATTTCTTTACGCAAAGGGTGGTAGGGATGTGGAATGAGCTTCCGACAGACGTGGTCGAGGCGGATCATTGGTTACATTTAAGGAAAGACTGGATAGTTACATGGATAGGAGAGGACTGGAGGGGTATGGACTGGGTGCTGGTCAGTGGGACTAGGAGGGTGGGGATTTGTTACGGCATGGACTAGTAGGGCCTGTTCTGTGCTGTAAGTGGTTATATGTGTTGCGCATTCAAAGTCGGTTTGTTGCCCTGAATGGAGATGAGGGGTGTGGGGGTAAGGAAATGTAGGGACAAGTTTTGTGTTTTCTGCAATTTCAGCAGGAAGTGCTCGAGGAGATAAAGGATGGGTGGGAGGGTGTCCACATCAAGTGGTTAAATAAGGAAAACCAAGGGATACGGATCAATAAGGGGTGGCTGGATTGGGGAAATTTCAACCAGGTTTAAACCAAACAGGGTGAATTTGGTTTTAAATAAGCTTAATTCAAGCAAATTGCAGAGAAACTAGAAACAACTGCGTATTGATGGTTGTTTCAATTTTTCTATTTGTTTTATGCAAATTGTCTATTCTCCCCAATTATGTATCAGCTGTTTAGCTACTTTATTTTTGTTCTGTAGTGTGTGGCATATCACCTGCCCTTTGCTGATCCTCCATGCTGAAGATGATGGTGTCATCCCCTTTCACCTTGGAAGAAAGGTACCTTGCACATGCAGTCAGCAAACTTCAAGAAGTTCAGACAGACTCATTAAGCCAAATTAATTACATTATTATTTGCAGTGGTTTACTTGGCACCAGTCACATTCCCTACAAAACCTCCATTTAAAAAAAAAAACCAGAGGGAAATTATTGGAAAATAAAAGCATCCAAAAGTTTAAGCCACTAGAAAAGTGTTCAGTTGCAGTAACATATGCAACAGAGAAAGATTTTTAGTCCACAAGTTTCTCCTTTGACAACAATGGGTCTGCATTCTGTAATAAATTGCCCAGAATGCTTGAATTGATAGATTCTACCAGTGTTTTGGAGGTTGGGAAAGTAAATTCATTTATCAGTACTCCTACATGGGCTGATCTGAAGGTTTGACCAATTCTAATCATCACTCTTTAGAAATATGAAGTCATCGGAAATGATGAGAAGCAACTTGCTAGGATAGGTCCAGGAATAAGGATTCAATCATGTAAGTAGACTGGAGGAACACAGTGGATTACTTTAGCCCAAGGTCAATGTGGGAGGTTTGAAAGAGGTGGGGAAACTCAGCAAGAGGGGCAGTATCTATGGGTGAGTCCCTGTCTTGTATCGCTCCCCACCCTCCTGGCAAGGTTGATTCCGGTGTCCCATCTTTCGCTCTCTCTCCCCCCCTCCGACTTCTTCTCCCTGGCAAGGTTGGGTCTCCATGGGGAGAGCTGGTGCTCATTTCCTCATTTCAGTAAGCAGAGGGAAATTTAAGTTTGGACATAAATGTAAAATGTACGGTATGTCTAAATTTAAATTTCCCTCTGCCCTACTATGACTATGTGGGAAATTTCAGTGGTATAAAGCTGGTGGCCTGCAGGTAAGTCAGTGATGGAAAAGTGAGAATGTGTCATTTAAAAGACTGATTTAATTGACATCTCTGTGCACTAGATGCTGTTCCTTTGTACTGGCCAAGTTTCATACTTGCCTGATGGATGCCCACGGTAAATTTCATTGAAGAAGAGATTGGGTGTTTTAGAGGTGTGCAGCAGTGGGGTGAGGGGTGGGAAGTCTGATCTGATGTAACACGTTGAAAGTTTTATCAGCCCTCTGTTCTCAGTACTGACTTCCACCTGACTGCACTCTTCTTGCTTTGGTCTCTGTGCTGTGGCTGTCAGTTTCTGAAGCAGATCTTGAAAACTATGATCTGATTCCAGGGTGTTTGAAACTCTCTTGTTTCCTTGCAGCTTTATGATATTGTGGCGTCTTCTCGGAGAAGCAGGAAAGTGCAGTTTATTCCCTTTCATAAAGATCTTGGGTACCAGCACAAGTATATATACAAGAGTCCTGAACTTCCTCAAATATTGAGGTAAATGTACACTTTTTATTTTCTTGTTGTTATATGTTCTTGTTCCATTTCAGCTGTTCCAGGGTTATTGTTGTGCCAGGATTATGGCTGTACCACATTCCTACTCAAGCTTAAACAGATGGAGATAAGCCAGAGAAAAGTAGTTTAAAATCCAGTTGACTGATGGGCCCTGGTTTGATTCTCAGATGATTGCTTCTTTGTTCACAAAACAATGTCTGCAGGATGCAAAGCATAGCCTATCTTTTTGGGGTCAGCTACTCTCGATACCAGTTGTAATCAGTCCAGAATTGAGGGCTTTTATTTCCCAGTCCATTTGATTATTTAGCAAGGAAGTCCTCCTAACACAGAGTCCCCACTTAACTTAGAAATCACAACCTGTACATTGATTATTATACAGGTCAAATGTAATTATGACTGTAATTATCATCCAGTTTGAAGGTCACACAAGAATGCATTTTCCTGACCAATCGAGTAATATTACATTCAAATTTAAATTGAATTTTTAAAAATTTATATTTAGACATACAGCAAGGTAACAGGCCATTTTGGCCCACAAGCCCGTCCTGCCCAATTACACCCAATTGACTTACAACCTACAGTATGTTTTGAACGGTGGGAGGAAACCAGAGCCCCTGGGGAAATCTCACCCAGACATGGGGAGAATGTACAAACTCCTTACAGACAGTGCGGGATTCGAATGCCGTTGCCAGTTTCTGGCACAGTAACAGTGTTGCGATAACTCTGCCACCCTTTACTGCCATATAATACCCTATAATGTATTTAACGATTGCCTTTTGACCAGTTGGCTTTGAGACAGGTGCCATTGGTCAACACTAAATCATTGTCACAACCTTCAAAGATCGTTTGTGCAGACTTTCTTTTGTTATCAGTTGCCATGTATACCTTTCAGAAAGATGTTTTCATATTGCCTCTTTCTGCTTTCTTGCAGTGGTTAATTCTTTTAGGAACAGACTTATAGCCTTCAATTTTTTTTGGAAGCTATTCCATTTGGAATCAGCAGGTCGATTAACTATTTCTTAACCTGCTAGCTTGGTCACAGAAAGCAACTGTGACTCTTATAATAGGGAAGTAGGAACAGGAGTAGGCCAAAAATGGCCCATCGAGCCTGCTCCGCCATTCATGGCTGATCTAATTTATGACCTAACTCCACCTACCTGCCTTCTCCCCATATCCCCTAATTCCTCTATCATGTAAAAATTTATCTAACCGAATTTTAAATATGTTTAATGAGGCAGCCTCAACCACTTCCCTGGTTAGAGAATTCCAAACATTCACTACTCTCTGGGAAAAACTATTTTTCCTCATCTCTGTCCTAAATCTACTCCCCCGAATCTTGAGACTGTGTCCTCTCATTTTAGTTTCCCTGGCCAGCTCAAAAAACCTTCCTACATCTATCCTATCCATACCCTTCATAATCCTATAAGATCTCCTCTCATTCTTCTGAACTCGAGCGAATACAATCCTAGATGATTTAATCTTTCATCATAAGTCAACCCCTTCATCCCAGGGATCAACCTAGTAAACCTCCTCTGGACCGTCTCCGAAGCCAGTATATCCTTCCTCAAATATGGAGACCAGAACTGGACACAGTACTCCAGATGCGGTCTCACCAGTACCTAATGCAGTTGCAACATTACCTCCCTACTCCTGAATTCAATTCCTCTAGCGATGAAGGCCAACATTCCATTTGCCTTCTTAATAACCTGCTGCACCTGCAACCTAACTTTTTGCGATTCATGCACAAGCACTCCCAAGTCCCTCTGCACAACAGCATGCTGTAGTTTTTCACCCTTTAAATAATATTCAGCTCTTTTATTTTTCTTGCCAAAGTGGATAACCTCACACTTACTAACATTGTACTGCATCTGCCAGACCTTTGCCCACTCATCCAGCTTAACTATATCCCTCTGCAGACTCTCCACATCCTCATTACAATTTGCTCTTCCACTCAATTTGGTGTCATCTGCAAACTTGGCCACATCACATTTTGTCCCCTCCTCCAAGTCATCAATGTAAATGATGAACAGTTGTGGGTCTAACACTGACCCCTGCGGCACCCCACTTACCACTCTGCCAACCTGAAAAACTCCCATTTATCCTGACTCTCTGCCTCCTGTCAGACAACCAATTTTCAATCCAGGCCAATATATTTCCCTGGACTCCACTTTCCTGTAACTTACTGATAAGTCTCTTGTTCATCCTGTCAAATAATTGTTCCTGTCTCTTGTGGGACAGGAACAATTATTTTATGGCAACATTTTGTCAGCTGCACCAGTGTCCTGAGTGTCATTAAGATGAAACAAACTGTAAGCCTAAACAAAAATGGGAACAAGATCTAAACATAAAGATAAAGAATGAAACATGGGAAAAGCTATGCTCCGGAACTATGAGAAATACAATAAACACGAGGTTACGCATGATACAATATAATTGGTCACACCCTAGAAGTTAAATAAATGGGACCCAACAGTATCAGACAGATGTTTTCGCTGTAAAAAGGAAACGGGAACATCAATACATGCAATTTGGACATGTGAGAAAGTGAAAAAATTTTGGGAAGATCTAAACCAGATATTAAATAAAATCACAAAAAGCAATATACCAAAAACCCCAGAGATCTTCCTTCTAAGTAATATAAGAAAGAAAGAATTTGGACTCTATTTGGATGGAGCACGAAAAAGATTTATTATGATAGCCCTAGCTATAGCAAAAAAAATGTATTATGTCAACCTGGAAATTAGAAGACAACTTGAGAAAACAACAATGGTACATAGAAATAAATAAATGTATTCCATTAGAAAAAATAACATATAATTTAAGAAATAACATCACAATATTCAAACAAATATGGGAACCATACATGAAATACAATAGAGAAATCCTACCACGGACCTCCACCACCTAAAATGACAGAAGGAGAAGACAACGAAATGAACTGACAGTATATAAAAGTTAAAGACAAAAATTTCTTGTTTATTTTTATTAAGTGATGACATTGTTTAACAGGTTTAATGTATCTATAGATTGAACTTTGAATAAATGGGAAGGGGAGGAGAGGGAGGGAGGGAAGGGAAGGGGGGAAAAGGGGAGAAAATGACACTATATATTCAAGAGAAAAATGTCTGTATGTATTTTGGTCAGTATGATTTATAATGTGAAAAATAAAAAAAAGATGTACAATATTCAAAAGTGCTGGAAAATTCAGGGGGGGTCACGTCTAAACGAAGCAAAAGGATCTAAACAACATTCCTCAGTTTGACTGTGCATGAGGCCATGGGCAGGCATGTTGATGTGGGACTGCAATGTGGAATTAAAATGGTTGGCCACTTGGAAGTCTGTTATTGCAGTGGACAGGGTGCAGGTGGACAATGAAACTATCTCCTAGTCTGCATCCAGCTTCTCATTAAGATGGATCCTTTTTTTACTCATTGCCTACCATCAAAAGCCAGCATCATGACTGGAATTAGATCTGAGATTGAACAGACCTTGGCTATTATTTTATAATCGGTGAGATTGGCCTATAGGAAGACAGCTTGTGGGACCCTATCCATTTTAGGAATACTGTAATTATTGCCATTGAAATTGTTTCTGGAAGTTTATGGCTCTCAGCCATCTGTTCCACCACATGCATGAACAATGGTATCAACAGGTCCTTAAATTCTGTGTAGAATTCTGAGGGGAACCCATCCTCTCCTGGACACTTGTTGGTCTGTAGCGAGCTCAGTGGTTTTACTATTCCTTCCTCTGAGAAGGGGTATCTAATCCTTTCTGCTCCTCAGGCTCTAAATTTGATCATTCCAAATTAGAATAAAATTCTTCCATTTTATCAAAATCACCTGTTGACTCAGATTTATATAATTGCAAATAGCGTTGCCTAAATTTTTCATTTTTTTTTGGTTTATAAGAGATCCTGTCTGCCTCTTTTTGGATTGCATTAATTGACCGCGCAGTTTCCTCCGCCCTCAGCTGCCAAGACAGTACCTTATGGGTTATTTTCCTCTGCTTGTAGTACCTTTTGTTTGGATCTCAATATCGCTTTTTCCATCATCTATGTTTGCATGGTATTTTACTTGAGCTTCTTATTTATTAGCGTTCTGTATTCTTCCTCAGAGCCTGATTTTTGCTAGTTTTTTTCTAATTGATTTTTCTCTTGTTCCAATTCATTGACCTCCCTCATATACTCTTTTTTAATGCCTTTATTGTATCCAATTATTTGTCCCCTCAGATAAGCTTTTAGTGTATTCCATAACAGAAATTTGTTGACAGTAGAGGTACAATTTCTCTCACAAAATATTTCTACTTGAGCCCTAATAAAACTACAAAATTCTGTTTTATTTCAATAGCAACAGATTAAGGCATCACCTGTAATCCGTAGCTTGTTTGTCTGGCTAAAGTAAAAGGTGAATGATCTTGCTGTGTACTCAGTTTCTACAATTCTACCCTCTAGCTCAGCTTAGAAATAAGTCAATTCTGGTGTAAGAATCATGTTATTTCGAGTAGAAGGAGTAATGTCTCCAAGTGTCCACCAGATTCAACTCTTTCATGAAGGCTGGAGTTGTTTTTGCCACCCTGACTCTTGTTACTTTTTTTGCAGATTTATCCAATGGCGGATCCAGGCAAAAATTAAAATCCTCTCCATTTAAGACATTTCCCTGCCCTTCTGCCAAGTGTAAAAAGACATGTTGGATAAATTTTTCATTGTCAAAATTAGGGGCGTATAGGTTCATTAGTGAACAGGGTTCCGAATATATTTGACAGTGTTCCATTAAGAATCTTCCCACTGGGTCTATGACCAAGTCTTCCACCCCTACTGGAACATTTTCCCTATTAAAATGGCTACTCCCCTAGCCTTGGAGTTAAAGGAGGATGCTATCACATGTCCCATCCAACCCCTTTTTAATTTTTAATGCTCATTGCTTGTAAGATGGGTTTTTTAACGTGTGTTAAGACTCTGTTCCTCTTCACTTCTCCATTGATGCCATTGACATTGAAGCTCAAGAACTTAACTGTTTCCTCCATTGGCCCGGCACTCTTTCTCCAGATTCCCTCCCTTTATCTCTCTCTCTCAAACCATTTGCCCCTCACCCAGTCCATGACGTTCGGTCTTTTGGCTCTGCCGACGCATTCAAAATAATTCTGGAAAATTAAAACAAAAGCTAAAAAAAAAACAAATAACATATTATCTTTACTTCTTTTCCACCAACAATTTATAAAAAGACAAAACATATCCCCAAATAGTCTCCTGGTACCAACCCACAAAACCTTGGTACCATATCCTGGAGCGTGCTCATTGCACTCATCTACCCATTTCACAGCCTCCCTACTGCCCCAGAGATCCCAACAAATTTGTAT
The DNA here is from genome assembly GCF_036971445.1 of Narcine bancroftii. Classification (NCBI taxonomy): domain Eukaryota; kingdom Metazoa; phylum Chordata; class Chondrichthyes; order Torpediniformes; family Narcinidae; genus Narcine; species Narcine bancroftii. Next base: position 88,855,464 of record NC_091472.1, on the reverse strand, counting down.
TTAGTTTTTATATTAATAACAAGCAAAGTACAATAATCATTTTTTTGTTATATCTACAATATTTACAGCTAGGTCCTCCTATAACTTTCTCCCCAGTGGCTTTCCTCAGGGATTGTCCTGAGGAAAACTTCTTCCCCACCCCCCATCCCCCCACCTCGGGCAACATCAATTTCAGGATCGCCAGATGGAGCAGTGTAAAATGAATTTTCTTTTCCTTCAGGAGCTTCTTGTCTGGGTCAAATTCTTTACACCTTTTTAGTTGCACTGTACTGATATCCAGGTAAAAAAAGAACTTTACTCCCCTCAAACTCCACCAGATCTCCTCTTTCTCTGGTGTCCACCTGCCATTTGAAGAATTCACTCCTTACCCTCATACCTCCTGACCCAGACCAGGCCGTGGGAAGCGAAATCGGTGGGCCCTTTCTATTTGGAGTTTGACCCTCAACTCTTTCCTGCCCCAATATCTTCGGGATCCATTCCCTGAAGAAAGCTACCAGGTCCCTTCCCTCAACTTCCTCCTTCACCCCAACAATCTTTACATTATTTCTGTGGCTAAAATTTTCCAACCTGTCCAATATTTCCCACATCTTTTTTCTCTCTTTTACCCAGACATCTCTATCATTTTCTATTCTCCTACCCTATCTTCTACCTCCTCGACCCTCTCCTCCACCTCAGCTACCCTCCCAGACAAATTCCCAATAGCCCTCCTAATCTCTCCCATCCCTATTGACAGTTCTTTTAATTTTTTTAAAAATTCTGCTTTCTGAGGTGTCCACCACAGCCTCCATTCAGTCACTGAAGGGCTTCGAGCACCCCCTCTCCCCTTGATATATCTTCTTTCTCCTCCCTACCTAAAATGTCGAGCCGCCACACCTGTCGTGCTCCCCTTCACCGTCCGTGTCATTCTCCATCGCCTCCAACATGAGGTCTGACTCAACTGTGCTGCCTATGCTCCACTCCCTCTGCCCATGAGGCTCATGTTGCTCTGCTGGTGGCAACACTCCCCAAAGCCTATAACGCGTAACTGGACTCATCCTTCCCGCTGACGTGCTGTCCCTGCTGCTTGCGGGTCTCTCACATTTGAGGCAGTGTCACTCTCAGCGCAGCCTGTATTTTCTCCCCATCCCTCCGACACAGGTTTGGAATCGCCCACGCCCCTGGTGCCAGGACCGCTGCCGATGTTCTGCTCCCTCCACTCACAGATCTCCCACATTGCAGGCAGAATCACTCTCGGCGCTGCCTGTATTTTCTCCCTTGGCCCTCCAACGCAGGGCCAGGGTCTCTTGCGTCCCTCTGGCACTCTGTTCCTGCCACTCACTGGGCTCTCCTTGCACTGCAGGCAGTGTTGCTCCTGCCAACAGACAGGCCCCACCACTGCTATTGTGGCCATCCCTCACTGATCTTAGTGAGACACTTTCTTTGGTGCAGTCCCCACCATCTTATTCACCACAAGGCCACCTCTCCTTGTCATCACAGGACATTGGGGTTGCCAAGGTAGATTTTCTTCTTTTCTCTCCACTTCTTTCTTACCTATAACTTACTGTTTGTTTTTGTTATTATCTTAGCTTTCTTGACTTTATTTATCTGCTTTTACTGCTACTTTTCCTTGAGATCTAGTTTGTACATCTACTTTCTCCTCCGCATCATGAGACCCCTTGAACTAAGGAATCTTTACATCAAGTTTCCTGTTGCTGCTGGCCAAGCCAAATATAAAGTGCAGTTCTATGAATGTGGGCACTTCCCAGGAGTGATTGGATGTATTGATGGATGTCATGTTCCCATCAACTGATCCTGTGGAGTACAGGAACCATAAGAACTGGTTTTCCATCAATATTCAGGGTGTAGGCACTCATAATTTAGAGTTTTCAATCATTGTTGCCCGTTGGAAAGGTGCAACTCGCCATTCAAGGATTTTTCTCAACTCTTCATTGTGTGCTCAGTTTCAGAGAGGACAACATAGTGGACTACTACTTGGATTTGGTCAGAGTTCACTTTTATTCTTTTCTTTGGCTTGGCTTCGCGGACGAAGATTTATGGAGGGGGTAAAAAGTCCATGTCAGCTGCAGGCTCGTTTGTGGCTGACCAGTCCGATGCGGGACAGGCAGACACGATTGCAGCGGTTGCAAGGGAAAATTGGTTGGTTGGGGTTGGGTGTTGGGTTTTTCCTCCTTTGCCTTTTGTCAGTGAGGTGGGCTCTGCGGTCTTCTTCAAAGGAGGCTGCTGCCCGCCAAACTGTGAGGCGCCAAGATGCACGGTTTGAGGCGTTATCAGCCCACTGGCGGTGGTCAATGTGGCAGGCACCAAGAGATTTCTTTAGGCAGTCCTTGTACCTTTTCTTTGGTGCACCTCTGTCACGGTGGCCAGTGGAGAGCTCGCCATATAATACGATCTTGGGAAGGCGATGGTCCTCCATTCTGGAGACGTGACCCATCCAGCGCAGCTGGATCTTCAGCAGCGTGGACTCGATGCTGTCGACCTCTGCCATCTCGAGTACCTCGACGTTAGGGGTGTGAGCGCTCCAATGGATGTTGAGGATGGAGCGGAGACAACGCTGGTGGAAGCGTTCTAGGAGCCGTAGGTGGTGCCGGTAGAGGACCCATGATTCGGAGCCGAACAGGAGTGTGGGTATGACAACGGCTCTGTATACGCTTATCTTTGTGAGGTTTTTCAGTTGGTTGTTTTTCCAGACTCTTTTGTGTAGTCTTCCAAAGGCGCTATTTGCCTTGGCGAGTCTGTTGTCTATCTCATTGTCGATCCTTGCATCTGATGAAATGGTGCAGCCGAGATAGGTAAACTGGTTGACCGTTTTGAGTTTTGTGTGCCCGATGGAGATGTGGGGGGGCTGGTAGTCATGGTGGGGAGCTGGCTGATGGAGGACCTCAGTTTTCTTCAGGCTGACTTCCAGGCCAAACATTTTGGCAGTTTCCGCAAAGCAGGACGTCAAGCGCTGAAGAGCTGGCTCTGAATGGGCAACTAAAGCGGCATCATCTGCAAAGAGTAGTTCACGGACAAGTTTCTCTTGTGTCTTGGTGTGAGCTTGCAGGCGCCTCAGATTGAAGAGACTGCCATCCGTGCGGTACCGGATGTAAACAGCGTCTTCATTGTTGGGGTCTTTCATGGCTTGGTTCAGCATCATGCTGAAGAAGATTGAAAAGAGGGTTGGTGCGAGAACACAGCCTTGCTTCACGCCATTGTTAATGGAGAAGGGTTCAGAGAGCTCATTGCTGTATCTGACCCGACCTTGTTGGTTTTCGTGCAGTTGGATAATCATGTTGAGGAACTTTGGGGGACATCCGATGCGCTCTAGTATTTGCCAAAGCCCTTTCCTGCTCACGGTGTCGAAGGCTTTGGTGAGGTCAACAAAGGTGATGTAGAGTCCTTTGTTTTGTTCTCTGCACTTTTCTTGGAGCTGTCTGAGGGCAAAGACCATGTCAGTGGTTCCTCTGTTTGCGCGAAAGCCGCACTGTGATTCTGGGAGAATATTCTCGGCGACACTAGGTATTATTCTATTTAGTAGAATCCTAGCGAAGATTTTGCCTGCAATGGAGAGCAACGTGATTCCCCTGTAGTTTGAGCAGTCTGATTTCTCGCCTTTGTTTTTGTACAGGGTGATGATGGTGGCATCACGAAGATCCTGAGGCAGTTTACCTTGGTCCCAACAAAGCTTGAAAAACTCATGCAGTTTGGCATGCAGAGTTTTGCCGCCAGCCTTCCAGACTTCTGGGGGGATTCCATCCATACCTGCTGCTTTGCCACTTTTCAGTTGTTCGATTGCCTTATATGTCTCATCCAGGGTGGGAACCTCATCCAGCTCTAGCCTTAGGGGCTGTTGAGGGAGCTGGAGCAGGGCGGAATCTTGGACTGAGCGGTTGGTACTGAAAAGAGATTGGAAGTGTTCTGACCATCGGTTGAGGATGGAGATCTTGTCGCTGAGGAGGACTTTGCCGTCTGAGCTGCGCAGCGGGCTTTGGACTTGGGGTGAGGGGCCGTACACAGCCTTTAGAGCCTCGTAGAAACCCCTGAAGTCGCCAATGTCCGCGCTGAGCTGTGTTCGTTTGGCGAGGCTAGTCCACCACTCATTTTGGATCTCCCGGAGTTTGCGCTGAAGATGGCTGCATGCGCGACGGAAGGCTTGTTTTTTTCTCTGGACAGGACGGCTTTGTAAGGTGAGCCTGGTGGGCAGCTCGCTTCTTTGCCAGCAGCTCCTGGATTTCCTGGCTGTTTTCGTCAACTCAGTCCTTGTTTTTCCTGGAGGAGAAGCCCAGTACCTCTTCAGTGGATTGCAGTATGGTAGTCTTCAACTGATCCCAGAGGGTTTCAGGGGACGGGTCCGGGAGGCGGGTTGCAACGTCGAGCTTTGCTTTGAGGTTTGCCTGGAAGTTTCCTCTCGCTTCGTCTGACTGCAGTTTTCCAACATTGAACCTCTTTCTGGGGGCTTTATTGTTCCTGGGCTTTGGCTTGAAGTGAAGGTTGAGCTTGCAGTGAACCAGCCGGTGGTCAGTGTGGCATTCCGCGCTAGGCATGACCCTGGTGTGGAGCACATCTTGTTTGTCACTTTCTCGCACCAGGATGTAGTCCAGGAGGTGCCAGTGTTTGGATCGGGGATGCATCCAGGTGGTCTTAAGGCTGTCCCTCTGCTGAAAAAGGGTGTTTGTAATGACAAGCCGCTGTTCTGCGCAGAGCTCCAACAGGAGGCGCCCATTGTCGTTGCACTTGCCGACGCCATGCTTGCCCAGGATTCCTGGCCAGGTTTCTCCATACATAAATACCACAACGGCTGAGCAGCAAAGATGCAATAGAGCTCATGTCTTCACTAGAGGGATGGATGTTATTATCTTAGCTTTCCTGACTTTATTTATCTGCTTTTACTGCTACTTTTCCTTGAGGTCTGGTTTATACATCTACTCTCTCCTCCGCATCACGAGACCCCTTGAACTAAGGAATCTTTACATCAAGTTTCCTGATGCTGCTGGCGAAGTATGGAAAAATTGATGCCAGTGTTTATGCAATACACTTCATTTCAAGCCAATAAGATGCTGCAAGGTGATCATTGCTACAGCTGTGCTGCAGAACTACCTGAAGCAGCATTGCAGTACTGATCCTCCAATGGAAGATCAGGATCAAGCAGATGTGCCCATGGCTGAGGCAGGCATTGACCAATGAGGACTTGCACAAAAGTTGCTTTCACATTGCAGCAATTCAACTAGATGGGATGCATTTAAATATGAATGTATTCATTATGGCTTATTTTTTCTTTCATAATGCTTGTTTTGTACAAAATTAAAAGCGTGTGCAGCAAAATTAAATGAGTGACTAAACCAGGGCTGGTTTAAAATGTAGTTTGTGGTGATTAAAATACTCACACTCATGAATATTCAAATGACAAAACATTTATTTTTTACTTATCATTGTTCACCATGGCTATTAATCACAGTTGTCTCACTATGGTATCTTTTTTGAATCATAGCTCTCTCTTCCAACTTCATATCCAATTCAACCTGTAGAATTCTCATTTTCATTTCATGTTCTTCCTTCAGTTATTTCATTTTATGAAATTCTCGGTCTAACTTTTCATGCATGGTCAACTTTTTAGTTCTCTACTGTAAGGTGGTGGTAGCATCTTCTCTCAGGGATGCTGTTGCAGATGTGGAGGGCACACACTCAGTTCCAACCTGTTCAGATTCCCTTCCTCTGGAAAAAGAACACCATTAGAAGCACAAATAAACTCATAGTCCTTAGAGTGAAAGAACAATAAAGATTGACACAGAGAGTGGAATATATTTACCAAAGGAAGTAACCACTTCTGGTCTATTTTCCATTTGTGTTCAGTTCTTCATCTGAGCTGTCAAAATGGCCAACGTCTGGTATTACCATCCAGAGGTTGCTGGTGCTCTATTATTCCAGACAGCAAGTCAGTCTTGTCTTTTATTTTGGTGGTCCACCACCAGTATTAAATTGCTCTCTTCTGATCTCTGCATTCAATCTTTTTTAAAGCTAGTTTAAGGTTCTACCACTGAGTCTATAAAGGTAGTTATCATTCAAGTGATGTCACAAAAATATGAATATGAAAAATATGAAATACTAATAATAATGAAGATATCTCACCTGATGTTGTACTGTTCTTGTGGTTACATTTGCATTTATTTCATAGCAAATTTCGGCTCAAGCACTCTTTATTTAGCTCAGTAGCAGTAGTGTGGTTTTTACGTTCAATAACTGGATGGTTTGACACGTTTTAGTAGGATTTTTTTATTACTCACTGAAGTTTTTTGAACAAATTCTTTTTGCCTCTGCCATTGTTTTGTCTCAAGATTCACACCAGTAATGATGTTTTCTATTCCATTCTGAGTTTTTTTTATAAGCGCAATTAGACCAACAGCATGTGCTCATGTTTCACCTAATCAGGCTTATCCCAGGTGTTCTCATTTAGGCTTACTTGCCTTACTCCAAGACACAATAGTCTCTGACTATGTCAAATTTAAGCCACCTTCATGAAAGCTACTTAAATGCTTTAGCTTAACTAGTACACTTTAAGGCCTACGCCTGCCTTGTGTCTGTGAAACCGGCCATTATGAAATAGTATCACATTGGTTTGGCTTAAGTAAAGCATTCAAGAGATTAACTGGAAATAAAATTATTTGTGGCCTGTGTAATTCCTTATTTTTTCTCTTGATGTAGGGAATTCTTGGATGACTCAACTTCTCAGCATTAATGAGGTGCACCACAGTGAACAGATACATCTTCAGAGCTGCATGAAGACTTGAGTCCATATCTCTGTGGATTTCCATTCTAACCTGTTTTATTTGAAGACAAAGTGAAATTCATGGTCTGTGGGGAATTTTTTCACATGAAAAAAATTTCAGAGATTGGCATAGCAAAAGAGCAAAGTGAAGGACGTTAATTGCTATTTGAAAGAGTTTTGTTTTTATTGAAGAATTGACAGCACTAATTTCTTTTTCATGACCACAATGGTGTAGTTCTCGGTTTCCCAAAGTGCAAAAATAAGATAAAGTTGATCAGGGTAATTTAAAACATGCTCCATTTGTCGATTCCAAATTGTGGATGATCTTGCAACATTTTTGAGTGTAAACTTGTTAACTTTCCCATTAATGTATTAATTAATATTTATGCCTTCATGGTTCTGTAGTGTCGTGAGAAAGGTTTTGTGATGAAATATTGTTCATATATTAATAACATTTCATATTTCAATTTGATGCAGATATTTGAAGATTTGTATCTTTAGGATAAATTCAGGTAAATTTGTCTTAGTCTATAAAATGGGATTGTTGTCTATCAGCTGGATGTCATGGTCTTATGAGTAGCTCCTCTCAGTCCCTGGCAAATGAGAGTTCTGCTACATGAAATGGAAGGTTGTAATATTGTCTGGTGTGCGACAGAGAAGATCCATCCCATTACTGGTTTGATAACTACTGAATGGATGGCTGTCCATATGTGACCTAGGGAATCTTGGTGAAAACCAAACCATTCAACTCCTTTTCAGTGTGAGTGCATAAATCATCCAACGTTTCTTACTAATCCAAGGTAAATTCAACACTGAATCAAATATTGACTCTCGTGTCCTGATTACACAGAACCGTTGGGCTGTGAAAATTTCACATGGAGTTTGAAAACCAGCAGTGGATCTTGCAGTAACCACCAGAACAAATCAAAAGAGTTGCTGTTAACTTGTCCAGTTTATTACTTGTATTGTGAACTATTGTGTTAAAGTTCCTGAGGCACTTTTTGTTCACTGAACAACCCAGTAGCAATACTTATGTGAGATGTGTTGACTTCTGGAGTACAATGTAATATTGTTTTAATCTGAAATTGATGCATAGAATATGAACTCAACAAAATATATCCACCACTGTAAATAGTAGAGCAGTGTTTATTATTAACATAATTCCTATTAACACTTCACTTTTGCAATAGAGATTAAGTATCGATAAGAAAATTCAGGTGACAGTAAAGGAAAGCAAACACCTTGTGTAGAACATAGAGTTTATTTATTGAAGTGTTTACATATTTGTTTAATATATGTGTAGTTTGAATGTAAAACTAAAATTGCTGGAAAGGTGATAAAAAAGTAAATAATGCTAGAAAAATGTGGTTGAACTGCTGACAAGGCAGGAAAAGACCAGGTAATGGTCTCTTATTTCCAGTGAAGCAAGAATCTATCCTTACTTTCTCAAGGCTATCTGTGGAACTGCTTTAGTGAAAATCTGTGATCTTTCAAGAATAGTTATAAAATGTAGCAAGTTCATTGCCTTGAGAACAAGTTCCAGAGGCACAAGAGACAGTAGATGCTGGAATCTAGAGCAAAAATAAAATCTGCTGGGGGAGCAGCTTCAGTGGGAGAAAAGAATTGCCAACCTTACTGGTCAGGCCTTGGCTTGGGAAGATTACGTAGAATTCTGCAACAAAGCAAAACAGGCCTGGTAGTTCATGTTGGTATTAATGCTCCACAAAAGCCTCCTTAGTTCATCTCATCCAATCAATGTCCCTATCCCCACACCTTGTTTATTTCTGGATTCCCATTATAGTCTGAGAAGTATCATTTCCCTATGTATGTTCATCTTTGCTGCATGACCACAATACTTACTGAAATGAACACCCTCCCTCACCCACCCAAGTGTGTATTTATAGGAAATGATAGAAAAAGAGTCCTTGCACTTGGCTTAATTTGATGTGTAATTTGTTTTGTTGTTTATTATAAGGCTTTCATCCCTATTCTCTCATCCCTATTTGTATTTGGGTGTGATTATGGATTACTGTTCAAATTTTCATGGTCATTTGGTGTCAGTGAAGAATCTGGAGTAGAAGTTTGCTATAGCTGTCAAAACCATTTGTTTGCTAATTCTCAAAACCATTTTGAAGTTGTGTTCAGCTCATTAGTGACACTCACCTTTATGGGTTCAAGCCCATTCTCGGAGATTTCATCCAGAGTGACGGTCGGGTTTTATAGTGATGGTTCATGCACTGACTGAGGAGTCTTCTGGATGATTTATTAAACTGATGTTCATCAGTCCTTGGCATATAAAATATTTTGCAGTACTAGTTTGGGGAGTTCTTTCAGAAAACTGTCAAATATATGTGACCCAGTGGTATAATAAGTAGAGCCATTGCTTCTCAGCTCCAGAGAACTAGGTTCAATCCTGACCTCCCACATCCCAAAGACATAAGAACATAAGAAATAGGAGCAGGAGTAGGCCATCTGGCCCATTGAGCCTGCTCCACCATTCAGTAAGATCATGGCTGATTTGATCATTGACTCAATTCCACTACCTGCCTTTTTCCCTTGATTCCTTTTTTATGTAAAAAAAACTATCTAACTGAACTTCAAATATATTTAATGAAGTAGCCTCAACCAATTCCAGAAATACACTACTGTCTGGGAAAAAGTTTTTCCTCATCTCCGTCTTAAATTTACTCCCCTGAATCTTGAGGCTGTGTCCCTTAGTTCTGGTCTCACCTACCAGGGAAAACAATTTCCTGCCTCTATCTTATCTATCCCTTTCATAATTTATATGTTTCTATAAGATCTCCTCTCATTCTTCTGAATTTGAGTGAGTATAATCCCAGACGATTTAGTATCTTTTCATAGGTCAACCCTCTCATCTCCAAGATCAACCTGGTGAACCTCTTCTGTACTGCCTCCAAGGCCAATATATTCTTCCTCAAGTCTGGAGACCAGAACTGCACACAGTACTTCAGGTGCGGCCTCACCAATACCTTGTATAGTTGCAACATGACCTCCCTGCTCTTGAATTCAATTCCTCTAGTGATGAAGGCCTTCTTAAATAACCTGTTGTACCTGCAACCCAACTTTTTGCAATTGGTCCTCTCTATTTTAAATGTCTCGCTATTTTAACTTTTATGACAGCTTCAAGCATTTTTCAAACTACAGACATTATGCTAACTGGCTGATAGTTACCCATCTTCTGCCTACATTCCTTTTTAAAAAGTGGCATGACATTTGCTGTCTTCCACTCTGCCAGCACCTGCCCAGAATCCATAGAATTTTGGTAAATGACTACCAATGCATCGACTATAACTCCCTCCATTTCCCTCAGTACCCTAGGATGCATCCCATCAGGACCAGGGAATTTGTCTGCTTTCAGTCCCATTAGTTTGCTCATCACCATCTCTTTTGTAACAATTATTTTAATCGAGCCCCTCACCTCCATTCGCATCCCTATCACCACTCTTTGGCATGCTGGACGTGTCTTTCACCTGAAGACTGACACAAAATATCTGTTCAATGTCTGTCATTTCCTCATTACTCTATCAATTTCCTTTTCTCATTTTCCAAGGGACCTATGTTGACTCTAGTCACCCTCTTCCGTTTTATATATTTATGAAATTTTTTGCTATCTGTTTTTATATTTTGTGCTAATTTACCTTCATAATCCTTCATCCCTTGCCTTATTTCCCATTTAGTTGTCTCTTGTTGCCTTTTAAAGTTTTCCCAATCCTTCAGTTTCCCACTACTCTTGGCTTCTTTGAACATGAGGTTTTAATTTTATACTTTCTTTTACTTCTTTAGTTAACCAAGGCTGGCTCTTCCCTCTCTTACTGCCCTTATTTTTAAACAGGAATATATTTTTGTTGAGCACTGTTAAAAATCTCTTTGAAAGTCTTCCACTGTTCCTCAATGATTCTGCCAACTAGCCTGTGCTCCCAGTCCACATCCCTCATCCTGTTGTAGTCTCCCCTGTTCAAGCATAATACACTAGTTGTAGATCTATTGTACCCTCCATCTGTATGAGAAATTCAATCATACTATGATCGCTTTTTCAAGAGGGTCCTTAATTACTAGATCATTAACTAGATCATTAATTTTACCTATCTCATTGCACAAAATAGGATTCTCCCTTGATGGTTTCTTAACATGCTGCTCAAGAATGCTAGTTTAATTGGTCACTATAAATTATTCCTAGTGTGCAGGTGGAGGTAGAATCTGGGGAAAGTTAATGGAAGCATAGACAGAATTTTTTTTAAAAACTTGATTAATATAGGAATGGTGCAAGTGGATGCTTAACAGTTAGTGCCAATTCAATGAAGGGGTTGTTTCAGGGCTGTATCCTCCATGAATCTCTCATCAGATGCCAGCAAAGTATGGGATCTCATTGTTTATCTCCTCGCTGATTTTGGTGCCCCTTGTTATCTAAGAGTTTGCCTCTTCTAATCAATAGTGACTACACATTTCCATCGTGGACCATCCCAAATTTATTTTGCTTAGTCAAATATTTCTGGTACCCAACTTCCTGTCAGCTCACAGTGATTACACTGGATACTTGACGTGTCCCATTCTTTGTGCCCCCTCCCCCCCTTATGTTAACTTTCTGAATTAGCACCCAAGACTTTGTATCATTGGAGCTAATTCCTTGCTGCAGAACCAAGGGGGTTGCAATGTTGGGATTAGCCTCATGAGGTCTGCTTTATTGTGGAATACAATTGTAAATCTCTCTGCATGAAACTCTTAAGGCAAGGCTTCTCCAATGCCAATATTGATAATGTCTTTGGCTGAGGAGAACAAAATGGAGATACATTTACTTCAGTGACGTGTTCAATGCTACTATGTTAACATGTTAGTGCTGCACAGGCTGTTTGTTACTTCAGTTGAGTCTGCTTGGTCAAAATGCTGGACCTTCCTGTCAAACAGAGACTCAATCTGTTCAGTGGCAGGTTCATCAACACCTTGACAGACTGGGGAGGTCAATAAAGGGCCTTGGTAGCATCCAAAAGCAAGGAATAGTGGGCATGATGAACAAAGTCCCTTCAAGTTCAATTTTATTATCTGCTGTACATATTATGGCTTGGCTTCACGATTGAAGATTTAGGAAGGGGGTTTCCACATCTGCTGCAGGCTCGCTGGTGACTGACGGGGCCAATGTGGGTCAGACATGCCCGGCCACATCGGCTGCAAGGGAAATTCTGTTCTGGGTTTGGTTCTGTAGCTTCACAGTTCTTCCTCCAGCTCCTTTTGTCCTGCTTGCGTTCTTGAAGGAGGAGATAGACTAGTGAATGGTGTGATGCCAGGCCATGCAATCACAGGCTAGAGCAGACTACTGGCAATGGTCAATGTGACAGGCACCAAGGTATTTCATCAGACAGTCCTTGTACCTCTTTTTCAGAGCCCCTCTGTCATGGTGCCCAGTGGAGGGTTCGCCTTACAGCACAATCTTAGGCAGGTGATGATCCTCAATCCTAGAGATGTGCTCTGCCCAGCATAGCTGCACATTCAACAGCATGGTCTTGATGCTGGTAACCTCTGTCTGTTCAAGGAATTCAGTGTTGGTGATGAAGTCACTCCAGCGGGCGTTGAGAATGGTGTGGAGGCAGTGTTGGTGGAACTGCTCAAGGAGTTGTAAGTGGTGACAGCAGGTGACCCACAACTCGGAGTCATACAGGAGGGTGGACAGTACAACAGCTCTGTACATACTGATCTTTGTGCCTTTCTTCAGATGCATGTTGTTCTAAACTCTTCGGTACAGCCTGCTGAATACACTGTTTGCCTTTGCCAGTTTGTTGTCAACCTATTTATCGATCTTGGTATCTGACGAGATGGTGCACCCCAGGTTGCTGAACTGGTGGATTGTCTTGCCAATGGTAATGCAGGGAGGGTGGTACTCTTCCTGAGGTGCAGGGTGATGAGAATTTCTGTCTTATTCAAGCTGACTTCGACAGCCTTCGCAAAGCAGGATGTTGTATGCTGCAGCATCATTGGCAAAGATTAGCTCTCAAGTGAGTTGCTCCAATGTCTTGCTGTGGAACTGTAATTGTCTCATGTCGAACAGGGTGCCATCAATGTGGTATCAGATATAGATACTGTCCTCATCATCAGGGTCTTCTGTGGCTCTTTGGAGCACATGGTGAAGAGAGTTGGCACAAGGACAGTCTTGCTTTACACAGTTACCTGTGCTGTGAGAATGGCTCGGAGAGGTCGTTGTGTTTGACTTGGCCACACTAATCTTCATGTAGCTGGATGATCAGGCTGAAGAACCTTGAGAGGCATCCAGTTGTTCCATGATTTGCCATAAACCTTTCCTGGTCACAGTGTCGAACACTTTGGTAAAGTTGACAAATGTCATGTACAGTGCCAGTTCTGTTTCTTACACCTGGAACTGCTTGAGAACATATACCATGTTGATGGTGCTCCAGTTGCTCTAAAGCCCTACTGACTCTCTGGGAGGTGGTCTTTTGCAGTGATTGATGGACACCAGTCTGTTCAGGAGTACTCTTGTGAGGATTTTTCCTGCGATGGAGAGCAGAGTTATCACCCGGTAGTTGGAGCAGTCGGACTTTTCTCCCTTGTTCTTGCACAAGGTGATGTTGACTGCATCACTGAAGTCCTTGTACCCAGCAGCAGTCAAAAAACTACTGGAGTTTGAGGTATATAAATGCTGAGCTCCCATTGCTTTCAAACCTCTGGTGGAATTCCATCGACTCCTGTTGCCTTACCACTTTTCAGCTGCTCTGTGGCCTTGAGGGTCTCATTTAGGGTTGGATTCTTGTCTAGTTCTGTTTTCTCTGGCAGTTGTGGGATACGATGAATTGTTGAGTCTTGGACCATATGGTTGGCTGAAGAGAGCCTGGAAATGTTCCGACCACTGGTTCAGGATGGACATCTTGACTGTGTAGAGTGCCTGGCTGTCTGAACTGTGCAAGGGGCTCTGGACCTAGTGCGAAGAGCTGTATACCGCCTTCGGGGCTTCACTGGTGTCTGTACAAAGCTGAATTCTCTCTGCGAGGTTGGTCCACCACACGTTCTGAATCTCTCAAAACCTGCGCTGGAGATTGCTGCATACAAGGCGGAAAAAGGCTGAGCAAAGTGTGCCAATCTCCTCTTTGACAGCAATGGTTGTTTTCATCATCTAATCAGTCTTGGATCTTTGTGGGAAATCCTAGGGCTTCTTCAGAGGTCTGCAGGATGATAGTTTTTAGGTGTTCCTAAAGCTCTTCTAGAGAGGGGTCTGTGGGGAAACTGGGATCCTCAAGCCTTGACTGAAGATTTGCCTGGAAGTCAGCTTTCACTTCAATTGACTAAGAGATTGTCAACCTGGAACATCTTCCTTGGAGCACCTCCTCTCTTTGGCTTGGGTTTAAAGTAGAGACTGAGTTTACAGCTGAAAAGATGATGGTCCGTATGACACTCTGTGCTGAGAAAGATGTCTACGCCCAGCTAAAATAGCAGAGTGCACACACAATACACAGCACATATTTATTTTAAATAATACTTTATGTATGAAAATTTTTAGATGATTTACTCAGTTACAGGATACTGTTCATCAATCCCTCAGACTGTGGGAGAGGCTATTTTCCAGCCTGGCATTCCTGATTTTAATGCTCCTGTATCACCTCCTTGATAGTAGTGGGTCAAAGATACCGTGTGCTGGATGGAAAGGGTCCTCTATAATTTATTGATCCTTGTATTTAAGCAACACTCCTGATAAATATGATCAATAGAGGAAAGAGAAACTCAGATGCTTTGATGATCTTCTGTGTAGACATCTGGTCCAATGCTTTGGCTGCATTATTGTTGGCATGGTAGTTACAGACAGGACACTCCTAATTGTGTTCCTGTAAATGTTGTCAACATGTTCTACTACTGTGCCTTCCTGACTAATTTGGTGGGTCTAGGATGGGTTGTCCATTTTATGCACACCAAGGAATTTTGTGCTGTCCACGATGTGTAATGTAAAATTGTGAACCTTTGTCTTGTCCATTGAGACTTACATAATTTTGCGCTGCCTAACCACTTCTCTATAAGCAGACTCAGCATTGCTGCGAATGAGACCAACTGCAACCTTGATGGTTCTGTTTCAACTGAATCTCGCAGTCCCTTCATTTGTGGTACCAAGGACTGCTTCCTCCAGCATGAGAGTTGACCTGAGGAAGGGTTTTTAAATGATGTCCAGGTATGAAAAAAGTAGATGTAGAGAATCCAAAACCAGGAACCATAGTTACAAGCTAGTCATTAATTATCTAATAAAGAATGCAGCAAAATATTGTTAAGTGCTGAAAATGTGAAACTTACTCTCATAGAAGTTCAATAATCTTGGATGCATTTGAAGGGAAAGGTAAATAGCAACCTGCCGGACAAATCTAAAGATGCAGTTATGGTATTGTCCAAAGGGTGTGTGATGTATTAACATAGACAAATTAGGGAAATTCTGCTTCTCTGCTATGAATTGTGCATTCCATTTTTGTAAAAGCAAACTAGTTTTGCATACTCAAACCGACTAAAGATTTCACTGATGTTTTTTGTTGCTAAGTGCAGATGATTGTACTGCCTGATTGAAGTCAAATGCTTGCATGATCTTGCACATTTTGTAAGCTGCTGAATCCAAGATTTTGCTTGAATATTAACTGATTTTATGTACTATATATTTTTAAATAAATAAACTCCTGAGCCTAGGCTGAATTCTTTGTCTTGTTATACAAGGTGCTTCCCCGCCATCTTCTCAAATCTATAGCTGTTAATCATGTGTTCACATGAAGTTTTTAATTATCAAACCTTGTACCTTGCTTTTAAATTGTTATTTTAAGTTTCAAACAGGGTTGTGCAATTATTTCGGCCTGTTTTAGTTTCAAATTACCATATTTTTGTTTTTTAACAAAGCAGGTACCCCCCCCCCTTGCGCGTTATATGAATCTGCGTTAGACAAGAATATTTTCACATATTGAAAATGCGCACAATTTAAAGCGAGAGAGAGAGAGAGAGAGAGAGAGAGAGTTGGGTACGTACAAAATGGCAAAATTCAAAATTTTGATTTTGGGATAATCTCTTTGGCCTGAGTGCCACGGTATTCTGAGAAACAGGATATTCTGGCACGGGCACTACACCTTATCAATGATAATTGCCCAGACCCATCCCCTGAGGGAGGAGATTAATATATCAAGTGCCTCTGATCTGAGACAACATTCGGATAATTCTGCCTTATGGCATCAGTTTAATCATCCTCATTGCATCAAATCAAACTATAAATTTCTCAATTGCACACTATTTTAACAAGATATGGTTTCTATTAAAGGAAGACTTTTTAAATCATGACAGAATTAAACTTGGAGTATCATCCATATAATGGGTGATTGACACCTCTGGGGGAAGTTGAATAGGCGTAAATCGTGGAAGATTAACTGGCAAATAGTGGGACTATAGAAATTGTTTAGTCTCATGTCCCAAGTAAATGCAAATTGCTCGAGTGAGAATGTAGAATACTACACCCACATGGTATATGCGTGTGCACACTAAACTAAAATATTTTACTCAATTTTTGATTTTCTTCATGTTATATGCGTGTACACATATGAATGAAAATACAGTAGTCTGATAATATGAACTTCACAGATACAATGAAATTAGTGAAATGGAGGGTGATATCTGATAAAAGTACACATTTAGAACCATAAAAGCATATTTTTTCTCTGAATGGAAAGTGGTACAAAATTCAACTGAAAAGTAAGTGACTATTTATGGATTATAACACTAATCTCTGTCGTCTTGGAACATATCTCTTTTCATTGGAAGTCAATTTTAACCTGCACCAATCTTAGCAAGAAAATGGTCAATTGAAATGAAATGTCACAAAAATCTCCCTCTTCAGCCATCCTCTAGGGGTGTGAGTGAAGGACTAAGCCAATGCAGTCCACATTACTTATGAGCAGTCCAGTAGAGAATCCTCCAACTATTAACAGAATTACAGCACAGGACCTTCAGCCCACCAGGTAGTGGCAACGCATATATACCTACCAAACAAACACTCCCTGCTTCATAACCCTCTTTTTCTTCCATCCCTCGGCCTGTCTGAATCTCTTAAATGCCACTAATGTTTCAGCCTCCCCCACTATCCTGGCAAGGCATTTCAGGTACCCACACTTGGTGTAAAAACAATATCCCTCCTATCTGCCCTGAACTTTCCTCCCCTCACTTTGTAAAGATATCCTTGCTACACCCAAGGTGCTGGCTATTTGCCTTTATCTATGCCTCTCATCCTCCTTCACTTCAAAGAGAAAAGCTCTCATCTCTGCTAGCTTTGCCTCATAAGAAACATTTTCCAATCCAGGCAACATCCTGGTAAATCTCCTCTGCACCCTCTCCATAGCTTTTATGTACTTCCTGTAAAGAGGTAACCAGAACTGAACACAATATTCTCTAAGTGTGGTCTCACCAGAGAATAAATCGGAGCTGAAACATTACCTCACAATTCCTGAACTCATTTCCCCGATGAATGAAGCCCAGCATACCATAGACTTTCTTAACTATCCTATCAACCTCTGCAGAAGTCTTGCGAGATCTATGGTTTTTGAACGCAAGGTCCCTGTTTTTTCACACTGCTGCCTGCAGGAGATTCAACCCTTGTGCTCACACCTCCTCTCTCACCATGGTCTGGGGCATAAGCAGGCCATTCAAGTGAAGCAACACTTCACATACATCCAGAGGACTTATTTACTGCATCCGATGCACCCTTTGTGGCATTCTTTACATCAGAGAGACTGTTCGCAGACGGGGAGATCATTTCGCAGAGCACCTCCTCTCCATTTGTAACCACAGCAACCTCCCAGACCCACATGTCTCTCCATGGCCTCCCAGACCATCAGCAAATTGGAGGAACAACACCTTATTTTCTGTATGGGCACCCTCCAGCCAGATGGCATTAATATTGTCTACTGCCTTCCACTAAACCAGTTTGCCTTTCCTTTCCCCCTCCCCTCTTCCTGTCTTTCCAGTTCTTCCACCCACCCACCCCTCCCCTGATTGCTGCTGTCCCCTCCCTCCTTTCTCCACCCATCATCTCCTGCCATTGCCACCCCTCCCCCTCTTTTGTTCAGATGCATGCCAGCACTTGCTCATACTTTGATGAAGTACTCAAGTCCGAAACATTGATTAATCTTTACCTTTGCCACATGAAGGACATTGTCTAACCTGCTGAGCTTCTCCAGCATTTTTACGATTTACTGTTAACCATGTACTCAGCCTTCAAGTTTGACCTTCCAAAATGCATCACCTCATACTTACCTGGATTGAACTTCATCTGCCACTTTTCTGCTGAACTCTTCATCCTGTCTATATCCTGTTGTAACCTACGACAACCTTCAACACTATCCACAAGACCTCCAACCTTCGTATCAAGATATAGGAGTAGAAGTAGGCCCATTGAGTCAGCTCCACCATTCTAATCATAAGCTGATCCATCCTCCGACTTAGCCCCACTTCCCAACTTTCTCCTCGTAACCCTTGATACCCTGATGAATCAAATAGCTATGAATTTCTGTCTTTAATCCACCTCACATGGCAACAAATTCCACGAACTCATGATCCTCTGAGTAAAGAAATGTTTTCTTGTCTGTTTTAAATTGACAACCTTATAGTGAAGTTGTGTCCTCCTGTCTTAGAATCTCCTACCATGGAAAACATCCTTTCTACATGTACTCTGTCCAGGCCTTTTAGCATTTGAAATTCCTCCATTAGGTCCCCCACTCGTCCTTCTGTATTCC
This sequence comes from Narcine bancroftii, assembly GCF_036971445.1. Taxonomy (NCBI): domain Eukaryota; kingdom Metazoa; phylum Chordata; class Chondrichthyes; order Torpediniformes; family Narcinidae; genus Narcine; species Narcine bancroftii. Next base: position 88,836,963 of record NC_091472.1, on the reverse strand, counting down.
AACAAATACAGTCCAAGAGTCAACAATTGTCTCTCATGTTCTAAACCTTTTATTCCTGGTAAGGCTCCCAAAACTGCACACAGTACTCCAAGTGAGGTCTCATCAGTGATTTTTAAAGTATCAACATTACATCCCTGCTCTTATTCTGTGTGCTTTTCCTCTAAAAATTAATGTCAAATTGCATTTGCTTTCTTCACCACTTACTCAACCTGGAGGTTAACTTTTAAGGTATCCTCAAGGACACCCAAGTCTCTACACCTCAAATTTTGAATGTTCTCCTCATCTGAATTGTCTATTTCTTCTACCAAAGTTTCACCATACACTTTCCAACACAGTATTTCATTTGCCACTCCCTTGCCCATTCTCCCAATCTATTCAAGTCTCTCTGCAGCTTTTTGGTATCCTTAGCACTACCTCCCCTGCAACCTAATTGCCATCATCTGCAAAGTTGTACAAGACATTGGTGAGGCCAAATTTGGAGAATTGTGCAGTTTTGGTCACCTAATAGAACAATACAGCATCGTACAGACCCTTCCTAAAAAGATGTACTCGACCCTCCCTGCCCCACAATCATCTATTTTTCTTTCATCCACATGACTGTCTAAGAGTCTCTTAAATGCCCTCAATGTTTCAGTTTCCACCACAATCCCTGGCAAGGCATCCAGGCTCCCACAACTCTGTAAAAAAAACTTGCCCCCCCCTTAACTTTGTACATATATCCTCTAGTGTTTGCTGATCCTGCCCTGGGTAACAGGCACTGGTTGTCCACCTTATCTATGCCTCTCAATCTTATAGGCCTCTATCAAGTCTCCTTTCAACCTTTTATGCTCTGCAAAACTTACCTCATCAGACTTATTTTCCAATCCAGGCAACATCCTGGTAAAGATATAAACAAAATAGAGAGAGTGCAGAGAAGGTTCACGAGAATGTTGACAGGATTTCAGGGTCCGAGTTACAGGGAAAGGTTGTGCACACTGGGGCTTTTTTCTCTGGAGCGTAGAAGATTGAGAGGGGACTTGATAGAGGTGATTTTAAAAGGGACAGACAGAGTAAATGTGGATAGGCTTTTTCAATTAAGAAAGGGGGAGATTCAAACTAGAGGACATGGTTTAAGATTGAAGGGGGAAAATTATAAGGGGAACATAAGGGGAAATTTCTTTACGCAGAGGGTGGTGGGGATGTGGAATGAGCTTCCGGCAGACGTGGTCGAGGCGGGATCATTGGTTACATTTAAGGAAAGACTGGATCGTTACATGAATAGGAGGGGACTAGAGGGGTATGGACCGGGTGCTGGTCAGTGGGACTAGGAGGGTGGGGATTTGCTACGGCATGGACTAGTAGGGCCAAACTGGCCTGTTCTGTGCTGTAAGTGGTTATATGGTTAAATCTCCTCTGCATCCGCTCCATAGCTTCAACATCCTTCCTATAATATTACCAGAAGTGAACACAATGCTCTAAATGTGGTCTTACCAGAGATTTGTAGAGTTGCAACATTACCTCTCTACTCCTGAATTCAATTCCCCATTAATGAAGCGCAACATCCCATAGGCCATCTCATCTATCCTATCAACCTGTACAGCGACCTTGAGGGATGTATGGATTTGCAAGCCAAGGTACCTCTGTTCATCCACACTCTTAATCTTGTACTCAGCCTTCTGGTTAATCCTGCCAAAATGTATCACTTCACATTTATTTGGAGGCCAATTTATTATTCTATCTATTTATTTAATTAATTATTTTTCTGGGTTGATTTTGGAAGTTGGGTGTGGGCCTAATGTGACATTGGTCGGGCGGTAGAATTTAAAAAGGGAAGGACAGCTTACCTTGCTGTTCACTTGGTGAGGAGCCTACAGCCAGGTGAATCTGGTGACTGCTGGTAATTGATTATTGTGGGGAGGGATTAATTGGGAAATTAAGAAAATTAGCAGTAACCAATAAAAAGGAGGGCTAGATAAAGGAGAAGCCCAGTGAGTGAGTTGCCTAGTGAAGAAGAGGGACTTCAAGGCTTTGGCATGAGAGGTTGGGGTAGAGCTTGTTCGCATTAGGGTATGGCTGGTTTAGTTATTTATTTGTTTCTTTTGCACTTGAAGAGGAGAGAGAATGAGTGGGTGTGAGGGCAGTTTGCTGTTCTCACTGTCAGATGTGGGAGGTCCTGGAGTCTTCTAGCCTCCTGGATGTCCATATCCGCGCCAGGTGTGCTGAGCTGCGGCTTCTCAGAGACTGCGTTAAGGAATTGAAGCTGCAACTCTATGACCTTGCCCTGGTCAGGGAAAATGAGTAAGTCATAGATAAGAGTTACAGCCAGGTGGTCACATCAGGGCTGCAGGAGGAGGATAAGTGGGTCACAGTTAAAAGAGGGAAGAGTAAGATGCTAGAGAAAACCCCTATGGCTGTAACCCTCAATAATAGGTACTCCTCTTTGAGTACTGTTGTGGGGGAGGGGGACAGCAACAGTGACTGTACCTCTGGCACAGGGTCAGCCTCTGTGGCTCAGAAGGGAAGGGAAAGGAAGAGGAGGGCAATAGTCATGGGGGACTCAAAAGTTAGGAGGACAGATAGGCGATTCTGTGGACACAGTAAGGAGAACCAAATGGTGGTTTGCCTCCCTGGTTCCATGGTCTGGGATGTTGCTGTTCATGTCCAAGATATCCTAAAATGGGAGGGATATGAGCCAGAGATCATGGTACATGTAGGTACTAACGATGTAGGGAGGAAGAGAGAAGAGGTCCTGAAAAGTGAGTACAGGGAGTTATGAGGAGAGCTGAAAAGGACCACGAAGGGAATAATCAAGGGATTACTGCCTGTGTCATGTGACAAGTGAGAGCAGGAACAGGATGAAGTGGAGGATGAATGTGTGGCTGAAGGGGTAGAGCAGGGGGAAAAATTCAAGTTTCTGGATCACTGGGATATTTTTTGGGGGGAGGTGGGACCTGCACAGGTTGCACTTGAATCCCAGGGGGACCAGGATCCTGGCAGGGACATTTGCTAAGGCTACTCAGGAGACTTCAAACTAGAATGGTTGGTGGAAGGGAACCAAGTGAAGGAGAAAGCAAGGAGAAGGTTAAATTGCAAACAAAGTTTGTAGACAGAGTTTGGGGGTGGTTAGGAAGGTGATAGAGAAGGAAGATGCTCTGTACAAAGATGGAGGGGAGATGATAGAAAATGAACACTTGTGAGTGAGAACAAGAGGAGCAAATTTGTAAGGAGGTAGCAGATATTAGTAATAAGCTCAGGGTTGTGATAGTAGATTTTAACTTTCCAATTATAGATTGGGAAACCCATTCTGTGAAAGGGCTGGATGGATTGGAATTTGTAAAATATGTGCAGGATAGTTTTTTTAGAGCAATACATAGAGGTACCAACTAGAGAAGGGGCAGTGTTGGATCTGCTGTTGGAGAATGAGATAGGGCAGGTGACAGAAGTATGTGTTGGGGAGCACTTTGGGTCCAGTGATCATAATACCATTAGCTTCAATGTACTTATGGAAAGGGATAAGTCAGGGTCAAGGTTTTTCAAGTGGGGGGTGGGGGGAGCTAGGTTTGAGAGATGAGAAAGGATTTACAAGGAGTGGATTGGGATAATGTTTTATGGGAAGGATGTAGTAGAGAAATGGAGGTCTTTTAAAGGTGAGATCTTGAGGGTTCAAAATCTTTATGCTCCTGTTAGGTTAAAAGGCAAGGTCAAAAGTTTGAGAGAGCCATAGTTTTCCAAGGGATATTGGAAACTAGGTTCAAAAAAAAAGGGAGACCTACAATAAATATAAGAAACAAGGAATAAAGGAGATGCGTGGAGAATACATTGAATGTATAAAGAATGTATAAAGAAGTTAGAAAAGATAAAAGAAGGTACGAGGTGGCTTTAGCAAGCAGGGTGAAAATAAATACAAAAGGTTTCTATAAATATGTTAATAGCAAAAGGAGAGTGAGGGATAAAATTGGTCCCTTAGAGAATCAGAACAGACAACTGTGTGTAGAGCCAAATGAGATGGGACAAAATTTTAAACAAGTTTTTTTTTTCTTTTTCTTTCGGTATTCACTAAAGAGAAGGATATTGAATTGTGCAGGGTAAAGGAAGCAAAGGAGTGTCATTATGGGAACTGTAGTGATTAAGAAAGAGGAAGTACTGGAGCTTTTGAAGCATATAAAGCTGGATAAGTCTCCAGGTCCTGTCCGGATTTTCCCCAGGACCTTGAGAGAAGTAAGTGAGGAAATACCAATGGCTCTGACAGTGGGTTTTTTTCAAATGTCATTAGAGATGGGCATAGTGCCGGAGGATTGGCATATTGCTAATGTGATTCCTTTATTTAAAAAGAGTTCAAGGAGCAAGGCCTGTAAGTTTGACATCTGTGATAGGCAAGTTAATGGAAAGCGTTCTTAGAGATAATATATATAAATACCTGGAGAGACAGGGTCTGATCAGGAACACTCAACATGGGTTTGTGCGTGAAAGGTCATGTTTGACCAATCTTGTTGAACTTTTTTGAAGAGGTGACTAGGAATGTTGATGAGGGGAAATTAGTGGATGTTGTCCATATTGTGTTTAGTAAGGCATTCAATAAGGTTCCACATGGAAGGTTAGTTAGTCAGGTGCTAGGTATTAACTTTGAGATAGTCCAATGCATTCAAAAGTGGCAGAAATGGAGATGCCAGAGAGATGTAGTGGATAACTGTTTGCCAGGCTGGAGGCCAGTAACAAGTGCTGTGCTTCATGGTTCTGCATTGGGTTCCTTGCTGTTTGTCATTTACATTAATGATCTGGCTGATGGGGTGGTGAATTGAATCAGTAAATATGTGGATGATACTAAAATAGGTGGAATTGTGGATAATGAAGATGATTTTCAAAAAATTGCAAAAGAATTTGGACTGCTTCGAAGAGAGGGCTGAAAGATGGCAGATGGAGTTCAATGCTGAGAAGTGTAAAATGCTTCATTTTGGAAGGAATAATCAAAACAGGACATTCTTAGTAAATGGAAGGGCATTGAAGAATACAGTGGAGCAGAAAGATCTAGAAATAACTGTTCATCGTTCCCTGAAGGTAGAATCTCATGCAGATAGGGTGGTGAAGGTGGCTTTTAGTATGCTGGCCTTTATAAATCAAACCATAGAAGACAGGAGTTGGGAAGTGATGTTGAGATTGTTCAAGGCATTGGTGAGGCCAAATTTGCTCACCGAATTATAGGAAGGATATCAACAAGGTAGAGAGAGTGCAGAGATTTATGAAAATGTTACCTGGGTTTCAGAATCTAGAATACAAATAAAGATTGATCTGATTAGGTCTTGATTCCTTGGAGCGTAGAAGGTTGAGAGGAGATTTGATAGAGGTATTTAAGATTATGAGAGGGATGGAGTTGATATGGATAGGCTTTTTCCCTTGAGGGAAGGGGAGATTGAAACAAGAGGTCATGAGTTAAGGGGAAAAAGTTTAGAAGTAACATGAGGGGGAACTTCTTCACTCAGAGAGTGGTGGCTGTATGGAATGAGCTTCTGGGAGAAGTAGTGTGGCAGGGTCCATTTTGTCATTTAAGGAAAAATTGGATAGGTATATGGATGGGAGGGGAATGGAGGGTTATGGGCATGGTGCAGGTAGGTGGGACTAGAGGATAGTACTTAGTTCAGTGCGGACTAGAAGGGCCGAGATGGTCTGTTTCCGTGCTGTTTTTGTTATATGGTTATATGGACATCCATCTGCCACTTTTCTGCCCAACTCTGTATCCTGTTTATATCCTCTTGTAACCTTTAACAACCTTCAGCTCCAACCTCAAACTTACTTCATCCAGGTCATTTATAAAAATAATAAAGAGCAGGGGTCCCAGAACAGATCTGTGCAGCACCCCACTAGTCACTGACCTCCATGTAGAATACTTTCCTTCCACTACAACTCTCTGCTTTCTACAAGCCAATTATTTATCGATACAGCCAATTTTATACTGATCCTGTGATTCATGACTTGGATGAGTCTCTCGTGGAGGACCTGTCAAATGTCTTGCTAAAATCCATGTAGACCACATCCACCACCCTACCCTCAATTTCTTTCATTACCTCTGAAAAAACTCAATTGAACTCATGAGGCACGACCTTCCCTTTGGAAAGGCATGCTGGCTATTGTTGAGTAGACTGTACTTCTCCAAATGCGCATAGATCCTATCTTTAAGAATCCTCTCCATTAGTTTGCACACCACTGATGCAAGACTCACTGATCTATAATTCCAAGGATTCTCTCTACTACCTTTTTAAAACAAGGGGACTACATTTGTCATTCTCCAATCCTCTGGCACCTCCCCTGCATCCAAAGAGGATTCAAAGATCATAACTACTGCCCCAGCTATCACTTTTTTCACTTTCCACAGCAGCCTGGGGTATATCACGTCTGGCCCCAGGGACCTTTCAATCTTTATGTTTTAAAAAAGATCTAACACTTCCTCTTCCTTAATCTCCACATTGACCAGCACACAGGCCTGTTCAATTTCGACTTCACTGTAATCATATTGATTTTCTCTTGTGAATACTGACACAAAGTATTCATTCAGGACCTCCCCAACTTTCTCTGCCTCCCTTATCCTTTAGTGGCCCAATCTTCATTCTTGTCATCTTTCTGTACTTCAGATAAGCATAGAATGCCAAGGCCTTTTCATGTCCCCTTTGAACTCATATACTTTTTTTTTATATTTTAAATTTTTTATTTTTCACACCATAAATCACAATTGCCATGATATACACTTTTTCTTTTTCACACATATACAGTGACTTTTTCTCCCCCCCCTCCTCCCAAGCCACCCCCCCCCCTCTCATCCATTTTAGGTATACAATCTAGGTTGCATTAAGCCAGTCAGACAATGTTGTCATTCAACAAAAATACACCAGAAATTCTACTGAGTCCATTCTTTTCTTTCATTCTCCTTCCATCAACTTAGGTAATGTTTGTCCCCGGTAGGTTTTCGCTATTGTTCCTCAACATGATTATCCAACTGCACGAAAACCAACAAGGTCGGGTCAGATACAGCAATGAGCTCTCTGAACCCTTCTCCATTAACAATGGCGTGAAGCAAGGCTGTGTTCTCGCACCAACCCTCTTTTCAATCTTCTTCAGCATGATGCTGAACCAAGCCATGAAAGACCCCAACAATGAAGACGCTGTTTACATCCGGTACCGCACGGATGGCAGTCTCTTCAATCTGAGGCGCCTGCAAGCTCACACCAAGACACAAGAGAAACTTGTCCGTGATCTACTCTTTGCAGACGATGCCGCTTTAGTTGCCCATTCAGAGCCAGCTCTTCAGCGCTTGACGTCCTGCTTTGCGGAAACTGCCAAAATGTTTGGCCTGGAAGTCAGCCTGAAGAAAACTGAGGTCCTCCATCAGCCAGCTCCCCACCATGATTACCAGCCCCCCCACATCTCCATCGGGCACACAAAACTCAAAACGGTCAACCAGTTTACCTATCTCGGCTGCACCATTTCATCAGATGCAAGGATCGACAATGAGATAGACAACAGACTCGCCAAGGCAAATAGCGCCTTTGGAAGACTACACAAAAGAGTCTGGAAAAACAACCAACTGAAAAACCTCACAAAGATAAGCGTATACAGAGCCGTTGTCATACCCACACTCCTGTTCGGCTCCGAATCATGGGTCCTCTACCGGCACCACCTACGGCTCCTAGAACGCTTCCACCAGCGTTGTCTCCGCTCCATCCTCAACATCCATTGGAGCGCTTACATCCCTAACGTCGAAGTACTCGAGATGGCAGAGGTCGACAGCATCGAGTCCACGCTGCTGAAGATCCAGCTGCGCTGGATGGGTCACGTCTCCAGAATGGAGGACCATCGCCTTCCCAAGATCGTGTTATATGGCGAGCTCTCCACTGGCCACCGTGACAGAGGTGCACCAAAGAAAAGGTACAAGGACTGCCTAAAGAAATCTCTTGGTGCCTTCCACATTGACCACCGCCAGTGGGCTGATAACGCCTCAAACCGTGCATCTTGGCGCCTCACAGTTTGGCAGGCAGCAACCTCCTTTGAAAAAGACCGCAGAGCCCACCTCACTGACAAAAGGCAAAGGAGGAAAAACCCAACACCCAACCCCAACCAACCAATTTTCCCCTGCAACCACTGCAATCGTGTCTGCCTGTCCCGCATCGGACTTGTCAGCCACAAACGAGCCTGCAGCTGACGTGGACTTTTTACCCTCTCCATAAATCTTCGTCCGCGAAGCCAAGCCAAAGATTTAATGTAAGGCTCCCATACTTGTTCGAATATTTCAATATTATTTCTTAAACTATATGTTATTTTTTCTAATGGAATACATTTATTCATTTCTATATACCATTGTTGTATTTTCAAATTATCTTCCAATTTCCAGGTTGACATAATACATTTTTTTGCTACGGCTAGGGCTATCTTAACAAATCTTTTTTGTGCATCCTCCAAATCAATTCCAAATTCTTTGTTTTTTATGTTGCTTAGGAGAAAGATCTCTGGATTCTTTGGTATATTGTTTTCTGTTATTTTATTTAATATCTGATTGAGATCATCCCAAAATTTTTCTACTCTCTCACATGTCCAGATTGCATGAATTGTTGTTCCCATTTCTTTTTTACATCGAAAACATCTATCAGATACTGTTGGGTCCCATTTATTTAACTTTTGCGGTGTAATGTATAGTCTGTGTAACCAATTATATTGTATATACATAGCCTCGTATTTATTGTATTTCTCATCGTTCCAGAACATAATTTCTCCCATGTTTCCTTTTTTATCTTTATATTTAAATCTTGTTCCCATTTTTGTTTAGTTTTACCATTTGTTTGCTACCATATACTTTTCATGAGCCCTTCCTGTTTCCCATAATCTAAGAACTGTGCAGCCCATCCTTTTTGTACAGATCAGCCCTTCCCCAGAAGAGATCCCAATTATCCACAAATTTGAACCCCTCCCCATGCACCAATTCTTCAGCCACACATTCATCTGCCACAACTTTCTGTTCCTACCCTCTCTGTGTGTGGCACAAGCAGCAGTCCTGAGATTATCACCCTTGAAGTCCTGTTTTTTAACTTTCCTAACTCCCTATATTCCCTCTTCAGGGCCTCATCCCTACTCCTATCCATGTTATTGATCCCCACATGGATCACGACATCCAACTGCTCGTCTTCCTCCACCCCAGAATCCTGTGAACTCGATCATAGACGTTTCTAACCCTGGCACCTGGGAGGCAACATATCATCCAGGTGCCTCTATCTTGTCCACAGAACCTCCTATCCACCTGTCTAACCAATGAGTTCCCAATCACCATCGCTCTCCTCTTCTCCCCCCTTCCCTTCTGAAGCGGGGGGCCAGCCTCTGTGCTGGAAATGTGACCACCTCGACTCTCCCATCTAAAATGGTATACTTGTTGAAGGGAATGGCCACAGGGGTGCTCTGCACTGGCTCTTCCCTTTCCCTCTCCTGACAGTCACCCAGTTACCTAACTACAACTACAGGATTGTAGTTGTAAAGATATCAACAGGATAGAAAGAGTGTGGAGAAGATTTACCAGGATGTTGCCTGGATTTCAGGAACTGAGTTTCAGGTGAAGGTTAGGACTTTATTCCCTGGAGTGTAGAAGAATGAGGAGAGACTTGATAGAGGTATTTAAAATTATGAGGGGGATAGTCAGAGAAAATATAGGTAGGCTTTTTCCACTGAGGGTAGGCAAGATACAAACCAGAGGACATGGGTTAAGAATGAAAGGGGAAAAATTTAGGGAAAACACACAGAGTGGTGGCAGTGTGAAACAAGCTGCCAGCTGAAGTGGTGAATGCAGGCTCAATTTTAACATTTTAAGAATTTGGACACTTACATGGATGGAAAAGGTATGGAGGGCTAAGGACTGGGTGCAGGTCAGTGGGACTAGGCAGAAAAATGATTCAGAACAGACGAGAAGGGCTGAATGGGCCTGTTTCTTTGCTGTAATGTTCTATGGTCTGATGTCAACTTTGATAATTCTTTTATACTTTATATATTTAAAAAAGTTTTTAGTATCCTCTTTGTTATTTGCTAACCTTTCATAATCCATCTTTTCCTTCCTAATCACCTTCTTAGTTGTCCTTTCCAAGTTTTTAAAAAGTTTCCCAGTCCTCTGTCTTCCCACTTACTTTTGCTTCCTTGTTTGCTCTCTCTTTTGCTTTTACTTTGGCTTCAACTTCCCTCGACAGCCACAATTTTCTTTTTTGTATGTGCCTGTCCTGCACTTTTCTCATTTCAAACTCCAATCATTGGTGATCTGCCGTCTTCCCCATTCGTATGTTTTTTCCAATCTACACTGGCTAGTTCCTCTCTCATGTGACTGTAATTTCCTTTACTCCACTAAAATACCAACATCTTGAACTTTATCCTCTCCTTTTCAAATTTCAAAGTGAACTGTGGTCACTGCCTTCTAAGGATTCCTTTACCTTAAGCTCTCTAATCACCTCTGGTTCATTCCACAACACCCAATCCAGAACAGCCGATTTTCCCCTGGGGGACTTAACAACCTGCTCCAAAAAGCCATCCCACAGGCATTCCACAAACTCTTTCTCCTGAGATCCTGTACCGACCGACCGACCTGACTTTCCCCAATCTACTTTCAAGTTGAAATCCCCCATAATTATTGTAAGGCTTGTCCTTCTGACATCTCTTTCCAGTTGTATTTTTTTAATCCACATCCCGGCTGTTGTTTGGGGCTTGTCTATAATTTCCATTAGTGTCCTTTAATCTTTACCATTCCTTAACTCAACCCATGTCCCTTCTTTCCAATGATTTAATATTGTTGCTTACCTGCAGAGCCATGCCACGCCACCCTCTCTACTTCAATATCCTTGCGATATACTGTGTATCCTTGGACGTTCAGCTCCCAATAACATCCATCCTTTAGCCATGACTGAGTCATGGCTATAACATCATACTCTCCAACCTGCAGCTGTACAGTAAGATCATCCATCTTGTTGCTAATATCTTTAGACCAGTTTTTGAATGTACTGTCATCCCTCCAGCTATTATTTTGTCTCATTGCCTGCCTTTTATCCTTGCTGTTTCCCCCTTCTTCAACCCTAATACTCTGGTTCCCATCCCCCTGCCAAATTACTTTAAACCCTCAGTAACAGCTATATTAAACCTGCCTGCCAGGTTATTGGGCCCCTTTTGTTCACGTATAATCTATCCTTTTTATATCCACAAACTTTCTGACACATTTCTCTACTTCTTCGTCCAGGTCATTCATATATTTAAAATAAACAACAAAGAGCAGGGGTCCCAGAACAGATCCCTGCAAAATTGTACTAGTTACTGACATCCAAGCAGAATACCTTCCACCCACCTCTACTCTGCTTTCTACAAGCAAACCAATTCTGAATGACATCATTACCTCCATTGGCCCAGGTTCAATGTGATTAGTAAGGAATTGCTTAAAGTAGTTTGTGGGTGGAAAGAAAATGTTTGTAAACCACTTGTTTTAATCGTACCCAAGTGACTCATTATGTGTACGGTTTCAAAACTCAAAGGAAATGGGCTAATGACAATTTTTCTCTCAAAATATTTCAGTAACCAGAGCAGTGGTTCCCAACCTTCCCTTCCCACCCACATACCACCTTAAACAATCCCTTTCTAATCACTGAGTACTTATGGTATAGCGATTGCTTAAGGTGGAATGGGAGTTTAGGGGAGCAGTTTGAAAACCAATGATGTAGAGTATGTACCATCCTCTTGGTGAAACATGCAAACTGTTTCCCTTTCTAAGATGCTTGTTGACCTGCTGAGTGTTTACAGCATTTTATATTTTTATTTTAAATTTCCAGCAGCGGAAATTTTTTGATTTCCAGTTCAATATACTGCTGGGATCACAAGCGACCGCATTTGCCACCTGGTGGCATATTGGTAGATTACAGCCAAATGGATATGGTTTCATTTTTCTTCATTGATTATGGAGATTGAGTGCTTCTTCATTGCCATGCTCATTATTGCTACCGACACTGAACAGAGTACTGGGTCTCTTCAGAGGGCAGACATGAATCAAGCATAATACTTGGGGCCTGAAGTTTAATGTCAGTCAGATAGGATGGGAACAGCAGATTCTCCCCTCAAAAGGCATCACTGAACTAAACTTTACCTTTAAACAAGGAACAAAAATAAATATTCAAACTACCAAATTTCTTTAGTTGTAAATTTTTAATCCCTGCAAACATTGTGGGGCAGGGGAAGTAATCACAGCTTGAGGTACAGAAGGTAACACTCGTGTTAGAGGTCGATACCGTATAAAAGTCGACTCCCCTATACTTGGTTCAAAAATCTAATATTTTCCATATATTCATGTGTAAAAAAATTGACTCCCCTATTTTTTGGCTCCAGCCAGCCATCCACCCATCAGAGGCCCAAACTGCAGAATCTCGCCTAGGAACTGGCCCCCATCCATCAGAGCTCCCAATGCCACCAACATGGACTCACACCTCAGTCCCGACAGCCCACCTGTCATAGCTCCCGACACCATGAACGTGGACTTACCTCCCAGTCCCAGTTGGCTGCATCCAACTTGGAATCTGGCCTAGGCCCCAGCCATCCATCCATCAGAGCTTCCAAAACCTCGAACGCAGACTTGCCATCCTCTCGTAGCCACTATCCAACCATCGGAGCTCCCAATGCCTCGAACATGGAATTACAAGCCAGTCCCAGCTGACCATCCGCAAATTAGAACTTCCAAGGCCTCAAACATCGCAGGTACTTACCACGATCAAAAGTAGTATTCATGTAATAGTCTAGCCCATAAATTTAACATTAAAAAATGAGTATATACAGTAATATAATCACAGCTACCATAAATCAATGATTTTTCTCTCTTACAGCAAAGTACTACAGGCTGAGGATACAGGACATCACTTAGTTTTTAAGATCAAGCACTTCACAAGTGCTTAAACGTGGTGCACAATGTTAATCAATTTAGGAGAATTATTCTATTTCCAATTACACCATTCTTAGACCAACATTCTTTTATTCTTCATTATCATCCTGTTTATTCTTTCTTCTTTTGTGTCTTAGGAAACTTCATAAATCTCTAACTTCCAGTTTTGATAAAAGGTAATTGACCCGAAATGTTGATTGTTTTCTGCTTCATAGATGCTGCCTGGCCTGCTGTGTAATCTCTGCATTTTCTGTTTAAGAACATCAAACAATACAGTACAGACCCTATGGCCCATGATGTGTGCCGACCAATATGAACCTACTCAACAATCGAAACCAGATTTCCAAGGTAGTTGGTTTATGCTTTTTTTTTTAAATGTTGACATTAATGCTGTTATCAGAGCTGTTGGGATACTGGGATATCACTGAAAAGATGATCAACAAAGCATTAGTAACTCACAAAGAACATTTATTCTCCTCCACTTACTTTAAAGGGAATAACTGAACTGAAAATCCATCCTACATGCCCTGCCATTCAGCAGGCAGTCATGTCTGGAATGTTTTAGTTATTTCCGTCTTCCCTCTGTTTCTGCTTTAAGAATATTAACTTAAGTTTTGAAAAAAGTTGACCCCGCACTCTCACACATCTAAAAATTGCAGCCTTACTGTTGCAGTCAGAAGAGAGAAAAAAGGTCAAACCGGATTGCTCAGACATTCCCATTACAGGTGCAATAGTTCCAGAAACATTACAACAAGCTGCCCTCAACCCTTTTCTTTGAAGAAGAAACATTTAGCATTATTACAGGATATAATTCTATATTTTAAAACCAATCTGATAAGACATCACAACTACAAGAATCTCTTCACTTAACTGTGTTTTAATCAGGTGCACAATGATGTATTTTATAAAAGAGAAACAACTGCAAAGTGATTTCCATGATAACCACTCATCTAGATTTGGGTAGAAGGAAGGGAACAAAGCAAGAGTGGAGATAACCAATCAGTAATCAACGTACTAAGATTTGGGTTCATTCGGAGGAGGAATCTTCACGTCAGAGGGTTCAACCCCCCAAATCTCTCTGGCGTAATCTTTGATGGTTCTATCACTTGAGAACTTGCCAGAGTTTGCAATGTTTTTTATTACCATCTTGGTCCAATCCCTCGGATTCTGTAGACAAAAAGAACAGCACCACTTGCAATAAATTGCTGAAGGAGTACATGATAAAAAGCAGAGACAAGAATGGACACCATAACTGAGATATCTTTGCAACCCAAACATGTTGATTACATATATTGTATCCTCTTAACTTAATGTGTGGATGCATGAAAGACTGCAACTGCTGGAATCCGAGCAAAAAAAAAATCTGCAGGTACTCAACAGGTTAAGCAGCAGACTCGCTGAGTGTGTGTGGTGAAGGACGCACGGATCCTTGTCACAGTTTATCCTCAACAAAAGCATGACAGAAGATTCTTTGATTTATGGGCTGTTCCTGGGGACGCACACAGAGGCAGACATCCAGAACTGCTGGAAGACCATAAACTCTGAAAGATGCCCTTTGTGGGAAAGGACCACAGCCTCGAGCTCTCCCATTACTGGGCATTGAGGGGCTGTTCAAGGGAAAGCCCCTCAAACAGAAGGGAGAGTAACAAGAAGGTACCACTGTGGTGGTAATGGTGCTACATAGAAAATTAATATATCAATATATAGTAAAATGTATGGGTATGACACCAAGGGTGCAAAGAGACTTTGGTTTACTTTTTGTAAATTTATTAGTTAACAAACATCAGAAGGAGAAAAGCAGCCAATGTTTTAGGCTGGAATCATTCATGAACAGTTCCAATCTGAAATGTTAACTGTTCTCTTTCTCGCACTGATACTGCTTGACCCACAGATTGTCCTTTTCTCCTAATTAATGCTGCCTTGCTATTTTTGATGTCTTGCAGAACAATCACTGGACTCTAAATGCTTTGCTGTGTGGAGGAATTCCTTCTGTTAACGAAATGAGCAAAGTTCAATGTTGAGGCTTGTGCTTATTCAATGAAATGAGGTAATATGAAGATGCAAAAGGCTGATGCAGATCAATAATGTCAATCAGTATGCTGAATCAAAGCCCATCTTGCATAGAAAAACATAGCACAAGAACAGGTTTTGTAGCCATGCCAAATTAATGTAATTGTATATCAAAAGATCCACTGTCCCAGGGTAGAAACAGTGCTAAGTGTCAGACCCCTCCCTGACTAGCTTTCACTTCACACTAGGCTGGCCAACAATGACTTGAATTGGCATGTGTTTGATGAGAGGTAACAATGTACAAATGCACTGAAATACTTGCTTGCTGCAGCCACCTGGGGATGCATAATACACTGATTAGTAAGTATAAATTAAATTACCACACAAGAGAAAAAGAATAAATATTTTTATTTGCCAGAATACTTAAGTAATTCATAACAAAGCATGATTGGATTGAGAGAAATTTAAATAAGTGTATTTAACTCCAAATCACAAAACCTAAATTTTTTTGATCAAGTGGCAGATTGTGTATGGCACTGACCTTTCATTCTGGCACTGACCTTTCATTCTGAAGACTATCAAAATGAGCACCAACTCACTAAACACAATCTCACATCTGATGGCTAACACAAAATTGAGGTACATCCTTCAACTCCACTCTGCTAACAACCTCAATTAAAGAGCACAAATATCCTTAGACTGATTCAAATTACATGCCAGATCTCCAGCCATTCACTTGGCACATCTCCTGGCACTTCCCACGATCAGCCCTGGGAATAACTCAATTCCAGGGCTCTGAATATCCTACCTTAATTAAGAGGGGAAAATATTCTACAGTGGTTACTGCTGACATTTTGACTCAATAAAAGAGATCCTGGGCTTGAAACAATTTTTACTAACAAGGTGCAGAGGAATTTCCAATCTGTCCAACACCTTTGTAATGGATTCCTCTGACAATTCTATACACCATCCATTGGACAGAAAGTCTGTCTGGATTGTGACTTCTACCTGTGACCTTCTGATCAGAGGTACCAGTGTAACGTTCACCGCCCCCATTCCAGAATGTATGGAAGCATGGCATTATTTTGAAAAACACAGCAAATCACCCTCCTGCTCTACCAACATTTATACCTCAACTAATAGAACAGTCTTGTGCTACTCAACGGAGTCCTTTGTTCCTACAAAGCTACAGAGATTCCATTTCAAATTTTACTGCAACAGCCATCAAGCAATTTGGAACCTTGAGGGTTGTGAAAGTTTCTGTATAAATGCAAGCTCACTAAAATGCCTGTTGGAGGAGGGCGGCCTGGAGATGCTCCAGGTTGAAGTTATTTCCTGGGGCATTATCTGCTTTCTCTTCAATCCAGATAGACTCATGAGATTTCATGACTTAATATACACAGGATGCATTGCAGTATCTGGTAAAACTAAGCAACATGTTACAACAGAGTGCTTTGTGTATGCTCTGTGTATTATTACTCCATGTGCCAGGTGACAGTAGTCAGAGGATGGGGCCCAAGCCTGAAGGCCATGTTAAGAAATCTCCTGCAATCTGACAAGCCACAAGAGAAATGCCAAGAGCATTTGGTGACTTTTTCCAGTAGAGTAACGGATTACCTTACCTTGTAGAGCTCACTAACTTTCTCTTGACATTTGACATATGCTTCAAAGTCCGCAAACACTTTAAACCTGAAAGAAATGAGAGTCTGAATATAAAGATTTTGGAACCAACCAAAAAACACCAATACGAACACGAGGAATAGATGTAGAAGGCCATCTGGCCTGTTGAGCCTGCTCTGTCATTTATCAAGATCACAGCTGATCTGGCTGCAAACTCGCCTCTACACCATTCCCCTACTATTTATTTGTGCCTTAAATATATTTAATGAGCCAAACTTAACTGCTTCCTTGGCCAGAAAATTCTACAGATTCACTACTTTCTGAGAGAAGAAAGTTCAAATTTATTATCATCTGACTATACAAAATACAACCAGAGAAAGCAATGTTTGTCCAAACCATGGTGCACACAGCACATAGTAATTACATATAAACAAAGATATAATTTAAAATAAATATATCAATATTTTGGGATGACTTACTCGGCAACAGAATACTATTCATCAATCTCACAGACTGTGGGAAAAAGCTATTTCTCAGCCTGGTAGTCTTTTGTATTAAATTCCATCAACCATTCCTCTGCCCACCTGCTCAAGCGATCAAGAGCCCCCTGCAATCTTTGGCAGCCGTTTTCACTCTCCATGATACACAAACTTGCTTATATCTTTCATGTACAGCATGAAAGAATTAAAATCCAAGTAAGATTGAAAACATTATGTTCTGCATCCATTAGTTTCCTCAGGATGTGAGTGTTGTTGGCAAAATTGCCATTTATTGCTCATCCCAACTTCCCAACGGAGCCACTTCAGGATTAGAGTTAAATTTGGATCAATGACAATAGGTTTCAATTCATTGAAATGTGTCACTGCATTAGTTTTAATTTTTTTAATGTAATTTTTAATTTTGAGATGCAGCATGGTAACAGGACTATGAGCCCACATTAACCAAAGAACCTAATATCCAGTTCATCTATGGAATAAAGAAGGAAACAGGAACACCTGAAGGCAGCCCATGCAGACACAGGGTGAACGTACAAACTCCTTACAGACAGCAGCGGATTCAAACTCGGGTCACTGGCGCTGTAACAGTGTTACACTAACTGCTTCACTATCTGTGCCACTTAAAGTATTAGTTAGGATTTTACAATAGTCTAATAACTTAACTATCACTTTTACCATATTTGTCAAAAAAGGATAAACTCCAACTAGTACAGAGGGTTTCAACTCGGGTGTCCAGTCATGATGCACTTTACCTGTCATGGTTCATCAACATGTTAGTCACATCCTTAAACAGGTCTGGTTGTTTTGGGGAAAAATATCCACTGCTGATCTGATCCATGGCCTGCCTTAGCTCTGGCAGCTTGTCGAAATATTCCTTGGCATCATATCTACACAGACAAAAATCAAATGCACAGATACCATATTTAGTATCATAATGGAAGACTGAAAGGATAGATGAACAGCCCACTGTGGCTAATAGAGTCTCAGAGTCTTACAATAGAGTAACCACGTCCGTGCCAAACATCAAGCACCCAACTGTCTATACTAATCACACTTATCAGCTCTTGGCCCTTTATCCTATTGTTCCTTGCTCATCCTGATGCATTTTAAATGTCGAGTATCTGCTTCTACCACCTTCTCACACACTGCATTCCAAGCACTCTTGGGCGAAAATAAGTTTCAGATGCCCTCTAATCTCTTATTCCTCTCCATAAACCTATGCCCATTAGTTTTCCAACACCTCTGCCATGGGGAAGTGCTAACTATCCTATCTATGTCTCTCATCTGTTATGGGGAGAAGGCTGGGGAATGAATAAGCTCATGATTGATTGGGGGGGGGAACCTCAATGGGCTGAATAGCCTATTTCTGCTCCTATGTCTTATAAGTCTTCTGCATGTCCATATATAGAGGGATAAATTGGATCCAAAATTGGTGTGTACATAAAGACAATGATAGAGGCACATTTTTCTCGCTTGAGTTCAGTGACCAGCAGAGTGTGTGTGGGAGTGTGTGTGGGAGTGTGTGTGGGAGTGTGTGTGGGAGTGTGTGTGGGAGTGTGTGTGGGAGTGTGTGTGGTTGTGTGTGTGGGAGTGTGTGTGTGTTTTTGTTTGCAGATGACTTGAAAATTGACCAAGTTGTGGGCAGTAGAGAGGGTTGTCAAACACTACACTGTTGGAAATTTGAGCAGGGAAATGGCAGATGGAGGGTGAAATCTGGTATTCTGAAAGGTCAAATTCCACAGGAAACTATATAGTAAATAATCAGGTTCCTAAAGAATGTTGATGTACCGAGGCAGTTGGGATGCATCACAAGTAGAAAAGTTGGGAAGTTAGGTTGTAGAAAAATTTGGTTAGGCCACAATTAGAATAATGCTGGAAGTTCTGGTCACCACACTGTAGGAATGAGAAGGCTTTGGAATATGGAGAAAAGTCACCTGGATTGGGTGTATTAGTTTTAAGGAGACGTTGGACAAACTTAGATTGTTTTCTCCAGTGCATAAGAGGCTGAGGGAAGACCTGAAAGAAGTTTACAAAATTAGAAGTATAGGCAGGGTAAAATAGTCAGAGTCTTTAAACCAGGATGGAATTGTCAAATACGAGCAGGCATAGGTTTAAAACAAGAGGGGAAAGTTTAAAGGAAATTTGCTAGGCAAATTTTTTAAATTTATTTACAGATTGATCAGTTCGTGGAAAGTGCTGCCAGGAGAGGTAGTAAATGCAGATATCATAGTGATGCTTAAGTGGAATTTAGATAGACACGTGCACAGGGAATAGAGGGATATGGATCACATGCAGGAAGAAGGGGCTAGTTTGACTGACATTATGGACTGCACAGACATGATGGGCCAAAGGGCCTGTTCCTGTGATGTACTATGTTTTAATAAGTTCCTTCTTCAACTGCAAAAACAAACCCAGCCAATTCAGACTTTCCTCACAACTGAAATGCTTCATCCCAGGAATCATTCTGGTGAATCTCCTCTGCATCTTCCCTCATGTAATCATGTCCTCCCACAGTGTGTGATCCCAACTCCACACAATACTCCAGCTCCGACCTAACCATTGTTTTACACAGTTGTACCAAGATATTCCTGCTTTTATACTCCATGGTCTGGCTAATGAAGGAAAGTATCCCATGCACCTTCTTCACCACCCTATCCACCTGTGTTGTCATCTTTGTGGCCTAACTTCCATTAATATTCCTTCCCCACCACCCCGGGCTCAATTATTCATAATATGTGCCCCCTGCCAGAATGCATCTCACAATTATCACATCTTCCATCTACCCAATTTATCAGTAGTTCATTATCATTTTAAGACTGCCCTCTTCACAAGAGATTGCATATTTCAAAGTTTCAAGATGTCCCAAACACCACACCACCAACATTTTGTAGTAAAACCACTGCCACAGGAAGCAGTAGCTAATTTGCATACAGCAAGCTCCCACAAACAGCAATGTGTAAATGTCCAATTCATTGACAAGTTGAGGGGTAAATGTTAGCGGGCTGAGTTACTCCTCTATCAGTGGCCTGGGATCTCTTTCCTCTGCAGAAATGGCCCTTGTGCAACGTACTGCCTCAATTGCTCACTTCAGCCTGAACCTGGAACCAGAAACTCAAAGATGATTTCACTGATTCAGATGCAAAAGTTCTAATGCTGAACCAAAGCTAAATTTGATACAGACAAAGGGGTCTCATTGGTTTATTGCAGAAACTTATCTACCAATTTTAGACTAACCCCTTTTTATCAAGAGCTTCAACTTCCTCCACTCTCATCCCAAAGATGAAGAGGTTCTCCTCTCCTGCCTCCTCCGCCATTTCGACGTTGGCACCATCCATGGTCCCTATCGTCAGGGCTCCATTCAGCATGAACTTCATGTTGCCTGTTCCTGAAGCCTCTGTACCAGCCGTGGAGATCTGTTCAGACAGATCCGATGCAGGAATCACTGGTGTTTGTTTAAAAAAGAGGGCAGTGAAAGAAAAACAAAAGGCAACGATTTAACTCCATGGATTTTAAATTTAAATTTTACATTTTAATTTAAAAAATTAAATTTAGACATACAGCACAATAACAGGCCATTTTGGCCCACAAGTCAGTGCTGCCCAATTTACACCGTATTAACCTACACCCCTGGTATGTTTTGAATGGTGGGAAGAAACTGGAGAACTTGAGAAAACGCACACAATCACAGGAAAATGTACCCCAGTCTGGTTCCAATCGCTGGCGTTGTAAAGGCTTTGCAGTAACTTCTACACTAATCATGCCATTCTCTTTTCATTTGGAAGATGCCCCAACTCCCCTTTTTCTGGGTTGATCTTCCTGGATTTCCAACTTCATCCATCAACAACTTGCTGTGATGCTTCACCTTCCCCCATAGTACAACTAGACCCATTCCAACATGGAGACACCGGGAGATATGGGGACAACTAGTCAAAGGTCAGAGACATATGGCACAAAAGCAGGCCCACCTCTGTGCTGACAACCTGCACTAATTCCACTTTCTTGAACCTGGTCCAAAGCCCACCATATCTTAGCAATTTGAGTACACGCCCAGATAATTTCACTGCCTCTGCCACCCTCACAGGCAGAGCATTCCAGGTTGCACTCACCCTCTGAGTGAATTTGTTTTCTCCTCAGTTCTTCTCAAAGTTTTCAAACTCCTCACTTTAATCCTGTGCTTTTTCGTTTAAGGCATCCTTGTTCTGGGGAAAAGTTTCCCAATCCCACTCTTTCTATGCTTCAAAATAATTTTGTATACTTCCACCAAGTCTCAGCTCAGCCTCTCTTCTCCAAAGAAAACAAACATAGCCTCTCTCTGGTCTCTCCCCATAACTGAAACATCCTGTTCCAGGCAACATTCTGGTGTCCTTCTGCAGCATCCCCTCCGTGTGATCATGCTCTAGTGGAGCAATCAAAATGGTGCCATTTCCCTTGTTCAGATAATTTGTCCCCTTGTGCTCATGCAAAGCTCCAATTAACTGTTTGCACCAGCTTAAAGCCACAGTTTTAGATCCTAACTGAATAGAAGAATTGCTTTGGTGCTTAAAGATCACAGATGCTTGTCATCCCAAATTAATACTCAAAAGATCAACCCAAAATGTCAACTGTTTTTCTCTCCCTACAGGTGCTACCTGGCTGTGGAGAATCCTTTGTTTTTATTTCCTCTTGTATCCATATTGATGTTTGAGAAACTTATAGGCAATAATTTTTGAAAAAGTGACCAATAATGGTCCAGTTTTCCCATTAAAAACCAACAGCTTTAAGTAAACCCACAAAGCCTTGATTACTGAGACTCTAGTCTACTGTACCTTTCTCAGCCAGGGACACTCGATAATTCTCCAGGTAGATGACCTTCAATCTGTCACCCACAATGGGGTCATTGTTTACAACATTTCCAACAGAAGTGATAAGTTTGATGATCATCTTGGCCATATGGTAGCCTGGAGCAGCCTGTAAAGTATCAGGAGAAACATTTTATATTTGGAGCAAGGCCTAGTTTCAAATAGAGGCATCTTGAAGTTTTAATGGACAAGGCAGAAATGTGGAAATATTTATGAATCAATTGCCTACTGGTATCATGGATGTATTTGGGTGGTGTAGGATCATTGGGCTGGAAAGGTGTGTTATGGTGCTGTATCTCTGAATTAAATTTAATAGTTAAAACAAACAGTTGTATCATAGCACAGCTTATCTGTAACTGAATTCAGCAATCAAACTTGCACCTCCCCCCCCAACCCCGTTCCAAAGACAAAAAAACCTGGTTTTGAAATGTTCAATTCTGCTACTCTCAACAGCGTTTTATGGATGGGATGGGTTGGGGGGAAAGAAAGAGATGGGGAGGGGGTGAGGGGTGAGTTGAAATGTATTTTGACTATCCTGTGTGTGTCTGAAGCCATTCTTCCTGATATCACAACTGAATGCCCACAGATCATTTGCCTCTTTATTCCTTCCAATTCTAGATTTAGTCATTGGATAAAATAACTTCTCTCAGTAATCATTTCAAAACCTTTAATCATCTTAAAAGCTCAATTAACACCTCAGTTTCTAAATGAATTAGTTAAGTAAAAGTATCCTGAATTCTGTCCACTTCCCAATAGCATTTGCAATTACTTTCTGATCAATGTTTATTGCGCAGACAATACATATACATCTCTAAGCTCATGTTTAATCAACTTTGTCCATATCATGTGTTACTTTCATTTTCAAAATGGCAACCATGAAATGGCCCATGAAACCACAACATGGCTGACAATGGTTAAATAGACCTGTCAGAAACTTCTCAGGGAATCAAGCTTATCCTGGAAGGAAATGAATTAATTTTTACAAGTGGCTGAATAATTAGGAAGCAACGTGAACAGTGTGAAAAGCAAAATTAACACTGCAGATAGCAGAAATCCAAAAGAGACTATTACAAAGTACAAACGCTCTACCTTTCCTCCAATTAGCACTGTCCTAGGCACAAATGTTTTGTTCGGCTCCTTTTTAATACCTGAAAGAGACAAGAGATCATCTGAAATGAGGATGCATGTTGTTGCTAGCAACTTCCATCTTGGGTTAAATTGCTTTGTGAATGAGGCCATCAGTAGTTACCCTCTTGAAGGTGATGATGGAGCTTTTTTTCTTGAACCATTCTAGTTCATGAGATGTGCCTGCTTCCAATTTTGTGAGGTTAAGGCTTTAAAAGAGTTTGACCCAGCCAACATAAAGGTTTGGGTATTTCCAACCAAATCAAAACCACGTGGAACTAGAGAGGTGGCTAACCTCCATGGCCTTCTTGTGGTGGATTTAGAAGATGCTGCTAAAGCGACCTTGGTAACAACTTCACTGCATCCTGTTTTCAGTCTATGGAGTGTGAGCATTTATCAGTGGTATCTGTTAAAAACATTTTCTTGCTGTTAGTAGGTCACATTCGGTAATGTGAACAGCATCAGGCCTATTAATCTGTCAAGGATCACAGGCCTCCTCTGA
Source organism: Narcine bancroftii (assembly GCF_036971445.1). Taxonomy (NCBI): domain Eukaryota; kingdom Metazoa; phylum Chordata; class Chondrichthyes; order Torpediniformes; family Narcinidae; genus Narcine; species Narcine bancroftii. Next base: position 88,813,470 of record NC_091472.1, on the reverse strand, counting down.
ATTCTGTCCTTTCCTTTTCTTGGAATTCACTTTTATCCCTCCCTTCACACTTCCCACCCTCTTCCATATTTTTTATACAGAGGGACATTCATTCCCAGTGTCAGAAACCACTTCTGTCGCAGAAGATTTACATAACACTGTTGATTGATTGAGTTCACCAAGAGGGTGCTAAACCTTCAAGATGCAGTGAGGAAGTAAAATGGAAGGCCTTGTAATGCCATTTATAAAGAGAAGAGATTCAGGTTTACTGACCTGAACTGGAAACTCTGGACCCTAATTTGCCTTTTTGTTTATTGTAAAATGGAGGGTGGTGGGTGAGAGGATGGACTGGCAAAGGGAAGAGACAATCCACCAACTTGTCCATAATTTATATCTGAAGATTCAGAACCCCACATTCTAACATCTAAATGCTCATGTCGCACCATACCATGTTGTTCGTAATTCTCAAATGAACATTTGTGTTGAACCTCTCTCTATCACAGCATCTCAAACCACATCCCACTAACCCTGGGGGTTTAGGGAAATGTACAATAATAATAGAATAATGTTCATGGAGGATTTAAATCATTTGGAAATTAACTGACCAGGTGTGGTAAAGGGAATTGAATTTCTGAATGATGTATGTAATAAGCCCACCAGGACAGGAAATATCACTGGTAGGATACTAGGTAGGATCATTAAATATGGTATATTTAGGCATAATTAATATAGAAAAACCCCACACCCAACCCCAACCAACCAATTTTCCCTTGCAACTGTGTCTGCCTGTCCCGCATCGGACTTGTCAGCCACAAACGAGCCTGCAGCTGACGTGGACATTACCCCTCCATAAATATTCGTCCGCGAAGCCAAGTCAAAGAAAGAAAAAGAAAATATACTGCTACAGAGGTGATAATGAAAAAGGACACTTCATGGTGGACTAAAATAAACAATTTTGAGTGGATCTTTGGAAAGTTAAAAGGAGAACAACTTTGAAAGGCATTGGTATACAACTGCAATAGGAAAATTTTAAATTATCTTTGGGATCCAGGTAAAATATATTCCATAATTAAACAGTAATAAATTAAACACTAGTGAGAAAATGTGAAGTTAAGGGAAAAGCTCGATAATAAACATATCAGCAGGGGGTAGCATAACACACAAGAAAACAAAGTTCTGGGACAAATCCAAAAACTAATTTGACAAGGAACTTTAAGATAACAAAATAGCTCACAGACAAAAGATTAAAAGGGAAAGAATGGTATGAGATAGCTTTAAATCAATTATCTTAACACAATTAGAAAAATAAATCAAATCTCGACCAAAAACAATCACAATCTAAAATTTTGACAATGAATAGTGAAGAAGCTCTGCCCAACCATTCATTCTCAGTGTTAAAGAGGTATCAAGGTTTAGAAAAGGGTAATAATGTTTATGCACAGTCAAAAGAAACATTTAATCATTGCTGGATGGAAAATTGAATGAATCATCTAGCCTGTTTCATATAATTAGGGTGCCCTGTTGTAACACTATACAGATGTCCCCTCCCCATTGAGAAATCCAATGGGAAACTAGATAAAACTTTCTTTTTTAAAGTAGCTCAATTAAAATGAATCAGGAAGATTCCTTTAATTCCTGCACAAATTATGCATGTTTAGCTCTACTAAATGAATAATCATGTTTAACCTGCAACTCCGTGACTTGTACATTGGCTACTTACAGTGAGAGTAGTCTTAGGAAGCCCAATTCAGAGGTTAGACCTGGGTAAAAATTCTCAAATGCGCCTGGAGCAAGAGCAGCATGCAGCTGAAACTGATGTACTCACACCCCAAATATCTTTCCAATAATGAACTAGTTGGAAGCATACAAGTATTCTCCTAATCTTCCTTTGGGGAGTCAATGTTCACAAGATGATGGTGATCATGAAAATTAAGTTAACTTCTCCAAAGGTAAATTTAAATTTATTAAAATTGCATTGTCAATAGCCAGGAAATCTATAGCTGTAACATGGAAATCTGATTTCCTGCTTCACATTGATTGTTGGAACATGGAAGTGCTAAGTTGTATTCCCCTTGAGAATATTACTTATAGTCTTAGGAATATATATAGTATGTTCATTGAAATTTGGCAAACTTATTTAGATTTACTTAAATGCCCAGATTGTTAATTTATTTTGATATTTGTCAATTAGTATACTCCTTATTAGAAATGTAATACTTTTACAATGATGTGACTCTGAGATGTCATAGAAACATAGAAGATAGGAGCAGGAGTAGGTCATTCGACCCTTCGAGCCTGCTCTGCCATTCAACGAGATCATGGCTGATCTTAAAGTTCAGTACCCCGTCCCCGCCTTCTCTCCGTAACCTTTAATACCCTTATACTGAAGAAATATATCTAATTCCCTCTTAAATATATTTAATGAACCTGCCTCTACTGCCCTCTGTGGCAATGAATTCCACAGATTCACCACCCTCTGGGTAAAGAAATTCCTCCTCATCTCGGTCCTAAGTGGTTTGCCTATTATCCTTAAACCATGGCCCCAGGTTCTGGATTTTCCCATCATTGGAAACATCCCATCTGCATCCATTCTGTCCAGTCCTGCCAGAATTTTATATGTCTCTATGAAATCCCCTCTCAATCTTCTAAACTCCAGCGAGTATAATCCCAATTTGCGCAATCTTTCCTCATAAGTCATTCCTGCCATTCCAGGTATCAGCCTGGTGAATCGCCTCTGCACTCCCTCCATTGCAAGAACATCCTTCCTTAGATAATGTGACCTCTTGATATGAAGGCCAACATACCATTTGCCTTTTTAACCGCCTGCTGTACCTGCATGCTCGCCTTCAGAGACTGATGTACAAGTACCCCTAGGTCTCTCTGCACTTCCCCATCTCTTAATCTATTGCCATTCAAATAGTAATCTGCCCTCCGGTTTGTATTACCAAAGTGGATAACCTCACATTTATCTTGTCGAACCTTGCTCGTGTTACTTTTTCTTTTCTATTTTCTTTCTTTTTATTTCCCTCTATTCCCTGCCATCTGTCCCCTTTTCATTCGAATCTGGGGAGGTGGCGCTGAGTGAAGAGGGACTTTCCTTTTTATTTTTGTCGGACCTTATGAATGTTTTTCTATGATTTTATATTCAATGTATTATTATTATTATATTAATCGAGTCCTATATTTCATATTTTCTTAAAATTTAAATAATTTTTTTTTAAAAAAGGACACAAGACCCCAAGCCTATTTTTAGCAATCCACTGATAGTGCCAATAGAAAAATTTTGCTGGACACTGAAGTGTAAACAGATGGCGACTTACGATTATACAGAGTGATAACGTGTAAACAATTCAAAAGCTGCCTCTTGTATTCATGGATCCGCTTGACATGGACATCAAAGATGGAGGCAGGGTTGACTTTGAGCTTGTACACACTCTCCAAGTAGGCTGTAAATTTCAGTTTGTTCTCCTAAAAGACATCGCCCAAACAATAAGCTGATGGAAGTTTATTGCATGCTTGATGTTCCAACCAAAATATAGGAAACATGACATCCAAAAAAGATCCCCAAAGACATCAAAATAACAATAACCATATGAGTTGTTTAAATTAGGTTAGTTCACTGTTTTCAACATTGAAGAAAAAAAAACAGTGCTATGGGGTGCTTAATACCAATCGAAGAGGGAAGATGAGACCTTGGGTTTAGCATCTCATTTAAATCAAAAGCAAATCACAGGCAGAAAAAAGCTTCATCACCACCACACAAACATCAGCTTGGATAATGTTGCCTATGTCACTAGACTGGGACTTTATCCTATTGCCTTACCCAGAGGACACAGCAAATAACACTCTGTCACAGGCAAAGACTGGGGTTTACTGCACAATCTTTCATTGCATCTAGCAGAGACTATAGAATGGTTTCTTCTACCTGTTTCACATTGGCCACATCTCGAATGAAAGCCTCATTATCAACGAAGGCCAATAATTTCTTCAGCTGGTGCAGGTCAGTGATGAAACCCTCTCCAATCCTCTGCAGGGAAAAGACAAGAACACTCAGGTTTCTTTTAATTGATGGGGATTCGACTGAAGCAGGGGTGTTTGAGGTTCACAATTCACTTTACAACAAAGCTTGTGTTCAGTGTCTCACTTGAAATCTTGGACAATTCAGTACAGTACATTGAAGGCTAGTTCTGGCACAAGCTCCCTGAGGTGGAGGTTGCAATCTGGGCACCCGGAACAAAATCCAAGCTCAAAGATATCAAAGAAAGTAAGAAAGAGGAAGAGAGAGGTAGGGACAACAAAGAAGAAAACTCATTTTTCTGAAAATATTTATACAGAAATTAACCTTGATAGTTTGAAGTAGGAAACGTACTAACATCTATTTTTACAATTGTCCACTTCGTTTAACATCATAAAATGATTGAACAAAATTTGTCAGCAAACAATCTACATTCTAACGAAGGGCTGTAGACTCAATTGATCATTGCTCTTTAAATAAAACTGGTGTGACATGCCGAGTCTTCCTGCATTTTCCATTTTAGTTTTATGTTTGATGGTGATCAACCAGATGATCACAGATTATGTTCCAATGGGTAAGTTTTATTCAAAGAATGGTGAGAAAGATCATTTTACAGAGGAAATCAACAGCTGGGAGCCTGAGAAGTTGAGGCAAAGCCACCAAATGGGGAGGGTTGATGTCCAGGGCATGCAGGACATCAAAAGTGAAGGGGAGCAGAGCCTACAGTAATAGTGTAGGAGGGGGTTATAGAGAAAGAATTCCATGGAGGAATTTTAAAATGAGGATGAAAGTTTTAAAAGAGAGCTGTTGCAAGTCAAAATGTGGTTTGCTTGATTCTATATATAGGAGGGGGGGGGGTTGAAGTGTTGACCTACAAGGAAAAAAATGAGCCGCCTTTGCTTGCACTTGCTGGAATTCAGAGGAATGCGACGAGATCTCATTGAAACACATAATATTATGAAAGGGATAGAGAGGCTAGAAAGTAGTTTCAACAAAACAAGGAAGGGGACAAGAACCAGGGAATTTAGTTTCAAGATTCAAGAAAATAAGTTCAGAACAAAGATGAGGAGGAACTTCTCCAAGATCGTGGTGAATCTGTGGAATTTTCTGCCCAGGAAAACAGTGGAAGCTGCCTCATTGAGTATACTTCAAATACAGATATTTTGCAGTGACCATGTTAAACAATTGTTTACTAAATGGTCTCCTTTGTCCTCATCATTTACGCAGTTAAAATGATTATTTTACCTACATTCTTGTACTTTTTTCAGGCTGTTTCCAACCTTCATCCCTAAGTCTTTTTTTGATATTATTGATTCTAGAATTTCTTCATATATATATATATATAGCAGAATAAGAACCCTAGGTGAAGTAAGAAATATTTACGGAAATTAAAAAAGGATAGTGGTATGGCATTGCCTAATTTTAGATAATTTTCTGGACACAAGATTGAGATGAAATTCAATGTCCACAATGGGTGAGTCTTGAGCGTGGGCTTGTGCAGGGGTTCTCACTGGCTTCTGTTTTTGGGGCTTTGTTCCCCTTTATACTTACTAAACTGAATGAACAAAAGACAAATCCAATAACTAAACAATCAATATGAATATGGTTTCAATTTCGTAACTTTTTTGGATTTAAAAAAATAGGCAAGTCCTATCTAATTTTTTCTTGCAACCATCTCGAATTGATCAAGCTTTTCTTTATGGAATATGAAGGGAACAGTATGTTTTCATGATTTATTTATGGATAACTGTCTCATGTCTTTTGAGCAGTTGTCTAATAAATATAATTGCCTAAACTACATTTTTTCAGATATCTACAGATTAGGAACTATTTAAATGTTACTTTACCGATACCACATTAGACTGAAATTACCAATAACATTTTTATGTTTAAACTCTTTTCAGAATAGTTTAATAGCAACAATTCATGATTTGATCCTGAAAACATGTCCAGTGATTTCAGATAAAATTAAGAATGAATGGGAAAGAGAACTTCAGATACCTTTACCGATAGAGGCGTGGGAGAAAATTCTCCAATTAGTTAACACTTCTTCAATGTGTGTTCGACACTCTTTGATACAGTTTAAGGTGGTTCATAGGGCCCATATGTCCAAGGACGAGCTAACTTGTTTTTACTCCCATATAAACCCTATCTGTGACAGATGTAATTCTGAGGTGGCTTCCCTGACTTGTCTCTTATGGTCCTGCCCTTCTCTGAAAAAATATTGATATTATTTCAGCAGTTTTGCTCTTTGACCCACAATCTCATCCTGTTACTGTACTTTTAGGGCTACCAGTTTGGACTCTAGGCACTTATCTGCTTCAGCTTGTTGTGTGATTACATTTGGTACTTTAATAGTCGGGAGATCCATTCTACTTAAATGGAAAGACCCCAAACCACTGACTACGTTTCAATGGTTTTTGGAAACTACAGCATTTAAACTTAGAAAAAAAAAATCACAAGTGGTACTGATGACCTGTTAAATTTAAAGAAACAGAGACTATTTATTCAACTTTTTCCATATGATGCAAGTCGACACTTCCCGAATAATTTTTTTTCGTGAGAGTGTAAAGGAGCGGAATTAACCACAACATAATTGTGAAACATGGTAGCCGAGCTTTAGTTTTGTTTCTTGGTTAGGGGAATATTTTTGTAATAAAATTTGATTCCTTTTCATGTTTGGCCATTAAGAGATTGAGAGGCTCAGTTTACATATGTTGCTTGATGTCTGTGTTAGTATATGTTAACTGGTGTTAATGCAATCCCGATCTCTTTGTATCAGTCTTATGTTTATTCATCTAAAACTTAATAAAAAGATTGAAAAAGAAAGATATTTTGCCAGGAAAGGGAATTAAGGGTTACAGGGAAAAGGTAGGTAGAGCTGAGTCCACAGCCAGATCAGCCATGATCTTATTGAATGGTGAAGCAGGCTTGATGAGCCAGATGGCCAACTCCTGTTGCTATTTCCTATGTTCTTATGTGTGACAAGGAGTTGTAGCACAACCTTAAACAGAGGATAAAGATGGAGACGTATCTGGGTACAGTGGTAGAATTCCAGAGCTGATGACTTTTGACAGATGCCTAAAACCACAAGGCCCAGTAAAAAGTCTTTTCAAACTTTATCATATTTTTGTACCCTGTAAATCAAAAGATGCTGTAGCAGAATCTGTGCAGAACATGGTGAGCTGAGAACTGTCATTAGTCACAAATTCTAACCCTTGGTATGCATTCTGCACAGAAAACTAAATTGGTGTAATAAGAAGGTTAGAATATTAAACCTCAATCACAAGTTGTTCATCTTCCTGGATATTGGGAAGGCAAGTGGTGTTCAAAACAATAAAGGGATTTCACAGTAGAGATACTGTAAATGAAGGGCGTCTCCTCTGTTGAAAAATCAAGAAAAACAGTGACAAGAGAAAACTTTAAACTGGTGATTCATTTCAAAATTACAACTCTGGGCAGGTTTTTCTTCCAAATAGTAGAAATCTGGAAAATTTCCCCCAATCCAAAGACCAGTGATGCTGTTTGACACTAGAACTTCCAAAATAGATTGGTATCAATGTTAGAATAACAAAGTATGAAGATCAGGTCATCTAATGGATGGTAAAGTAGATGGGCTAATTAGGTCTCTCCTTTTCCTTATGTTCTTTGCTCCTAGATCAGCTCTCAATTTTCCTTTCGGTCAACCTTGTGGTCAGCTACTGTGCAAGCACAAAACACCCTTTCAGGAAAACGCACTGCATTCAGCCAGATCAGCCATGATCTTATTGAACGGCGGAGCAGTCTTGACAAGGCCGGATATCCTTATCCTGCACCTATTTCTCATATTCTTAAAAAAGCAAAACGCCAGACGTTGAAAACCCAAAATAAATATAGAAAATCCTGGAATTAGTTGGCATGTCAAACAGGATCTGTGGAGGGAGGACATCAGTTACTTTTTCATGTTAGTTTTCCTTCATCAGTTGTATTTATTTTAATTTCACAATTGCTAAAGACCATCTTGGGTAGTCAGATGAAACTCCTCACCTCAGCTATGATGTCTGCAAGCCCTGGGTTACACAACAGCAACCAACGTCTTGGTGTGATCCCATTTGTTTTGTTTTGGAATTTTGCTGGCTCAAGTTCGTAGAAATCTTTAAAACTGGAAAAGAAGTGAAGAGCAAAAACTAAAACAAGCAGAGATTTTTTTTTCTGATCTGGATGCCCCTGTGATTTTGCGTTGAAAGATTAAGCAAATGCAAGACCAAGAAAAATCTGCTTTGAAATCATTTGCATCTAGACAGGCAGGTTATTTGATCGGTTATTGCAGACAATGGGTAAAAATGGCCTAGGAGCTCCACAGCAACATGAGCAGTATTGAATTCTATTCACTGCTGTTATTCATGGATTATAATGGTGCCATGTTCAGGGGCAGATGACAGCTTTAATTAGAATTACTACGTTCTTCACTAAAAACGTATGAACTATTTGGTGTGGGAATTAACATAAGAGGCTGATCCCCAACTTGCATAACCAGACAACTTGTGGAACCTGTTCCATTAAAAAGATATCACTGCTGTATCATAATTGTGTTACAACTTTTCTTTACCCCATGCAATTGTTTTGAATTAACAATTGCAATGTTGAACCCAAGCCAATTTCTTTGTATGATCTCTCTAACAAGTGACTGCATTCCATGGATGAGTGATAGTGTGCCACAATGTAACAATAAAAGTAGATGAGGTGTCATTCCACATGACCCACACACTCTTAAAAGTTTATTTAAACTTCGTATTTTTAATAATTAACAAGTAGATTGATTTCATAAATGTAAATGTGTTTATGAAAAACATGTCAAAAGCATCAATTTATACTTTTGATGATTTACATTCACATGTACTTGATAAATCAAATTAAATTGCAAAACTTTAGTTATACAACAAATAAATGATAAAGCATGAATGACCCCAAAGCGTTCAATGTCAATATTAATTAATCCTTCTCACCAACATTGTTATGGAAATGAGAGGGTCATTGCAAGGTAGGCATTTTCAGGTTGTCTCAGGTCCTGGGCAAGGTCACAGTATGCTTGACTGCACTCATTCAGGCGAGTGGAGAGCATTACATCAAAGTAAGGAGGAGAGACCCTTTTACTTTCGAATACCCAGCTTCTGGCCTGACTCGCGATCATAATTATCTGTGGTGGTACAGCTTCATGTTCATCAGACCCTGTGCCTCCTCATTCACCCTCTTCAAGTGGTAGGTTCAGTTGCAGTTGGTAGAAACCCTGGCATATTTCCACAGATGTGTGGTGGAAAGTGTGATGACTAGGTGCATCAAAGTTTGGTATGGGGACACCAATACCCCCAGAGTGTAAAGCCCTCCAAAAAGTAGTGACACAGCCCAGGACATTACAGGCAAAACCTTCCCCACTATTGAGAACATCTGCAGGGAATGCTGCTGTCACAGAGCAGCAGCAATCATCAAGGATCTACATCACTCACCACATGCTCAGTTCTTGCTACTACCATCAGGAAAGTGGTATAGGGGCCACAAGACTCACACCACCAGGTTCAGGAACAGCTGTTACCCCTCCACCATCAAACTCAATCAGGGACTTATTTAAGGCAGACTTCTGGGATCTAGGCATTATGACCAGAATTTGTAAGGGCTGCTGAAAGGCCTCAGACGCTGACAGCTTCCTAATCACTTCCAGGGTTTAGAACCTCAGAGGTTGGCTTGGATGTTTGACCCAGAAAGGAGGCTGTGTGACTACAAAGGCTACAGGATCACAAAAGGGCATCAGATTTGGAGGAGGTGGCAGGATCTGCAGACACATGGTGTCCTTGAAGAGACTCTGCTTCACTTTCTCACCTTGAGAGCGATGCTAGACAAGTAGCACCTCTGTGTGTGCTTTTACACGGAAAATAAAAAGAAAACAAATTTTGCCTATTTTCTGTTCAAGACGATAAAGGTATTTTGAACATCAACTGCTCCATTCAGTGTGATCTATCTTTTTCATCAAGGATAAGCATTCAGAAAGACATTCCTTTAACAAGACGCATTGATTTGAGTACTCCACAGGTCTGGTCAATTGGCCAAGTCAACATTTTAGCCACTGGTGATTTGTGATCATTGCAGTGTTTCATCCACAGAAGCAGCTGCCTCACAGTTTGGTTCAAACCCAAACACAGATGCTGGTCTCACTGTGATCATGTGGATTTCACTTGGTGTTCTGGTTTCCTTCCACATCCCATAATTATGCAGTTTGTTGGGTTAATTGGCCCCTGTATATTGCCCCTAGTGTGCATCTTTGTGGCAGGATCCTGGGAGATTTGATGAGAATGGGGAAAGAAAAGTTACACAGAAAATTAGTGGGGGAAAATTAGTATAGATTCCTGAAACTGACTCTAACTTTATAAGGAAAGATGGAAATGAAACCCTAGGATGCTTTCAAACTTCCCTTTGTATGGTATTTTTGCTGAGTATCAGCAATTCTATTGATGCTTTTAAAATGATTAAATCATTTCAAGGAAGTGATTACAGAGTACTTGGAGGCACATGACAAGATACCCAAAGACAGCATGGTTTCCTTAAGGGAACATTTTGCTTGACAAACCAATTGGAATTCTTGAAGTGACAAGCAGGCTAGATAAAGGGGGTGTAGTAGATGTTGTGTATTTGAATTTTCAGGCCTCTGACAAGGTGCCGTACATCAGGCTACTTAACAAGATAAGAGCTCATGGTATAACAGAAAAAACATACTAGTGTGGGTAGAGCATTGGCTGTGACTGGAAGCAGAGAGTCGGAATACAGGGATCATATTCTGGTTGGCTGCCAGTTGCTAGTGGTGTTCCACAGGGGTTGCTGTTGGGGCCACTTATTTTTATGTTGTGGATTATGTTACATTATCATGGAATGAATGGTTTTGTGGCCAAGTTTGTAAATGATACGAAGGTAGATGAAGGAGTAGGTAGTGTTGAGGAAGTGGAGGCTTCAGAAGCTCTTAGATAGGGAGAATGGGCATAGAAGTGGAAAATGAAATACAATATTGGAAAGTGTATGGTCATGCATTTTGATGGAAAAAAATAAACGGGCAGACTATTTTCTAAATGGGGAGAAAGTTCAAAACACCCAGATGCAAAAGGACCTGTAAGAACTCATGTGAGATAGCGTGAAGGTAAACTTGCAGGATGAGTTAGTGGTGAAGAAGGCAAATGCAATGCTGGCATTCATTTCAAGATGAATAGAATATAAGAGCAGGGATGTGATGTTAAGACCTCTTGGGAGTATTGTGAGCAGATTTGGGTTCCTCATTTAAGAAAGGATGTGCTGGCATTGGAGAGGGTTCAGATAAAGTTCACAATGATGATTCCGGGAATGAAAAGGTTATTAAATAAGGACTATTTGACAGTTCTTGGCCTGTACTCGTTAGAGTTTAGGAGAATGAGATGGGATCTCATTGATACATTTTGAATGTTGAAAAGCATCAATAGAGTAGATGTAGAAAGGTTGTTTCCCAAGTTGGGAGAGTCTAGGACAAGAGGGCACAACTTCAGGACTGAAGGGTGTCCACTTAGAACAGAGAGGCAGAGGAATTTCTTCAGCCAGAGGATGGGATATCTGTGAAATTTGTTGCCACTGGCAGAAGTGGAGACCTTCTTTGGGTCTATTTAAGGCAGAGATTGATAGGTTCTTGTTTAGCCAGGGCATCAAAGGTTATGGGGAGTAGGCTGGGCATTGGGGCTGAATGGAAAAATGGATCAGCTCATGATTAAATGGTAGGACAGAACTGATGGGGTGAATAACCTCTTTCTGCTCTTATGTCTTATGGTATTATTTCCTGGTGGGAGAAGAGCAGTACAAGGTGGCAAAAAATGACTTGGGTTTTCAGAAGCAAAGTGGAGAATTATTCCTCTTTTCAGAAAGTAGTGGAAACCCCAAAAATAATGCTTCATCTAGGTGATGTGAAAATTTCAAAATTTAAGGTAGATACTTGATAGCCATAGGGTATTATGAAGGGTAAACAGAGTTAGCTCTGATCTACAGGAATGACAGAATAGGCCTTTGTCAAACCTACACTCCTTACCACTTTGAGATCTCTGGTCACTCCCTCAGCTATTGAACAGCTGAATTTCCTCATCGACTGGAATGCCCTTTGACAACTCCTACTGCCAAAATTAGTGGTTTACACAAGGACTGCCCACTTACACAGTGCTTTTCACGATTTCTGAGTGAATTTGGGCGACCCCATTGACTGCGTGCGATCCAACGACACTCAGGTGTGCCATGTTGATCCTCTTAGGATCTCCCTCCTCGATCAGCGACATGCGTTTCAAGCGGTCTACATCACCAGGATGCAGGGCAGCGATATTCTAGGGCAAGAAGCAGACACTTGAGTTAGCCTAGACTGGTAAACAAGTCTCATTCTCAAACCTAAATATTTAAATCTACTAGTTTCTCACATCCAAATGGGTGGGGAATGAGAAATCTGGGCAAAACACAATAGACTGCAGACGCTGTGATTGAAGTAGGAACACCAGAACGCTGGAGGAACTCAGCTAGTCTTTTCAGCATCCATAGGAGACAAAGATACATTTCAGGCCTGAGCCCTTCTTCAAGGAAAAATAAATCAGAAAAGGCAGAGCAGGATGTACCAGAAAGTCTCAGAATTCAAACAATGGGGGAGGAATCCAGACCAACAAAAGGTGTTCATTGGATATGATAAGGGATTAAGTGAGAATTTATCATGTCTGTGTGAAAGGAGACAAGAAGGGAATGGGTTTTTTTTTTAAAAATGAAAGCCAGAGAGGTAGATATTAATGCCATCTGGTTGGAGGCTGCCCAGTTGGAAGATGAGGTGTTCTCTAATTTATGGGTGGTCTCAGTTTAGCAGTGCATGAGACCATGGACAGACAAGTCTTCAAGGGAATGGGATGGAGAATTGAAATGGGTGGCTATTGCGGTGGACAGAGTCAAGGTGCTCAACAAAGTGATCTCCCAGTCTGCATCTAGTCCCTCCGATGTGGAGGAGACCACAGTGGGAGCACCAGATGCAGTAGATGCTCATTCCTGTCGAGATTAGTTACAATGTTAGTTCTTTCACTAAATAAGCTTTAAACTAAACTGATGAAAGCAAATTATTTAATTTCAGCCATGAATGTGATCTAAATAATAAGTATAACTAGGGTGCAATCTTTATTATTATTATTTGGAATTGTCAGCCCACTGGGTAAACCTGCGAGGAGTTACAAATCCCACTGAATATTTCAAGGGAAGAGTCACTTTTCAAGCCTGACATATTTTGAACTGTTCAAAATACCACAGAACTACTTGGAGAGTCTTAGTGTTGTTAAAGACAGACAAGTCCACAGTAAATGTGTGATCCACTCTGGATCAATAACAATCCCAGAATTGAGATGATAGTTTAGTCCTCACTCTCTCATTTTAAAGCATTATTCTGCTTTGGAAAGGGTATACTTAGCACCAGAACATAAAGAGAGAAAACTCTCCCCTTAAATCCAAGAAAATAGACAATCAGGACTTTTGTTAACCTTTGGTCAGTTCTTGTCAAAATATTTACTTATTTAAACAGTGGCTGACGATAACAATGGGACGATCATTTGAATGAGGTTAGTGTGGTTGCCCTTAAAAGTCAAGGCAGTGTCAGGGACACATCAAATAATAGCATGAGCTAGTATAAAGAAGTGGGCAAAATACAACAAAGGATAATTAAATAATGCATTCTCCTGAATGTAGAATATTAAGGGGTGGTTCAGTGAGGCAATCTAGTTGATCAAAGGGTTGAATAGCAAACATTAAAGAGCAACTCCTCACAGGACAAAGGGGACAGAATAAAATCTGAGCTAAACTCTCATTAGTTTATAGTCATCAGATATTCTCTTGTTTCTCTATAAAGCAAACCTGTAAAAGCAGAGCTGTTAAATCAAGGTGGCAAAAGTCAGGGTTCAATAAGCTTGAAAATGGCAGAGGGGAGGCAAAAGAGCTGAAAGAGGTGAATGTGGGGAAAATGGTTTAAATATTTCTTACATCCAAATGTTTCTGGTTGATTTCATAGATGAGCTCCAGATGCCTTGGCAGAAGTCGTTCAAACATCTGAACTGGCCAGCGTTCTAGAGCCTCAGGAAGCACCGTGTGGTTGGTATAAGCACAGGTCTGGATTGTTATATCCCAAGCCTTTCAAGAAAAAAAAAACAATTATATGAAAAATACAAAGCATATGGAGCAAGGTCAGGAGGGATGGACAACTTTGGACCCTAGTTCTACCTACTGTGGTTTTCCTTTGCCTTATCTCAGCATGTCTTTGGTCTAATTGAAATTTCAGACTTTTCTGGCCATTTTAACCAAGCAGACTCTACTTTCAGATTAATTCATCCACAAACAACAAGAACCAAAGGAACTAACAACAATTCCACCACCTGACTGGTTCCTGACCAAAGAGCAAAGAAGGTGAATGAGCAGATAGCTGCTGAATGGAGTCTGCAATCAGAGGAAAAACTAGTCTCTGCAGATCAGATGCTTTTGTATCATTCCAGAATCTATCGCCAGCTTCGGGGGAAAAAAAGTCCAACCTGCTTTAACCATTCAGTATATGGTTAACAAAAGAGAGTTGGTATCCTTTGGAAAGGAAACTCTGTCATTTTCCAATCTGGCCTGAACATTGTCTCCATTCCCATACCAATATTGCTGGCAGTAGTTGGCCAACACACAGTTCAATGGAATCAAAGTGTGATCCAACATAGAATACAGAGTCTTCTCAGAGCCACCTGGAATGTGTGGCAAAACACTGATCTCAGCAGTAACACAAGACTCCAAGGCCAAATCAATATAGCTGCAGGTTAGGACAAACAGTTTCAGCTACCTTCTTGATCCAAGACCTTCCGGCATTTATTCAGTTAAAAAGATTCTCTGAAAAAGAATGACGCAAACTCTGCCATTATACTGTTTCCTCACTGTGCTGCTTTCCTCTCTTCCATCACAAATAAAAACAGGTGAAGTGTTGAACTGCTAAAGTATTAAATATTAATAATTATTTAAACCAGGATATGGACATAATAGCTGAGGCCAAAATTGTTTCCAGATTCCTAGCTGCACTGAAGGGCATGGAACTGAGTTAGCCTGCAATTCAATTAGATTGGAGTGATATTGGCGACAACAGACAAGGACACATTTTGTTTTGTGAACCTGCTGGGTTAATTGGCCTACAACTAGCTGTATAAGGAAGTAGAGCCTTTGATAGGACTGTTCAGCTAAAGGGAAGGTCTCACCTGTCAGGGCAGGTGCAGGAAACCTGTATTTTAGAATTTCAGCAAGGAACAAAAATGAGAGCTCACTGAAATAAATGCTCAGGACTTCCGATCTGGATATAACTGAGCTCATTAAATCACAATCCTATTGGTCATCTTACTCAATATTGCTTTGTCTGACACATTGGTAGATTTTGACTGATAACATTTCTGTGAGGCACCTTTGCACATTTTGTGAAAAGCACTGTATCAATACATTTTGTTACTGTAAAATGCCTGGGATGGTGCATAACATGAAATGAAAAGTTGTCAAAAATCATACCTTTTCCCACTCTAATTTCTCAACATCCACTAGAATTCTCATCAACTCAGGAATGGCAAGTGCAGGATGGGTGTCATTGAGCTGAATGGCCACCTGTGAATAAAGGAACATTAACATTCATACTATTGAACTGGTAAAACGTTTACCCATCTGAGCAGCACACTGGGTTACCAATATCCTTCTGGAAGAGAAATGTGCTATGTGCAATGTCCAAATCTCACGAATAAACACAATAAGTTTGTAAATGCAACAGATGGACACTAGATTTATTTTCTCTCCTGGTTGCAAAGTCAGTTATGTTAGTCTTGACTCGATGATATTGCTCCTGACTCTAAATCACAAGATTATAGGTTCAAGTAGAGTTTAAAAAAGGGTTGAAAAAGGAGAAACTCAGCTGATAGCAGTTGATTGGGCAATCGAATTCAAAAGATGAAGACAGAGGAGCAGTTGATAGGGCAATGGAGTTCAACATCTGAAGGGCAATCAAGGACAAATGATCCCAACATCACCATAAAAATGAGGGACACTATAGCAGAGCAGTCATCACCAAAGTGGGCTGAGTCAGAGTGGAAAGGATTTTGCTCAAGAGGCTTCAGTGAATAGAGGATGAGGTAAGAAAGGGCCATCCTATTTGAGGAAAAAAAAGGTTTTTTATATATTTTTTCCTTTAGTCATAAACAGTGGGAATGGCAGGGGAATGCTCCTCTTGCAGAATGTTGGTGTCAGGGAAGCCAGCAGTATCCCTAACTACTTCATTTACAAGAAGTGCATCTAGCCTCAGCTCCTGACAAGGAATTGGAGCTGGAGTTGGATGAACTCCAGTACATTCAGGAGGCAGAAGGGCTGATAGACATGAGTTACAGTGACACTATCACACCTAGGAGGCAGGAGGAGGGTAGATGGGTGACAATCAGGAGAGGGAAAGGGAACAGGTGGACAGTAGAGGACTCCCCTGTGGCTGTTCCCTTCAATAACAAGCATATAATTTTGGATACTGTTGGGGAGAAAATGACCCATGAAGTCTCTGGCACAGAGTCTGGTCCTGTGGCTAAGAAGGGAAGGGAGAAGAGGCGAGCTGTAATGATAGGGGGATTCCATAGTTAGAAGGACAAATAAGAGGCCCTGTGGAAGAGATCGAGTATCCCAGATGTATGTTGCCTCCATGGTCCCAGGGTCCAAGACATCTCCGGAGGGAGGGTGAGCAGCCAGATGTTGTAATCCATGTAGGGACCAATGACATGGGTAGGAAAGATGAGGAGGTCCTGCAAGAAAAGTTCAGGGAATTAGGTGCTAGGTTGAGGAACAGGACCTCCAGGGTTGTGATCTCAGGATTGCCACATGCTAGTGAGGTTAGAAATAGGAGAATAACACAACTTAACATGTGGATAAAGACATGGTACATGAGGGACAGCTTTAGGTTTCTGGATCATTGGGCTCTCTTCCAGGGAAGAGAACTGGAGGGGGACTAATATTCTTTATGGGAATGTTTGCTAGTGCTGCTCTGGTGGGTTTAATCTAGATTTGTAGGGATGGGAACCAGAGTGCTGGAGCAGATAGAGGTGTGGAAGAGGGAAAAGATTATGAGAAATTGCATGTACCATTAGAAGTCAACAGGTTGTATGTGGTGGAAATGTTCGTGGGTGCATCTATTTCACTCCAAGGAGTATTGTAGGAAAGGCAGATGATCTTAGCATGTGTATTGGCATATGGAATTATGACATTGTGGCCATTAGTAAAACATGGTTGCAGGTGGGGCAGGACTGGAAGCTCTAAGTTCCAGGCTTCCATTGCATTAGATGTGATATAACAGAGGGAGGGGAATGAAAGAGAGAGGAGTGGCAATGTTCCTCAGGGAAAATATCACAGCTGTGCTTAGGCAGGACAAATCAAAGGGCTCATCTACTGAGGCGATATGGGTGAAGATGAGAAACTGGAAAGGTACGACCACATTCATGAGGTTGTATTATAGACCTCCCAATTTTTAATTTAAAAAAATTTAGACATATAGTACTGTAACAAGCCATTTTGGACTACATTCCTGACCTACACCCCAATATACGTTTTGAAGGGTGGGAGGAAACCAGAGCACCCTGGGAAAACCCACAGAGACATGGGGAAAATGTACAAATTCCTCCCAGATAGCATGGGGTTCAAACCCCAATTCCAATCGCTAGCGATGTAAAGGCATTGTGCTAACCACTATGCCAACCACGCTGCTTGCGCCAACAGTCAACAAGAATTGGAGGAGCAAATCTGTAGAGAGATAGCAGGCAAGTGCAGGAAACACAAGGTTGTGAAAGTAGGAGATTTAAATTTTCCACAAAATGACTGGGACTTCCATACTGTAAAAGGGCTGAATGGCTAGAGAGAGTGCAATACTGGTATGTGTAGGGGAACATATTGGGTCCAGTGATCATAATGTCATCAGTTTCAAGTTAATTATAGAGAAGGATAGGTCAGGGCCTCGGATTGAGATTCTAAATAGATGAAAGGCCAATTTTGAGGAAATGAGAAAGGATCCAGAATGCATGGATTGGGATAAGTTATTTTCGGGAAAGGATGTATGAGGTAAGTGGAGGACCTTCAAAAGTGAAATGTTGAGAGTACAGAGTTTGTATGTTCCTGTGAGGATTAAAGGCAAGGTTAGCGGGCATACGGAACATTGGGTTTCGAGGGATATTGGCGATCTGGTTTGGAAGAAGAGAGTTGTACATCAGGTATAGACATGGAGTATTAAAAAAATGAGGAGCATAAAAAAATGCAAGAAAAACTTCAAAAAAGAAATCAGGAAGGCTAAAAGAAGGCAGGAGGTTGATTTGGCAGACAATGTGAAGGAAAATCCTCATCAGGATTTCTATAGGTATATTAAGAGCAAAAGGATAGTAGCAAGGGACAAAATTGGCCCCCTTGAAGATTAGAGTGGTCAGCTTTGTGCAGAGCCAAAAGAGATAGGGAGATCTTAATTCATCCCCCCCCCCACCAAACCAGTATTCACTCAGGAAATGGGCACAGTTGTGGGAAATAAGGTAAACAAGCAGTGAGATCATGGAAACTATACAGATTAAAGAGGAGGAAGTGTTTGCAGTCTTATGGCAAATAAGAGTGGATAAATCCCAGGGGCCAAACAAAATATTCTCTTGGACCTTGAGGGAAGATAGTGTAGAAATTATAGAGGGCGATCCCCAGGCCCTGGACACTGCGAGCGACAGGCCAGGCCGAAGCCCACCACGACACTGGCGGGCAGCAGGACAGAAGCGACGGCGGCAGCGAACAGGAGCAGGCTGAAGGCAGCCACCAGTACCCCAAGGGCTGACACCAGCACCGCACAGGCCGAACAGTCCAAGGGTGAGCGCAGCTCCATGCTTTATTCCTGGTTCGGGGAGGTGGGGGTGTGGGTTTTATTCCTGGTCGAGGGAGGTGGTGGGTGTGGGTTTTATTCCTGGTCGGGGGAGGTGAGGGTGTGGGTTTTATTCCTGGTCAGGGGAGGGGGGTCTGTGAGTTTCATTCCTGGTTGGGGGGGGGGGGTGTGTGTGGATTCAGTCTGCTCGTGTTACTGCCTGGGTGAGGGGGGCAGGGGGGTTCTGTTTTATCCCAGCAGCGTGGCGTTAGTACAGTTGAGGTGCTCCCCAACTTGTGACCGAAAATCTTTTAAAAAATAAAATAAAATTTACTTTGTTTATGTTGTATTTGACAAACTTGCTGGACAAAACCTCTTTAGGCCAAGGCTAAGAGACAGCAGACTCTGAATTCAAACAACCTGCTGCCTTGCAGGGTTTGCCTCTTCAGGCAAAGGCTAGGAGAAGACAACTCTGACTTCAAATCCCTGGGCTCAGCCATCAGTACCTGGAAAGGACCCCAGCTATGGGCCAATAGCACATCAGTCTGGCAGCAGGGGTTGGCAGTTGTGACAGAGCACGGAAAACAGTTTCCCTAGTGGTCTGCAGCAGCAAACTTGGTGGCCGAAGGATCCGTAAGGACAACGGCCAGCGAGCATGGTCTTGAAACAGACCATTGTGGGGCAATCCCACGTCACTCAAAAATAACCCTGGAAGTTATAGACCAGCAAGTCTGATATCAGTTGTAGGTAAATTATTGGAAGATATTCTAAGAGATCGGATATACACTTATTTGGATAGCCAGAAACTGATTAGGGATAGTTAACATGGCTTTGGGCATGGTAGGTAGTGTTTAACCAATCTTGTAGTTTTTTGTGGAGCTTACCAAGAAAGTTGAAGAAGAAAAGGCTGTCTACATGGACTTTAGTAAAGCCTTTGACAAGGTTCCACATGGAAGATTAGACAGGCACGATCAGACGCTGGTTATTCATGGTAAAATAATGAACAGGATTTGACAATGGCTGGATTGGAGAAACCAGAGACTTGAGGCCAACGTGGTGTTCCTCAGGAATTGGTCCTGGGACCATTGTTGTTTGTCATCTATATCAATAATGATCTGATGATAATGTGGTAAATTGGATCAGAAAGTTTGCAGTTGATACTAAGATTTGAGGCGTTGTGGACAATGAAGAAGGTTTTTAGAACTTCCAGAGAAATATGGATCAGACGGAAAAATGGCAGATGGAATTTAATGCAGACAACCATGAGGTGTTGCATTTTGGAAGGACAAACCAAGAAAGGACATGTATGGTAAATGGTAGGGCACTGAGGAGTGCAGTAGAATAGAGGGATCTGGGAATACAGATACATAATTCCCTGCAAATGGTGTTACAGGTGGTTAAGGTTCTAAAGAAAGCTTTTGGCATATTGGCTTTCAATTTTTAAAAAACTTTTTTACAAAAAAAAACCAACCACTCGCTTTTCACAAATCCACACACCATCAGGCCTCAAATTTACGTTGTCCATAACAAATTCTACAGGGAAATCATTTGCATTTATATTACTGCAGCATCTATTATTGGTGTATTTATTATTATAGTTATAATTATAATTGGGCCCCTATATGATCCATATATGTTGCCATATCTTGATAAATATGTCATATTTGTTCTCTTGTAAAAGGGGCTTCCAAATCAACTCATTCTCTATCTTCTAATTTTGGCAGTTCCATATTTGCTAAAAATTCATCCATCTCCTAATGATTCTGATTTGTATAGTTTCATTTAATATTGTCTAAAAATATAATTTCTTTTTGATTATATGCTGTAATATTGGCCTCTGATTTTATTGCATTTATCATCCCAGATAACTCCTCTGCCTTTACCTGTCAAGATAAAACTATTTTCCTGCTCTCCTAATTCATAGTACTTTTGTTTAGATTTTAGTATATTTTTTCCGTTCTATACGTTTGAAATGTGTTATATCTCAATTTTAAAATTTTCTAATAATTTATATTTTTATTGTAAGCCCATTCTTTGATATTCTTTTTCTAGTTTTGTTACATCTTTCTCTAAACCATCCAACTCTGTAGCATGTTCTCTCAAAATATTTTTGGATAAAAAATAATTTGTCCTCCTAATTAAGCTTTAAGCATATCCCATATTAAAAAGCTATTATCAGTAGAAGAAAGATAAGTTTCACAAAATAGTTCTGCTTCTTAATAAACTCAAAGTTTTTCCTTTTCAACAGTGTGGCATTGAGATGCCACCAATATATACTTTCTTGTTTTTCTGTTATCACAATAGTTAAAATTAATGGTGAATGATCTGATAAAAGTCTCACCAAATATTTTGTTTTTACCACTCTAACTTTTAACTGGGCAGACATTAAAAGCAAATCAATCCTTGTATGTGAATCATGTACCCTTGAGTAGAATAAATTGACTCTTTCTACAGGGTTAAGCTGCCTCCATATATTAATCAAATTTAAATCCTTCATAAATGAGAGTGTCTTTTTTGCAGCTTTTGCCCTTGTTACTGTTCTGGCTGATTTATCCAATATTGGATCTAGACAGAAATTGAAATCTCCTCTGACCAGTATATTTAGTCTTCCCTCTGCTGTTTTAAAAAAGATATCCTTCATAAAGGCTTCATCATCATCATAATTTGGTGCATAGATGTTCATTAAAGTCCATGATTCTGCATAAATTTTACAATGTGCCATCACAAATCTTCCAGCTTGGTCAGTCAGTGTCTCTTCTATTATTATTATTGGTATATTCTTATTAATTAAAATTGCTACTCTTCTTGCTCTTGAGCCAAATGAGGATGATATTACTTGTTTCATCCATCCTATTTTTAATTTAGCATGTTCTGATTTGGTAAGATGCGTTTCTTGTAGAAGGACTACATTTGCCTTTTAATTTTTATTTTAGGTATGCCGAGACCTGCTTCTTCTTCACCGGCCTGTTATCCCATTAACATAAATACATTTTAGCATTCTATCCTCATTGATATTTTAAACAAATATTGTTTAACAATAAAACCATTTTGGTTATTTAAATAACACAGTGATCTTTTCCCTTTTAAAAATACATACGATATCCCTGCCCTGACAGTGACGTAAACAGAAAACTCCAAAATCCGCAAAAAAGGTCCGCAGAATCCTTCGAGGAAGGAGAACCCCTCCCTTTAGTGCCTTATTTTATAGATTCTCCTCTCCGGATGCCATTCTCCCCCTTAGACTGGAGTCTCCACCATGTTAATACTTTCCCCAATTTTCACTCTTTTCTGAGCTCTTCTTGAACATTTCAATAAAATTTACTTTTCAGCAATAAATACAAGACAGTTTTAAAAAAAAACTACTTTTACTTAGTCCCATTGTAAACATTCTTCACAGTCGTCCTCTTTGGCAGCCTTAGATTTTTCATAAACCTCACAGGAAGTCTTCCACCTCGTTCTTAGTCTTGAAAAATCGAATACCTTCTGCTACTTCAACCCTCAGAATTGTGGGGTATAATCATCAAATATTTCAAGTTTTTGGAATGCAATTGTCTTTTTACATCATCAAACTCCTTCCTTTGCTTAATCAAAGTAGGACTAAAATCTTGAAAAAAAATAGCACTTTTTCCATGGTCAATCTCGGACAGGGCATTATTTTGCTTAGAGTATTCATACACTGCTCCCAGTATTGTCTCCCATTGCAAGTAACTCAAAAGTCTTACCAGGACTGGTCATGGCACTGATCGCCGGCTCTCCGATGTCCAAGGGTCTGGTGAGCCCTTTCAATATGTAATTTTTCTCTGAATTTGTCTTCTCCCAACACTTGTGGGATCCATTTGTTCAAAGAAGTTCACTGGATCTCTTCCCTCAATTCCTTCTTTCAATCCGATAATTCGAACATTATTTCAACTGCTAAAATTCTCCATGTGGTTAATCTTGTCCAGCAGACCCTGTCTGTCAGACTCTCATTTCTTCACATCCAAAGCTTTTTAGCTTATCTTGTGTTTTTAACCAAGTCTGTTTCTGCTTGGGTCATTCTTTCCATTACGTCTTCAACAATTTCTTTAATTTCAGTCATGTCTCTCATTACATTTTCGATCTGCAAATCGAATGCTCAAGTTTTCTATTTTTTTCCCAGGCTAATACTTAGTTCTTGTCCTGACTCCCCAGCTCTGCCAGGGTTCGCCGGTCCCAAGCCCACTCTTACGCTGCTCCCTTTCAGGCTTTTGTTTGGTGTTCCTGGCTGAATAGAAACTTTCTCAACTTCTGTTCTTGGCTGCCTTGATTTCTCAGTACTTGTTTTGTCCACTTTTTAGTGAAAAATTGTTGATTTTAACTGTCTTTTTAATACTCTTCATGGAGGGCTCAATCAAAACACGTCTAGGTCTTTTGCATGGCCATGCCCCCAGCATATTGGCCTTCTTAAATCAAACTATCAAATGCAGGAGTTGGGATATTATGGTAAGTTGTTTAAGACATTGGTGGGGTCAAATTTGGAGAATTATGTGCAGTTTTGGTCATCTAACTACAGGAAAGATATCAATTAAGATAGAAAGAGTACAGAGAAGATTTTCTAGAATGTTTCCTGGGCTTCAGGAACTGAGTTACAAGGAAAGGTTACATAGGTTAGAACTTGGAGTGAAGAAGAATGAGGGGAGATTTGATAGAGGTATTTAAAATTAGGAGGGTGATAGACAGGGTAAATGTAGATAGGCTCTTTCTACTGAGGGTAGATAAGATACAAACCTGAGGACATGGGTTAAGAGTTGAAGGGGAAAGTTTAGGGGGAACATCTTCACATAGAGACTGGTGGGAGTGTGGAATGAGCTGCCAGCTGACATGGTGAATATGGACTTAATTTAGGCATGTACATGGATGGGATAGGTATGGAAGGCTATGGACTGGGTGCAGGCCAGTGGGACTAGGCAAAAAAAATAAATAAAATGGTTTGGCACAGACCAGAAGGGCTGTTTCTGTGCTATAATGTTCTATGGTCTTATAAGTTCAAGTGGAGTTAATAGGAAGGCTGGATCGACTGAGCGCAGGAGGATGAAGGGTAGTCTTATAGGGTATACGAAACCATGAGAGGCAATGATAAAGTGATTGCTCAATTTTTTTTCCAGGATGGATAGAGTAAATCTAGAACTAAAGAGCATAGGTTTATGGTAAGAAAGGAGAGATTTAAACAGAGATCTGGGGGGCAACTTTTTCTAATCAGGGGATAGTCTGCATGTGGAAAGAGTTGTTAGAGGAAGCTGTAAATGCAGGGAAGATTTTGACATTCAAAATAAATGTTGACAGATATGTGGACTGGATGGGTTTAAAGGAACATAGGCAAATTGGGTTTAGTCTATAATGCCAACTTGGTCAACTAAAAGGCCTGTTCAGTGCCGTTTGGGTCTGTGACACTATGTCTTGATTCAGAGATGCGTACGCACATTCTGCACTGACGTTTCCCAGAGTACTAGTATAGGAATATTATATTGATAAAGGTGCAGTCTTTTGATACTGTCAGGAATAATGAAAGAATTTCTCCTTTACAGAAGAAGAGTAGGTGGTTTGCCCTGAGATTAATATTTACTCTCAACTAACTTAACAAAGCATGAAAAATTACCTCATCGATGTTGCTTTTTGTGAATGTGCTTCGAAAACAACCTAATTTTAAAGCACTCAAGAATACCAAGGTCAGAAGAGGTCGTTTATATGTACAACTTGTATCTTTAGATGCACTTTATTGCACAAGCTGACCCCATCAGTGACTTTGCTTCACTGCAGTGATGAGAACGCAGCAGGTAGATACTTCACAAATCAGTAATTTAATCCTGTTTGGCACGGAGCCTTCAGTCCATAGTAGGCCAATCTGATTAACTGTAGCTCTCATTTGTGTGTGTCAGTAATCAAACAAGCTCCATTGTTGGGAAAGGGCCGAGGTAGGGGCAAAAAAAAAGTCAGATGTTGGCAGGAGATAAGCAGAGAATGAGGGAGAGCCAAAGAAAGGAAACATGATAGCGCACAAAAGAGAACAGAAAGAAAAGAGTGGGGGGGGGGGGCGCAGTGGTAATGTGAGGAAGAAAAGAAAGAGAAATTAAAACAGAATGAAAATACATACAGCATGCCTAAATCATGTAACAAAATGCATTTGTGGGGCTGGAAGGAAAATGAAGACGAGGAACTACATAGTTGTCTACTGTCCAACAACAGGTTTTGAGAGTTAACCCTCACACTCAACTCCAGAGGTTGGGGCAGCTGTGTCCCCAAGTACAGGAGCTATCTGACTGACCAGTGGAGAAATAAACAATCAACTGTAGCCAGAATTCAATCAGAACTCAACTCTGCAATGTCTAAATATTAAAATTGGAGAATTGTATCCAAGAAACTACTTATTGAACCTCAGCAGAAATATACACAACATTTAACACAATTTTTAAAAATCTTAATTTGCAAAGCATGTTACAGGCTTTCATACTGTCCCAAAGCTCTTCAAGTATAATATAGTACTTTGATCTTCTACCAGCAAGCGACTTGAAACAGCAGACATTGGAATGTTTTACACATACAAGTTCTACATGCTCCCCTCCTGAACTATAGCAAACTACCTGCTGAACATACTCCTACAGTGCTCATTAGGAGGAGTTGGAGGAAAAGTATACGTTTAAGGCTTTAAATACAGTGTTAAAAGTAGAAATAAATTCATCAGGATGGTGTGCATCTTGGATTGCAGGACAAAACAAGGGTTTGTATTTGGAACTGAAGACACTCCTAGTTGAGGGAGATTGCAGGTGCTATGGGTATTGATGAAAGGAGCTGTAACAATCAGCCATAACATAATGGGTCTTGAAAATGTGACACCTTGTCTCCAGAAATGGACATGTCCGCTAAGCTGCTTTGTCCTGGATGGATTTAAACTTCTTGAGTGTTGTCAGAATCCACTTATACAGGCAAATGTGGCATATCTGAAAGGAATACCAACTTATAGCTCACTAATAGCACAAAGGACATTCAGGAAAATCTGGGAGCCAATTGTTTGCCACAGCATCTCCAACCTCCATGCTGTTCTTATACCCATCATATTTATAAGGCTTCCAGTCAATGGTAACCCATGATGTTAAGGTTCACCAAAAATAACATCAATAGGATGTGATTAGACTTTTTCCAACGGAAATTGATTTTTGATTCATGCTTCAATGATTTAAATGTTTTCTATCAAAACCCTTATAAAAAGATGCCTGTGTGCTCTCCAGGCATTGTTATTGGAGGAATTGAATGCCATTCAATCAGGGATCAACCAGATATACAAACTTTCCATGCAGGAATTACCATTGCAGCAGACAATTAAACCATGATATAATTCCCTGATTAAACCCATGCCATAATCTCCTGCAGTAATGTCCTAGGGCCAAGATGATTGACCCTCTTCCTTTGTACGTGATCAATCTCCAGTCAGCTGCAACAATTCTCTATTAATTATAGCTTTCTGCTGAACCATCTTATTACAGCCACAAATCACCTGAACTGAGCAACACATACCATTACATTTCAGCATAGATCAATTCTGATGATTCACAATAGTTGGTAAAATTACCTTGTCCGGGAACGTTTCAAATGAGGTTCGGACTGGATCTCTACAACCAAACTTGGAAGACTTGAATCGGCGGATGATGTCCTGGAGTGTTGCAGCTACCACAAAGTATTCTTGCTTTAAACGGAGTTCCTTTCCTTCAAAGAACTGTATATGTTTATGTCAGTTAGTGCCACAACTTTTCATAATAAAGAACGATTTCAAACATATACACAAAATGAATTTGGTTTATAAACAGTGGTGGGAGTGCAAGATAATAGGGTGTAATGTGGCTATAACCACTTCAGATGGATCGCCATCTGGTGATCCTATTATTATTCTTGCCATCCATTTAGGTAATCCTATTATCGCATTTTATTTTACCAAACACTCTTAATTGCATCTTCAATCTCAGCCTTTCTTATTCCATCTCCTGTGGTAGTATTCTGTGCACAGAATTTAAAAAATGAATTCATGAGATGTGGTGATTGGGGCCAAGGCCTGCATTTATTGTCTACCCTTAATCGGACTTGCTCGTGTACAGCTACTGCCTTTCAATACTGTTCATGATGTTTGGTAGCAACAATGAAAGGGTCCTCTAGTTGAAAAAAAGAGCTTCCTGCATTTTCTACTGTTTTCGTAATCTGTAAATGTGTTCACTGTTGCAGAAGCTCTATTTCTGCTGACATTTTCTCATGATTTACTTTTCAGAAAAAAAAGGCCACATTATTTTCCTTCCTTCATCTCTATATCCTGAAACTGGTTCTTTGCTCTTCTGTCAGTGCAGTTTATATTTCCAGATTTTATAAACCAAATTCAAACTCACAAGTTTGGAGTTTCCTGGATGTTAAATCTTCATCATTAGATTGCCAGTCTACTACTGTAATCACTCTTCTTCTTTCTTTGGCTTGGCTTCGCGGACGAAGATTTATGGAGGGGGTAAAAGTCCACGTCAGCTGCAGGCTCGTTTGTGGCTGACAAGTCCGATGCGGGACAGGCAGACACGGTTGCAGCGGCTGCAGGGGAAAATTGGTTGGTTGGGGTTGGGTGTTGGGTTTTTCCTCCTTTGCCTTTTGTCAGTGAGGTGGGCTCTGCGGTCTTCTTCAAAGGAGGTTGCTGCCCGCCAAACTGTGAGGCGCCAAGATGCACGGTTTGAGGCGATATCAGCCCACTGGCGGTGGTCAATGTGGCAGGCACCAAGAGATTTCTTTAGGCAGTCCTTGTACCTTTTCTTTGGTGCACCTCTGTCACAGTGGCCAGTGGAGAGCTCGCCATATAACACGATCTTGGGAAGGCGATGGTCCTCCATTCTGGAGACGTGACCCACCCAGCGCAGCTGGATCTTCAGCAGCGTGGACTCGATGCTGTCGACCTCTGCCATCTCGAGTACTTCGATGTTAGGGATGAAAGCGCTCCAATGGATGTTGAGGATGGAGCGGAGACAACGCTGGTGGAAGCGTTCTAGGAGCCGTAGGTGATGCCGGTAGAGGACCCATGATTGGGAGCCGAACAGGAGTGTGGGTATGACAACGGCTCTGTATACGCTTATCTTTGTGAGGTTTTTCAGTTGGTTGTTTTTCCAGACTCTTTTGTGTAGTCTTCCAAAGGCGCTATTTGCCTTGGCGAGTCTGTTGTCTATCTCATTGTCGATCCTTGCATCTGATGAAATGGTGGAGCCGAGATAGGTAATCACTATACTAATGTAAACATCGTAACTTTCAGTAAAAACCCATTGAGATCCCATCACAGCAACAGTCTAAGTACTGACCCCGATTTACGTTGGGGTTCGGTTCCGGGACTCGAATTGCAAGTTGAAACAAAACTGTTTTTATTTAATTTAAATGATGAAAACCTTTATTCAAAAGCAATTTATACTGGGGAAAAAAAAACATTATTGCAATGTACACAACTGAAAGCACACTATATAGACAACACTTTCCAGGTTCTAGTATTTACTAATTTCAAAATGTGTCATCTTCAAGGAAACGCGAGGACGATATTCCAAATTACTGTCTTATTAATCCAATAAACCAAACTTGGTAGATGCAGTTTTATGTAGCTTTAATTCGCTGATAAAACAGATAAACATTTTGATAACTTCACATTAAGATTTTCATAATGATGAATAAACAAAGCATTCAGCTATATTTAAAGACATAATGATATTCAATTTTAAAGAGATATACAAGAAGAAGTAAGATGAATTCTTCTTAGTTCGTCGAAAATGAGATGCCAGCTCTTAGTCTGCGCGGATATTACATATTATGTCATACTCACTATGGTAACACTACAACCAATACTTTTTCTTAAAGAGATGGACACAAAATTAAATATGAATCAAAAACACAAGGTTTTAACCTTTACATACTAGGGCATTGTTTTAGAAGACTTACGTTGTCATTGGGGTACAGAACCCTAGATATATTCTCAGCCACGTTTCGATCCAAAACTGCCTGGATGTAGTCACCAGTGTTAACTATTACAAGAGAAAACATAAAATCTTATTTAAAATTGGCTGCATTGAAATTGCACTCAATTTCTATCAAAGTAAAATTTGCCATGAACTGGACCCAAGGAGTGACTTTATTGGCGAGTATTAGGAGGTTAATGCTCCAGTGCGACACCAAGGGAGGGCAGCACTGCCATTGGTGCAAAATCTTTTCTTTCTTTCAACCAGTCATGATACCCAATGTATCTTTTCTTTGCTGGTTGCAATTAGTCTCAGCTTGTCCTCGTCTTACAGTGACACAGACAGCTGTCATTAGAACTATGTGCTGGCATACAATCCCATTTCCTCTTTCCTTATTTCCCTGTACCTCTGCAACTTATTCTCTTGCAAACATGCTCATTAAAGTGCTCTTCCATCCTTTTAGCCATTAACCAACACCAATTAATGTACCAGCACAGGTTTGGGATGGGGGAGGAAACCAGAAGACACATGAAAAAACTCTTTCCCCTTAATAGTAAGGACATGCAAAATCCACAGACAACCCCCAAGGCAAGGATAAAACCTAGGCCCTTGAAGCTGGTTGGCAACACCATTCATTGTTGAATCACCAATACACATTTAGTTAAAATCAAAATAATGAGGGTTAATCCCTACCTACATTTGCAAGATTCAACAAAGGAGAGAAAAAATGTTAAATCAATATAATGTCATCGTCACCTCTGGAAATTAAAATATTGTCCAACTCATTTATTTTTGTCTTTCAGTTCTTGCTGGAAATGCAGGAGTCAATTTGATGCAAATTATCACATCACTAATACAATAAAGGAAACTTGTTATCGAAGGTTCAATGTTTGTAAATAATAAACATTGGCCGAGACACGAGAAAAAACACTTCAAAATAATGCAATAGGATCTTTCCAAGTATGTGAGAACACTCAATTTTTTTTTGCAAAATATTTAATCTTGCAAGGCCAGCATCCATTGTTTATCCAAAGTCATCTTTGCATTGAGCCTCCCTTGAGAACTGCTTGCAACCATATTAGGTCAACTGGTCTTGCTGGACCATTTCAGAAGTGGCACTGGAACCCCATGTGCATGTCTGTTCAGATAAAGAGACCATGATTCTATCCCTAAAGATGGCACCACAGAACTGATTAGGTTTTTAACCACAGTAGCTTGGTTGTCACCTTTACTGGAAGCACTTTTATTAAAGATGCTATTTAAATTCTCAATTGGAACTCCTTCCTCAGGTTGGCTAGACCAATTGTTTAACCACTGCACTGTACACCTGTTGGCCAGAGTGGCTCCTGTTCGTCAACAAGGAGACATTAAGCAGAAAGGACAAATATATTTGAGTTTAAAAGAATGAACATAGCGCCTTCTTGCAGGATTGTTTCCTCAATGAGATACGATAGTAGCATTTAGGAGGTTTCTGGATATGCAGGGAATAGAGAACTTTTAAATGAATATAGGAATCATGTTCAGCGCAGACACTGTGGACCAAAGGGCCTGTTTCCTGGGCTACACTATTCTATGCTCGAGGTCTAGGATATACGTAGAGATAGAGAATCGCAGGCTTAAAGTAAACCATCAGCCATTCATGACAAGAAGAATTTCTTCACTCAAGAAGTGGTTAATCTTGCAAATCTTTGCCCAAGAGGGCTTGCGGAGGCTCAGTGGCACTGAAAACACAAGGCAGAGATGGATAAATTTTTAACAAGGACATGATATGAAGGCAAAAGATTTGCTGTGATTCTATTGAAAAGCGGAGAAGGCACAAGGGGCAAAATGCTTATGTTTCTTCTGTTTTCAACATAACTTGAAAATTAAAGAATTTTTAAAAATACGTTCACTACTTAGTCTTGCATTCTGTATCCTTTGGAGCATATCATGCGACAACCTCACAGATGCTCCCTTTACATTCCCTTCTAGGGAATCAAAAGGGTTTCAACATGGGGAGGGTTATGGATTCTGGATGGATGACAGATTGAGCAGCAGAAACAGCTGCAACAATAACGTCTCTCAGTAGTTTTGACTGTCCAAATCACATTCCTCTTCTTAGTGAAGCACTAGGAGTTTCAGTACATAACTAGCCAAAGATTCCTCTTGAAGAAATCATTAAAACAGCCAGATGGACTTGACTGAAGGTTGCCTCGAATGGTTACTTAACAAGGATACAATTCCATCCAATAACAATCTCTTTCATTGACTGGAATTCTACAATAGTCTGGACCTGCTGTTCCACTGGTTTCTGGATCTTCTCTCCCATGATGGTAGAGGAAGTGCAAATTTAGCATCATCACCAGAGAAGGCAAGTGGCATTGCATTAGTCTAAAGCCAGTTTGGAATTTGCTTGCTACTGTATTTCCCAGCTTCCCTATGTAATACATCAAAAATAAACAAAGCTAATTTGACAATAAAACTTTTCATCAGCCAATTCGCGTGTCTCTTGGTCTCAGTCCCCAGGATTTCAAATTTCTTGATTTATAAATTGATCAGAGATAATTTACTGATCTTATTCATGATGGGTAGTTAAAAATCTAAGGTAATGCCACAGCAATGTCAGAGGTGCTGTTTTGAAAACAAGATGTTAAAGCAAAGTGCTTCCCCCACTTAAGCTTCTGTGGAAAAACACAGGAACTATACACAGAGAAAAGCAAGGGGATTCTTTTTGGTGCTCTGGACATTTTGGCTTTCTCTTGCATCCCAAAGATCTATTGATTGGTTGTTTAATTGGCTCCAGTGTAGGAAGGCAGGCCAATCCGTGGGGAGTTGATGGGTATATGAGAGAGGGAAAGAAAGAGTATGCTACAGGAAAATAACAGGAAAGCTTACAGAGACACGTTGATCTGAGTGGCTTCCTATGTTGTAAGGAACAAGCAGAAACAAGGTCATCTCATCCGTATCATATTGCTGTTTGTACATCTGTAGCTTGCCTGCTGTTTTTATTTCATTACTATGGAAGCTACATTTCAAAAATACCTCACAAGCTACCAAGCATTTTGAACCTTGTCAGGTTTTGAAGCCAGTGTAGTAATTTTAGAATAGCAGCAACTGTTTAGTCTTGTATGTCATTCATTGAGATATGGTTCATCTCTCCTACCTCAGTTGTCTTTACATTCCTTAATAACTTTGTTTAACAAAAATCTAATTATAAACTACTTGACAGTCACAGTATTTGGAACTCTGCATGGTTCCCAACCTCACAGATCAAATTGTATGGTAACTTTTAGACCATATTCCCCCTTCTCTGTTCCATTACCAGCACAAATAATTCACCTACACATCTCACTTATTTATCTTAATGTTAGTCAAACCACACTTCAACCTATTATACACCAGG
Source organism: Narcine bancroftii (assembly GCF_036971445.1). Lineage (NCBI taxonomy): Eukaryota > Metazoa > Chordata > Chondrichthyes > Torpediniformes > Narcinidae > Narcine > Narcine bancroftii. The sequence goes on along the minus strand of NC_091472.1, from coordinate 88,781,221 downwards.
AAATACAGCACCTGTTTGTGGAATCTCTCATTATTTAACCTTTGCAGTCCACAAATTCAAACTGCTCAACCTCCAAGACCAATACATCATTTCTGAAATTACTCAGATAATATAATGCAGAAAATGATGGAGAAACTCAGCAGGCCTGACTAGAGACAATCAACCTTTATCAGAACATGTAATGCTTAGAGTATTCCTTTACTTCATCGTCAGATTTCATCAGTATTCCTTTTTTTTACCGCTCCTGAAGAGCAGTTTAATAGAACACTGCAGAAGAGTCTCTTTGGCCCAAATATTCCTTTAAAACTAAATCCTCCCTACCCTTTAACCCTCTGTTTTTCTTCCATCCATGTGCCCGTCTAAGAGTCTCTTAAATGTCCCTAATGTTTCAGCCTCCACCGCCATCCCTGGCAAGGCATTCCAGGCATTTGCAAGAAATAAACTCGTTTTCTTGCCCTCAGCAATAGCATTGGCATTGTAAAATTCATCCATGCGATCAGCATTGTTCTCAAAAGACCCCAGTCTCCTCAAAAACATCAACATTACCGAAAACTGCCATTCTGGGTACTTTAAAAATCCTCATTGCCAATTTTGTGTACTGGAGAAACTATGAGTATCGTTTGAAGTTCCAGTAGTTAATGTACACAATCAAAAGAACAGAGACAAGGCCCACCTGACTTGATAGAGAGCTAAAGCTCAAGTGGTTTATTCACATAGTACATGGATGGGTCACGTCTCCAGAATGGAGGACCATCACCTTCCCAAGATCGTGTTATATGGCGAGCTCTCCACTGGCCACCGTGACAGAGGTGCACCAAAGAAGAGGTACAAGGACTGCCTAAAGAAATCTCTTGGTGCCTGCCACATTGACCACCGCCAGTGGGCTGATAACGCCTCAAACCGTGCATCTTGGCGCCTCACAGTTTGGCGGGCAGCAACCTCCTTTGAAGAAGACCGCAGAGCCCACCTCACTGACAAAAGGCAAAGGAGGAAAAACCCAACACCCAACCCCAACCAACCAATTTTCCCCTGCAACCGCTGCAACCGTGTCTGCCTGTCCCGCATCGGACTTGTCAGCCACAAACGAGCCTGCAGCTGACGTGGACTTTTTACCCCCTCCATAGATCTTCGTCCGCGAAGCCAAGCCAAAGAAAAGAAAACATGGACCAAGCAATTGTCAAGTCACATTCCAAGGCAGTTCACAGCTGTACAGAACTTACATTTTACCATATATGGTTATAGTGAACATTCCTTGGGTACTAATTATTCAACAGATCATTGACAAAAAAGAATGAGGTGAATGACTGAGCATAATTGCATAGTCACAAGATACTTATAATATCAGCATGGATGCTGACTTGTAGGATACTACAGTAGGAACCAGTCTCTTTCGACCCCTTTGGGCCCAAAATAGATGACGTGGAAATCCAATGTTCTCCCAGAATCACAGTGCGGCTTTCGCGCAAACAGAGGAACTACTGACATGGTCTTTGCCCTCAGACAGCTCCAAGAAAAGTGCAGAGAACAGAACAAAGGACTCTACATCACCTTTGTTGACCTCACCAAAGCCTTCGACACCGTGAGCAGGAAAGGGCTTTGGCAAATACTAGAGCGCCTCAGATGCCCCCCAAAGTTCCTCAACATGGTTATCCAACTGCACAAAAACCAACAAGGTCGGGTCAGATACAGCAATGAGCTCTCTGAACCCTTCTCCATTAACAATGGCGTGAAGCAAGGCTGCATTCTCACACCAACCCTCTTTTCAATCTTCTTCAGCATGATGCTGAAACAAGCCATGAAAGACCTCAATAATGAAGACGCTGTTTACATCCGGAACCGCATGGATGGCAGTCTCTTCAATCTGAGGCGCCTGCAAGCTCACACCAAGACACAAGAGCAACTTGTCCGTGAACTACTCTTTGCAGATGATGCCGCATTAGTTGCCCATTCAGAGCCAGCTCTTCAGCGCTTGACGTCCTGTTTTGCGGAAACTGCCCAAATGTTTGGCCTGGAAGTCAGCCTGAAGAAAACTGAGGTCCTCCATCAGCCAGCTCCCCACCATGACTACCAGCCCCCCCACAGCTCCATCGGGCACACAAAACTCAAAACGGTCAACCAGTTTACCTATCTCGGCTGCACCATTTCATCGGATGCAAGGATCGACAACGAGATAGACAACAGACTCGCCAAGACAAATAGGTCCTTTGGAAGACTACACAAAAGAGTCTGGAAAAACAACCAACTGAAAAACCTCACAAAGATTAGCATATACAGAGCCATTGTCATATCCAGACACCTGTTCGGCTCCGAATCATGGGTCCTCTACCGGCATCACCTACGGCTCCTAGAACACTTCCACCAGCGTTGTCTCCGCTCCATCCTCAACATTCATTGGAGCTACTTCATCCCTAACATCTAAGTACTCGAGATGGCAGAGGCCGACAGGATTGAATCCATGCTGCTGAAGATCCAACTGCGCTGGGTAGGTCACGTCTCCAGAATGGAGGACCATCGCCTTCCCAAGATTGTGTTATATGGTGAGCTCTCCACTGGCCACCGTGACAGAGGTGCACCAAAGAAGAGGTACAAGGACTGCCTAAAGAAATCTCTTGGTGGAGGAGTCACGTGATGGAGTAGTGGCCGGTCGGGGAACTCCAGCCCTCTCCGGAAAAGTTAAAAAAAAAAGAGAAAACACAAAGGCACAAACACGAAAATTAAAATAAAGTGAAAGTAAAGGTGGGAAGAAAATGGCAGCGAAGAAAGAAAAGTCGAAAGCAACGGGAAGAAGAGAAGAAGAAAAGACATCGGAAGAAGAAGGTGAGGGCCTTAACTGTCCGAGGAGTCCCGCCGTGGAGAGAGAAGCCCGCTCCCCAAGGTCAGTCAAAGTCCCGAGCTCGGGACTACAAAAATGGCTCGCGGAGCCAAGCAAAAGTGCACAACCACGCATGCGGGACTCCTCGCGCATGCGCGATGCGCAAGACAAAAAAAACACTGACAGGAGGGGGGACCAGCTGAGGAGTCGATCTCCACAACTGAGAATGACAGCCACAGCACAACAACAAGACGAGAACATAGAAAACAACGAGAACAAGAAAGAAGAGAGTAAAAAGAAATCAAGGAAACAACAGATGACCAACCCTGAGGAAGAAGAAGAAGAAGAACACAGAGAAATGGAAGAAGGAGGGAAGGGCAAGACAATGGATATATTTTTTTTAAAGAATATATGGAATCAGTAAAAGAATGGCAATCACAAGAATTTAGTGAAATAAAAAGAAGAATTAAAAGTACAGAAGAAAAAATGAATAGATTAGAGATGGTCATGTCAGATATAGGAAAAAGAGTGGACAAGGTGGAAGAACGAGAAACAGCCGTAGAAATGGAAGTAGAGGACTTAAAAGAGAAATTAGAAGAATCTAATTAAAAAGTTAAAGAGACACAAGAGCTGTTAGCTCAGAAGATAGATATAATGGAAAATAATAATAGAAGAAATAATATAAAGATAGTGGGCCTTAAGGAAGATGAAGAAGGCAAGAATATGAGAGAATTTATAAAAGATTGGATCCCCAGGGTTCTAGGAAGACCAGAATTACAGGAAGAAATGGAAATAGAAAGGGCACATAGAACATTAGCCCCTAAACCACAACCACAACAAAAACCAAGATCCATTTTAGTAAAATTCCTAAGATATACAACAAGAGAAAATATATTGGAGAAAGCAATGAAGAAAATAAGAGAAGACAAAAAGCCACTGGAATACAAAGATCAAAAAATTTTTTTCTATCCAGATATAAGTTTTGAACTCCTGAAGAGGAGGAAGTAGTTTAATATAGCAAAAGCGATCCGATGGAAAAAAGGATATAAATTTATGCTAAAGTACCCAGCGGTACTTAAAATAGTTATTCCAGGGCAGCAAAACAGACTATTCTCGGATCCGGAGGAAGCACAAAAATTTGCAGAACAACTACAAAACAGACAGAGAGATGAAGACATGTAACGAGAGTAAAAATGACCACAAACTATATGTATGTGTGTATATGGGTATATATATATATATAATATATGTGTGTGTGTGTGTGTGTGTGTGTGTGTGTGTGTGTGTGTGTGTGTGTGTGTGTGTGTGTGTGTGTGTGTGTGTACATGAGTGTATCCTTATTTAAAGGAAAATGTATAGAGTATAGATAAGAATTAATAAGGGAAAGAAAGGGAAAAGAGGAAGTAAGGAGGGAATTAAGAAAGTGACCTTGGTTATATATGAAAATTAAAATCTTTTCTGAGGGGGGCTGGGTGGGGAGGAGTTACGGTCACTGCGAAATCAGTTGACGCTTGCGAGTGAATTCACCAATCCAAATGGAGAGGGGAGATGTGGTTGTCCGACAAGGGATAAAGGGCAACTCAGGAAGGGGAGGGGATAGTGGGGTTAAAGAAATTTTAGATAGGAGAATAAGGGAAATGTTTGATGTTTTAGAAATGTTGTCTTATAAAGTGTTCAAAACAAGAAAGCAGAAATGGATAAGAAGGAAAGGTGATGATGAGGAAATGGAAAGGAAAGATAAAAAAAAGTATGAAATGGCTACGTTGAACTATATGACTTTAAATATTAACAGAATACATAACCAAATCAAAAGGAAGAAACTGCTAAATTTACTGAAAAAAAAAAAAATTGATATAGCATTCGTGCAAGAAACACACTTCAATGAAATGGAGCACAAGAAATTAAAGAGAGATTGGGTAGGACATGTAACAGCAGCGTCATATAATTCAAAAGCTAGAGGAGTAGCTATATTAATCAGTAAAAATGTACCAATTAAAATAGAAGAGGAAATAATAGATCCAGCAAGGAGATATGTAATGATAAAATGTCAGATATATTCGGAGTTTTGGAATTTACTCAATATATATTCACCTAACAAAGAAGATCAAAAATTTATGCAAGATATTTTTTTTGAAGATAGCAGACACGCAAGGGAACATACTAATAGGAGGGGATTTCAACCTTAATTTGGATTCAAACATGGATAAAACTGGGAAAAAAATTAACAGAAAAAACAAAGTAACAAAATTTATAATTAAATCAATGCAAGAAATGCATATATGGAGGAAACAACACCCAAAGGAAAAGGAATATTCATATTATTCGGGTAGACATAAAACATACTCAAGAATAGACCTATTCCTGTTATCAGCTCGCATGCAAGACAGAGTTAGGAAAGCAGAATATAAAGCTAGAATATTATCGGACCACTCACCCCTAATATTGACAATAGAGTTAGAGGACATCCCTCCAAGAATGTATAGATGGAGATTAAACTCCATGCTACTTAAAAGACAGGATTTTAGAGAATTAATTGAAAGACAAATTAAAATGTATTTTGAAATAAATACAGAATCAGTGAAAGATAAGTTTATACTATGGGATGCAATGAAAGCGTTCAGAGGGCAAATAATAAGTAATGTAACCAAGATGAAGGACTACAATCAGGAAACAGAGCAGTTGGAAAGGGAAATAGCAAATATAGAAAAAGAATTAGCAATGAAGGAAGACACAACTAAAAGAAGAGAATTGGCAGATAAAAAAATAAAATATAAGGTGGAGAAGAACATAATGAAGACAAAACAGAAATATTATGAACTAGGAGAAAAAACGCACAAAATTCTAGCATGGCAGCTTAAGACAGAACAAACTAAGAGAATGGTATTGGCATCAAGGAAAAAAGACAAACAAATCACATATAATCCAAAGGAGATTAATGAAAACTTCAGAGAATTCTACGAACAATTCTACCAAACTGAAAACGAAGGGAAAGAAGACAAAATAGATGAATTTTTAACTAAAATTGAACTACCGAAATTACAAACAGAGGAACAAAATAAATTAACAGAACCATTTGAATTAGTAGAAATACAAGAGATAATTAAAAAAAACTACCGAATAATAAAACACCAGGAGAGGATGGATTCCCAATAGAATTCTATAAAACATTTAAAGATTTATTAATTCCTCCCCTCCTGGAAGTAATCAACCAGATTGATAAAACACAAAGCTTACCAGATTCATGCAAAACAGCAATAATTACAGTGATACCAAAGACAGGGAAAGATCCACTCGCACCAGTGTCATATAGACCAATATCTTTACTTAACACAGATTATAAGATAATAGCTAAACTATTAGCAAACAGATTAGCCGACAATGTACCAAAAATAGTAAATCTAGACCAAACTGGATTTATTAAAAAAAGATGAACAACAGACAATATTTGTAAATTTATTAACTTAATTCATGCAGTAGAAGGGAGAAAAGCGCCAACAGTAGCAGTTGCTTTAGACGCAGAGAAGGCCTTTGACAGAGTAGAATGGAATTATTTATTCAAAGTATTGCAAAAATTCAGTTTACCAGAGAAATATATTAATTGGATTAAAGCATTATATAAGGGGCAATTGGTGAAAGTGACAGTAAATGGATATATATCAAAACAATTTAACTTAAGCAAATCAACAAGGCAGGGATGCCCACTATCGCCCTTATTGTTTGCGTTAGCCATAAAACCACTAGCAGAACTGATAAGAACAGAAAATAAAATAAAAGGAATAAAAATAAAAGACAAGGAATATAAAATCAGTTTACTTGCAGATGACGTTATAGTATACTTAACAGAACCAGAAATATCAATAAAAGAATTACATAAGAAATTGAAGGAATATGGAGAAGTGTCAGGATACAAGATTAACGCAAATAAAAGTGAAGCAATGCCAATGAATAATGCGGATTTCTCAAAATTTAAGAAAGAATCACCATTCAGATGGCAAATGCAAGCAATACGATACCTAGGTATACAAATAAATAAAAACCTCGGCCATCTATATAAACTCAATTATTATCCACTAATGAAAAAATTACAGGACGACTTAGAGCATTGGAAAGACTTACCACTAACACTAATAGGAAGGATAAACTGTATTAAAATGAACATTTTCCCAAGGATAAAATACCTATTTCAGGCATTGCCAATACACTTGACAGAGAAATTCTTCAAGGAGTTAAAGAAAATAATAAGGAATTTTTTATGGAAAGGGGGGAAACCGAGGATAGCACTAGATAAATTAACAGAATGGTATAAACAAGGAGGCTTACAACTGCCAAACTTTAAAAATTATTATAGAGCCGCACAATTAAGATACCTATCAGATTTTTATCAAACAAGGGAAAAGCCAGATTGGACTAGATTAGAATTAGATAAAATAGGGGAAAAGATACCTGAACACATATTATATAAATGGGATGAAAAATTGGTACAACATAGAAGTTCTCCAGTATTACATCATCTACTCAATATTTGGAAAAAGATTCATGTAGAAAGGAATAAAACAAATTATCAATTACCAAAACTAAGATTGACGCAAAATAAGTTACTCCCTTTTACAATAGATAACCTTTCCTTTAGAGAATGGGAGAAAAAAGGGATCAAAAGAATAGAAAATTGTTTTTCAGGAAATAGATTATTATCCTTTGAACAAATGAAAGATAAATACAATATAACTCAAGATACAGAGCTGGCATATTACCAATTGAGATCCTACTTGAAGGACAAATTGGGAAGCAGTCTGAGTTTACCAGAGAGAAGTAACTTTGAATATGTGATTACAGATACAATGATAATCAAAAGATTTATAACAAATATGTATATCTGCTCAACATTTGGAAGAAGATTTTTTTTTAAAATTTTTTATTTTTCACACCATAAATCACGTTAGCCATGATATACACTTTTTCTTTTTCACACATATACAGTGACTTTTTCTCCCCCCCCCTCCCTCCTCCCAAGCCACCCCCCCACCCCCCCCCCTCTCATCCATTTTAGGTATACAATCTAGGTTGCATTAAGCCAGTCAGACAATGTTGTCATTCAACAAAAATACACCAGAAATTCTACTGAGTCCATTCTTTTCTTTTCTTCTCCTTCCATCAACTTAGGTAATGTTTGTTCCCGGTAGGTTTTCGCTATTGTATTTAATGTAAGGCTCCCATACTTGTTCGAATATTTCAATATTATTTCTTAAACTATATGTTATTTTTTCTAATGGAATACATTTATTCATTTCTATATACCATTGTTGTATTTTCAAATTATCTTCCAATTTCCAGGTTGACATAATACATTTTTTTGCTACGGCTAGGGCTATCTTAACAAATCTTTTTTGTGCATCTTCCAAGTCAATTCCAAATTCTTTATTTTTTATGTTCCTTAGGAGAAAGATCTCTGGATTCTTTGGTATATTGTTTTCTGTTATTTTATTTAATATCTGATTGAGATCATCCCAAAATTTTTCTACTCTCTCACATGTCCAGATTGCATGAATTGTTGTTCCCCTTTCTTTTTTACATCGAAAACATCTATCAGATACTGTTGGGTCCCATTTATTTAACTTTTGCGGTGTAATGTATAGTCTGTGTAACCAATTATATTGTATCATACGCAGCCTCGTATTTATTGTATTTCTCATCGTTCCAGAACATAATTTCTCCCATGTTTCCTTTTTTATCTTTATATTTAAATCTTGTTCCCATTTTTGTTTACTTTTACCATTTGTTTCCTCATTCTCCTTTTCTTGCAGTTTAATATACATATTTGTTATAAATCTTTTGATTAACATTTATCTGTAATCACATATTCAAGGTTACTTCCCTCTGGTAAACTCAAATTGCTTCCTAATTTATCTTTCAAGTAGGATCTCAGTTGGTAATATGCCAGCGCTGTATCTCCAGTTATATTGTACTTATCTCTCATTTGTTCAAAGGATAAGAATCTACTTCCTGAAAAACAATTTTCTATTCTTTCAATCCCTTTTTTTTCCCATTTTCTAAAGGAAAGGTTGTCTCTTGTAAAAGGGAGTAGCTTATTTTGCATCAATATTAGTTTTGGTAATTGATAATTTGTTTTATTTATTTCTACATGAATCTTCTTCCATATATTGAGGAGATGGTGTAATACTGGAGAAGTTCTATGTTGTACCAATTTTTCGTCCCATTTATATAATATGTGTTCAGGTATCTTTTCCCCTATTTTATCTAATTCTAATCTCGTCCAGTCTGGTTTTTCCCTTCTTTGATAAAAATCTGATAGGTACCTTAATTGTGCGGCTCTATAATAATTTTTGAAGTTTGGCGATTGTAAGCCTCCTTGTTTATACCATTCTGTTAATTTATCTAGTGCTATCCTCGGTTTCCCCCCTCTCCATAAAAATTTCATTATTATTTTCTTTAACTCTTTGAAGAATTTTTCTGTCAGTTGTATTGGCAATGCCTGAAATAAGTATAGTATCCTTGGAAAAATGTTCATTTTAATACAGTTTATCCTTCCTATCAGTGTTAGTGGTAGCTCTTTCCAATGCTCTAAATCGTCCTGTAATTTTTTCATTAGTGGATTGTAATTGAGTTTATATAATTGGCCTAGATTTTTGTTTATTTGTACACCTAGGTATTTTATTGCCTGCATTTGCCATCTGAATGGGGATTCCTTCTTAAATTTTGAGAAATCTGCGTTATTCATAGGCATTGCTTCACTTTTATTTGCGTTTATCTTGTATCCCGACACTTCTCCATATTCCTTCAATTTCTTATATAGTTCTTTTATTGATAGTTCTGCTTCTGTTAAGTACACTATCACATCATCCACAAATAGACTGATTTTATATTCCCTGTCTTTTATTTTTATTCCTTTTATATTATTATCTATTCTTATCGATTCTGCTAGTGGTTCTATAGCTAGCGCAAACAATAATGGTGATAGTGGGCATCCCTGCCGCGTTGACCTGCTTAAGTTAAATTGCTTTGATACATGTCCATTTACTGTCACTTTCGCTAACGGTCCCTTATATAATGCTTTAATCCAATTAATATACTTCTCCGGTAAACTGAATTTTTGCAATACTTTGAACAAATAATTCCATTCTACTCTGTCGAAGGCCTTCTCTGCGTCTAAAGCAACTGCTACTGCAGGTGCTTTATTTCCTTCTACTGCATGAATTAAGTTAATAAATTTACAAATATTGTCTGTTGTGCGTCTTTTTTTGATAAATCCAGTTTGGTCTAAATTTACCATTTTCGGTACCTGTTCTGCTAATCTGTTTGCTAATAGTTTAGCTATTATCTTATAATCTGTGTTTATCAAAGATATTGGTCTATATGACGCTGGTGAGAGTGGATCTTTCCCTTGTTTTAGTATCACTGTAATTATTGCTGTTTTACATGAATATGGTAAGTTTTGTGTCACATCAATCTGGTTGATTACATCCAGGAGGGGCGGTATTAATAGGTCTTTAAATGTTTTGTAGAATTCTATTGGGAGTCCATCCTCTCCTGGTGTCTTATTATTTGGTAGAAGATTCATGTAGAAAGGAATAAAACAAATTACCAACTACCAAAACTAATACTGACGCAAAATCAGCTAATCCCTTTTACAATAGATAACCTTTCCTTTAGAGAATGGGAGAAAAAAGGGATCAAAAGAATAGAAAATTGCTTTTCGGGAAATAAATTATTATCCTTTGAACAAATGAAGGATAAATATAACTCACGATACAGTGTTGGCATACTACCAACTGAAATCCTACTTGAAGGACAAATTGGGAAGCAGTCTGAGGTTACCAGAGGGAAGTAATTTTGAATATGTGATTACAGACACAATGATAATCAAAAAATTTATAACAAACATGTATATTAAACTACAAGGAAAGGAGAATGAGGAAACAAATGGTAAAACTAAACAAAAATGGGAACAAGATCTAAACATAAAGATAAAGAAGGAAACATGGGAGAAGTTATGCTCAGGAACTATGAGAAATACAATAAATACAAGGTTACGTATGATACAATATAACTGGATACACAGGCTATACATTGCACCTCAGAAGTTAAATAAATGGGACCCAACAGTATCTGACAGATGTTTTCGCTGTAGAAAGGAAATGGGAACAACAATTCATGCAATTTTGTCATGTGAGAAAGTGAAAAAATTTTGGGAAGATCTAAATCAGGCATTAAATAAAATCACAAAAAGCAATATACCAAATAACCCAGAGATCTTCCTCCTAAGTAACATAAAAAACAAAGAATTTGGACTTGATTTGGATGGTGCACAAAAAAGATTTGTTAGGATAGCCCTCGCTGTAGCAAAAAAATGTATTATGTCAGCCTGGAAATTAGAAGATAACTTGAGAATAAAACAATGGTATATTGAAATGAATAAATGTATTCCATTAGAAAAAATAACATATAATTTAAGAAATAATATTACAATATTTGAACAAATATGGGAGCCATACATGAAACACAATAGAGAAAACCTATCAGGGACATCTACCACCTAAAATGACAGAAGGAGAAGGGAATGAAAAGAATTGACTCAGTGGAATTTCTTGTTTATTTTTATTGAGTGACAACATTGTTTGACGGGTTTAATGTATCTTAGATTCTGAACTTTAAATGAATGGGAGGGGAGGTAGGGAGGGGAGGAGGGAGGGGGGGAGAAAATGACACTGTATATATTTGAAAAGGAAAATGTCTGTATCTTGATCAATGTTATTTATAGTGTGAAAAATAAAAATTTTTTAAAAAATTTAAAAAAAAGAAATCTCTTGGTGCCTGCCACATTGACCACCGCCAGTGGGCTGATATCGCCTCAAACCGTGCATCTTGGTGCCTCACAGTTCGGCGGGCAGCAACCTCCTTTAAAGAAGACCGCAGGGCCCACCTCACTGACAAAAGACAAAGGAGGAAAAACCCAACACCCAACCCCAACCAACCAATTTTCCCCTGCAACCGAGAGAGCAAAACAGACTGTTCTCTGATCCGGAGAAAGCACGAGAATTTGCAGAACGCCTGCAGGACAGAAGGAGAGATGAAGAGATGTAACAAGAATGAAGAACGACGACAAACTACATATAAAGATGTAAAAATAATGTATAAGTAAGAACTAAAGAAGGGAAAGAAAAGGGAAGAAAGGAAGCAAGGGGGAAAAAAAAGAGGGTGAGCTTTGTTAAATGTGAAGGTAAAAGTCTTTTCTGGAGGGGGTTGGGTGGGAGAGAATAACAGTCACTGTAAAATCAGTTGACGTTTGCGAGCGGGTTCGCAATCCAAGTGGAGAGAGGAGTTCTGGTTGCCCGGCAAGGGATAAGGGGCAAGTCAGAGAGGGGGGGGGGGGGGGACATTTGGAGTTAAGGGAATTTTAGATGTGGGAATTGTTGAAGGATCTTATGTTTTAGAAGTGTTGTCATACATTGAGTTCAAAAAGGGAAAACTGAGAGGTGTTTAAGTTTAGAGAAAGTTAGGAGCCGTACATTTGATACTTCTGTTAAATTTAAAGAGACTTGGTGACCTTTTGTAAATTATTTCCACATGATTTAGTATAATTATTTTCCCTTCTGGACTCTATTTAATTTTATTTCTCTTCTCTCTTTTGGTGAAGACCAGACAATTAATTTTCATTAATTCTCAGGATAGGCTGCCCAGTCTTTTTTTCCTTAGATTAGGTGGAGTTTTATGTAATTTTTTTTTCTTTTTTGAAGATTTCAGTTAGAGATGAGAACTTATTCGTTAATTGTGGTGTAATGCAATATGTTACATCATATGATGTAATTCAGTGATATTTCATTTTTCCCTTGAGTATGTACTCCTATTCTCCTCATGTATTGTTTACCTACATGATTAATAAAAAGGTTGAAAAAGAAAGAAACTGTATGTCGGCACACAGGAGGCCATAGATGCTGGAATAGGAAGCCAAACATAATCTACTGGAGCAACTCAACAGATTGAGCAGCAACAGCGGGAGAAATAAAAATGGTCAGTGTTTTGAACCAAAACTCTTCATCAGGACTGAGGAAATTGTACAAGGGCAGTATGAGGGGGAGAGGGTGGAGGAATCAGGCAGGGGCCACACACAGGATTGGCCAACCAGGCAGAGGTAAAATTCAACAAAGACAGAGGATTGACTGGTTCCAGGTAAAGGGAGAGAGGCAAGAAAACCAAACGAGTCAGGTGCAGGAAGGCGAGTCAGGCAGGGTGGAGTGGGTGATTAGAAGGCAAAGGTCACAGGGTTGGAATCTGATAAATTTTGAAGGTTAACAAAAAGCAGCAAGGTAAAAATAAATCCAATGGGTATCTACAGGTATATTTTCTTTAGTATTAAGGAGAGGAATATTGAGTCAGGTGAAATGAGAAAAACTAGTAGTGAGGTCATGGATATTATACAGATTAATGAGGAGGCCATGAAAGACCTCAACAATGAAGACGCTGTTTACATCCGGTGCCGCACGGATGGCAGTCTCTTCAATCTGAGGCGCCTGCAAGCTCACACCAAGACACAAGAGCAACTTGTCCGTGAACTACTCTTTGCAGACGATGCCGCTTTAGTCGCCCATTCAGAGCCAGCTCTTCAGTGCTTGATGTCCTGTTTTGCGGAAACTGCCCAAATGTTTGGCCTGCAAGTCAGCCTGAAGAAAACTGAGGTCCTCCATCAGCCAGCTCCCCACTATGAATACCAGCCCCCCCCACATCTCCATCGGGCACACAAAACTCAAAACGGTCAACCAGTTTACCTATCTCGGCTGCACTATTTCATCGAATGCAAGGATCGACAACGAGATAGACAACAGACTCGCCAAGGCAAATAGCGCCTTTGGAAGACTACACAAAAGAGTCTGGAAAAACAACCAACTGAAAAACCTCACGAAGATTAGTGTATACAGAGCCGTTGTCATACCCACACTCCTGTTCGGCTCCGAATCATGGGTCCTCTACCGGCATCATCTACGGCTCCTAGAACGCTTCCACCAGCGTTGTCTCCGCTCCATCCTCAACATTCATTGGAGCGACTTCATCCCTAACATCGAAGTACTCGAGATGGCAGAGGCCAACAGCATCGAATCCACGCTGCTGAAGATCCAACTACGCTGGGCAGGTCACGTCTCCAGAATGGAGGACCATCGCCTTCCCAAGATCGTGTTATATGGCGAGCTCTCCACTGGCCACCGTGACAGAGGAGCACCAAAGAAGAGGTGCAAGGAGTGCCTAAAGAAATCTCTTGGTCCCTCCCACATTGACCACCGCCAGTGGGCTGATATCACCTCAAACTGTGCATCTTGGCGCCTCACAGTTCGGCGGGCAGCAATCTCCTTTGAAGAAGACCGCAGAGCCCACCTCACTGACAAAAGACAAAGGAGGAAAAACCCAACACCCAACCCCAACCAATCAATTTTCCCCTGCAACCGTGTCTGCCTGTCCCGCATCGGACTTGTCAGCCACAAACGAGCCTGCAGCTGACATGGACATTACCCCTCCATAAATCTTCGTCCGCGAAGCCAAGCCAAAGAAAAGAAGAATATTGGCCATTTTAAAGAGAATCAAGGTAGATAAATCTCCGGGTCCTGACAAGATATTCCCTAGGACCCTGAGGGACGTTAGTGTACAAATGGTGGGGGCTCTGACAGAAATATTTCAAATGTCTCTGGCCACAGGGCAGGTGCTGGAGGATTGAAAGATAGCTCATGTTGTTCCACTGTTTAAAAAAAAAGGCTCCAAAGGTAAACCTGGTAATTATAGGCCTGTGAGCCTGACGTTGGTGGTGAGTAAATTAATGGAAAGTGTTCTTAGAGGTGATGTATACAATTATTTGGAAAGTCAGGGATTTTTCAGGAGTAGTCAACACAGTTTTGTACTTGGTAGATCATGTTTAACAAATCTTATAGAGTTTTTAGAGGAGATTAACTAAGAAGGTGGACGAGAGGAAGGCTGTGGATGTTAGCAAGGCTTTTGACAAAGTTCCACATAAGAGGTTAGTTAGAAAGGTTCAAGCATTAGGTATTAATGTTGAAGTATTGAAATGGATTCAACAATAGTTGGATGGAAGATGTCAGAGAGCAGCAGTGTAAAATTGTTTGTCAAATTGGAGACTAATCACGTGGAGTGCCTCGGGGATCGGAACTGGGTCCATTGTTGTTTGTCATATATATTAATGATATAAAAAAATTGGTGATGTTGTGGACAGTGAAGAAGGTTATCAAAGCTTGCAGTGGGATATAGGGCAGTTAGAAGAGTGGGCTAAAAGATGGCAGATGAAGTTTAAAATTGATAAATGTGAGGTGCTACTTTTTGGTCGGACTAATCAGCAAAGGTCATACATGTTAAATGGTCGACAATTGAGGAGTCCAGTAGAACAAAGGGATTTAGGAATTCTGGTACATCATTCCCTGAAAGTTGAGTCATATGTAGATCGGGTGGTGAAGAAAGCATTTGGTATGTTGGCCTTCATAATCAGAGTTTTGAATACAGGAGTTGGGATGTCATGTTGAAGTTGTAAAAGGCATTGGTGAGGCCAAATTTGGAATTTTGTGTGCAGCTTTGGTCGTCAAATTATAGTATTTATAAGAACGATGCCTGGGTTTTGGGGTTTGAGTTATAGGGAAAGGTTGAACAGTCTGGGACTTTATTCCTTGGAGTGTATAAGATTGAGGGGTGATTTGAAAGAGGTACTTAAAGTTATGAAGGGGACAGATAGAGTCAATGTGGACAGGCTTTTTCCATTGAGAGTGGGGGAGATTCAAACAAAAGGACATGGATTGAGATTGAAAGGGAAAAAGCCAAAGGGGAAACATGATGGGCAATTTCTTCACTCAAAGGGTGATGGGAATGTGGAATGAGCTCCCAGCCAAAGTGGTGGATGCAGGTTCAATTTTAATATTTAAGGAAAAGTTGGATAGGTTTACGGATGAGAGGTGTGGAGGGCTATGGGCCAGGTGTGGGTCAATGGGACTAGGTGAAAGAAGGTGTTTAGCATGGACTAGAAGGGACAAACTGGCCTGTTTCTGTGCTAAAATTGTTATATGGTAACTGGAGAGGGTGGAAAGAGAAGAGTGGAAGAGTACAGTGGGGAGATGGGAGTGAAGAGGAATGGAACCAAACATGAGGGCGGTTGAGAATAGGTGGGGAAGGGATAGGAGAAACTGTTCCTGTATATGGTTGTGCGGTATATGTATATTTGCATACCACTTTACTTTATTCATAGTTATTTTGGCTAGTTGACACCTCAATTCAATATTAGTTTCCCCAACATTACAAATAATGACACAGAGCAAATCAATGAACATGCCAACCAATTCCTGATTTCAATATCACTCCCAATTATGCTTTTGTTATTCCAAGATAAAAGTTTATATTGATTCTAAATAACTCATGAAAGTCACTTCACACTTTTGTCGATCTAACAATAATTTTCGTCAGCTTTTATTTACCACACCGTTCCAAGATGCCTGGCTCCATATTTGCTTTTGCCTGCCCTCAAGTTCTTTCTTGTTCTTTACTTCTTGAGCCATTGGGGAGTTACTGGCAAGTAAAGCAGCCACACACTTACGTAGACTAATCTTGGTCACAGAGTTATTGAGCCCCTCCCACTGAAGAAGTGGACCCACCTCTGGCAGCAGAGAACATTCGTTCTCCTTGGGAAGGTCCCAAAAAATGATTTTTCAAACCTGTTCAGTTGAGAAGTCCTGTGCTCCCCATATTATTATATCCAAATTGTGAAGAATGTGTTCTGCTATAAACAGCTTGCAACACTGTGCCAGAAGTTGTCAAGTTTATTAGCTGCTTAGTAGAGCCTCTCAGCACTGTACAGCATGTGCCATTCATCCACATTTACAACACCATATATAGGAGAAGAATGATCAAGGTTTCTGTGCTTCCATCTTGAGAGGCAACAGGATTAAAGGCCGGAAAAAGTCTGCTTTCGTCAGGAGATGCATTTAATTTCCTTTCTGTGAATTACACTTCAAAATTAGTAGCACAATAAAAGTTAGAAAGTATGAAATATTTTAAATTGTCTTAAAGCAATTGCAGATATATAGAACTCAGACCGTTAACCAATAGGCAAAATAAGTAAACATGAGGATGAGTGATTAAAAACTGGGTGAATAAGTAGGTTTTATGGAGGCTTTTGAAGATGAGGCAACAATAGAAAGGTTTATAGGAAATGTTGGAGCTCAACATTCAGGCATTTTAATAGATGAAAGCAATTGAGAAGTTGGAAGAGGTGGGGAGAGATGGGCAAGAGAGTTATTGGGAAATGGCCAAAGCTGACAGAATGCAAAGTACTTGGAGGGTAGATTGCAGTGATGAGGGAGAGAGGAAAGAATCAAACTTGAGGAAAGCCAACTTTGAAACTAAAATGTGGATACAATATATCATATGGCCATACATAACGAGCAGGTTAATTTTACTTATCAATATTTAAAACAATATTATCTTTAGGTAGTATGTATTCAGACCAGGATGACATATGAAGCAATAGGAAATATACAATGCTTAAGGTATAGTTGGGCAGCAAAGTTACCACAAAGCTATTACAGCTCCAGCAACCCGGGTTCAAATTTGGCACCATCTGTAAGGAGTTTGTGCGTTTATCCTGTGTCTGTGTGGGTTTTTTCCGGATGCTCCTCCCACCCTTCAAAAACATATGGGAATTGTAGGTTAATTGGTGTATTGGGGATCATGAGCTCATGGGCTGGGCCTCTTACCTTACAGTATATTTAAATTTATCTAAATTTATATATATTCTCCAGAATTTTTTTAATTTGATATTAAAATGTGAGCAACCCAAGAAAAAATGGTTATTATTTTTCAATTTCTTTTGATTTACCATTAAAATTGTTGTAGCTATTTAATGAGTAAAACAACAGTTCAAATAAGAGTTGAGAATCTTTCCATTTGATAATAACAATTCCACCTCCTTCACTAATGGCAATGAGAATGGACATGTTGGAAGGCCGATGGTGGGAAATAGGAGTGGGTTGTTTCAAGTCCGATGACATTTCCTGGAGTACATTGAATCAAATCTGCTAAATCTATGCTTACCTGTACCAACCACGCAGAACCTTCAGGGCATTAAAGCTAAATTTGACATGGCAGTCTCATTTTTGCAATAAGGAAGAGAAAGAATGTCAGTCAGTATGTATACTGGAATGGAATCTGCCCTCAGCAAACCAGGATGGTGCAACAGGATTAGAACTCGTTCTTGCTGATTGTTTAAGCAGCATTGCTGACCCCTAAGCCAACAATCATCAAGGATCAGTTTGTTTTGTAAAGTCCAGTATGTTCTCGAGGCTGCAAGAGTCATGATCCCAACTTTCCAAACAATTCTGTAGACACAGTCTGTAGCTCACAGCCAGCAAGTGGGAGTGGCTTTGAAAGCTGGAATGCTTTCAATTCTGGCTTCAAAACCTGAAGGCCTGCCTTAATCATTCCCAAAATAAGGAAAACACAAGATTTTTGCAGGCCTTACCAAGCAATTAGACTGATAGGTGGCAACTCCAAGCACTAGTCAATTCCAGGGCAGTATTAAAGGAACACTACACTGCCATAGGTGTGCCTTTCAGATGAGAAGTAAATGTAACCTCTCTTAAATGGACACCCGAGATCCCAAGACACATGTAAGAGAAATGTTCGAAAGGCCATTAGAAAAGTCAAGAGACTGTACTGAACCAAGATCAGATCGCAAGAAAACATAACAGACATGTAGTGACCACAGTAGGGAATGCATGCTGTCACAGAATGCTAAGCCTAGCAGATTGGGACAGCACAGTTTTCCCCAGTGTGTTAAACATCTTCTTGCTTAAAATACGAAGACATAAGCGAGGTGACATTCACATGAACAACTGCAAGCGACATTGCACCCATGATCAGTGCTGAAGTCAGGACTACCATCCAGCAAGTGGACCCATGGAAAGCAACTGGCTTAGATGGAGTCCTGGGACACATCTGGAGAATCTGTACAGATCATGTCTTTGCAGACATCTTTAATCTCTCCCCACTTGTTTCAAAAAAGACCATCATCATACCAAATACCACAGAGAAGCACAATAATGAGCCTCAATGAGAACTGAGTGGTGGTTTTGACATCCACCATCATGAAGTGCTTGGAAAGAGTGGTCAACGTTCACATCCACTCCAGTCTCCCAGCCTGTCGACCCACTTCTATATGCTTACCCGTCAAATAGATTCACCACAGACACCATTTCCCTAGCCCAAGAATGCCTGGAAACCAGGGACAACCATGTCAGACTACTGTTCATACACTACAGTTCCACCTTCAATATCATCACCTCCAACAAAATCATTTCCAAACTTCAGGATCTAGGTGTCAGAGACCCCCTCTGTAACTGGATGAATATTTACCTAACAGACCACAATCAGTGAAGATGACCAATAACATCTCCACCATTACACTCAACATCGGTGCTCCTTGAGATGTGTACTCAGTCCGCTACTATACTTTCTCTACATCACGAATGTACACCTAAATACTGATTCAATTCCATCTTTCGAATTTGCTGTCAACACCACAGTAGTCAGCTAGATATCACGAAATGACAAGATGGAAGACAGGAAAGAGATTGAAAGACAAGTGGCATAGTTCCAAGATAATAATCTCTTTCTCGCAATGTCATTAAGATGAAGGATTGATCGATTTCAGGAGAGGGGACAGAGACCACACCCCTGTCCACATTAATGGCATTGAAGTTGAAAGAGTAGATAGATTCAAATTGTTAGGAATAAATCTCTCTAGTGACCTGACCTGGGACAAGCACATTGATACAATGATCAAGAAAGTGCATCCATGCCTCTACTGTCTTCGAAGACTAAGGAAGATTGGTGTGACCATCATGACCCTCAGCAATGTCTACAGGTGCACTATCGACAACATACTTACTAGTTCCATCACAGTGTGGTATGTGAACTGATCTGCTCAAGATCAGAAGAAACTACAGACAGTAGTAAATGCAGCTCAGAATGTAATGCATTCCTCCCTCCCTTCTGTGGACACCATCCACATTGCCCAAAGCAGCCAATATAATTTAAGACCCATTCACAACCCAGACAGACACTCTCTCCTTCCATCAGAGAGAAGGCTTAAGAGGTGTAAGAACATACCCACAGGTTTAAAGACAGTTCTTTCACTGCAGCCACCTTGCTCGAGTGAATCTTATGACTGAGCCCCATGCCGCCTTTGCTTGATGCAAATTGCTCTTCCGTTTCATTGTAATCCTATACTCTGAAAATTGTCCTCTTCACATTGCTGAATGTAATGCTCGAAATAACCTGCTGGTCTGTTCGTAGAAAAAACCTTCTAATTGCACTAAGTATTTGGGACAACCAACAATGTTAAAACTAAAGTCATTTTGAGGAGACTGCTATGTACCAATTATCCTGCATGCTTCCAAGGTTACTACAGAGATAAAACTTCAAATATCCATTGCCGGTTCTGGTTAATTGGTCATTGACAAATGCAAGTAATCCTTTTGTCTGCTTACCAATGCTGGGGGAATCCCTATTTTACATGGAATGCTTAATCTATTCCAATCAGAAATGGGTCACAGAATGACAGTGCATGCAAAAGATAGATCAAATTTGAGAGTTCATGATACATGACAACAAGGTTATTAACCCTCCAGAATGATGTCCAAACACAGTCATGAGCCACTGAAGAATCATTACGAAAGCAATACGGAAAAGAATATTTAGGCAATAAAAATAATAAACATTTGCAAATATGGGAGGGAAAAAGTAATTTGATTAGGTCGGAAAGTTGCAGGTAATGCAAAATCAACAAGTGGTCACATACAGTTCATTCTGCAAGTACTACATGAACAAACCTATTTCTTACCCTGTTCCACATCCAGCAGCTCATAATAAAGGTCCTTTCTATATGTATGGATCGCTAGCCCAGCTCTCACATATTAATCACACAGATGCAGATATGAGCAAGAGGGGGAGGGGTATCTCCACTAGTTGGATGACCCAGATGTTAATACATGACTTTTAGACCTAGGCGCAGAATTCATCCTTTCAGCCCATCGAGTCCACCCACTATTCCATCATGGCTGATTTACTATCCTTTTCAACCCCATTCTCATGCTTTCTCCACATAACCCTTGATTCTGTCCTGATCGAGAATGTATCTACCTGCACCTTAAATATCCAAATGGCTTGGCCTCCACAGCCGTTTGTGACATTAATTCATCTGCCTCTGTTTAAAGAAATTTCTCCTCATCTCTGTTCTAAAGGGATGTTTTTGTATTCTAAGACTGTGCCCTCTGGTCTTAGATTTCCCAACCATATAAAACATCCTCTCCACATCCATTCTCTCCAGGCTTTTCAGTATTCAATAGACATCAATGCGATTCCCCCCTCATTCTTCCAAACTCCAGCGAGTACAACCTTAGAGCCTTCAAGTGTTCCTGATCCAAAAACTCTTTCACTCTGGGACTCATCCTTGTAAACCTCCTCTGGTCCCTCTCCAATGCCAACACATCCTTCCTTAGATACACAGCCCAAAACTGCTCACAATATTCCAGGTGTGGTTTGACTAATACTTTATAAAGCCTCAACATTACATACCTGTTTTTATATTCTATCCCTCTCAAAATGAATGCTAGCAATCCAGTTGCCTTCCTAACCACTGACTCTACATGTACGTTGAACTTTAGGGAGTCCTGTCAAGGACTTCCAAGACCCTCTGTGCCTCTGATTTCTGAACATGTTCCCAATTTAGAAAATAGTCTCTGGCGTTATTCCTTTCACCAAACTGCATGATCATACACTTCTCTAAACTGTACTCCATCTGCCATTTCCTTGCTCAACCTCTTAACCTCTTGCTCAGTGCTTCCTCAACATTTCCTGCCCATCCTCCAATGTTAGATAGCTTTGTGGCCAAGTTTGTTTTGTCTCCATCATCCAAATCTTTGACATATAACATGAAAGAAAGCTGCCCCACCACACAGCCCTGTGAAACACCTCCGACACCCAATCAGAAAAGGCCCTATTACTTCCATTCTCTGCCTCCTGTGGACAGCCAATCTTCTATCCGTGCTAGTATTTCTCCCGTAGTACCATGGGCTCTCATCTTGCTTAGCAGCTTCATGAACAGAATTTTATCAAAGGCCATTTGAAAATCCAGGGAAATCATATGCAGTGACTCCTTTATCTGTCTTGCAAGCTACACAGTACAACCCCAATTATCTGAAATTGGATTATCCTAAAAATTTGGAGCCTAACTAACCTTACAGGTTGAAAAAAAATTCACTTGATATGAAATTAGAATGACAATGGTCTTTGTTTCAAGTAATTTCCTTCCCTCTCTCTTTCCATTTCTTATTTACTTTCGCCTATCGACTTTTCTCTCCCACTCTCCCTCTCAAGCTGCGTGCCACTGTCTCCCACCTGCAAGCAGCTGGAAGAATCTCTTGTCCTGGCATCATCAAGGAGAGCAGCCTCCCAGACAGGAGTGGGACCTCTGGTTCTGTGGCGTTCCCTCCCCTCCCTTCCCCTCCCCAGCACCATGGAGCTCCTTTTTTTTTTTTTTTTTTTTTAAATTTTTTATTTTTCACACCATAAATCACAATAGCCATGATATACACTTTTTCTTTTCCACACATTTACAGTGACTTTTTCTCCCTCCCCCCTCCCTCCTCCCAAGCCACCCCCCCATCCCCCCCCCCCCTCATCCATTTTAGTTATACAATCTAGGTTGCATTAATTCAGTTAGACAATGTTGTCATTCAACAAAAATACACCAGAAATTCTACTGAGTCCATTTTTTTCTTCTCTTCTCCTTCCATCAACTTAGGTAATGTTTGTTCCCGGTAGGTTTTCGCTATTGTATTTAATGTAAGGCTCCCATACTTGTTCGAATATTTCAATATTATTTCTTAAACTATATGTTATTTTTTCTAATGGAATACATTTATTCATTTCTATATACCATTGTTGTATTTTCAAATTATCTTCCAATTTCCAGGTTGACATAATACATTTTTTTGCTACAGCTAGGGCTATCTTAACAAATCTTTTTTGTGCATCCTCCAAGTCAATTCCAAATTCTTTATTTTTTATGTTACTTAGGAGAAAGATCTCTGGATTCTTTGGTATATTGTTTTCTGTTATTTTATTTAATATCTGATTGAGATCATCCCAAAATTTTTCTACTCTCTCACATGTCCAGATTGCATGAATTGTTGTTCCCCTTTCTTTTTTTACATCGAAAACATCTATCAGATACTGTTGGGTCCCATTTATTTAACTTTTGCGGTGTAATGTATAGTCTGTGTAACCAATTATATTGTATCATACGCAGCCTCGTATTTATTGTATTTCTCATCGTTCCAGAGCATAACTTCTCCCATGTTTCCTTTTTTATCTTTATATTTAAATCTTGTTCCCATTTTTGTTTAGTTTTACCATTTGTTTCCTCATTTTCCTTTTCTTGCAGTTTAATATACATATTTTTTATAAATCTTTTGATTAACATTGTATCTGTAATCACATATTCAAGGTTACTTCCCTCTGGTAAACTCAAGTTGCTTCCTAATTTATCTTTCAAGTAGGATCTCAGTTGGTAATATGCCAGCGCTGTATCTCCCGTTTTGAAGGTAGCTAATACGCAAGGGAACATACTAATAGGAGGGGATTTCAATCTGAATTTGGATCCAAATATGGATAAAACGGGGAAAAAAATTAACAGGAAGAACAAAGTAACCAAATTTATAATTAAATCAATGCAAGAAATGAAACTTGTGGACATATGGAGGAAACAAAACCCAAAAGAAAAGGAATACTCATACTACTCGACTAGACATAAAACATACTCAAGGATAGACCTATTCCTGTTATCAGCCCACATACAAGGGAGAGTTAGGAAAACGGAATATAAAGCTAGACTATTATCGGACCACTCACCCCTGTTATTGGCAATAGAGCTAGAAGACATCCCTCCAAGAATGTATAGATGGAGATTAAACCCCATGCTACTTAAAAGACAGGATTTTAGAGAATTTATTGAAAAACAATTAAAAATGTACTTTGAAGTAAATACGGAATCAGTGGAAGATAAGTTTATACTATGGGACGCAATGAAAGCATTCATTAGAGGGCAAATAATAAGTTATGCAACCAAGATGAAGAAGGACTATAATCAGGAAACAGAGCAGTTGGAAAGGGAAATAATAAACATAGAAAAAAAATTAGCAATAAAGGAAGATACAACCAAAAGAAGAGAATTGGCGGATAAAAAAATAAAATATGAAACATTACAAACATATAAGGTGGAGAAGAATATAATGAAGACAAAACAGAAATATTATGAACTAGGGGAAAAAACACACAAAATCCTAGCATGGCAGCTTAAGACAGAGCAAACTAAGAAAATGGTATTGGCAACAAGGAAAAAAGACAAACAAATTACATATAATCCAAAAGAAATTAAGGAAAACTTCAGAGAATTCTATGAACAATTATACCGAACCGAAAACGAAGGGAAAGAAGGGAAAATAGATGAATTTTTGACTAAAATTGAACTACCAAAACTACAAATAGAGGAACAAAATAAATTAACAGAACCATTTGGAACAGTAGAAATACAAGAGATAATAAAAAATTTACCAAATAATAAGACACCAGGAGAGGATGGACTCCCAATAGAATTCTACAAAACATTTAAAGACCTAATAATACCGCCCCTCCTGGATGTAATCAACCAGATTGATGAGACACAAAACTTACCAGATTCATGTAAAACAGCAATAATTACAGTGATACTAAAACAAGGGAAAGATCCACTCTCACCAGCGTCATATAGACCAATATCTTTGCTAAACACAGATTATAAGATAATAGCTAAACTATTAGCGAACAGATTAGCAGAACAGGTACCGAAAATGGTAAATTTAGACCAAACTGGATTTATCAAAAAAAGACGCACAACAGACAATATTTGTAAATTTATTAACTTAATTCATGCAGTAGAAGGAAATAAAGCACCGGCAGTAGCAGTTGCTTTAGACGCAGAGAAGGCCTTCGACAGAGTAGAATGGAATTACTTGTTCAAAGTATTGCAAAAATTCAGTTTACCGGAGAAGTATATTAATTGGATTAAAGCATTATATAAGGGACCGTTAGCGAAAGTGACAGTAAATGGACATGTATCAAAGCAATTTAACTTAAGCAGGTCAACGCGGCAGGGATGCCCACTATCACCATTATTGTTTGCGCTAGCTATAGAACCACTAGCAGAATCGATAAGAAGAGATAATAATATAAAAGGAATAAAAATAAAAGACAGGGAATATAAAATCAGTCTGTTTGCGGATGATGTGATAGTGTACTTAACAGAACCAGAACTATCAATAAAAGAACTATATAAGAAATTGAAGGAATATGGAGAAGTGTCGGGATACAAGATAAACGTAAATAAAAGTGAAGCAATGCCTATGAATAACGCGGATTTCTCAAAATTTAAGGAGGAATCCCCATTCAGATGGCAAACGCAGGCAATAAGATACCTAGGTGTGCAAATAAACAAAAATCTAGGCCAATTATATAAACTCAATTACAATCCACTAATGAAAAAATTACAGGACGATTTAGAGCATTGGAAAGAGCTACCACTAACACTGATAGGAAGGATAAACTGTATTAAAATGAACATTTTTCCAAGGATACTATACTTATTTCAGGCATTGCCAATACAACTGACAGAAAAATTCTTCAAAGAGTTAAAGAAAATAATAAGGAGATTTTTATGGAGAGGGGGGAAACCGACGATAGCACTAGACAAATTAACAGAATGGTATAAACAAGGAGGCTTACAATCACCATGGAGCTCCTGATGCAGACTCCGAACCAGCCGCACACCAAACTCCCAGGTGCGTGTGTGCGGTAGGCCTAGGGTAGGGTTTGGAGTCAGGACTTGGGCGTCAGGAGTTCCAGTGACTGGGTAGACAGGAGCCCACCGACTTGCCAGAGAGTGTTCCACTGGCCCAGGAAGCCTCCCCGGGGAACAACGGCAGTGGTCGGGGATCGATGGTGGCAGTTGGGAGGACTCTGTGATCAGCAGCAGTGTTGGGGACATGTCAGTGATTGGCAGCAGCCAGCATTTTTTTGGTGAGAATGAAATATTATTTTAATGTTTAAAAAACCGTCGTCCCTTGTTTGTTGTTGTTTAAACATAGATACAAGTGATTTGCTGTTGCTACTGGGCTGTTTTTAAAAAAATTGACTATAGTTATCTGAAAAAATGTTTATCCATCATTTTGGATATTTGAAGTTGTACTGTATTTCCTCAAAAAAATTGAGGTTTGTTAGGCAAGAATTTCCCTTCAGCAAACCATGCTGACTTCAACCTATTTTAATAGGAACCTCCAAGAACACTGAAATCTCATCCTTAATAACTCAAATCAGCATAACCAGCCTATAATTCCTGTCTTTTTCCTCCAAGAGTGGTGTGACATTTGGAATTTTCCAATCCTCTGGAACCTTTCCAGAATCTAGTGATTCCCAAAATGTTACTACCAGTCCTCCATAATTTCTTAAGCTGCTTCTTTCAAAACCTTGGGGTGCAGTTCATCTGGCCCAGGTGATTTATCCTCCTTCAGACCCTTCAACTTTCCCAGCATCTTCTTGTTGACAATTCCAGCAGCACATACTTCTGTCCCTTGACACTTCAAATTTTTGACACATTGCTAGCTTCTTCCACAGTGAAGACAGACACAAAATACTCATCATGTTCACCTGCCATTTCTTTGTCTCCCATTACTATCTCCAGCGTCATTTTCCAGTGGTTATATCTGTCACATTTGTGGCCCGAAATGTGAAGTTAATAAAACATTAAACACAAGTTTATCAGGAAAACTTCTTAGTGTCTTTTTATTCTCTGGTTTCCTTTGTTCTCCTGCTTGTGTTCTTATCTCTCTCCCATACCACGTGACTTCCGGTACATCTCATACATATTCATTATCATGACATCCCTCCTTTCTTTTTCTTTGGCTTGGCTTCGCGGACGAAGATTTATGGAGGGGGTAAAAAGTCCACGTCAGCTGCAGGCTCGTTTGTGGCTGACAAGTCCGATGCGGGACAGGCAGACACGATTGCAGCGGTTGCAAGGGAAAATTGGTTGGTTGGGGTTGGGTGTTGGGTTTTTCCTCCTTTGCCTTTTGTCAGTGAGGTGAGCTCTGCAGTCTTCTTCAAAGGAGGTTGCTGCCCGCCAAACTGTGAGGCGCCAAGATGCACGGTTTGAGGCGTTATCAGCCCACTGGCGGTGGTCAATGTGGCAGGCACCAAGAGATTTCTTTAGGCAGTCCTTGTACCTTTTCTTTGGTGCACCTCTGTCACGGTGGCCAGTGGAGAGCTCGCCATATAATACGATCTTGGGAAGGCGATGGTCCTCCATTCTGGAGACGTGACCCATCCAGCGCAGCTGGATCTTCAGCAGCGTGGACTCGATGCTGTTGACCTCTGCCATCTCGAGTACTTCGACGTTAGGGGTGTAAGCGCTCCAATGGATGTTGAGGATGGAGCGGAGACAACGCTGGTGGAAGCGCTCTAGGAGCCGTAGGTGGTGCCGGTAGAGGACCCATGATTCGGAGCCGAACAGGAGTGTGGGTATGACAACGGCTCTGTATACGCTTATCTTTGTGAGGTTTTTCAGTTGGTTGTTTTTCCAGACTCTTTTGTGCAGTCTTCCAAAGGCGCTATTTGCCTTGGCGAGTCTGTTGTCTATCTCATTGTCGATCCTTGCATCTGATGAAATGGTGCAGCCGAGATAGGTAAACTGGTTGACCGTTTTGAGTTTTGTGTGCCCGATGGAGATGTGGGGGGGCTGGTAGTCATGGTGGGGAGCTGGCTGATGGAGGACCTCAGTTTTCTTCAGGCTGACTTCCAGGCCAAACATTTTGGCAGTTTCCGCAAAGCAGGACGTCAAGCGCTGAAGAGCTGGCTCTGAATGGGCAACTAAAGCGGCATCATCTGCAAAGAGTAGTTCACGGACAAGTTTCTCTTGTGTCTTGGTGTGAGCTTGCAGGCGCCTCAGATTGAAGAGACTGCCATCCGTGCGGTACCGGATGTAAACAGCGTCTTCATTGTTGGGGTCTTTCATGGCTTGGTTCAGCATCATGCTGAAGAAGATTGAAAAGAGGGTTGGTGCGAGAACACAGCCTTGCTTCACGCCATTGTTAATGGAGAAGGGTTCAGAGAGCTCATTGCTGTATCTGACCCGACCTTGTTGGTTTTCGTGCAGTTGGATAATCATGTTGAGGAACTTTGGGGGACATCCGATGCGCTCTAGTATTTGCCAAAGCCCTTTCCTGCTCACGGTGTCGAAGGCTTTGGTGAGGTCAACAAAGGTGATGTAGAGTCCTTTGTTTTGTTCTCTGCACTTTTCTTGGAGCTGTCTGAGGGCAAAGACCATGTCAGTGGTTCCTCTGTTTGCGCGAAAGCCGCACTGTGATTCTGGGAGAATATTCTCGGCGACACTAGGTATTATTCTATTTAGTAGAATCCTAGCGAAGATTTTGCCTGCAATGGAGAGCAACGTGAACAAGAACAAGTTCTACACCGACCTGCGCAACCTCATCCAGCGTACCCCTACAGCCGACAAGGTTGTCATCCTGGGCGACTTCAACGCTCGTGTCGGCAAAGACTCAGAAACCTGGCCAGGAATCCTGGGCAAGCATGGCGTCGGCAAGTGCAACGACAATGGGCGCCTCCTGTTGGAGCTCTGCGCAGAACAGCGGCTTGTCATTACAAACACCCTTTTTCA
The DNA here is from genome assembly GCF_036971445.1 of Narcine bancroftii. Taxonomy (NCBI): domain Eukaryota; kingdom Metazoa; phylum Chordata; class Chondrichthyes; order Torpediniformes; family Narcinidae; genus Narcine; species Narcine bancroftii. The sequence goes on along the minus strand of NC_091472.1, from coordinate 88,752,587 downwards.
GCAGAGGGACAGCCTTAAGACCACCTGGATGCATCCCCGATCCAAACACTGGCACCTCCTGGACTACATCCTGGTGCGAGAAAGTGACAAACAAGATGTGCTCCACACCAGGGTCATGCCTAGCGCGGAATGCCACACTGACCACCGGCTGGTTCGCTGCAAGCTCAACCTTCACTTCAAGCCAAAGCCCAGGAACAATAAAGCCCCCAGAAAGAGGTTCAATGTTGGAAAACTGCAGTCAGACGAAGCGAGAGGAAACTTCCAGGCAAACCTCAAAGCAAAGCTCGACGTTGCAACCCGCCTCACGGACCCGTCCCCTGAAACCCTCTGGGATCAGTTGAAGACTACCATACTGCAATCCACTGAAGAGGTACTGGGCTTCTCCTCCAGGAAAAACAAGGACTGGTTTGACGAAAACAGCCAGGAAATCCAGGAGCTGCTGGCAAAGAAGCGAGCTGCCCACCAGGCTCACCTTACAAAGCCGTCCTGTCCAGAGAAGAAACAAGCCTTCCGTCGCGCATGCAGCCATCTTCAGCGCAAACTCCGGGAGACCCAAAATGAGTGGTGGACTAGCCTCGCCAAACGAACACAGCTCAGCGCGGACATTGGCGACTTCAGGGGTTTCTACGAGGCTCTAAAGGCTGTGTACGGCCCCTCACCCCAAGTCCAAAGCCCGCTGCGCAGCTCAGACGGCAAAGTCCTCCTCAGCGACAAGATCTCCATCCTCAACCGATGGTCAGAACACTTCCAATCTCTTTTCAGTGCCAACCGCTCAGTCCAAGATTCCGCCCTGCTCCAGCTCCCTCAACAGCCCCTAAGGCTAGAGCTGGATGAGGTTCCCACCCTGGATGAGACATATAAGGCAATCGAACAACTGAAAAGTGGCAAAGCAGCAGGTATGGATGGAATCCCCCCAGAAGTCTGGAAGGCTGGCGGCAAAACTCTGCATGCCAAACTGCATGAGTTTTTCAAGCTTTGTTGGGACCAAGGTAAACTGCCTCAGGATCTTCGTGATGCCACCATCATCACCCTGTACAAAAACAAAGGCGAGAAATCAGACTGCTCAAACTACAGGGGAATCACATCCCTCCTTTAATCAGAAATAAACTTTACCTTCAATTACCAATATCCCTCGGAAACTTACAAACATCGTAACTAATGGTAATACTATAACTCAACAACATAAAATTTACTTCCTACAGTACTCATACATGCACTTTATGATATAAGATTAAATACTGTCCCAAAGTTCTTATTAAAACTATAGCACAAAGTCTTCGTATCGTTTGGGTACTTTCCGGTTTCATTTCGGCCTGCCTGCGATATTGTCGTCGCTTCTCGGTTGTTCACTCTCGGCGTCGGAAATACTGCTCGCCACGGCTTCGGGTGTTTCTGGCGCTCTAGTCACTTCATCAGGAGTGCTGGTAACTGCCTCTGGAACATCATCAGGTCTCTCAGTTTCAGCATCTCATATTGGCCTTTCAACCTCTTCGCTCGATGTATCTCTGGACTGGTACCTTTTTACACTTGATACATTTCTCTTATACAGGACTCCAGTCGGAGACTTGACTGTCACCATACTGCCACTTCTGGATACGACAGTATAGGGTTGATGGTAATAAGGTGTGTCTAGCTTACCACCAGTTTCATGCCTCACTAGAACATTATCTCCTGGCATGATGTCTGAGTACTTGGCTCCACGTTTCGAATCTGTGTACAGCTTTGCTGCACCTTTCTTTTCAGCATCGTAGTCCCTCATCTCCTGGTTGTCTTGGATTTCCTTTATTTCTGGCATTTTTGTGCGGATTTTTCTCCCAAAAAATGCTTCTGCAGGACTTTTTCCAGTGGTTGCATGAGGCGTTGCTCGATAGACAGCCACATAAGATAGCAATGCTTCTCGCCAATTTTGTCCTTCTGCGTGTGCAATCCTCAATCGTTTTTCAATGGATTGATTTTGTCTCTCTACTTCTCCGTTGGCTTGCGGCCATTTCGGAGTTACTTTATGATGGTGGATACCTGTGGTCCTCATGTATTCCGCAAATGTCTCTGAAATGAATTGTGGACCATTGTCAGAGTATAATGTAACAGGTAATCCATATCTTGCGAATATCTCTGCTAACGCTTGTATTGTTTTTTCAGTGGTTGTGGACTTCAACACCACGTACTCATAGTATCTGCTGTAGTAATCTATCACTGCCATAATTGATTCACCCGTCGGTAAAGGTCCAAGAGAATCAACAGCTACGTCGAGCCATGGTCCTGTCGGAAGTTGCGTACTCCGGATCGGTTCTGGCGGATTACTCCTACTTGTGATTTGACATCCATGACAAGTTTTAACAAATCTCTCTGCGTCTTTATCACAACTTGGCCACCATACCTTGGTCCTGAGGTTTTGCTTGGTACCAACAATGCCTAGGTGTCCTTCATGCGCTAAGGATACGATCTTCGGTCTCAATCTTTGCGGAATGACCAATTTGCAACCTCTTAATACACATTGTCCGATGCAACAAAGTTCGTCTCTAATGGGAATGTAAGCCTTGTGAGTACACTTGTCCCATTGTCCACTCTGTATGCATTCTCTTACTTCCATGAGTTCTGGATCACGTTCGGATTCTCTCTCGACTTCCTTCGTAGTCACAGCTTTCGGTGTCGCCTGAATAGCTACGAAGCGTACAAAGCTCTCTGTTTCTGTTCCCAATTTTGACCTGGAATGTGGACCACCATCCTTCACCAATCTGGACAGCGGATCTGCAATGTTTGCTTTCCCTGCAATGTGGATTACTTTATATTTGTAGGGTTGTAGTCTGAGTACACATCTCTCTATTCTGGCACATGGTTTGGATCTAGGTGCATAGATCACCTCTAATGGCTTATGATCTGTGATGAGTTCAAATTCAATGCCGTATAAGTATGCATGGAACCTCTCATAGGCCCATACAAGTCCAAGTGCTTCTTTCTCTGTCTGAGAGTATCTTCTTTTCACATCTGTTAACGATCTGCTGGCATAGGCAATGATTCTTGGTCCTCCATCATGCATCTGGACCAACACGGCTCCTAAACCAACCGGGCTGGCATCCGCTATGACTTTGGTTGATGCCGCCGGATCGTAATATCCAAGAGTTTTTGCGTCTGTCAGGCTTTGCTTCAGCGCTGTGAACGCTTTCTTCTGCTCAGATCCAAAATGAAATGGTACACCTTTCCTGGTTAGTTTCCTTAGTGGTTCTGCCACTGTAGCGAGATTAGGAATGAACTTTGCACAAAAATTGACCAATCCTAAGAAACTCCTCACCTCTGTTGCGTTCTGAGGTGCACGTGCCTCTTCAATAGCTTTCACCTTGGCCTCTGCAGGGTTTAGTCCTTTCCGTGTAAGTCTGTGTCCCATGAAGTCCATTTCTGACACACTGAACTGGCACTTGTTTCCATTCACGGTAAGGCCTGCCTCCTGTAGTCTAGATAGTACACGCCTCAACCGTTTGTCATGCTCTTCCTTCGTTGGTGCATGGACTATGATGTCGTCAGAAATGTTGGCAACTCCAGGAATTCCTTGAATCACTCGATGGATTTCATACTGGTAGATCTCCGAAGCTGCATTAATTCCAAATGATAGTCTCTTGTAACGATACAATCCACAGTGAGTCACAAATGTTGTCACATCTCGGGAACCTGGATCCAGCTCTAATTGATGATAGCCCCACTTCAGATCAATTTTTGAGAATACCTTGCTGGTAGTTAGTTCTTGAAATATTTCCTCCACTGTTGGTATAGGGTGTCGTTCTCGAACTATAGCTTCATTGGCCATTCTCATGTCAACACATAGTCTTATGTCACCCTTTGGTTTGGGCAAATTCACTACGGGACTGACCCATTGTGTCGAATGTTCCACCGGTTCAATAATGTCTTTTTCGATCAATTCTTTAATTTTGGCTTCGACTTTCCCATGGTCCAAACGGAGTTCGGCGCATTGGTTGTGCCTTGGGTTTGACCGTTTCATCTACCGCTAGCTTCAATTGTCGACCTTTCAGCTTTCCTACTCCTTGGAAGACTGCGGGGAATTCTTGCTTCATATCCTCGTATGACTGAATTGAATTGACACAAGCTCCAATATGAAGTATTGCCAGGTCTTTCTACTCAGCAATGGTTCTCCCCTCTCTTCTATGACCATAAACTCTCCTTTGGTGTACTTATCTCTAGCTTCAACAGTTGCAGTAAAACATCCAATGGTCTGCAATGGCTTGGTTGCTGTGTATGGATACAGTTTCTTGGAACACTTCTTTGAGGTACAGATGATCTTTTTCCTTTTCAACTTCTCCCATAAATGTCGATCAATCACATTACTGTCACTGCCTGAGTCTACAATGACCTGAACTGTCACTCCACCAATGATCACGGGGACCTTCTCATGACGTACTTCATTCAACGTAAATTGGTAACAACTCTGTTCCTCCTGGGTATCATCATTGTCACCGTCTATCTGGCGAATGGTATCTTTCTTTCCAGGATACTTTCCTTTCCCCCAGGCTTTGCCTTTGGAAGTTGTACTCTTCCTCTTCTGGTCTGCATTGGACTTGCTTTTGCACTTCTTTGCAAAGTGGTGCTTACCTCCACACTTTCTGCAAACTTTGCCTTTGGCCGGGCAATATGGGTCTTTTCCAAAGTGACCTCGGTTTCCACATCGATAACACTCCACGTCCTGTGTCAACGTATATCTTGGCTGATTATGGCGATGTGAGCGCCTCTTAATTTGCTGGCTTGAGTTGTCTTTCAGGGTCATGGTATGAAATTGGCCTTCAACAGCCTCTAATGCAGCAGCAATGGTTAAAGCATCGGTGAGTTCCAACTCACTCCCTCTTTCCAGTAGACGCCTTCTGAGTTTATCTGATCTGCAGTGCTGTACAACTTGATCCAATAATTGGTTGTCCAAATCAGCTGGCATGTAATTGCATCCAACAGCTAGCTGGCGTAGTCTCGTCACGTACTGAGCAATTGTCTGGCCATCTTCTTGTCTCGTTCTCCGAAACAAATGGCGTTGAAATGTAGCATTCGGTGTCACTACATAGTGTGCATTTAATGCATCTACCGCTTTCTGGTACTCATCCTTTCTTCCAGTATTCAAAAGTGTTTTAAATGTTTCCCGAACTGAGGGTCCTGCAGTGAAAAGAAGTAACGCCCTCCTCTGTGCTTTTTGTTCAACTGTACCGGTATCTAGAAATAGGCCACGATTGTCGGCATAGGATTCAAATTCTTCCAGCCATGCCTTCCACTTCACACTTACAGTGCTTGCATCACCAGTCGGGTCAAAATGAGCAATTCCACTGTGTTAGAAAGTTACCGTCTGCACCAGCCATGAGGAAATATTCCAGCCCCAAAAGTACTGAGTCACAGAGAAAATTCTTATCACCTTGAAGTTGTCTGTAAACCTCTGTAATCTTGTTTAGTCTTTAATTTTCTTCAAGCTTCTTTCATCCTCGTCGTGGCCCAAAATGTGAAGTTAATAAAACATTAAACACAAGTTTATCAGGTAAACTTCTTAGTGTCTTTTTATTCTCCGGTTTCCTTTGTTCTCCTGCTTGTGTTCTTATCTCTCTCTCATAAGACGTATTCATTATCATGACAATATCCACCTTTGCTCTATTGCTCTTTATTACCCAGATCTCGAGCCCTTTCTTCAAAAAGCTGGGAATATATCCACGTATTAAATGTTTTGAAAAGAAATCAAATGCAAAATTTTAACTCAGTTTCTCTTTGCTCAGATGCTGTATGACATGTCTAACTTGTCTGCTTGCAACACAACCTCTATCATTGCATCTTGGTTCATGTGATAATAAAAAAAGTTGTTGAGTGTTTCCAGAGCTTCAGATGTCAAAATCTTGGTTACTAAATTTAGTTTAAAAATGACTGAACCTTGCTCACTGTTTGATGAGAGAGAGAGAGAGAGAGAGAGAGAGAGAGAGAGAGAGAGACTCAATTGCATACCATGTGATGCAAAACTCCACACTATAGCCCAACCCCAAATCCCTCACTGCTATTTGCTAGATTCCCTCCCAGTTCAGCACAACTTTCTCTTTACACAAGATCAGATGATGCAACTATTTAACAGGGATGGTGGGGAAAACATTGCCTCAGATTTGAAAGAGGTTTAGGCAATGTGCAAGGAGAGCAAGGCCTGTTAAATAGTTGCATCATCTGATCTTGAGTAAAGAGAAAGTTGTGCTGAACTGGGAGGGAATCTAGCAAATAGCAGTGAGGGATTTGGGATTGGGCTAGAGTGTGGAGTCTAAGTACCTCAAATAGTTCATCCTGAAGCGCAAAAAAGATTTATTATGATAGCCTTAGCTGTAGCAAAAAAATGTATAATGTCAACTTAGAAATCAGAAGAGAGCCTGAGAGTACAGCAATGGTACAAATGTATTCCATTGGAAAAAAATAACACATAATTTAAAAAATAAAGTCACATTATTTGAACAAATTTGGGAACTGTACATGGAACATAACAGAGAGGGCTTGCCTCGGACCTCCACCCCCTCAAATTATAAAGTGAAAAGAAGACAAAATGACTTGATCCAGTGTGTAAAAGTAGATGACACAATTTTCTTGTTTATTTTCATTGTGTGATGACATTGTTTAATGGTTTTATTGTATTGTATGTTGATCGTTTAATGGGTTTGGAGTGGGGGTAGGAAGGGGGGGAGGGAAGGTAGAGGGAAAAAAGGGGAGAAAATGCCGCAGTGTATATTTAAGAGGGAAATGTTTGTATGTATTTTGATTGATATGGTTCACAGTGTGAAAAAAAATTATTTTTAAAAAAAATAGTTCATCCTGATCATTCCCCCACCTACAGTTTGTTGCTTGACGGCAGCAGGCAGAGTTCCTGATTCTGATTTGAAAGACTCAAGTATATTTCATGCCATTACCAACCACACCCCTATTCTAAAACAACATGTCACCCAAAATATCTATTTTGCCAAATGAGAGATGCATAGGTTCTTCTTTTTCTGACTGGATCTTCCTTCAAAGATAGCCTCCTACCATCCTCCATCATTCTCAAGAATGGGAAGTGAAAATATTCAAAAGAATATCTTTTTAAAAATGCAATTTCTATTCTACACCCAATTACTGAAGTACTTGCAACAGTTTCTGGGAAGTTTGAGGACGTCTGCAGTGCTGGTATAACAGACTTCAAATGTATCACAGGAATCCTTCTGAACCCCTGTTGCTAGAATGCACAAAGTGACAGTCAAGTCACCTTTATTTATCATTCATGTCATGATAGCAAGGTAAAGATGAGATGGTGTTTCTCTAGGACCACAGAGCATATTTACATGAATAGAAATTAGACACCTTAAAATATTAAAAATATTAAGACCTATACAGTAAAAGTCAACAGTACTTATGTTCTAGGAATTCAGGAGTCTGATGACTTGGGGGGAAAAAAACCTGTTGCACAGACATCAGAAATCCCTCCCCACCCAACTTAGACCCCTTTAGGTACTTCCTGCTGTGACTACAGAAAGCTTAAATTTTTAAATTTAGACATTCAGCACAGTATCAGACAACTTCAGTCTACAGGCCTGTATTACCCAATTAACCTCCTAACCCCGTATGCTTTTTAAAGGGTGGGGAAAAACTGGAGCACCCAAAGGAAACCTATGCAGACATGGGGAGAATATACAAACACCTCGTAGAAAATATCAGATTCGAACCCTGGTCGCTGGCATTGCAACAGAGTTGTGCTAACTGCTGTGCTAACCATCCCTCCCCTACACTTCCCCGTCACCTCCATCCACGGCCACACAGACATTCCAGGTGAGGCAGAGATTGGTTTACACATTGTCTAACCTAATCCTCTGCATTCAGTAAACTCAGTGTGGCGATTCTATGTCGATGCAACCAAATGCTCATTGGGTGACCGCTTTGCCGAATACCTGCGCTTTATGGGTTTAAGCTTGAAATCCCAGTATCCAACCACTTCAATCCTCTTCACCACTCCCACACAAACAGATCTGTCCTTGGCTTCATCCAATCAGAATAATGACAATGAGTTTATTGTCATACACATTACAATGTACATAGGCACTGAAATTCTTACTTGCTCTAGATGAAGTGGTAATTCATAAAAAAACTAAAATGGTATATATTAGAATAAATTGAAAGAGATAATAAATACAAAAGATAAATAGAAAAATATAATAGCACCAGTTTGTAAGAAGTAATTCAAGTTTTCCCGTGATCACATGGGTTTCCTCTGTGTGCCCCGGTTTCCTCCCATAATTCCAATAAAGCAGTGTTGGTAGGTTAATTGGTCACATGGATGTATTTGGGCAGCAGGGACTCATGGATCCGAAAGGCCTGTTACTGTGCTGTATCTCCAAATTTAAAAAAAACCTGAAACATTAAATGCTCACAGTTCTCATCAATGTGGACAGGTGTGTGCTCCCCCCCTTCCTAAAATCAACAATTAACTTTTTGTTCTTGCTGACTTTGAGAGCAAGATTGTTGTTTTTCAATCCCCTGTTGATTTTCAATCCCCTTCCTGTATTCATTTCCAGTACTTTGACCAATGGTGGTGTGTGTGTTGTCAGTGAATTTATAGATTGGAGCCTAACTTGGCCTCACAGTCATTCAGGGGACTAAGCATGCAGTCTTGGGGACCCGTGTTGATGGTCAGCAAGGAGGAAGTATATTGCTGATCCACAATGATTGGGGTCTGCCAATGAAGAAGTCAAGGATCCAGTTTTAGAGGAGTAGACAGAGTCCCAGATCCCTTAGTTTAGTTATAGGATTTGCTGGCAAGATGTTGAAGTATGTCAAGGTGCAGTCAAGGAACAACACCTTGATGTAGGTATTCCTCTGATCCAGGTGATCTAATGCAGAGGGCCAGCAGGCCCTAATGATAGACATATTAAAGTGGGTCTAGGACAGAGGTGCTCAACCTTTTTCTTTTCACTCACATAGTATTCTCTATGCCATTGATGCTCTATGATTAATAAGGGATTGCTTAAGGTGGTATGTGAGTGGGAAGGGAAGGTTGAGAATCACTGCTCTAGACCCAATTGTTTCTGAACTATTTTGCTTGAGAAAAATTGTCACTGGCCCATTTCCTTTGGAGTTATGAAACTGCACATAACGAGTCATTTAGGTACGATTAAAACAGTGGCTTTCAAACTTTTTCTTTCCACCCACATACCACCTTAAGCAACCCCTTACTAATCACAGAGCACCTATGGCATAGGGAACACTTAAAGAGGTTTGTGAGTGGAAACAAAAAGATTGAGAACTACTAGTCTAGGACCTAAACAGCAGTTGATCAACTCCATAACAAACCTCTTAAAGCATTTTATCAAGATGGACATAAATGTCACCAGCCAATAGTTGCTAAAGTAGGTCACCTTGTTCTTCATAGTGGATGTCCTTTGGAAGAAGGTTGGTATCGCTGAACCTTGTTGTGCGAGGTTGAAAAACTCTGCCAGTTGAGTTGCAGTACAAGGTCTCACAGCATCTGGAGGAAATTTATTCAGGCGCCTGTTTGCTTTTTGTTCATACCTTGACAAAGGGCTCAAGTCTGAAACTTCGGTTACTCTTTGCTTCCAATAGATGCTCTGTGACCTACTAAGCTTTTCTAGCAATTGTGTATTGCACTACAATCACAGCATCTGCAGACTTTCTGGTTTAAAGCCAGTTGATTTGCACAGGTTTTAAGAACATGGCTAGTTACATTGTCTGGACCAGATACTTTTTGAGAGTTCACCTTACACCTGCACAGAAACTGGAAGCACACAGTCGCTGGGAGCTTGCAAGCGTTAGTTTTCCCTACGGAAATGAGCACAGAAGGCATTTAGCTCATCTGTAAGGGATGCTTTGCAGTTAATAATGCTGCCTTGGTTTGCCATGTAGGATGTGCAAACCCTCCCACTGTTGTCTGAGATTCCAACTTGGTCTGGAATTGTCTCTTTGAAATGGTAATGACCTTTGGAAATGGGCAGGGTGAGGCTAAATATAAACTATATGTACAACACATTGTATTTCTCTTGGACAATCTTAAGCTCAATGGCATGAACAGTAACTTTTCTCATTTTAGGTAAACTTCTCTGGTTCCTTTTCATCGTTTCTTTGCTAGCTGATAGTATTTTAGATGTGACTTTTCATGCAGTACACTTTCTTTCTCACTGGTCTCCCAACAATGAAGTTTTACTGCTTTAACAAAGAACATCAGCAATGGAACTTAAAGTTTATTACTATTTTACATTCCCCACACCCCTTTGATGGAAAAATAACAAAACACTTCCACAAGGTTGGTTTGACAGGCCCTTTAGGTAAACAAGAGATGGCCTGAAATGATTTGCTATTTCGTGGGGCACAACCATCGTGGGTCAGATCAAAGTGGCTATTGGTCACAACTGGAGCACCTTGATATTCTCTGCTATTTTCTCCCAAACAGCATTTTTCTAGTACTTGGTTTGCTAACTCAGCAGAATAGTGATGTGAATTCTCATTCTATTTAACTCTGAGTGCAGGATTCAATCCACATGCAGTTTGTCAACAATGTTCCCTTTCATCCCTTGGAAAATTGTCTGCCCAGGCCCAACCTTGCCTTCTGGCTGCTGAACTCTTCACCCATGTCTTCACTGCCTCGTACGTGAACTACAATAATTTCCTCACCAGTCCCCACAACTTTAACATTCCTCTGCTCTCCACAGATCTCTTCTGTTCTCAATCCTAAGATTCCAAAACCATCCCTACTTCAAAGATTCACATTCATACACTGCCTTTGACCATTGCCAATTGTCCAAGGACAAACATTTTCAATTGTAGTTATTGCAATAACATAAGTAAAGCCAATTTCATACATCAAGGGCTTTTAATAAGACCAGGTAAGCCATTTGAAATTATGCAAGCAGTCAATACTGGCCAGAACATGGTAATGAAGTCTTGATCAAACCAAGAGTTACTGGAGGCATTTAGTCCGACAGCATCCCTGGGAAATGAATAACACGGCAATGAAATCCCTAGCTCTCCATCACATACTCCTTAGGATCTTTTACAGCCAGACAAGAAGACAAATGGGAATTTGGTTAATGCCTCATTTATTAGCTAGAACCTTCATTGTACATTGCTCCACTTAATACTGTTGAAGAAGGGTCATCCTATGTTATTGGACCCGTCAGATGTTAGTCTATGACTTACTTTCAACTCCAAGGTAAAAGTTCCATTATTGTCATGTAATACTACATTTTAGAATGTAACATGCATGAAATTCTTTAACTTTTGTCTACCATAAAGCAACTTGTCCAGCGCCCCTCACAAAAATCCCACAGCACCTGGTGCTCCCATGCAGTCTCCCCTTTCAAGTACCAACCAGTTCTGAGCCTGCTTAGCTTTCAAGACCAAGTTGCCTAGGAACACCAGGTTCCACAGAGCTTCCTACTATCTCTGCTGTCCTTGCTCAGAATTCATTACATTTCTTCCTTCATCAGAACCTGACTTTTCAGCCACTGTAAGCCAAACATCTGGCAAAGTGCTTCCCTCTCACATTGTCTTTCTTTTTCCTTTTAAAACTATTTTTATTGATTTTAATAAAGAACTTATACAAACATAAAGGGTACAATTCAATAAAGTAGGACAGACAATTACATAAACTAAGTAAGATATTCTGTATATCACTTACGTACATAAATTGTAAATCTTATCCATAATTCATTTTCTAAATAGTATACACCATTTTTAGAAAAAAAAACTATAATAAATACAAAAAGAAAAGGAGGAAAGAAGAAAATAGTAGAGGAGAAAAACTCAAACCCCTTACCTAACCCCATTGCCAGATGCTATATATATATGACTGGTATTAAAAGAAAAATGAAGGTAAAACATTTTTTTAAAATAAGGAATGTGGAAAAGATGCAAGTCAAACAATTTAATTAGATTTAGTAAAATTATAAAGTAAGATAGTGAGTTATAAATGACCCCGTAACATCTGGAATCTTATATCTGAATTATTAATTGAATAACAAATCTTTTCTTATTCAAACAAGATATGATGTCATGCAACCACTGATCATGAGTAGGTGGGGCAGCATCCTTCCATTTAAGTAAAATTCCACACCTCTCCAAAAGAGAGGCTAAAGAAATGGAGCGACTCTTAACCAGAGACAAAGAAGAATCATTCCCTCCCATTGTGCCGAAGAGGCCACCAAAGGGTTCAATGTTAAATCTAGTCTGAAAATGTTTGATAAAGCATGGAAAACCTCTCTCCAGTATTTTTATAGACTAGAACAAGTCCAGAACATGTTAATTAATGACACTTCTCAGCTCTTACACCTGTCACATCAGGGAGTCATATTGGAATAAAAGCGAGACAATTTAGCCTTAGACAATGCGCTCTATGTACCACTTTGAATTGTAATAGACTATGTCGGCACATAATGAAAAGCTATTAACCAACTTAAGAATTGTGTCCCAATCCACATCCGACAGTCAAATTTAAATCCTGTTCCCAAGCAGTTTTGATTTTAACTAAAATAACAATTTCTTGTAAATAATATATATTAAACCTTTACAAGAAGGTATTGAGCTAAAAAAAAACTAATCTACAAAATTTGATTCAGACTCTTAGGGAAAAAAGAAACTTCTGATTGAAGAAAATGCCATACTTACAAATATCTAAAGGTTTGAGATTTTGGCCAGTTAAATTTATTAGTAAGCTGTTCAAATGATGCAAAATATCCATCAATACACAGATCCTTAAAGCTTTGAATACCATCTCTATAAAAACTCCCACATTGTCAAACCAAACTCCCCAACAAACTTCAAAACCTCTTACAACTCCAAACAAACTTGACTCTCTTCCTAAGCCTTTTTCACTACTTACTAAAAATTACCTTAGACCCAGAGACACCTGCAAACAGGTCCAACAAATAAATAATACTGACATTCTTCATAGACTACAAATAGTACAGTACTTGTACAACATGCATACAGCAATACCACAAATGAAGTTTTTACAACTGCAGAGAAGTTTTCTAGCAACTTACAGTCTTTCAAGTTGAAGTCATTAGGAGCCTTAGCAGACCACAGCCTCATGGTGTTGACAGTGTTGTTCTTGAATCCCGGCACTGGAGTGTCATAGGGCATTGCCAGGACAACCTGTGTTCATTAATACAATGCAGTTATTTGCTACATCACCAGTATTCTTTTGCTAATGATTTAAATACTGCTCCTCCTTTTGATTCACTGCTGTCAGTCATTGATAAGGTAAGCACCTTGTAACACTCTTACAGCACCAACAATCTGGGTTCAAATCTGCTACTGTCTGTAATGAGTTCGTACGTTCTCCCTGTGATCCATTTTCTCTGGGTGGTTTCCACCCACCCTCCAAAATGCAAGGGGCCATTAGATTAATTAGATGTAATTGGTCAGTGTGGGTTTCATGGGCCAGAAGGGACTTCTACCAAAGTCTAAAAAAATTAAAAATGTTCCAATGTTACTTGTGTACTTAGGACAGGAATAGCCATAGAGTCCTGGAGTTTGTCCCAGCATTTAAATCGGATTATAGTTGATCTGCACCTTGACTATTCACCTGCCTTTACTCCACATTTCTTTATTCCTTTACCTATTAAAAATCTATCAATTTCAACCAATTCCAAGAAACACTAGCCTTTTGGAGGACAGAGCCTCATAATTCCACACATACTGCGTAAAATATTTCTTAATTCTGCTTCTGAATACAACAGAGCACAGAACTTTCTGCACATTACAGTCCCTTCAGGAGCACGAGCTCATGCCACCTAAATATAGCAATTAATCTACAAAATCTGTACATTTTTGGAGAGTGGATGTAAATGGGTGCACCCAGTGGAAATCCACACAGTTATGGGGAGAATGTACAAACTCTTTACAGAGAGCGCCAGATTTGAACCTGGGTCACGAGTCCTGTAAAAGTGTTGCATTTGCTCAGTGGTTCCCAACCTTTTACTTTCCAATCACATACCACTTTAAGTATTCCCTATGCCATAAGTGTTCTGTGATTAATAAGGGATTGGTTAAGGTGGTATGTGGGTGGAAAAAAAAGTTTGAAAACCACTGTTTTAATCATTCCAAATTGATTTGTTATGTGCACAGTTTCATAACTCCAAAGGAAATGGGCCAATGACAATTTTTCTCAAGCAAAATATTTCAGTAATAATTGGGTCTAGAGCAGTGATTCTCAACCTTCCCTCCCTACTCACATACCACCTTAAGCAATCACTTACTAATCACAGAGCACTTATGGCAGAGTGAATACTTAAAGTGTTATGTGAGTGGAAAGTAAAAGATTGGGAACCACTGCATTAACTGCTATGTTAACCAAGCCACTCTATTCTATAACAATTTAATTTTACTCTGCCCGACACCATAATCCTGTATTTTTCTCACAGCTTTGTGCTTACCAAGAGTCTTAAATGCCCCTATTGTAGCCACCCTATCACATTCATTTGAACACCTCAATCATATTTTGACCTTTAACAAAATACTAGTTATGTCTGTAACTGATTCTTGACATTAAACCCAGTGGCCTCCATTTTGGTAAATCCAAAGCCAATGTATCCTTCCTGAGATACTATTTTCAGAACTGAAGGTAGTTCATCAGCCGAGCTCTCGAAAAACTGCATCAGGACTTGCCCTCTGTTGAATTTCACCTCTCTTCAGACACTGGACAATGTTCCTTTCCAAACCTATCAGGAAGCGGCCTTTGTACATCATTGTTTTACTCATCTTCTCTGGTGATAATACGGACTCATTCATGCTTCTAAACACTGATTAACTAGTATATCCCATCTTGCCACCTTTATATACTCTAATGTCTGCCTTCCTATTTTCATGAGAAACCATTCTAAACAATGGACAGGTTTAAACAAGCAATCATTTTGAACATATCTGGAAGCAGATTCCAAGGAATTAAGCAAAAAGGAATTAGAAATATCTGAAATGCAAAAATTTATGGAACTATGGGGGAACAACAGGAATGGAATGAGTGAATTGCATTTAACCAGCCCACACGGGCATATTGAGTTGAATGGTTTCTCTTTTTCTATGATCTCACAAGTACTTTTACCAGCATTGACTTCACTTCAGGAGTGGAGGAAATTTTAAACTTCCCCTGCAATTAATGCTGGAAAGGCTTGGGAGGTGAAATAGATAATTCCCTTTCTTGCATCTTCCAGGACATCATAGGCAGTTCTCCAGCTATCTAAGGCTACTGTCTGGTTCCACTCCTGGAATGTTATGCAGCACACACCTGAGTATCGATCCACCTAGCACCATGTGGGCCATGTTCCACCTGCCCATAGAAGTGAACAGGGAGCATGTATTCTGGACGAGCCTTTTCCCAAGGGTTACCATAGCGCAGCCAATCATCAGCTTCTTCTACCTGTAAATGTACAAAAAGGTTGGTACATTTTTGTTTTAGTGCATATGCAAACTAAATAATTGCACCTATGAGAAAATATGAATCTCAGGCAAGGGTTTAAATGACAGCCTGAAAGTTCAAAATTCCTAGGAACTAAAAGGAATTATATAACCATCATCATCCTGGTGCTGCTTGCATTTCAGTCACATGCCATTGACTAGGCAAGAAGTAAACAGTTTAGTTTCAGATCCCTGCAAAAGTTGCTTTTTTTTGAAAACTTTATTTGTAATCAATAGTAAATGATACATACAAAATACAATGCAATACGTATTTTATCCCATATAACCCACAGTCCCCCATCCCTATCCCTCCCACCCTACCCGACCCCCCACCAAACCACCCCAAAAAAATAAGAAAGATGGAGGAGAGAAATTAAAGCAATACATTCAGGTATGTGTCACAATTTGGGACCACACCACCCATGTATGGGAAAATATTTTAACAATTAGAATGCATCCAATCCATGTACAGGCTCCAAACTTGAACAAAAAAGGATAATTATTTTGTAAATTATATGCTATCTTCTCTAATGGGATACATGACCTCATCTCCAGATGCCATCGTTGAATGTTCAATTTAATCTTATTCTTCAATGTAACTGCAAGACATTTCCTAACTACAGCTAAGCTCAACTTCAGAAAAGCAATTTGAAGTTTTTTGTTTAAAGTTAAAATTATATAATGATTTAATATTACCCAATAAAATATCATAGGGTCAAATGGAATTTTAAATTTAAACATAACTTCAAAAAATTCTTTAATTTTATTCCAAAAAGGTTTAACCATCTCACATAGCCAAACCGATTGTAAGAAGGTTCCTACTTCTTTATGACATCTAAAACATAAATCTGAAGTAACATATTTAAATTTCTTCAATTTCAGGTTAAATATAATTGATGAATAAAATTATAATGAACCAATCTGTATCGCACATTCACGATTTTAGTCATACTATCTTCACATATCGACATCCAGTCATCTGGGGAGATGGATATTCCCAAATCCTTTTCCCATTTCACTCTAGTCTTATCTACATCTGACTTGGGCATTTTAACCTGCAATAAATTATACATATTCGATATAAAGCCTTTCCTACCACCATCAATAATTAAACTCAAATTTAGATCCAAAATTATCTAACAATAAAGCTTTCACCTGATAATAAGTAAAGGTACATCATATTTCTCTCTCATTCTTTGAAAAGAAATAAAATGTTCTGCCTCATAACAATCTTCAACCAATTTCACTCCTTTTTGTTCCCATAACTTCAAAAGTTGATTATCAATCATAAACAGTAAATGCTTATTTAGAAATAAAGGCATCTTAGCTGAGATTTTACCTTTCATACCTAAAAAGTCATTCTTATTTATCCATATCTCAAGCAAATGTTTCAATACTGGAAAATTATAACTGAGAATTCCAGCGATAAATAAATTCATCCATCCTCTTTTCACTAATCTCAGATAATTCAATAACAGCCCAAACCACTTGAAACATCCTATTTATAAATTTTAAACTGAGCTGATTCATAATAATGTTGAAAATCAGGTAGTTGTAAACCTTCCAATGCATATCTCCATGCTAATTTTTGTAATGAAACTTTCACCATTTTATCTTTCCACAGAAACTTTCTTACCAAAGAATTAATATCCTTAAAAAAATGTATAGGGTATCTTACATGGAATAGATTGAAACAAATATTGAATTCAAGGAAAGATATTAATCTTAATACAATTCACCTGTCCCACCAACAATATTGGTAGATCCTTCCACCTATTCAAATCATCCTTAATTCTAGTCAATAATGGTAAATAATTCAATGCAAATAAATAATCATAATTATTATCAATAATACCCAAATATTTAATACAATCAGACCATCTAAACTTCAGAATCTGCCTACATAATCAATAGTCCATCTCTGCCAAAGGCATAATTTCAATCTTCTCCCAATTTACTTTATAACAAGATAACACTCCATACTGTTGCAAATGTTCATGTAAAGTCTCCAAAGACTGTGAAGGATGAGTTAAATATATCAACGCATCATCTGCAAACAAATTTATCTTATATTCATTAGAATTCACCCTACTTCCTTTTATTGCTTTTATCTTGCCTAATCATCTGCGTCAAAGGTTCAATAACCAATGCAAACAGAACTGGTGTCAAAGGACAACCCTATCTAGCTGATCTAGTCAATGTAAAAGGTAAAGAAATCTGACCATTTGTCACCACTCTCACAGTGGGATTTTATATAAAGCCTTAACCCAACCAATAAAAAGAGGCCCAAAATTAAACTTTTTCAAAACTCCACTCAACTCTATCAAAGGCCTTTTCAGCATCCAAAGAAATTACCATTGGTAGGTCAGATTGCTGCCATGAAATATCAATCAAAGAAATCAATTTTACTATATTGTCTGCTGAAAAAAGGTTCTTAATAAAACCTGCCTGATTCACATGAACCAAATCGGGTAAACATTTTGCCAAACCTATTAGCCAGAACCTTGGCTACTATCTTATCTCTTTTCTCTTTGGCTTGGCTTCGCGGACGAAGATTTATGGAGGGGGTAAAAAGTCCACGTCAGCTGCAGGCTCGTTTGTGGCTGACAAGTCCGATGCGGGACAGGCAGACACGGTTGCAGCGGCTGCAGGGGAAAATTGGTTGGTTGGGGTTGGGTGTTGGGTTTTTCCTCCTTTGCCTTTTGTCAGTGAGGTGGGCTCTGCGGTCTTCTTCAAAGGAGGTTGCTGCCCGCCAAACTGTGAGGCACCAAGATGCACGGTTTGAGGCGTTATCAGCCCACTGGCGGTGGTCAATGTGGCAAGCACCAAGAGATTTCTTTAGGCAGTCCTTGTACCTTTTCTTTGGTGCACCTCTGTCACGGTGGCCAGTGGAGAGCTCGCCATATAACACGATCTTGGGAAGGCGATGGTTCTCCATTCGCGACCCATCCAGCGCAGCTGGATCTTCAGCAGCGTGGACTCGATGCTGTCGACCTCTGCCATCTCGAGTACTTCGACGTTAGGGATGAAAGCGCTCCAATGGATGTTGAGGATGGAGCGGAGACAACGCTGGTGGAAGCGTTCTAGGAGCCGTAGGTGGTGCCGGTAGAGGACCCATGATTCGGAGCCGAACAGGAGTGTGGGTATGACAACGGCTCTGTATACGCTTGTCTTTGTGAGGTTTTTCAGTTGGTTGTTTTTCCAGACTCTTTTGTGTAGTCTTCCAAAGGCGCTATTTGCCTTGGCGAGTCTGTTGTCTATCTCATTGTCGATCCTTGCATTTGATGAAATGGTGCAGCCGAGATAGGTAAACTGGTTGACCGTTTTGAGTTTTGTGTGCCCGATGGAGATGTGGGGGGGCTGGTAGTCATGGTGGGGAGCTGGCTGATGGAGGACCTCAGTTTTCTGCAGGCTGACTTCCAGGCCAAACATTTTGGCAGTTTCCGCAAAGCAGGACGTCAAGCGCTGAAGAGCTGGCTCTTATAGTCCACATTTAACAAACAAAAGTTGCTTTGAGCATCATCCATCACTCAGTGATGGTCCTCTTACAAATTCCACATCAGGCACGAGGATCCTAATTACCACAACCAATGTCAGGTTATTATACTGCCTGTGGAGCCTTGCTAGCTGAAAATTGTCCTCCCATGTTTGCTACAGTGCCACAATGAATAAAATTCCAAACATGCACCTTTGGTTGTAAATAAGATCTGATATCTAGTGCTCATTTAAGGCACAGTAGAAATGCAAGTATGGGTTTATTTTGTAAATAAAAGCAAGGCATGCAGGGGCAGTCTTGAGAGAGCTATTCTTGAGTTTTGCTTTATACCTTCTGAAGACATTCAAAGACAATATGGAACAGGTAAGTCATACAACATAGAAAGTGCCTTTCTGCCCACCAAGACCACACCAACGTTCCCCGCTCCCCATCGACACTATCCTATTTGACAGCACTAGGATTGTGTCCCTTCAATAGGCATTTCCTATTGTTTCATAAATAGAGCAATTGCATCTGATTCCACCAGCTACTCTGAGAGCGATTTCCAAATGTATCTGTGGAAAAAAACTTCCACACCTTGAATTGACAACGCCTGAAAGGGTACAGACCTAGTTCAGGCAAATAGGAGAAAGGAGACCGGCAAAACAAGTCATGGATCCTCGACTTTCTACCATGAAGGTCACAATGCGTGCGGATTGGTGATTGAACCTCCTCCACAATCATCATCCACACCAGGGTCACCTTAAGGCTGTGTGCTCCTTCTATACTCACTGTTCACTCATGCCTGGATGACCAAACACAACTCCATCTCAATCATCTAAATTTGCAGATGACAGCACCATCAAAGGCAGGATTTATAACAACAAAAAAAACAGCACAGAAGAGAGATAGAGGGACTTGCGGCTTGGTGCCAGGACAACAACCTCTTCCCCAATGCCAGCAAGGCACAGAACTGATTAAAGACTTCCAGAGGAGTAGCAGAGCTCATCCTTAGTCTTCATTAATGGTGCTGAATGGAGATAACAGACAGCTTTAAACTAACACTTTCTACAGGTGCACCATTGAAAGCATCCTATCGGGGGGCATCATTGCATGGTATGGCAACAGCCCTGCCCACAGCAGTAAGAAACTTCAGAGGGATGTATACATGGCTCAGTCCATCGACTCCATCTGTAACTCCAACTGCCTTGGAAAAGCAGCTAACAAATTAAAAGGCTTATCCAACTTGCTCACACTCTTCACCACCCCCTCTCACCAGGAAGAAGATTCACAAATATAAGATCACACTCCACCAGATTTACGGACAAGTTCTTTCCCGCTGTTATGAAAATTCTGAATGCACCCCAAAATAGTAAAATTATTTTAGTGGTCTCTTTCTTTCTTTCCCTGTACTTCACAATTTTGTATTCAGTCTTATTTGTTATAATACGCATGAGAGGTCCACTGGTCTGCTCACAAAACAACCTCTATCAGTTCATTTTTGATTCTTGAACTTAAATCTATGTCCTTGTTTTTGATGCCCTCCCATTAAAAAAAGCTATTAAGATCTATATTTCTCTCAAATATCATTCTATAAGGTCACTCCTTCAGCCAGGAAAAACAAGCCTAACCTATCCAATCTCTCCCCAGCAACAATCTGGTGAATCTCGTTTGCATCCTTTCCAGCTCTTCTACATCTTGCCTATAAACACAGAAATGTTCCAAGTGCCTTCTAACCAGCGTTCAGTAAACACAACATACCAAATGTAATATTTTATGACCCAACCGATGAAGGCAATCATCCAAAATGTCATCTTCTCCACTTGTAACTTTCAGGAAAATATAAACTTCAATCCCAAGGTGTGGCTCTTCATTAACTTTTCTTAGTTCCCTATCATTTACTCTATATATTTCACCGATATGCAACTTCCCAAGATGCTTCACCTCACATTTGATGGGATTTAATTTCAAGTACATAAAATATATAAATTTTATTTTCTTCTATTTGCCGTGAAGGCACACAAAGAGGCACCACTATCAAGACCAGAAAGAGAAGTATAAAGAGGCATCACTATCAAGAACAGAAAGAGAAGTACAATTTCAGCCACATTTTTTTTTCATGTTTTGACTTCTACATCTCCCAAATAAATGCCAAAGACTATTATTTTAAATTTCCCTTTTTAAAATTTTCAAAATCGAGAAATGCAAGGGTGCAGATAAGGTTTACCAGGATGGTTCTTGGATCAATTGTACAAATTCTAAGGAGAGGTAGGACAAACTTGGGCTGTTCTCTCTGGAGCAGAGGCTGAGGAGAGATCTGATACAAGTTTATAAAATTATGAGAGGCTTTGATAGGGTCGGAAGTCAGAATCTTTTATCCCTGGTTAAAAATGTCACCTACTAGATGACATCTATTTGAGGTGAGGGGAGAGTAAAGTTTAATGGAGGTATGCAAATAGGGCAAATATTTTTGGTTGTAAAACATAACATGGATGCCTGGAACATACTCCTGGGATAGTGGTGGAAGGAGATGTGATAGTAGCATTTAAGAATATGCAGGAAATGGATCATGTGCAGGAAGAGATTTTTTAAAATTTGGCATCATGTTCATCATAGACATCATGGACTGAAGAGGCTGTTCCTGTGTTGTACTTCTGTATGTTCTCTTGTTTGAAATAAAAAGAACTCAGTAAGTTGCACTGGTTGAAACTAAGTGAAATGAATTAGTAAACAGTTTGCCAGAAGCACAACAAATTGACACATTGGCACTTACTGCCCATCCTAAATTGCCCTCAAGAGCTCCTGACTAAAACAGTGAGACCTTTTTGGAATAGAATTAAGGAACTTTTAGAAGTTTTATTTAAATTTTAAAATTTGCTTGATCCTATGGTATTTTTATTGTGTTATATTATGAAATTGAGTTTGGGATTAAAAGTAGATAAGTCTCAAATTGCTTTTCTGAGATTGGCATTAGCTGTGGCAAGAAAATGTTTGGCAATTACTTGGAAAAATGAGACTGATTTGAGTATTCAACAGTGGCACTCGGAAATGAGGTCTTGTATCCAATTGGAAAAGATAACGTACAATTTACGTAATAATTATCCTTTCTTTGTTAAAGTTTGGAGCCTGTATACGAAATATATAGGTTTGAATTTGTAATAGTTTTTTTTTCCCCCCCACGGTCATTGGGGTTGCACTAAACTATGACAACAGTTGATGGTTGTTATGCAAGTGATCTCTTCTATCCTTTTTCCTTTCTTTTGGAGTAGATTAGAGGGGGATTGGGATTATTTGGGAAAAATATTATGTATTTACTCGTATTTTGATTGCATGACTTATTCTGATTAAGAATTTTTTTTAAATTGTTTTTAAAGAGCTCCTGACTGCACAGAGGGCCATCAGTTAGGCTCCAACTTTGATATAATGGGTACACAGGATGTCAGGGAAGTACTATGTCAGTCTCAGCTGTTTAACAGTTTGTGGTCAAAACTCACAATTGGTTAACAGACATCTCAATGGGACAAAATAAGGGAAAGCATCCCTCTGACATAGTGGTGTCACTAGGGTTGATGTCATCAAATGTGGTAACTTACGGTGTCACCCCACCCCCCCCCTTCCATAGACCTCCTCTTGTACCAGACCATACAGAATCCTTAGTAATATTTTTTGTACTAACATTACTCGTATACCATAATTCCCATAAAATACTGAATGTAATGACAACACTAGTGAGATAAACAACTATCAAATTTAAAATTACTCATTTAAATTACAATATCATACTATTTCATTCTCAAAAAAGTTATTGATATAGGTTCACAAATACTAATTACCACACTACTGTAGCTAAAACACCAGAAAATTTGACAAAAGCAGTGACTATAAAAACACCAGCAGCAATGAAAACAACAGCGTGTGCTTGTAGTGCGTGCAGGCGAAACCACACGGTTTGAAGTCTCATTATAATTAGGTAATAATGACAACTCTGACGAGCACATTGGAAGGTTCAAAAAGTAAATTAGCCAAGAGTTTTAGCCTTTTAGGTATATTGATACATGAAAGCTGGGCTTATGAATAATTTTTTTGTTATAACTAACTACAGGGATATTTTTATTTAAAAAATTAATTTATAGACAGTCATTTTGGTATCATGCCCTGTGATAGTGTCACCCGGTGTAGTCCGCACCCCCACCCCTGCAACCCCCTGGTGACGCCAATGCTCTGGCAAAGCTTTTGTCTCAATAGGAAGGAAGGAGACAGAGAACACAAAAGGAAAAGAAATTGTCAGAATCTGAGGAAAACAAGGATCAGAACAAAATAATGCTGACCAAGAATTAAATATTATTTTTCAAATTACGTTTTAGTGATACTTCACTGCCTTGGATTGGAATGCAGCCCCTCCTGACAATCACATAACAATACATTTATTGTATCCAAAAACGTGAAAGTGCACAACTTGAATAGAAATGGGTGGTTAGGAAAACAAAGACTATCTCTGAATACTCATGGAGCATATTGAAGGCTCATAAAAGAAAAGAAATGGAGTAGAGTTTTGAAGCAGGTTTGAACAACAAAGTGCACCAGTGTTACTGACATATTAAATTAGAAGCATTCTTAGTTGTTTATATTGTGGGTTTAAGCCTTACTCCAGAGGGACAAGCGTAAATTCAGTTTATGCTCCAAAGCAGTGCCCAGCTGTCTTTCAAGTGAGCTGTTCATTTGTGACCATGTCTTCTCTGAGGTTATTTGGAAAATCCTTTGGTATTAGCAGGGATAGTCATTATTGTGTTCTAGCCAACATTTATCTCTTGCCCAATATTGTTTGTAAACAATACTATTGGATACTTACATCATTACTTCTTGCAATATCGTTTCTTTAAGGTATGGTCAGTGTCATGTTCTTAACTTCCAAGGGAGAATTCAAATTATTTATTAATTTCCCCACTTCCTCCCCAGCAGAAAATTGGAACTAACTGTCAAAGTTGGCTTCTACTGCTCTTTCAGATGATAACTTGCTTCACTATGGTATTAGAACAATGGCCAAATAATCTCTTTTCAATGTTGAATTCCCTCCAGAATCAAAATATTCTTACTAATATTCTGTGACTAGTTGTCTGAATGATCTCAAATACTGGCCACAAAACCAGATAGATTACTCGGGAAAATGGACTTGTTACATAATCACCCTCGATCTTACCAAGCAGCAGAGATGCTAGGCCACATGGGTTACCACTAAATGCATAATTCAATCCTTTTCTTGCCACAGAGAGAGAAGTAATCAATTTCATCCCTCATTTGTAAGATAGCACTTATGTCAATTTAACATCCTTTGAAGTATCAGCCTAGATCTGGGTGCTCGCATGCTAGCAATGGACCTTGAAACAAGGCCCTTTTCATCAGAAACAAGGATACTACCAACTGAGCCATGGCTGACAAGTCAGTTACCTAAAATAAAATGTTACTAGTTTAACATTAAGGAACATCAGTCAAGGGCAGTTCCCCTCATTAAGTAATTTCAACACTAAGCTTGGTCACAATACTTGACTCACTTAGGCATTGTTATGTGAAAGAATAAATTTAAAGCCTAATTTAAAATTAAGCTTAAATTTAATTGTTTAAATTTAGTTTAAGTTTAAGCATAATTTAAGTTTATTTGTCACATTATACCTGGTAAAGTGTGAAGTGTTCTTCCATACAGCCACAGTTCACCCATCGTAACAACAGGTCTCATTGGCTCTACTCTAAGCCCTGGACAGCAGAGATGCATACATCAGGATGCTCTATAAACTACAGTTCGGCATTTAACACCATCATTCCTTCAAAACTCATCAGAAAACTCCAAGACCTGACTGTGTAATTGGATCATGGATTTCTTTACCTCCAGACCACAAATAGTGACGATTGGTAAGAACATCTCCTCCACAATCTCCATCAGCACTGAAGCACCACAGGGCTGCATTCTTAGCCCCTGCTCTACTCACTTTACATTTAGGAATGTGTGGTTTGGTATGAAAATAACACCATCTACAAATTTGCTGACAATACCGTGGAAGTGGGTTGTATAAAGGAAGGGGATGCGTCAGCATACAAGAGGGAGGTTGAAAACTTGGCTGAATGGTGCACCATCAACACCTTGCAATCAATGACACCAAAACTAAGGAGTTGATTGCTGACTTCAGGAAGGGAAAGCCAGAGGTATACAATCCAGTGATCATTGGGGGGGGGGAGGAAATTTAAGTTCTCAGAGGATCTTTACTGGACCCAACAAACAAATGGCTTTGTGAAGAAAGCACATCAGTGTCTCTACTTCCTCAGGAGTTTGTGGAAGTTTGGTATGACACCAGAAACCCTGGCAAATTTCTACAGATGTGTGGTGGAAACCAACTGTATCAGGGTCTTGTATGGGGTCATCAATACCCCTGAGTTTAAAGCCCTCTAAAAGGTAGAAGACACACCCCAGGACATCACAGGAAAATCCCTCCCCACTATCGAGAATATTTAAGGGAATGTTGCTGTTGGGAGAGCTGCAGCAATTATCAAGGATCCACACCTCCCAACACATACTCTGTTCTTGCTGCTGCCATCAGGGAAGAGGTACAGGTGCCACAAGACTCCCACCACCAGGTTCAAGAACACCTGCTACCCCTCTACCATCAGACTCCTCACCAACAAACTAAATCAGGGACACATTTAAAGACTCTTACTTGTGTACATCATAGATTTTTTTATTCTCTCTGTATTGCACAGTCAATTTGCTTACAATAGGCATCTGTTTACAGTTTTTTGTTTACATGTATACACTGTGTACAGTTTTTTTTACACTACAATAAGTGGCCATTCTGCTTTGCCTGCATAAAAAAGAATCTCAGAGTTGTAAGTATTGAAATCTGAATCATATAGAAAAATAGCAAAATTATAGAATATTGACTTACAAGGGGAGCATGAGAATGTAACTAATCACACGAGAGAGATTCGAGTTATGCTGATACAGTACAAAATAAACATCAGCACATGACTGGGTTCAGTGGCCGGTTTCTGTTCAAATTTTACATAATTCTAGAAAAAAGAAATCAACTGGAGTTGAACCTTCTTCACCTAAACCAATCCAGTGATTACTGATGTCACACAAGAACCTAGCATTGGGCTACACAACTTATTGAACTTATTCAGCCTTGCAATGAGATTGTCAATCTGCCTCAACTCCTGGCTAATTTATTGTGTATCGTGTTCAAGAAAGCTTTAACCTTTTTCTTTCCACTCATATACCACTTTAAGTAATTTCCCTATGCCATAGGTGCTCATGATTGCTCAAGGGATTGCTTGAGGTGGTATGTGGGTGGAAAGAAAAAGTTTGAAAAACACTGTTTTAATCATACCTAATTGACTCGTTATGTGCACGGTCTCATAACTGCAAAGGAAATGGGCCAATGACAATTTTGCTCAAGCAAATTATTTCAGTAACAATTTGGGTCTAGAGCAGTGATTCTCAACCTTCCCTTCCCACTCACATACCACCTTAAGCAATCCCTTACTAATCACAGAGCACTGATGGCATAGGGAATACTTAAAGCGGTATGTGAGTGGAAAGAAAAAGATTGAGAACCACTGGTGTAGTCTAACAAAAAAAAAATCACTTTTATTTGTACTTTCTAGTTATAACTACCTAATTAATTCTATTGATCCCAAATGTCTTTATACTTCCAAACTTTTCATCATTTAATATTCAATTCTAACCTGTTCTTATCCAATATTGGAACACTCTCATCTACTACATAATGATAGCCACCTGTTTAACTATTAACACTACATCATGTCAAATATCCTAAATCCCAACCAGGTCAATGACTAGAAGCTACCTAATGATAGACTTTTATTACCATAAACAGAAGGTACGTTTCATGTTGCTGATCCAATACCTGAGCTTGTTCTGGGGGAGGGGTTATGGCATTGTCACCTTTATCAGTATTAACAGTGGTTCCACCACAATTCTTTCAACTCCATGAACTTCAATCCATGTGCAAGGTTTATAGCTGGCATACACCTAGTTTTGTAAAGCTGACCAACAAGAAAATTTCATTGATTTTTGTACAACCTATTTGATATTATTAGAAAATAATTCAAGCAAACTCACCTGCCAACCATTATAAATCCTTTGATTGAAAATACCATATTCATAGCGAATGCCATAGCCATAAGCTGCCAAACCCAGTGTGGCCAAAGAATCAAGGAAACAAGCTAAAATCAAGAAATAAATGCTGTTAGCAGAAGAACCAATATTGCTTTCTACTACATTTACTTCTCCAAGGGACCTGGCCAACAGAAGATTTGTTGTCTTCATTCATCACCACCTCCGTCGCTATTGCTATCCTTCCATCCCTCACCTGACTATCTGTCAATCGCCACCCCCCCCCCCCACCCCAAACCGCTCACCTGGATCCACCCATCATTTGCCAGCTCCTGCCTTCTCAATCCTTTTATACTGGCCATCTCCCCTCATTTAGGATAAAGGGTCTGAACCTGAAATGTTAACTGTTCATTTCCATTCACAGACTTTGCCTGAACTGTTGAGTTTCTCCAGTAGTTTGTATTTTTGCTTGGAGAAGACTTTCACTATCATGAAAACAGCAGTTAGTGCAACACCTTTACAACGTTGGTGATCAGGACCAGGGTTCGAATCCCGTGCTGTTTGTAAAGAGTTTATACATTCTCCCGGTTTTCCCCAGAGTCTCCAGTTTCCTCCCACCATTTGAAATGTAGGTCAATTGGGGCGTAAATTGGGTGGCATGGACTCGTGGGCTGAAATGGCCTGTTACTGTTCTGTATATCTAAATTTAAACCTTTAAAATTTAAATTAAATTTCCTCCTCAGTACTAATTGTCCATAAACAATGATCTGGCAGAAAATTTCAAGTGGAATTTCCACCCAGCATAAGATCTCATAAACAGAGCTCCTGTAACCTCTTTATGCTGGAGCTGCCATAACCTGATATGAATAATGAACCTTACAAAAGGTTTTTAAAATTAAGATGGACTTCTTACAGATAAAGTGAGGATATTTATTGATCATTTTCACATGTTAACAAATTAACTAATGCTTAATTAGAAACTGGTATTTATACACCAATGTAACCAGTAAATAGTTCAGCAGCATTTTAAGTGGGTTAACTCAGAGCTTTATTTATAAATCTGTATCATGTCACTATTCAAAATACATCAAGGCACATCAAAGCAAAACAAAAATCATTTTCTTCAGCACTGCTTGATTTTGTTGACTCATGCATGACCTTGTCATCAGGAATATGTACAGAGATTCACGTTGAAACATAAACATACCTTTACTTTGAAAAACTGGTGCAACTTTGAAAACAGTTTGTACTTCAGCTGTGATCACAAGTGGGTTAGCAAGTTTACCTTGAGGCAATAATCTTGGCTCAGGGACTAGCACTCCAGCATTGGAGTCAGAAACCTGTGGGTTCAAGACCTGATTGACTTAAATTAAAAAAATCTAAACTGGAACTCACATTTGAGTGCTGCAGTGTTAAAGATGCTCTCTTTTGGATTAATATTCAAACCAAATCCTTATTTATCTTCTCAGAGGGACATTAAAAAATCTATTGGCATGACATTGAATCAGGCCATTAAGTTCTCCACAGTGTTGTGGCTAATGAATTTTTCCTTTCATTAATCTGGTAACCTTAACTAATTATCACACTCCTGTTTATGGCTGCTGGTTTTCTGCTCCCACTTCTCAGGGAATCCCTTGTGGTACCAGTCACAGAAATTGTAAGGTAGATTAATGGTTTTATGTGGGATCTGCTATGGGGGATAGTTGGAGCTTGATTGAGCAGATAAAGGCGAATGTGATTATTCACCATGTCTTCTCACACTTCCGTGCAGACTTGAGAAATGCTCATTCCCTTCCCGAATACTTATCAGATACTGAGTGGTCTTGCCATTTGTAGGTAAAGATGTTTCAACCCACGAGGAGGCATGCAAAAGACTTTCCATTCCTTGAAAGCTCTGGCTGCTTCATACGCGAGGAGACTGTTATACTAGTGAGATGTTAGGGTCCCCAATGGAGATGGTGGAGTATGATCAGAATCTCGATGTTGGACTGAGAGAAGATGTTGACTTGGATGTACCTACCTTGCAATGGATTTTGAAGAGACCATATGGTAAGACTTAAATTCTGAATCTTGGGGCTGCCCTTCATGCTTTCCTACATAATGGTGACTATTCTTCACAGTACTTCATAGGTATAAAGCTCTTTGGAACATCAAGGTAATTTAAAAGCTATATTATTGCAATGGAAATTTATCATCTTGTTCTTATAAATTTATTATTTTGCCTTGCAGGCAGGAAAGTGGAGCACAGGTGGTGCCTAAACAATTTTTAAAAATTCTGCAACATGCACATGTTCACAGGTAGGGGGAAATGGATCTCAGGAACATTTAACATGCCATTTACAATTACCTGCTAGTCGACCAAGACCTCCATTACCCAATCCAGCATCCTCTTCAATCTCCTCCAGTTCTTCGATATCTAAACCCAGCTTGGTAATGGGGTAGGAAAGAAAGTATATAACATTTAGTCTATTCAACAAAGTAGCTTCCTTTAATCTTTTGACTTTGAGTGGTAGTTTTAAAGTCTATTTTAAAATAAAATAGTCTAGTATTCTAGCCCAATTTATACAATCCCTCTTGGAGTATTTTGCTACTTCACAATCTAATTCTTTATCATTTGCCTTCATTTAAGGAAGAACTTCCTGTGAGGAACAATACATCCATGCTCACCCTTTGCAGATCCCCTTCAGTGTCAACTCTTTACTAAACATCATCCTAAAACTCTATGGAAAGTCATAATGAGCAGTTTATTGGGCCAGAACAAGTTTTGCACTACAAAACTGCTCAAAAAAAAAAATCAGATAATTAAGCCACATCCTTTAGCTTAACAGGGTAATAAATGTGCCCAAAAATAAAATCAAATTGTTTCTTACACTCATTGATATGGAGGAAACCAGACAGTAAATTCAGGACTTCTGCATTAACACATGAATCTTGAACTTAAACAAGATGTAAACAGTTCCACAGAGGTTGGCTACATCTGTACCAGTGCAGGTGCCATTCAGCCCACTGACCCATTCCATCTTTGATGAGAGTTTAAAAGAGGGAGGATCCAAACTATGAGTCTTTGCAGAGAAAATGAGAGAAACTGTTTTAAATGGTGGGAGACTGAGTAACCAGAGGACATTAGATTTAAGATAATTTCACAACAGAACCAAGGGAAAGAGAATGTTATTATTTTGTCTTCATCTGGGATATCCAACTAGAAAGTGTCCAATTTCCACTTTGAAAAGGGAATTGATTATGTTCTCAAGAAAGAGACATTTTTCAAAACTAACAGAAAGCAACAGGAGTATTGGAACTAATTGGATGACTCATTCAATCCAGTAAAAAGGGCTATGATGGAAGTAATTTGAGTGTCTTATTGATACAATTATATGTCAAATGTTCTCCCTGGTATGCTGTACTGAGCTGTTTCAGCTTATTTTTGCATTTTGCTACGTCCATAATAGGTGTAATTCAACATGATGCTTTTACTCTCCATCTACAATGACTGGCCTTGGCTAACACAATTTTGCACTGAATATCAATGTTCTGATGTTGAATAAAGTCAATACAACTTCCACAGAATATCTGATGCATCAATAAAATCCATCCTTGTTTTCAAGTGCTGCATTCACTCCTGCCAGGAAACTGCATTGTGAAAATAAATGTTGAAGGACAAAAAGCAGTAATACTGAAAGCTGTAATGAAATGCAAGACAGTAAGACCAGTGTTGTCTGTGTGACTAGAGATCACATTCATCTGGAGCAACATTAATTGTTTCAGTGCACAATGAAGTAGATCTTTCCAGCTTTTCTATAAAAGGAGAAAAAAAAAAATCAACCTTTGGTGCCAGATCTGCCTCCATCATAATTTCAAATTAACTATTCCATTACATTATTCAGTTATAAGTGGGAATACATAAGCAGAATAAAAACAGACCAAGAAAAATGACATTTTTAATCAAAAAATACAAAGCAGAAAGAATGCTGGACTCTCTTATTTTCCATGAGCACATCCACAACCTTGTTATTGACATTCAAGATCCTATGCTCCTGATCCACTAATATCTCAAATTGAAAATACTTCCTCCAAATTTGAATCTCCACTACCAGATCTTAACGATCCTCTCCACGTGCTAATCTGTTGTCTATTTTCCACCCGCCAAACCCTTGGCAACTTTCTTTGGCTATCTGGGATCCAATAGCTAGAATGCTCTCTAAACATATTCATCTCCCAAATTCTCTTTCTTTTTAACCACTTAATTCTGGTCTCTGACTTTACTTGTGCAAGTCTAGGTATATCCTCTCTTACTCCAGTTTTGGTCAAGTTTACTCTTCTGTGAAATGGTTTGGGTAACTTTATCTATGCTAAAACACATGGTCTTTGCTAACAAAGAAGACCAACACAAACAGCTTCACGGAAGAAATATATGCCATCTTTTAAAAGCATTAAACTAGCAATAGAGTTACATGGAAAGGAAGTTGAAAGCTTTGTTACAACAACCACAAAAGAATTGTGTGCACTATTGCCAAATCACTTTTTTTACTCCAGGATAACTGTGAATATTTATTGTCTATCTATATTTTTGTATTTAATTATTATTTTTTAATTCAAGGTACTATTGTAGTTGTTTTTTTATTTGTGGTTTTTAATCACCTGTTCAGCTGCAATAAGAAAATTTGTGCATATGTACATTGTTTATGATAATCTCATTATCAATTGAGCGAGAGGAGTGCGTCATGGTGGATGAAGAAAGGTTGGGAAGGGAAGGTCGCAGAGCAAAGGCTATGTTAACTGGTGCCAGCTGCATGGGATTACAAAGAAGGCAGCAGACTGAAGATACACAAGATTTACCAGTTGAGTGCAGAAAGCATAGGTAAGCAGGGCCCAAAGAATGGCATCATTAAGACAGGAGGTTCCAAGTAAGTCGAGTGGATATTGCAGATGTTAGAGAGAAATTAAAAGTACAAATTAGAGTTTCTGTGCTGGGACAGGAGCGAAATTCAGGCCGTGGTGCAGAGCTTGTGTTAAATGGTCTCGAAGATGTAGAGAAAAACTTCAACCATGGTGTCTGCAGCTTTTCATGTTTTATTCAGTGTTGAATGTGGTTTGAAACTTGGGTCAACACTTTTAAGAGAGGAAGTGAAAATTTGTTAGGGGAAGATGAGATGAAAAGAATGAATTTGAACTTCACAACACAAATGTAAGACACAATGTTTATGTACAGCTTTCTACAATAAACAATATTGGTACAGATATTAATAACAGAATACATTCATTCCATTTCACAAGTGGTCTGATTGTGTGCACATACAATTTGTTAACCTTGGCTTAAACTAGATGCAAAATGTAATGTAAAAATGAGCTTTCCCACATAACTCAAACAGGAGCTGAAACTATTCGACTTAACCATTAATAAGCCATTGCACCTCATATGTGTGGTTTTGTGCAATTCTAATCTGCACCATCAAGTTCAAATAGAATAGAATTTTGCAATCTAGCCAAATTCCGTTCTCAGGCAGCATACCTGATATATGGCCTCATCGGTGGCATTCTCTAGCCCCAGGTTTACCATAGTGTTCTGCAAAGTCCGTCCCATGTAGAACTCCAGAGATAAGTAGTATATACGCTGCAATGCACAAGGAAGTTCATTATGAGATACCAAGAAAGAGAAGCAAGACTTGCATTTAAAATCAAGATCACAGGATTTCTCACAGTGCTTTATATCAAATAAATAATACTTTTTGGTGGTCACTGAGAAACATAGTAGTTAATACTTACAGAGAAAGTGACAAACAGGAGTGGAATGATTAAAGAAGGTTAACTGGCTACTTTTTTAAAATTTAAAGAATTTCAAAACTTCAAATGACAATAGCGCTCCTTTTCTCCGGTAAGATACTGTAACTAAGTGATTATGTTAAATTAAAATAGACTCCTGGATTAATAATCTAGATAGAGTAAACAATATTTTCCAGGATTGTTTGAGAAAAACACTTGGAAACAAAGCAATCATAAAAACTATTGATTGTGATGTTCATAAACCTCAATTAATATACTTAATATGCAACTCCAATCCCAAGCCTGTCTATTAATTCGTAATTTGCCCTCTGGCCTAGTAACTTACTTCAACTACTTCATAAAGTTAGCCACAAAGATCTTCTCAGACAAAGGGATGCCCATTTTCTGGTGGACCACACAGCATAGAAGGGCCATTATGCATGTGAGGACACTGAAAGGAGTCATCTAAGTAGATCCATTCTTCCGCTCTTTCATGTTGCCCTGAAAATAGTTACCAAGCTATCTAGTTTTATTATTATTGAATTTGCTTCCATTTAGGGAGTATAGTTCAGAACATAACATGATGCACCAAAAAAATCCTCAACTTCTTCCCAATATCAATCAGGAATTTTTTCAAAGTATCTTAAATATAGTCTAGCCTGTGACTGATCCTCCGGCAAGTGAAAATAAACCATCTCCATGAAAAATTTTTAATCTTGAAACTCCATAAACTTAATTGCTCAGGAAGAATAACAATTGTGGCTATTAACTTACTTGGTACATTGCATTTCCAGCTATGATTTGAGCTCTCAAACTTTGCCCACTTTATTCAAATCAGCATAATTTAACCCAGAGATAAAACATTTTCATTAATACCTATTGCTTGCAATATTCTAGCGAGTTTTAAATCCACACACCATTATATCTTTGTGGCTTATTACAAAGTACTCTGGCCCTTTTTAATTAAACAGCCATTTTTAAAATATTTTATTTTTGGTTTTTTTTTCAAAAAAATTATAGTTACTATGTTTTAAATATATAGCATATTAAACTTTTTCTCACAAACACAACAAAAAAAGTCCCTCCCCCCCCCTCTATACATACAGATCTGTTCACCGTCAGAGCTTATATATATGTTTTAAGAATATAGAGAACAGTTGGGGAAACTACATTTTTGTATATATAATAGTTACTTTTATACCCTTTTATGTTCCTTTTTATTACTGTATCTGGGCCCCTATGTGGTCCAGGTATGCTGCCAGACCTTTACAAAAGTGTCATTTTAATTCTTTAAGTTATATGTGATTTTTTTTCCCATAGGTATACAGCTGTTTATTTCTGCAGTCTATTGTGCTATAGGTAGAGGGGAGTCAGACTTCCAAGTGATTGTGACAAATTTTTTTTGCTACCGCCAGTGCTAATTTTATAAATGAGATTTGATATTTGGTCAATTTGTCGCTTATTTCCATGAAATTATCTAATAGGTCACCCGTGAAGGCCACTTCTGTTATCTTGGTTAATTTTTCTGCAATTTCTTGCCTAAATGACCTCACTTTTATGCAAGAGCACATGGCATGTAGAAAAGTTCCTGTCTCAGTCCCTCATCTGAAACACATCTCTGAAATTTCAGCTTTGATCTGTGTAACTTTTGTGGGGGGATATACAATTGGTGTAAAAACCAGTCCATATCTTGCATTTATAATTGATGTCAAGCTGTCCTTGCACCAATCTGACCAGCTTTTTTCTGAAATCACCACACCCAAGTCTGACTCCAGTCTTTTTCTTGACTCTCTCATTCTGGAGAGCATAGTATATTTTTGTAATAAATTTGGGTGTATTCCCCATCCAAACCGTTCGTTCAGTTTCACTAATTTCAGGTGGGGTCACCATTGGTCCCATCTTTCTCTTTACAATGATCTAAGCTGGAGAAAACAGAAGGTCCCAATGGCCACTCCGTATTTGTGTTTTAGTTGTTCAAAGGACATAAAGAGTTCTTTCCATGTAATAGTCCTTAATATATCTTGTATCTTTGTCATACCACAAATTTAATATTCTATTGCCCATGTTCATAGGTAATAACACATTTTTGCACAATGGTTTTTATTAATATGGCTACTTTTTTTCCTATTAATTATGTTCTTGCCATGCTCTAATCATACGTTTTAGAATGGGGTTATCAGTAAAGAAAAAGACTGATTTGAAGCTCCATTTATAGATAAAGACATTTGCTTCCCCCTCCTCCATTGAGTTCATTCCCATTTACACCCAAAACGGGTGGGGGGGGGGGGGGCGGGGGGTTGTTCTCAGTGAAGGCAGTTGCGAGAAATCTAGCCTGTACAGCTAGATAATATTTTTTTGAAATATGGAAGTCTAAGTCCTGTAGGCCCATGTCAGTTTTTCCCGTACAATTTTTGGTACCTTATTATTCCATAGGAAATGTCTAATATGGTGGTTTAGTAGCTTTAAAAAGTTTTTAGGTAACGGAATAGGCAGCGATTAATAAAGGTACTGCAGTCTTGGCATCACGTTCATTTTGATGCAGTTAACCCTTCCCACAAAAGAAATTGGTTAAGTGTCTCCATTTCTGTATGTCTTTAATTAAACAGCTTTTGAGAAACAACACAAATACTTTATTAACCTTATCTGTTATTTAATTATAGAACTCAACTATGTTTGATAGGATTTGTCAATCAATCAATGCTAGCAGACATTTATTAACCCACATTCTCAGTGACGAAGCAAACAACCAGAATCTCATATCAGAGAACAGAGATTGAGATTCTTGCCTTGTTTTCTTTGTTATCTGTGATGCATTACGTGCACATCAGGTGCCTTTTTAATATCTTGAGCAATGCCCTTTTAATTACATTTGGCAAAGAAAGAGCATTTATTGTTGATCATACCATTTCTTTGAGGTTGCTGTCCACTTAATGTCACTCACCAATTCATACCCTAAACCCTGCAATTAATACTTGTGTTTAAATTTACAATGTCCATCTAATTCTCCTTAGAATATTTCCATTAATTTTATTCCTACCATTCTTTCAGGCTGTATATTCTGCCTGGAGATTTCTTTATTTTCATGCAAAATGCTCCCAAATTGGTGAGATCAACAGAAACATTTACCATATAAAATTTTGTACAATGACAGTACAGCTCCTCACAGTTCCAGTGGTCCAGGTTTGATCTTGACCACTATTGTCAAATGTGGAGTTTGCATATTTTCCTTGTGGCTCCATCTGTATAGGTCCTCTTCAATCTTCCTAAGCAGGAGGAGATCATTTAGTTTATATCAATTTTGTAGATTTTTGTCCACCCTTATCCAGGATGCTTCTTTTGTGGCGTCTTGAATTTACTCTTTCATTGATATTCCTCATGATCCCCTTTTGTTAGTGGCATTATTTCACTCTTATCATAATTGATTTTGTATCCTGCGATTTTACCATAATCCTCCAGTACAGTCTGTAACCTGGTCAATGATCCTACTGCTCTGTCAAATATATTACACATCATTCACAAATATAGCAAGTTGATTTTGTGTTCTTCTGGCCCACTCTAAATTTCTTAATGCCTGATCCCAGCAAATGGCTTCCGATAATGGTTCAATGGCAAATATGAATAGAGCTGGGGCAGTGGACAGCCCTGCCTACTAGACCTAATCAGTGGGAAAGCAGAGTATATTTGCCCATTGGTAACAACCTTGGCCTTAGATTTATGGTATAGTGCCTTGACCCAATTTATGAATGATTGTCCCAACCAGAATTTTTCCAACACCTTAATCAAAAAGTTCCACTCTAGTCTATCAAAGGCTTTTTCCGTGCCCAGTGCCAAGGCTATACTTGGATCCACAAGTAACCTACTTATATTCTCTGCCAATTGTCTTTTCTCCATGAATTCCACCTGGTCTGGATTTATTAGCTTTGGCAAATACCAAGCCAATCTATTTGCCAGAGCCTTGCCAATTATTTTATAATCCGTGAGATTGGCCTATAGGAAGTCAGCTTGTGGGACCCTATCCATTTTACGAATACTGTAATTATTGCCATTGAAATTGTTTCTGGAAGATTATGGTTCTCAGCCGTCTGTTCTGCCACATCCATGAACAATGGTATCGCCAAATCCTTAAATTCTATGTAGAATTCTGGGGGTAACCCATCCTCTCCTGGACACTTGTTGGTCTGTAGCGAGCTCAGTGATTTTACTATTTCTTCCTCTGAGAAGGGGGTATCTAATCCTTCCTGATCTTCAGGCTCTAAATTTGATGATTCCAAATTAGAATGAAATTCCTCCTTTTTATCAATATCGCCTGTTGTTTCAGATTTATATAATTGCATTTAGCGCTACCTAAATATAGTTCTTGAACCTCGCAGGGCGCTGAAGCTGGGATTTCTTTTAAGGCAATCTTTTTATCCCTTTCCCCATTGCTGTGGTGTTTCTCAATTTCTTCTATTATTCTTTGTTCTAAAGTCTTTTTTGGCTATTTTTTCCTCAATTCACACTGTTTTTTCCCCTCCTACTTCTTCCTCAGCATCACGTGACTCGCCTATTATGATAGCCTTCATGCAAGTGTATGTTTGGAACCCATTTCCAGGTATCAGTTCACTCCATAACCACCAGAACTCCATTACTTGCTAAAATCTTGAAATTATTATAGATTTTGATTGCTAAAGTATGTACAAAATTGGCAGTACAATGTAACATCAGGTAGTGCAAAGGCAAAGAGTTGCCAACTAATTCAGCACAATATTAAAACAAGAAAGAGAAGGAATTACTTCAGAGACACTAGTGGCCGTGTACCCCTCAGTTTTCTATGATGTCACTGCACTGGTGCCTCCATAACCAGATAAAAGCTCATACATTTTTTCAGATCCATCCATAGTCTCAAGCTTGTATTGTATATTCCTAATGAACCATTCTATCCCAAAATGATGTCCGATCTTTTTCTCCAGCAGAATGTTTTTAGCTCCAAACTCCAGCAACTACAAACTCTGCAGTGTTTCCAATGGTCTCAATCTTTCCTAGTACAACCACAGTAGCTTTTTAACCTGCCTATTCCTCCATTTCTAACATCTTGATGATGTCAGATTTTAATCACAGTACCAATGACCATAGTACATTCAGTAGCCAAATCCCTTGGTAATGGAAACACGTACCCTGATTTTCTCCACCTTTCTAACTTCCTTCAAGAAAGTCAAGTCCCAACATTCAACCTTCTTTGCCAAGCTACTTTCATTGTACTCAGCATCTCCGAATATGGTCTGATAATCTAATTTTTTCAGTAACTTAAAAAATGGGTGAAGTGCAGAGTCATTTCAGTCCCTTGAAAACATTGTACAAATACATATTCTATTATTTATGACTAGAGTAGCATCACCAGTTTTGTGAAGGACATGAAAGTTTCACATTACCTAGTGTTCATTTAATTTCAGCTTGGTTGGCTCTGGGTCAAGGCCAGCGAAAGGAAGAGCGGAGCGAATTAATCTCTTACCCATGAATTACAAGTGGCGACTATGTACCACAGTGCATTTGATGTCAGATTCTGGTGCCATGTAATAATGAGAGTCCAGGAGATTAATAGGTGGTAATAAGACAAAGGGGTTGCTTTGAAGAGGTAGGCTCTATCAGAAAATCTACTCCAAAAAATCTAGTTTATGATTAGCAACAGTGGACACAGATAGACAACGGTTTTGGTGTGCGATGAAGGGCCGATGCATCAGGAATCAAAAGCTCAATTTAAATCTCTCGTAATGCAGTCACATACACCAGAAATATAACATATTGAAAAGGGTGGAACACGTCAAGGGATCAGTCAGATGCATTTAAATCAGCCTGCAAGGCATCCAGGCCTT
Source organism: Narcine bancroftii (assembly GCF_036971445.1). Taxonomy (NCBI): domain Eukaryota; kingdom Metazoa; phylum Chordata; class Chondrichthyes; order Torpediniformes; family Narcinidae; genus Narcine; species Narcine bancroftii. The sequence goes on along the minus strand of NC_091472.1, from coordinate 88,713,940 downwards.
CTTTCTTTTCTTTTTAAAAGTATTTTTATTGATGTTTAAAGCATAAACAATTGAATGGTACAATTATACTATGTGCAACAAAATTAGAAAAAATTACAAATATGATCATAATTAAGGAATCCAGAGCACATTATTAATAATAAAATAAAGCATAACACTAAAAACAAAAGAAAGGAAAAGAAAAAATTCAAAACCCTTCCTCTAAGCAAGATTGAAAATGAGTCAAGTAACACCTTGGAGAGGGACAAAACAGCAACAACATTCCTGAACGACACTAAATCTCAAGATTATGAACATATGAACTAAAGAGGCATCACCTGTTTTACATTTGTCACATAAAGGATTCATATCTGAATAAAAACGGGACAGTTTAACTTAGACATATGTGCTCTATGGGCCACTTTAAATTGCAGCAATGCTGTGCACAAAAGGAAATAGTGTTAATCAAATTAAAAATAGAATCTCAAACCTCATTGGAGAGCAAAAGGTTCAAATCCTGTTCCCAAGCGTTCTTGATTTTAACTAATGAGGCTTGCCTGAAATTAACTACTTTGTCATAAATAAGAGATATTAAGCTTTTATGAGGAAGTTATAGCTCAAAAAATGTATTCGCCTCAGGGATTACAGAAAAATCAGAAATCTGAGATCGAACAATACGTCTACTTTCCAAGAGATTTATTGATGGTTTTAGAACACATACAGGCATGTTTGAAGAAATTTAGATTTAAAAAAAAAGGCCAGAAAGTTAAAGGCATTACAATGGAGGGGAAGTTCAAGGGAGAAACAAATAGAAAAGCCAAATTCTGATGGCTGCAACCTTGCAAAAGATTATGGAGCTTGGACAGCCAAGAACCCAGTGAGATCTAATATAGGATCTTAAAAAAAATCAGTGGTGGTGAACCAGGATCCAGTTCAGGCCAGCAGACAAAGCTCCTCACTATTCAGTGCAAGTAATAATACAGTAGCAGAGCTTTGGATAATCTTTATGGCAAGAGGTAATCACTGACAAGCTGTGAGCTCCCTCAGAAAATTAGCTTTACAGACCTAAGCTTTGTAATAAAGTGACATTTGGGGAAGTTATTGGAAAAAGTCTGGCTTCTTTGGCATTGGATCTCACTCAGCGCAACTTGGTGCTATCAATGAAAGGAGATGTGTCAGTGGTCAGCGATTTCACTAATAGTCAGTAATCATTGAGCTATCAGAGGTGGAAAAGGTCAGCAACTTTAAATTCCTGGGTCACCATCTCAGAGGACCTTTCCTGGACCCATCATAATATTGCCACATCAGCACCTCTACTTCAGGAGTCTGCCGAGGTTGAGTATGTCATAAAAAACCTTAGCAAACCTCTACAAATGTGTGGTGTAAAGTATGCTGACACACTGCATCATGGCTTGGTATGGGGAATCAATATCTCTAAATGAAAAATCCTGCAAAAGGTAGTGGACTCAGCTCAGTACATCACAGGCAAAACACCCCTTGTATTTGAGAATATCTGCATGGAATGTTGCCTTCAGAGAGCAGTAGCATTCATCAAAGATCCACGCCATCCAGGCCTTACCCTGTTCTTGTTTCTGCCATTAGGAAGGATGTACAGGTACAACAGGACTCATTCCACCAGGATCAGGAATAATTGCTTCCCCTCAACTATCAGACTCTTGAACAGTAGATTCAATCAGAGACACTTAAGGACTCATTAGTGCTCACTATTTATTACTGTGTGGCAGCTCACCACTAGACAGGCAAACCGGCCCCTCTTGTAAGCCACGCGGTGGGGCAGCCGGCCAAAATGGCGCCGTCAGAGGTTTTCCCTTCCTCCCAGCTTGGGGCTCAGAAGCGGAAAGAAGAAAGCAGCGAAGGCACTATCCTGTGCGATATCTCCATGGCACCCAATGACCAGTGGTTCCCCAGCAGTGGCGCAGGCAGGTCTTCCGTCACATCTACGACCTTTCACATCCATCCATCAGGTCCACGGTCCAGATGGTAGCAGAACGATTTGTATGGCATGGCTGCGGAAGCAGATCGCGGGCTGGGCCAGAACATGCACCCATTGTCAGACATCCAAGGTGCACAGGCACACCAGGGAGCCCATACAGGAGTTCGAGCACGTCCGGGAACAGTTCAGCCACATGAACATCGTCAGGCCCTTACCCATTTCCCAGGGCAACCGTTACCTGTTTACGGTGGTGGACCGGACCACTCGCTGGCTCGAGGCGATCCTGATGCCAGACGCCTCCACTGACTCCTGCTCCCGACCCCTGTTGCACCTCACCAGCGATTGGGGCGCCAAGTTCACATCTGTGCTCGGGGCCAGCTCTCCAACAGGTTGGGGATACAGCTACCCCACACCACGGCCTACCACCTGCAGGCCAATGGACTGGTCGAATGTCTGCACCGCCACCTTAAGTCGGCGCTCATGGCTCGCCTCACCGGTCCCGACTGGATGGACGAACTGCCTTGGGTGCTCCTGGGCATCTGCTCAACTCCCAAGGAAGATCTGCAGGCGTCATCAGCTGAGCTGGTCTACAGTGCACCACTGGCACTATCATCAACGCACCTCACAATCCCCAGCAGTCGCTGCATGAACTACTTCCTCACCTCAGGGCATGCTTGAACTTGTTCGAACCCCCCACCGCCACCCAGGCATGACACCCGCCCGTCTCATATTACTGCTTTCCACAGAGTAAGTTTTCGTTTGGCATGGTCCGACCATGGCACCTCTGCAGTGGCCATACAAGGGGCCGTACAGTGTTGTACAGTGTTCCGGCTCTACGTTCACACTGAACATTGGCGGCAGGCGGGAGCTGTTTACCGTGGACAGGCTGAAACCAGCGTACCTTGATCCCACCGAGCCCATAGTCGTAGCCCAGCCCAAGAAGCGAGGTCGCCCGGTGAAAAAGGACATTGGCGCCTGTTCTTGGGGGGGGGGGCGGGGGTGGGAGGCTGTGGGCGGACCATGTGACGCCTGAGTGACGTCAGCGTCCTCCAGCATGGTTCTCAGCAAGGTCTGGACTGGGAGTATAAGTGCAGCCCAGCAGACTGCAATAAACTAGTCTGCTCACGGAGCTCAACCCGTCTGGTTGTATGTGTTCCTTCAGGAGCAGAGTAGCTGCCTCTACAACTGTATATTTATACATCTGCATTTGCGCAGTTTGTTCTTTAAGTGCAACTGCGCTGGGTAGGTCACGTCTCCAGAATGGAGGACCATCGCCTTCCCAAGATCGTGTTATATGGCGAGCTCTCCACTGGCCGCTGTGACAGAGGTGCACCAAAGAAGAGGTACAAGGACTGCCTAAAGAAATCTCTTGGTGCCTGCCACATTGACCACTGCCAGTGGGCTGATATCGCCTCAAACCGTGCATCTTAGCGCCTCACAGTTCGGCAGGCAGCAACCTCCTTTGAAGAAGACCGCAGAGCCCACCTCACTGACAAAAGACAAAGGAGAAAAAACCCAACACCCAACCCCAACCAACCAATTTTCCCTTGCAACTGCTGCAACCGTGTCTGCCTGTCCCGCATCAGACTTGTCAGCCACAAACGAGCCTGCAGCTGACGTGGACATTACCCCTCCATAAATCTTCGTCCGCGAAGCCAAGCCAAAGAAAGAAGAAAGTTATTGGTATAGAGATTACTAAACCTGGTATGCAGAAAAAAAGAATCTCAGGGTTGGATCTCAGGGTTGGATGTGTTGCATGTACTCTGACAATAAATTTGAACTTTGAATCACCCAATTTATCAGGCACATTTCAGCTAAGGCTTTGTTCACTACATTTACCAGTGAGGGACCATTCAGTGCTATAGATAGAACTCATCATGTTCTCCGCTGAAACCCATGACTATAGGTTTAGAACATTATGCACAAACCACATGAATGCTCTACATCCATCCAACAGCAAAACATCCACACAGTTGCTATTACACTTCCCTGGCTATACAATACAAATTCATTGCATAGTTTGTTACCCATCAACCTTGTGCTCTAGACAGTACTCGGTCATTGTGGCAGATGGTGCTGGTGATCAATATGCTCATTCCAAAGCTGGAAAATTAACCTTTTAAACTAGTGCAAAAACAGCTCCACCGCTCAGGGGAAACAAAATCAAAGTTCCACTTTAAAAACACCTTCCACATCCTTGCAACATCCCACAGCACTTCACAACATACTTTGTGATGCACTCACTCGTAATTTGGGAGGGTTAATAAACTTTTTACACCAGAAGTAAATCATGAAAATCTGTAGACACCATGGTTGAAGTAAAAACACAAAGTGCTGGAGAAGCTCACCAGATTCCCTTTCCAGTCTCTCGCGTTCTCCCCTCCCTTCCCCACCCAGCCATCCCTCCTCCTCCTCACTGCTGCTGTTCCCTCCCTCCTCTCTCTCTCCACCTATCATCTCCTGCCTTTGACTCCTCTCCCTCTAACCTTTTGTTCAGACTCCTGCTGGCATTCTCTCATACCTTGATGAAGGGCTCAAGCCCAAAACATCATACTTGGTACAGAAAGGACACAGTTTGACCTGCTGAGATTCTCTAGCATTTTGTGTTTTTACTGAACCACTTTGTCATGGGAGCCAAGGGGAATTAAAGCAGATTGTATTGTCGTTTGTTGGACTTAAGCATACAAATTAATTAAATGGGAAAAATAAATATATTTCAATGCCAGCCTGTGTGAGGCTACTCATTATGGATCTGAAAAGAGAGAATGGATAACATACCAAATAGTGAAAACCTGGAAGCATGCTGCAATATTGCCCATCTCTTGCAGCATGTTTACATATGTGGACTACCTCATTTTTTGAGAAGTTTCAAATAGAGTTGAATATTGTGCAACCTCTATTTCTTGTCAAACAGGGAAGGTTGTTGATGTAGGAGTTCAAGGTTAGGTCTAATACAGTCCCGAGAAGTCCTGCAGCAATATCCTGGCGCTGATTATTGACTTCCAACTTTCAAGTATTTTTTCTTGGTGCTTGGGTTGATTTCAGTCAAGAGTTTGCTCCTTCAATCATCACTGAACATGTTATACAAAACTTCTAATATTGCAATAGATCAAATGATGCCTTAGTGTCAAAGATAGTCATTCATGCCATGCCACTGCAAATTATACCTTTTATCCATGCTCTAAGAAAGGCAGGTGATGAATTCCAGAGTTGACAGATCCTCTAGAAGCCCAAAATGCTCACCTAAAAATGCAACAATAAAATCTGCTTTTGACCTCAACTTCTCAACTGATCCCGTAACCACCAACTTCCTCAAGATTAAAAGTAACTTTCAATGTTTAATGACGTTTTTGCAACTCTTTGACATTGAATATTCCAACCCTCTAAAAAGTGCATCCTCACCCATGTCTTAAATGGGTGTAACCTATTCTGAAATTATGCTAATACTAAAACTATAGGCCCTTTCATGCAGGTGAGGCTCAATGAGTTCCAGAACAAAGTGAAAGGTACTGCGCCACATATGAAAATGTCACCTCCACTCATCATCATCAAATTGGAGAACATTACTCCAAAATTCAGCCCCCAAGGATCTATCTAACCTGCAGAGGGTCCTATTTGTTACGAGAACTATTTGACTAACAAGCAGTTTGCACCTCCATCTGCGGCGCCTAAGCTCTGCTCGCCTTTCCACCTTAAATTGCCGTCTGCTTCTCCACAACTTCTACAAGTAATCTTTTCCTGATCTCACGGATGTGATTCTCAGACCTTATGGACATCAAAGTTTTAATGGCATTAATGGCCTTGATGACAGATTTCTGCCTAGATACTAAGACTTGGTGCAAACATTGCAATCATCTGTCTTGCCTGGTCTGGGGCTACCATGATCCACCAGTGCAAGAATATACTTTTAGGACTGCTCCATGAAAGGCAAGTTTATATTTTTCCCTCCATATCAACCCTGGGCATGTATTTCAAACCCTAATATGTATAAAGAAAATGATCTTTTGATTCTTTTACTAATCACCTTTCATTTAATGCCCCCTTAGCTTAACCCTCTACCAAAGGAAACAGTTCATCTCTATTCCCTCCAACTACACGCAATCTTCGCTTTTTCCAAGGTGTATAGCCTCAGTTTTTCCTGTAACTAAATCCTCTCATCACTGGGGTGGTGGGGGGCGGGGGGGGGGTGGGGGTCATGGTTAGTGTAGTGGTGAGCAAACGCTATTACAGTGCCAATGACCCTAGTTTGAATCCGCTGCTGTCTTTAAGGAGTTCTCCCCATGTCCAGGTGCTCTGGGGTTTTCTCCCACACCCCAAAGGTGTATGGGGCTAGTAGGTTAATAGTTCACATGGATATATTTGGGCAATGTGGGGCCCTGGGCCAGAAAGGCCGTATCTCTACATTTAAAGTGAGGGAAAAAAAATTCAAGGTGTCGGGTAACTGCACTGGATCTCAGCTTCTGCAGATTTCTTTTTTTTTAATTTTCATTTGGCTGTTTCATTGCATCAACATCAACTTCTCCAATTTCTATTAACACCCTCCCCAGTCCCTCTTTTCCCTCATCCTTTTTTCTTCCTCCCTCCTGATTCCCCCCCCCCCCCACCCCACCCCCCCTTCTCTCATTGGAGAGCTTCTTTCTCAGCCTTTTCCCCACTAACTCTCAGCTTGCTCATCTTCCTCCTCCCATCTACATCCACCCATCACAGGCTTGCCTAGGCTACTGCTCCTCCCCCACCTTCTTATTCACCTTATTTTCAGCACTTCTGAAGAAGGATTAGGCCCAAAACATCGACTGGCTTTTGCTTAATATGGATGCTGCGTGACCTGCAGAGTTTCTCCAGCACTTTTGTATACTCCAGTGTTTCTATCTCTTTACCTAGTCCTGTTCTTACTTTTCTAACTACTCCACCTCTCCGTTCAGTGATCCCTCCCTCTACCCGTCTCTCCATCTCTCCCACCTTCTATCCAACGCTCTCTCAGCTCTTAGCCACTCCCAGCATCTTTACCCTCCCCATGATATTATTCATGATATTACCCCACTTCATTTCAATGCACTGATGTTGGCTGACCCACTGAGTTCCTTCACTATTGCATTATTCAATATTGAATCCCAAAAACTGCAATGTCATATAATACCTCTTTCTTAATCGGTCAATTCTGCAGCAATGTTTTCCCAACTGTATTAACCTGATTTTTTTTCCCCTCTCTTTAGATCGACTGGGGATTTTCAGAATTTTCTCTTGGTTTCAGCAACAATGGTGACCTGGTTTCCAAGGATTTGCATTTCCTTTTGTTTGTATTCATTAATATATTGATCAATACCTGTATTAAAGATATACAATTTTGCCTTGTTGCTACCTTAAATCAAGAATAAAAAGTCAGACTAGTGCACAAACCACATCACATTGTATCCTAGAAATAAAGCATTTTCCAGCTCCATACAGTATCATTATATCTTATAGCATGAAGGCTTCCAAAGATGGCTTCAGCATGCTGAACAAAATTGACAAAAGAAACAAAGTTCAATTTTCAGTGTTCTTTTTAAACAAAAAAAAACCGCAACAGAAACCTTGCAGGTCATTCATTACCTGGTGTGCAGGGGATGTCATTTAAACTAGTCATTTTGTTTTCTGGATTACAACAGCAACCACAAAACATGCTTAATGTATGCAAAGCTGTTTGGACCATAGAGGTCATGAAATCTGGATTATAAACATAAATCTCCCTCTTTAAACCGACATTCCCTGTGACCTGTCCAATTTCACCATTACATCGATAATGTAATGACGATCAAGAACAGATCCTTTCCAATGAAGTCAAAACTTGGCCTAATATGTTCTCTTTAAGTGAAAGTAAACAAGATCCAGTTCAATTTCTGACCTTCAAAAAACAATCATCATCCAAACTGTTATCATTCTAATTGCTTAATGGACAACGCTTTATCTTCATGTTGTTAGACTCATCAATCTGCATATTTGAAACTCGACTTGAATCATACTTCTGAAAACGTGCCTTTTTTGCACTCTCCATGTTAGTTTTATGACATGTGCAATTAAACGTGAACACAAGGAGAGTAACAAATGTCATAGGGTTAGAACAAGAGAGAAAATTTGAGTCCTCTGTTCTCTCACTTGTAGAGCTGAACTTCCAGTCTTTTGAAATGATAAACATGCACTAGATGATACTAATTAGTGCAAAGGTGGAGTTAATGTAACAGAAGGCCAACAATCTAAAGCAAAACTTTCCTAGCCAATTTGTGGATGACAAGATGAATATAATAGTTGTAAAATAACCAAAATGTACGATTTCTGGTCTTAGACACAGAACTAAAATAAATTTTGTTTAGTGATTTTGGGGGGAAAAAAAATCCTTTAGACCAAAATATAAACTGCTGGAAAAACTTAAGTGTGTAAAGAAATACCTGTAGAAGTCAAGGGACGGTCAACATTTTAGGTGAGACACTGCATTAGCGCAGAGTGAGGAGCTAAGAGAACAAATATATAGAAGTTAGAGGGAAGGGTAAAAAAGAGGTTGTTAGATGATAGGAAAAACCAGATAAGGGAGAGATGATGGACAGCTGAAGCCAGGTAAGAGAGTGTGACTCATCTGAGTGACAAGTGGGAAGAGGGGAGGAAAAGGTGAACAAAGGGTGAGAGTCCCAACAAGGACTGTTGGGAGAACAAAAGCAACACAGGGGAGAGGGGAGGGAAGCAGGATGGGGTTTTTAACGGAAATTGAATTTTCTAATGTTCATAGCTTTGGGTAGCATGCTTATCCAAGAGGAATAGGAGGTGTCATTCTTCTAGCTTGTATTTGACCTCACTGTGGAAGTGGAGAAGGCCAAAGACAGACAGGTCAGTGTGGGACTGGGAAGGGGAGTTGAAATAACATGCCACATAAAGCTCAAGGAATCCTCATCTCACCCCATCCTTCACTAATCCCCCATCACATACCCCCTTCTGATCTTTTCATGACTCACTGCTGATGTGACATTGACCACCTTGACTTCTCCACTCTCCTCACTCACTCCAACATCAACCCCTCTGAATGCGCAACTCTCTCCTCAGTTTGCACCTACACCACAAAGGTCTTAGGGCCTTCTGTTTCTTTCTGGATCAAAGACCTAAATGGTTCCCTTGCATCTCATCTGCTTGGCAGAACTTGTTCTGATCCTCAACAACTCTTTCAATTCATCCCACTCTCGACAAATCAAAAGGTGCAGCTATGGCATTCACATGGATCCCAGCTACATCCATGTTTTTGTTATCCAGGTGGAACAGTCCTTGTTTCAAATCTGCTCTGACACCCCACTCCAAATCTTTCTCCACTACATCGATGAATGCAGTGCTGCTTCCTGCACAAATGTAGAACTCAATGTTATCACTTTTGGTACCAGTTTCAACTATATCCCAGATTCACCTTGACACTTCTCTGGATATCTCTGTCTCCTTCTCAAAAGACAAACTATCCATGTGATATCTAACATAAACCCACCAATTCCAACACCTCCTCCCACCCCAATGCTGTACAAATGTCATCCTCCTCTCTCCATTTTTGACTCCGCCACATCTGTTGACATTTGCAATGCTCTCCTTTTTCAGAAAATGTGGAAGCTCCTCCACCATAGTTACTAGAGCCTTTTAGCATGCAGATTGTGCTTTTCCACTACCTTATTTTCAGATTTATTGCCGGAGTACATACATATGGAGCAGCACAATTGGCGTAATGGTTAGCACAATGACTTTACAACACCAGCGATCAGGACGGACCGGGGTTCAAGTCCTGTGCTGTCTGTTAGAAGTTTGTACATTCTCCCTGTGTCTGTGTGGGTTTTATCTGGGAGCTCCGGTTTCCTCTGACAGTTCAAAATGTACCAGGGGTGTAGGCTAATGGGGTGCAAAATGGGCAGCAGATACATGGGGCCAAAATGGCCTGTTACCATGCTGTATGCCTAAATTTAAAAAAAAAATTAATGACATCACATGCAACACTGAGATTCTTTTACCTACGGGTGAGGCAGAATTACCACTTACTGATAGCACAAAAAATAACTGTACACAATGTTCACATAAACAAATAAAGAAATGTAAACAACTGACTGTGCAATACAGAGAGGAAAAAAAAACTATAAAATGCAAAAGTTAGAGTCCTGATTGAGTTTGTCATTGAGGAGTCTGATGTGGAGGGGTAGCAGCTGTTCTGAACCTGGTGGTGCGAGTCTTGTGGCACCTGTACCTCTTTCCTGATGGTAGCAAGAACAGAGCATGTGCTGGGTGGTGTGGACCTTTTGAGGATTTCTGTTGCTCTTTGACAGCAGCATCCTCCATAGATGTTATTTATGGTGGGGAGGATTTTGCCTGATGTCCTGAGCTGTGTCCACTACTTTTTGGATGGCTTTACACTCAGTGGTATTGGTGTCCCCATACCAGACTGTGATGCAGCCAGTCACCATACTTTCCACCACATAGCTATTGAAATTTACTAGGGTTTGCAATGTCATACCAAACCTCTGGAAACACCTGAGGAAGTAGAGGCGCTTATCTCCCCAGACAGAATAGAGGTCCCTGGTTCTCCCTTCTCACCCCTCTAGCCTCCACATTCAAAACATAGGATTCCACCACTATCCACATCTTCATCTTTGTGGTCTGTACTTTGCTTCCTACATATTGTACCCCACCCCATCCCATCCCCTGCACTTTTTCCTGCAATTGTAAGAGGTGCAAAACTTCTTCCCTCCAAACCATCCCAGGACGTTAACACCCCTTCCAGGTGAAGCAGTTCATATACTCTTCTTCCAACTCGGTCTATTGTATTTGGTGCTTATAATGTGGTCTCCTCTACATTGAGGAGACTTAAGGGTAAACTAGGCAACCATTTTGTGAATATCTGTGCTAGATCTGCAATATCATCTTGAGCTTCTAGTTGCATGATTATTTCATCTCCCTTGCCCAATGTACACTGAATTTTCCCAAAGATGATAACCCATTTACATGTTCATTTCCATCCCTGCTAGTCTAGCCTTTATTTTGATGATGTGTTGTGGGCTTTTTAAATTTGTGCAATTGGTTCGTCATTAGATAGATAAGACCTTTGTGGTGTAGGTGCAAACAAGAACTTCCAGTTCTTTGCTTATTCCTTGAAGAATGGCTCAGGGCTGAAATGTTGGTAATATATCTTTCATCTCTTATGGACGCTGTGAGACTGGCTGAGCTCCTCCAGCATTTCTGTGTTTTTTACTACAATCAAGGCAGCTGCAGACTTTTGTGCTTCACTTTCCAAATCCCACCTGTTTACACAGGGTCTCTCTCCCTTTGTTCACCTTTTCCATCTCCTCTCTTCCCTCCCCCACCCCCCAACAAAACCCATTATCCAGATTCATCACTTTCCCCCACCTGGTTTCATCTGCCCATCATCACCTCTTATCTGGTTCCACCCATCACCAACCAATCTCTGGTTCACTCCTATATACTGGCTATTTTCCTTCTATCCTCAGGTCTGAGCTCACGGTCTCATCTCAAAACATTGACCATCTCTTTGCCTCTACAGAGGCTGCTTGTCCCATTGAACTCTTCCAGCAATTTGTTCTTGATTTTATCTAAATGCTAGCATCTTATGTCTCCTTTCGATTAAGGTTTTTTGTTCACATATTGTGAATGACTCAAAAATGGCTGCAACATCGATATGGTGTCAGTAGTATTCCCTTGTCAGGAAGTTAGGAGCTTGGGGTCTTTTCCACAGACTAGAGGACAAAATTTAGAGTAATAGCCTTTAATCAATTATTGAGGTAACCTTTAATGTCTGAGAATCAGCCTCCAAAAGAAATCTTAAATCAAGGATACATCAGCCACGTCAAGTAAAAATAAACCCATGGAATTGTTTAAAGAGCAAGAGTTCTCCTGACCAATATTTATTGTTCAGTCTACATCAGCAAAATACTGTATAAACCTGCTCTGTAATTCTATTATTGTCATATATGGGACTTATTGTGGACATATCCAATCTGATAAAAGACAGATAATCTGAGACATCAAGTCTGTTCCTTTTCCAACAGATGCTACCCAATTAACTTTAAATTTTCACTATTTTATTTTTCAACTTAAAAACAGCTCCATTGGGTATAAAGCACTTTGGGTGGTTCTAAATAAACACACATTGTCTTTCACCTTTCAAAATATAAACAAATAAATAAATGCAATAATCAAGATACTCTTATCTCCATTAATGGCCTGAAACTCATCTTATTGGGCAACTGCCGATTAGAGCCAATTATTTATTCACAGGAAAGGGAGGGAGAATACAAGGGATCTTTGTGCACAGTTGCAGAAACATACTTCCTCCTTTACCTTATTCCTTTTCTTGACTAGGAGTGAGGCAAGGATTTCCAACATGCTTTTATTTAAAAACATACAATTGCAGAATGAACCACACACTTGATTACAAATACTTTGGCAGTTTGTGCTTTCTATCTATTGATGAACCAATTGCACAAGTTTAAAAAGCCCACAACAACACATCATCAGTAGTATCTTTCACATGGATGAAGCCCCAAAGGCCTTTTCACAAGAGCAATTTTAAACACATTTAACACCAGGCCACACAAACATTTGGGACAAGTGACCAAAGGTTTAATCATATAGTCATAAGACGTAGAAGCAGAAATAGGCTATTCAGTCCATTGAGTCTGCTCCGCCATTCAATCGTGAGCTGACCCATTATCCCACTCACTGACACTCCCTGGCCTTCATCCCATAACCTATCAAGAACCTATCAATCCCTACCTTAAATACACCTGATGATTTGGCCTCAACAATTGCCCATGGCAACAAATTCCACAGATTCTCCCCTTCTGGCTAAAGGAAATCCTCTGTTCTAAGTGGATGCCCTTCAATCCTGCATTTGTGCCCTCTTGACCTGGACCCTCCCAAAATGAGAAACATTACTTTCTACATCTAAACATTCAAAATGTTTAAATGAGATCCCCTCTCATTCTCCTAAATTCCAACAAGTACAGGCCAGGAGTTGTCAAAAGTAAAGATAGTCTTAAAAGCCTATTTAGAGAGATTTAGGAAGAAAATGTGAATCTTTAATGCCCAACCCAATGAAAACATGTCCCTCCACGATAGAGTGAAAAAAATTGAAGGAGCGGAGTTCATTTGTAGATTTGGGAAACAAAAAAAGGCCAGGATAAGTGTAAAAGGAGATGGCAAGGGGGTGAATGAATAGAAGCTTGACTCACTATCCAAGTGAAAGCCATTGTGGACCGGTGAGGGCGATGGATCAAATGTTTCCCAAGTCTCGCTGTCTTCCCCTCTGATTATATTCTTCATTTTCCCTTACTCAAAGGAATTTCAAACCTCAGCATTTCCATGAGGTGTGGGGGTGTTGTTGATGGAAAAATAATGGTGCCAAACTACCAATCTTTTGTGTACAAATATCATGCATTCATCTTTTCACATACAACACCAACCACTCTCCCAAAGCAAGTATTAAACTTAGTCAGGCAAAAGCAATAAAATGGAGCATTACTTTTTTTTAAAAAAACAGGGGTTTTCTGCAGGATGCGTCATTAAAATTAGAACACATCAGAACAAAGCCACACAGGAGAAGAACGGGCTACATTGAGTGAAAAAAGCCAATTTTGGACTGCAAATGAAAATTCTGGAATACAAAATTAGATATCAGAGAGGATTAAAACGGGAATACGTCTTTGGAGAAGTTGAAAACTACACTATTTGTTTAAAAATCACTCCATTAGTCTAAAAAAAAGCCTTTTCTAAGAAAAGAAAATAGCTACATCTCTGGTATTGAAAAATATACAGAGCACGTACACGTTGACTGCTATTTACGAAAAGCGGATACAGCAATTAACGAATGAAGTTGTGTTTGCTTAATATTCAACCATTTCAAAACATTTGGACGTGAAGATATTTCTTCAACGGCATCTCACTTTTTTTTAATTGTAAGAGGGAATTATATGAACAGTTTCACGCAACGGGTGAGAAGCGGAAGAGTGAACGATGGCCGAGAAGGAAGGGAACTGTGCGGGGTGAGGGGACTGCGGTGCACTGGCCTCACCCACCTTAGGATCCTTCTCGTAGTAATACTGCTGGGTGCGAATCCAGCGTCCGACCAAGTGGTCCCGGATGGTGTGAGCTAGGGCGAAATAATAATCCCTGGGGGTCGCGACATTCCGGTCCTTAACCAGAGTGAAATGTAGATGCCTGTTGAAGCTTTTCTTCAACTCCGCCACATCTCCGAGCTCGGCGATTCCCCTCACGCTGATCTGCTTCCTTTTCTCGAAGTCTGTCATTGGGGTTGTCATGGTGCAACCTTGGGTGGCTGTTTGGGGAGCCGCTGGGAGGGGAATAGGTTCGCAAGCAAAGAATTGCACGGGACTCCGGCTCAGGTCGTACTGAAAGCCGAAACCCCGGTCGCCTGCTCTCGTTCTTCCTGCTGTGAGACGTACTCTGCACGTAGCTCATGACACACAGGCAGAGGGAGGGACGGGAGGAGAGAGAGAGAGGGACTGAATACTCAAACGACGCCGAGCTTCGCCGGGGACGTCCAGAACACGCCACCACCGACTGCTCCCGTCCCCTTTGATAGTCGCAGCCAAGGTCAACACAGGGAACGATTCCACCCCCTCGAGAGATTAGTTGCATCTTCACAAAATCGAATACAATCGATTTCCTGATGCCGACCTTCTTTCAAAATTGAATAGGACCTCATGAAGAGTACGCCTCATGAGTTCATAGTGGCAACCAGATGGAATGGAGCGCCATAAGAAGGACTTCCTGCCAGCATGAGTCTGGAAGGCTTCTTGACTTCAGGGTCAGTTTGATAACCTTCCAGACTGTGGTGTTTTCCTTTTCAACCTGCCCGTTACCCCAGGGGTTGTAGCTAGTAGTCCTGCTGGATATGATGCCCCTCGCCAGAGGGTACTGACATAGCTCGTCACTCAGAAAAACGAGGGCAATTGTACCCCATAAACACATAGAAAGATATCAGTCTCATAAAGTGAGAAACACCAGATACAAATGGAGTAATTTGTATAAACCGTGGGTTTCCAATACTTCACAGATTGTGAAATAAAAAGCGCCTCCATATTGACCAAAATAGAGACAACCCCAACTTGAATGAACCAAAGAAATTGTGTCCCAGAAGGAGTGGTGGACAACCACTGAGACAGTTTATAATAAAATGAAATAGTCATCACTCCCATGAATAAGTAATACATTTTGCAATGAAGGCCCCTAAAGGAGGCGATGTAAGCGAATCGCACATGACTAATGCTGAATCTATTTCCGCCTCCAAATACACAGGGATTTGCCTCAAAATGAACTGATTTCATTAGCTTAGAACGGAGTCGTCTTCAGAAGGGTTCTGGGTTTAAACTGGAAACCAGGGTTTTATGTGGGCAGATGGGGGTGGAGCCAGCCATCTGCACAACAAACCATCAGAGAATCTCAGTTCACTGCATTCCCCTCTTCCTGCAGAATTTTGGGTCTGTGGATGAAGACAAAGAACAGGGATTCCGGGAAAAAAAATCAAAAAATATACATTTATTTACAAATTTAAGAGGTTCAGGGGTCTGGAGAAACTGATGGAGCGCCTTAGCACAGGGGGGGGCTTTGGACTCCTTGGCTCTCCTGATCCCCTTGTGAGGGAAAAGCAGCGGGCTGGGTCTCTGGCTCTATGGTGGAGGGGGGTGCACTTTCCTCCTTAACCAGATCACCCGAGGCCCTGACTGAGGGGTAGTGAGAATGAGCTCCGTGGCTCGTAGGGCACTTGAGGCAATGGACCCTCTGTTCTGGCGGGTCCCAGGTCCCTGATGGAGATGGTGTCCTCCCTGCCATTTGGGTTCTCCACATAGGCGTACATGGGATTGGTGTGGAACAGTTTCACTCTTTCCACCAGGGGTCGGTCTTGCTTCTCCTCACATCCTTCCTAAGGAGGACTGGACCAGGAGTAGTGAGCCTGGTTGGGAGTGTAGTTCCTGATGCCGACCTTCTTTCAAAATTGAATAGGACCTCATGAAGAGTACGCCTCATGAGTTCATAGTGGCAACCAGATGGAATGGAGCGCCATAAGAAGGACTTCCTGCCAGCATGAGTCTGGAAGGCTTCATGACTTCAGGGCCAGTTTGATAACCTTCCAGACTGTGGTGTTTTCCTTTTCAACCTGCCCGTTCCCCCAGGGGTTGTAGCTAGTAGTCCTGCTGGATATGATGCCCCTCGCCAGAGGGTATTGACATAGCTCGTCACTCAGAAAAATGAGCCCCGGTCGCTATGAATATAGCCGGGATACCCGAACACTGCGAAAATGGAATCTAGGGCCTTTATGACAGGCAAAGTGGACGTGTCTGGACACAAAATGGTGAACAGGAAGTGGGAGTACTCATCAATGATAGAGGGAGAAAGTATTCCTGCTCGTGGAGGGGAGAGGACCCTTACAATCGACACTGAGCCATTTCAAGGGCCTGGATGACTTGATCAGGTGCGCCTTTGCCGGGTGGTAGAAGTGCGGCTTGCACTCTACGCAGACCTGGCAAGACCTGGTCATTTCCCTGACATCTTCTTTGAAGTAGGGCAGATTGCGCGCCTTGACAAAATGAGCCATGCAGGTAACCCCTGGATGGCAGAGCTCATTATGCAGAGACCACAGTTGGCCGTTGTGTGCAGAGGCACAGCTTCCTCTGGATAAGGCACCTGGAGAGTCATTAAGAGCTCCTGGCTGAGAGGCAATGTCATAATTGTAGGTGGAGAGCTCGATCCTCCACCTTGCAATTTTGTCATTTTTGATTTTGCCTCTCTTGACATTTTTAAACATGAATGCGATAGAGCACTGGTTAGTGAGGAGCGAAAATTTCCTACTACCCAGGAGGTGTCTCCAGTGCCTCACAGCTTCTTCAATGGCTTGAGCCTCCTTTCCCACAGAGGGGTTCTGGAGCTCATGGCCTTGCAATGTCCGAGAAAAAAATGCAAATGGCCAGCCCACCTGTTTGGGGATAGCGACCAAGGCGACATCCAAAGCATCGCTTTCCTCTTGGAAAGGTACATTCTCATCCACCATGTGGATGGCAGCTTTCGCAATGTGATTTCAGAGGTAGTTAAAAGTCGTTTGGGCTTCAGCCGAGAGGGGGAAATTAGTTGCTTTTAAGAGAGGATGAACCTTACCTGTGTATTGAGGGATCCACTGGAAATAATATGAGAACAAACCCCAGATATCTCCTCAAAGCCTTCCATGATCCTGGGAACAGGGAGCTCTAACAGAGGGCATATCCTATGGAATCGGGGCCAATGATGCCATTCTACACCACGTAGCTAAGGATAGCCAGACATTTAGTCCTGAACATCCACTTGCTAGAGTTATGTGAGGTTCAGGGCTTTTGCTGTGTTGAAAAAGCTCTGGAGGTTGGCGTCATGGTCTTCCAAGGTATGGCCACAGATGGTGACATTATCGAGGTAGGGGAAGGTAGCCTTCAACCCATACTCATTCACCATTTTGTCCCTCTGCCTTTGGAAGATAGAAACCCCATTAGTAATACCAAAAGGGACCCTCCGAAATTGATAGAGACGACCATTAGCCTCAAATGCCGTATATGGATAGTCCTCAGAACAGATTGGCAGCTGGTGATAAGCAGTTTTCAGGTCAATGTTCGAATAGACCCAATACTGCATAATATCATTCACCTTGTCTGAAATATGAGGGAGGGGGTAAAAATCCAGGAGAGTGTACCGATTAATAGTTTGGCTATAGTCAATTACTAACCTGGACTTGTTTTCCCCTTTTTCCCACTATCACTTGCATTCTCCACAGGCTGGTGCTAGGTTTTTTTTTAAATTTTTTAAAATTTTTCACACTATAAACCATATTGATCTAGATACATACATTTTCCTTCTTAAATATATAGTGTCGTTTTCTCCCCTTCCTTCCTCCCTTCCCTCCCTCCCTCACCTCCCCTCCCATTTATTTAAAGTTCAGAATATAAGATACATTAAACCCGTCAAACAATGTTGTCACTCAATAAAAATAAACAAGAAATTCCACTGAGTCAGTTCTTTTCATTCTCTTCTCCTTCTGTCATTTTAGGTGGTAGATGTCCACGGTAGGTTTTCTCTATTGTGTTTCATGTATGGCTCCCATATTTGTTCAAATATTGTAATGTTATTTCTTAAATTATAGGTTATTTTTTCTAATGGAATACATTTATTCATTTCAATATACCATTGTTGTATTCTCAAGTTATCTTCTAATTTCCAGGCTGACATAATACATTTTTTTGCTACAGCTAGGGCTATCCTAACAAATCTTTTTTGTGCACCATCCAAATCGAGTCCAAATTCTTTGTTTTTTTATGTTACTTAGGAGGAAGATCTCTAGGTTTTTTGGTATATTGCTTTTTGTGATTTTATTTAATATCTGGTTTAGATCTTCCCAAAATTTTTTCACTTTCTCACATGTCCAAATTGCATGAATTGTCGTTCCCATTTCCTTTTTACAGCGAAAACATCTGTCAGATACTATTGTGTCCCATTTATTTAACTTTTGAGGTGTAATGTACAGCCTGTGTATCCAGTTATATTGTATCATACGTAACCTCGTGTTTATTGTATTTCTCATAGTTCCTGAGCATAACTTCTCCCATGTTTCATTCTTTATCTTTATGTTTAAATCTTGTTCCCATTTTTGTTTAGTTTTACCATTTGTTTCCTCATTCTCCTTTTCTTGTAGTTTAATATACATGTTTGTTACAAATTTTTTGATTATCATTGTGTCTGTAATCACATATTCAAAATTACTTCCCTCTGGTAACCTTAGACTGCTTCCCAATTTGTCCTTCAGGTAGGATTTCAGTTGGTAGTATGCCAACACTGTATCGTGAGTTATATTATATTTATCCTTCATTTGTTCAAAGGATAATAATTTATTTCCCAAAAAACAATTTTCTATTCTTTTGATCCCTTTTTTCTCCCATTCTCTAAAGGAAAGGTTATCTATTGTAAAAGGGATTCGCTGATTTTGCGTCAGTATTAGTTTTGGTAGTTGGTAATTTGTTTTATTCCTTTCTACATGAATCTTCTTCCAAATGTTGAGCAGATGATGCAATACTGGAGAATTCCTACGTTGTACCAATTTTTCATCCCATTTATATAATATATGTTCAGGTATCTAATCTAGTCCAATCTGGCTTTTCTCTTGTTTGATAAAAATCTGATAGGTATCTTAATTGTGCGGCTCTATAATAATTTTTAAAGTTTGGTAGTTGTAAGCCTCCTTGTTTATACCATTCTGTTAATTTATCTAGTGCTATCCTCGGTTTCCCCCCTTTCCATAAAAATTTCCTTATTATTTTCTTTAACTCCTTGAAGAATTTCTCTGTTAAGCGTATTGGTAATGTCTGAAATAGGTATTGTATCCTTGGGAAAATGTTCATTTTAATACAGTTTATCCTTCCTATCAGTGTTAGTGGTAAGTCTTTCCAATGCTCTAAGTCGTCTTGTAATTTTTTTCATTAGTGGATAATAATTGAGTTTATATAGATGGCCGAGGTTTTTATTTATTTGTATACCTAGGTATCGCATTGCTTGCGTTTGCCATCTGAATGGTGATTCTTTCTTAAATTTTGAGAAATCTGCATTATTCATTGGCATTGCTTCACTTTTATTTGCGTTAATCTTGTACCCCGACACATCTCCATATTTCTTCAATTTCCTATGTAATTCCTTTATTGATATTTCTGGTTCTGCTAAGTATACTATAACGTCATCTACCAATAGACTGATTTTATATTCCTTGTCTTTTATTTTTATCCCTTTTATTTTATTTTCTGTTCTTATCAGTTCTGCTAGTGGTTCTATGGCCAATGCGAACAATAAGGGAGATAATGGGCATCCCTGCCTTGTTGATCTGCTTAAGTTAAATTGTTTTGATATATATCCATTTACTGTCACTTTCGCCAATGGCCCCTTATATAATGCTTTAATCCAATTAATATATTTCTCTGGTAAACTGAATTTTTGTAGTACTTTGAATAAATAATTCCATTCTACTCTGTCAAAGGCCTTCTCTGCGTCTAAAGCCACCGCTACTGTTGGAGCTTTATTTCCTTCTACTGCATGTATTAAGTTAATAAATTTACAGATATTGTCTGTTGTTCGTCTTTTTTTAATAAATCCAGTTTGGTCTAGATTTACTATTTTTGGTACATAGTCGGCTAATCTGTTTGCTAATAGTTTAGCTATTATCTTATAATTTGTGTTAAGTAAAGATATTGGTCTATATGACGCTGGTGCGAGTGGATCTTTCCCTGTCTTTGGTATTACTGTAATTATTGCTGTTTTGCATGAATCTGGTAAGCTTTGTGTTTTGACAGTCTGGTTGATTACTTCCAGAAGGGGAGGAATTAATAAATCTTTAAATGTTTTATAGAATTCTATTGGGAATCCATCCTCTCCTGGTGTTTTATTATTCGTTAGTTTTTTTATTATCTCTTGTATTTCTTCTATTTCAAATGTTTCTGTTAATTTATTTTGTTCCTCTGTAATTTTGATAGTTCAATTTTAGTTAAAAATTCATCTATTTTGTCTTCTTTCCCTTTGTTTTCAATTTGATATAGTTGCTCGTAGAATTCACTGAAGTTTTCATTGATCTCTGTTGGATTATATGTAATTTGTTTGTCCTTTTTCCTTGATGCCAATACCATTTGTTCTGTCTTAAGCTGCCACGCTAGAATTTTGTGCAATTTTTCTCCTAGCTCATAATATTTCTGTTTTGTTTTCATTATGTTCTTCTCCACCTTATATGTTTGTAGTGTTTCATATTGTATTTTTTTATCTGCCAATTCTCTTCTTTTAGTTGTGTCTTCCTTCATTGCTAATTCTTTTTCTATATTTGCTATTTCCCTTTCCAACTGCTCTGTTTCCTGATTGTAGTCCTTTTTCATTTTAGTTACATAACTTATTATTTGCCCTCTGCTGAACGCTTTCATTGCGTCCCATTATATAAACTTATCTTTCACTGATTCCGTATTTATTTCAAAGTACATTTTAATTTGTCGTTCAATGAATTCTCTAAAATCCTGCCTTTTAAGTAGCATGGAGTTACTTCTTGGTGGGATGTCCTCTAACTCTATTGTCAATATCAGGGGTGAGTGGTCCGATAATAGTCTAGCTTTATATTCTGTTTTCCTAACTCTGTCTTGCATGCGAGCTGATAACAGGAATAGATCTATTCTTGAGTATGTTTTATGTCCACCCAAATAATATGAATATTCCTTTTCCTTTGGGTGTTGTTTCCTCCATATATCCAAAAGTTGCATTTCTTGCATCGATTTAATTATAAATTTGGTTACTTTGTTCTTTCTGTTAATTTTTTTTCCCAGTTTTATCCATATTTGAATCCAAATTAAGGTTGAAATCTCCTCCTATTAATATGTTCCCTTGCGTATCTGCTATCTTCAAAAAAATATCTTGCATAAACTTTTGATCTTCTTCGTTAGGTGAATATACATTGAGTAGATTCCAAAACTCTGAATATATCTGACATTTTATCATTACATATATCCCTGCTGGATCTATTATTTCCTCTTCTATTTTGATTGGTACATTTTTACTGATTAATATAGCTACTCCTCTAGCTTTTGAATTATATGATGCTGCTGTTACATGTCCTATCCAATCTCTCTTTAATTTCTTGTGTTCCACTTCAGTTAAGTGTGTTTCTTGTAAGAATGCTATATCAATTTTTTCTTTTTTCAGTAAATTTAGCAGTTTCTTCCTTTTGATTTGGTTATGTATTCCATTAATATTTAAAGTCATATAGTTCAACATAGCCATTTCATACTTTGTTTATCTTTCCTTTCTGTTTCCTCATCATCACCTTTCCTTCTTATCCATTTCTGCTTTCTTTTTTTGAACACATTATAAGACAACATTTCTAAAACATAAAACATTTCCCTTATTCTCCTATCTAAAATTCCTTTAACCCCACTATCCCTTCCCCTTCCTGAGTTGCCCTTTGTCCTTTGTCGAGCAACCACATCTCCCCTCTCCATTTGGATATGCGAATTCACTCGCAAGCGTCAACTGATTTTGCAGTGACCGTAACTTTTCCCCACCCAGCCCCCCCTAAAAAGATTTTAATATTCATATATAACAAAGGTCCCTCTCTTAATTCCCCCATACTTCCTTTCTTCCCTTTCTTTCCCTTCTTATTTCTTACCTATATTCTATTTTTTTTATATATACATACACACATATGTGTATATATATATATATATATATATATATATACATACACACATATGTGTATATATATATATATATATATATATATACACACACCTACATACACACATACAAATAGTTTGTGGTCATTTTTGTCCTCATTACATATCTTCCTCTCTCTGTCTGTTTTGTAGATGTTCTGCAAATTTTCTTGCTTCCTCCAGATCCAAGAATAGTCTGTTTTGCTGCCCTGGAATAACTATTTTAAGTACCGCTGGTTACTTTAGCATAAATTTATATCCTTTTTTCCATAGGATCATTTTTGCTGTATTAAACTCTTTCCTCTTCTTCAGGAGTTCAAAACTTATATCTGGATAGAAGAAAAAAAATTTTTGACCTTTGTATTCCAGTGGTTTTTTGTCTTCTCTTATTTTCCTCATTGCTTTCTCCAATATATTTTCTCTTGTATATCTTAGGAATTTTACTAGAATGGATCTTGGTTTTTGTTGTGGTTGTGGTTTAGGGGCTAATGTTCTGTGTGCCCTTTCTATTTCCATTTTTTCCTGTAATTCTGGTCTTCCTAGGACCCTGGGGATCCATTCTTTTATAAATTCTCTCATATTCTTGCCTTCTTCATCTTCCTTAAGGCCCACTATCTTTATATTGTTTCTTCTATTATAATCTTCTGAGCTAACAGCTCTTGTGTCTCTTTAACTTTTTTATCAGATTCTTCTAATTTCTTTTTTAAGTCATCTACTTCCATTTCTACGGCTGTTTCTCGTTCTTCCACCTTGTCCACTCTTTTTCCTATATCTGACATGATCGTCTCTAATCTATTCATTTTTTCTTCTGTACTTTTTACTCTTCTTTTTATTTCACTGAATTCTTGTGATTGCCATTCTTTTACTGATTCCATATATTCTTTAAAATATATCCATGTACTTGCCCTTCCCTTCATCTTCCATTTCTCTGTGTTCTTCCTCTTCTTCTTCTTCTTCTTCTGAGTCCACTCCAGGATCTGTGTCCTTTACCTCTGTCTCTTCTGGTTTTCTTGTTGCTTCTGTTTTATTTTGTTGGGTATTTTTGGTCTTCTTATTTTTACTAGAAGTGTCTTGATGCTGGTCTTCTTCCTCTGGGTTGGTCATCTGCTGTTTCTTTGATTTCTTTTTACTCTCTTCTTTCTTGTTCTCGTTATTTTCTATGTTTTCCTCTTGCTACTTTGTTGTGGTTGTCAATTTCAGCTGTGGAGATCGACTCTTCAGCTGGTCCCCCCTCCCGTCAGTGTTATTTTTGTCTTGTGCATCGCGCATGCGCGAGGAGTTGCGCATGCGCAGTTGCGCACTTTTGCTTGGCTCCGTGAGCCATTTTTGTAGTCCCGAGTTCGGGGCTTCAACTGACCTTAGGGAGCGGGCTTCTCTCTCCACGCCGGGCCTCCTCGTACAGGTAAGGCCTTCACCTTCTTCTTCCGACATCTTTTCTTCTTCTCTTCTTTCCGTTGCTTTTGGCTTTTCTTTCTTCGCTGCCATTTTCTCCACACCTTTACTTTCACTTTATTTTGGTTTTTGTGTTTGTGCCTTTGTTTTTTCACTGTCTTTTTTTTACTTTTCTGGAGAGGGCTGGAGTTCCCTGGCCGGCCACTACTCCATCACGTGACACCTGGGCTGGTGCTAGGTTTGATGATACCTTCATTGACCAGATGTTGTGTCTCAGACTTTGTGAAATCTTGGTCTGCTGTGCTGTCCCTCCTGCTCTTGGTAGCAATAGGTTTGCAGTTCGAGGACAGATTCAAGAAGAGAGTCAATATTCAGCGTGGAGATGCTGCATGTGGGTTCTGATTTTAGAGGCCCTCCATTCTGAACCGTTACAGGAGGGAGGGGATCAGAATACTCCAATGTCAC
Source organism: Narcine bancroftii (assembly GCF_036971445.1). NCBI lineage: Eukaryota > Metazoa > Chordata > Chondrichthyes > Torpediniformes > Narcinidae > Narcine > Narcine bancroftii. Next base: position 88,689,880 of record NC_091472.1, on the reverse strand, counting down.
ACTTTTAAGGTGACACAGCAAGTCCAGATTCAACAGCACAAGGCCACAAAATTCATCAAATACTTACAGGCATATCTTACAAAACTCCCCCCCCCCCCCCACCCCATAAAGAACAAATGACTATACAATGTTGTTGAATGCACGTAGAATACGAATGAGACACAAGGAATATGTGATACTAAGAAGGATACATCTTTAGGTTGTATTCTTGTACAGTTCATGAGTCTATGAAGCTTTCAGTGGAGCCTCTATCGATTAGGGATTTAGTGGAATGTCCGTTTACCTTCACAGTCACTAGGGAGTTGCTGAGCTGGTGAGGTCTGTTCTGATCTAGAACCATCAAGGCTAGGACCTTGGAGATTCCATACTCCTCACTCAAGTGTCCCCCCACCGTCCTGGATTGCCCATGGCATTGACCTCATGGTGTGGCAAGATGGCCGCCCTCCTTCCTCCTCTGACAATGATGGTGCTGAGTTTGAATTTGAGTCATGGCAAGATGGCCGCCAAGCCTTTTTGTGCCATTTCCTCACTGCCACCCTCCATCAGCATGTAGCACAGCAAGTGGGTTTGGGTGAATTCAGGGCAGATGGCTTGGAGCTGGAATCAGATTCAGAAGCAGTGCAGGTCATGGACTTCCCCGGGCTTCCTCTCGTGCAGCAAACCCTCACCCAATGTCCTTTCTTGCCACTGCTGGAACACCATGAGTCTTTAGGCAGGCAACAAGATTGGAGATGCTGGCTCTTGCAGTATAAAAAGCACTCCCTAGTGCGGAAGCGTTCCCTAGCATGAGAAGCAGCAGCCATTAGGCCTGGGATAGTGGGAGCATCTAGTCCTTGGAAGGGGTCACCTGGGTGAGCAAGCTTTCTGGCTTTGAGGTCATTGTTCTCGAGCTTGGCTGTTCCAAGTATTTGGCCAATTCAACATGGCTGGTCAGGTCCTTCTTACCCGACTCAAGCAGTCGCTGTCTCGTGACCTCAAGCGGACAACCATTGATGGTCTCTCACTAGGACCTCGTTTTGCGACTTCAGGTACTGACCCTTCAAAGCCTCGATGACTGCATCATATGTTGTGTAGTCCCTGATGACTGCATACTCTTTTGTTTCTACCCTTGAAACAAGTGCGGGCCTCCTGAGTTCATCGATGTAGAAGACGTCTCAGGTCGCATTCCCAAGTAAGCCAGTATGTGAACTCCTTAGCTGTGTCAGGGGACAGAGGGTCTATCAGCAGCATACCAGGCTTGAGTAGCGTTTGCATCATTTAGGGAATAAGCTAATAAAATTGTAGTGTGAATAAAAGCTCTCAGAACTGGGGGAGGGGAACAAACGCTTTTATTAGCTTATAACTGAGGGTATGGTTTTACAGTAGTCTTCAGGAGGTTCTGGGTTTAGATGAGAAACCAGAGTTATATATGGGCAGATGGAGGCGGAGCCAACCATCTGCACAACACACAGCACATAGTAATCACTGATTAATACAAATATAATTGAAAATAAATACATATAAATATTTTGGAATTATTCACTTGTTAACGGGAAACCTTCAGCAATCTCACAACCTGCTTTTAATGGGTGTGGCCTTCACAAACAACCCGGAGCTGGCTAACTTTCTGTGGATGCAGCTCCACCATACTACGGTATATCGCCTGTAGGCCAATGGGTAGATGGAGCACTTCCACAGCCACCTCAAGGCAGCCTTGATGGCCTGGCTCAAAGGTCTCATCCAGATGGATGAACTGCCTTGGGTCCTGTTGGGAATTTGTACCGTGCCGAAGGAGGATTTCAATGCCTTGGCAGCAAAGATGGACCATGGTATGCCTTTAATTATCCCTGGGGAGTTCCTGGGCCCTGATAAACACTCAGAAGACCCCACAGTAACCCTCAAGAGCCTGCGGCAAAAGTTGGGGTCCTTGGTTCCATGGCAACCCCAACCACATGGCCAGCCCAAGCATAGAGTTTTTTTTTTAATTTCTTTTTTTTTGTTTTTTTATTTTTTTTCCCATTCTTGCCCCCTTCTTGCCTGCTGCACCTTGCCGCTCAAGCATAGAGTTCTGAAGGACCTAAAGACTTACCAGTATGTGTTCTTGAGGAGGGGAGCACACAGACCACCATTACAATGACCCTACGAGGAGCCCTACAAGGTCATTAGAGACAAATGTTCCACCTTCATCCTCAACATCGGCAGAAAGGAGGAGACCTTTACCGTCGACCGCCTGAAACCGGCATATCTGGACTCTAATGAGCTGGTTTCCATTCCATCCCCGCGACGCAGGGGCAGGCCACCGAAGGCTATGGTCAATGGCCCGATCACCAGTTCTGGGGAGGGTTGTGTAGTGGCCCACGCACGGAGTTGTGGACCAGCCCATAAAATAGCCATTCAACGCAGTGACCAAGCAAAGTGGGGGGGTGACCTCCGCATGGCAGGAATACAGGGAACTCTGGTGGGAACATCAGCCAACCCGAGGACGGTGCTCTGATGATGCAGTGTCCTGACGCCAGCGCCAGGGACTCATATAAGCAGAGCTGCCAGTGCAATAAATCAGTATTCGACTTTGACTACTTGTGTGTGTATCTTTTTTCCACACTCGCTGTAGAGCACACACTACAATGGCATATTTTTGAAAATTTGGAGCCGGTATATGCAAATTTAAATTTTTTTATTTTTCACACTGTGAACCATATCAACCAAAATACATACAAATATTTCCCTCCTAAATATACACAGTGGCATTTTCTCCCCTTTTTTCCCCCCGACCTTCCCACCCCCTTCCAAAACCAATAAACATTCAACATATACAATACAATAAAACCATTAAACAATGTAATCACACAATGAAAAATAAACAAGAAAAATGTGACATCTACTTTTACACACTGGATCAAGTCATTTTGTCTTCTTATCATTTTAAGGGGTGGAGGTCCGAGGCAAGTCCTCTCTGTTATATTCCATGTACGGTTCCCAAATTTGTTCAAATAATGTGACTTTATTTTTTAAATTATATGTTATTTTTTTCCAATGGAATACATTTATTCATTTCCAGGTATATGCAAATTTTAGGTAGAAATATGTAGTGGTGTTCTTCCAGCCTCGAGACCTGTGTTAATCTTCTTTCCTAAATTGATCATATAAACCTTGCTGGAGTCCTGTGTGTTGGAAAGCAATCCATGAAGTTATTTTTCTTTTTCTTTTTTCTTTACTTGGGGGGGGGGGTGGGGGGGTCGAGGGAGGGAGGTTATGGGAGGGGAGGGGAGAGTTTATAACCATCATGTAATGATTGAAATTTTCTTAAATTTAAACATTTTGTACAATTGTTTATTAAGTACATGTAAGGAAATTATAAAACAAAATATTCAAAAAAAAAGTTTGACCTACTAAAATGCATCATCTCACACTTATCTGGATTGAACTCCATCTACCACTTTTCCAACCAATTCTCCATCCTGTCTATATCCTGTTGTAATCTACGACAACCTTCAACACTATCCATAACTCCTTTAACAAACTTACAGACCCATCTCTCTACATCTTCATCCAGGTCATTTATAAAAAATCAAAGAGCAGGGGTTCCAGTATAGATCCCTGAGAATACCACTAGTCATCTGCTTTCTACAGACAAGCCAATTCTGAATTCACACAGCCAAGGTTCCATGAATCCCATGCCTTATGATTTTCTGAATGATTTTTTTCTAGGGGGACCTACCAAATGCCCTTTTAAAATCCATATAAACCACATCAACTGCCCTAGCTTCATCAATTTAATGGGCAAGATGACAGATCTTTATTACAGATTGTATTTATTAATTTGAAAATGCAACTTTTATTATCCTGATGCACCTTATCGGGGGGGGGGGGGGGGGAGGCTGTCAATGAACTGGACAATCCTGGCTTTGATGCTTTATATGAGATGAAAATCAGTTGATAGTGCAAAGCATTACCTTGCATTGAAAACCAGAGATACGTTTGAACCATTGCTGAATAGACCATCGGATTTCTTCTGTCTCTTCAACTTCATTCCACATGTTACAAGCTGATCCTCATGAGTTCTCTTGCTCTCAAAAGCTCCTTTGCTATCCCCACCCCCCCGCCCCCCTTTATCACCACTGGCATTAAACCATTCTCTTTTGCTCCCACTTTTTTTCTTTGTCATTAAGAACCCTGTCCTGTCCTGCTGTTAGACAAATTAATTGACAGACCAGACATGATCTAACTGCCTACTCCAATTTTCATGTTCTTTGGAGATTGCAATCAGAGAACTGGAAATTTCAATTCCACTTCATACCTTGTATATTATTTACCATCAAATAGTTTAATCCAGAAGACCATTTGACCTATTATACCCACACCAGCTCATTTAAAGAGCTTCCCAAATAGTTCTAATAATGTGCTTTTCTCTTGGCAGGGTATATTAGGTTGATGATTTCCCTTGTTAGGGTATCTAGAGCCAGGGATGGTCACGGTCTTAAATAAAAAAAAGTCAGCTCTTGAGGAGTGAGATAAGAAATTTCTTCATTTAGAGAATAGTGAATCTTTGAAATTCTCTGCACCAAAGGGCTGCAGGTGCTCTTGGTGGCAATGTTCAATACATTTTTAGACATTAAGGGAATTTGGGGTTAATGCAGGGAATAGACCCTGAGGTATAAGATGAACTGTCATTTAATTGAATGGCAGAGCAAGGATGAGGGAAATGGTCCTTCTGCTATTTGATTTGACAACTCAAAGAGTAAAATCTCTTTCAAGGTTCACTTTGGCTCCTTACGCCCTTTTATACATGACTAACCAATGTGGTTGATTCTTAACCAAGCCTTGGGATCAGGGCAATAGATGCCGGCCTTGCCACCCAGGTTCTTATCCCGACGACCGCAGTTTATCATCTCTGCTCTCTCACCTTGTCCTCCCTCGCCTTCCCGCCCCTCACCTTCCCGCCGCGTGCGACGTCACAATGGGCGGGTCCGAGGCAGCTCCGTTGGGGTGGGGACCCCGCGTGGCGAGCGGACGGCCTGGCGGAGGTTCGGCCGGCACACGGTGAGGCAGGGAGGTGATGAAGGGATGGCGCTTGGGGGGGGGGGGGGAGTGAGAGGGGTGCAAAATGGGTGGGGAGGGAATCAGGGGACTGACGAGGTGCCCGCTTTAGTGGAGATCCCAACAGTGATGCCGTTGTTGAACGGAAGCAGTGGGAAGGGAGCGTGGCTGGGTCAAAGTTGACGTCTCCAGGAAGGGTCAACAAAGGGATCCGACCCGAAATACTTGACTGATCATTTCTGGGCCGGAAGCTCCAGACGATCGGGAGATGGAGGGAGTTAATAGCAGAGGCTGAAAATCCAAGTGATGTGTTCAAACGAGCTGTCCCTCATGGGGGACCCACCGAAGCTTTTTTAAATTCCTGGTGGAGAATGACTTCCTAGTCATTTCCATTTTAGTGTTAATCCTTGGGCACCTTGTTTGAGTTCAAGTAACTAAAGTAAAGGTGTCATTGAAAGAACCGGTTAAACCCATAATGATGATTTACAGAAGGACCAGATGGTTGAAAAAACCCATCAGCTTCACTAATGCTCTCCTGCCCTAACCTGCTCTGGGATATCTGTGGTTCCAGTCCCATCAATGCAATTGATGCCTCACTATTTATTCCGAGGCAATTAGGAATGGGCCAAAACTGCCAGCAATGTACACATTCTGCAAATACTTACAATGTTATTGCAAAACGGACTAATGAAAAGCATGAGGTGCAGCACAAAATTGCGAACTGTTCTCAGATACATAAAGTGAAATACAAATGAATAATCAAGAACTTCCAAGTCCAGTATGGCAGCTTCAATTTAACCTTGGTGCTTCGTTTGGGTACAAGTGATATGCCAATCCTATCAGAAAGAGAAATCACTCATTTTCAATTGACAGAGAAACTTCTTATTCAACAAAAACAAAAACTAATGAAAGAGTTGGAAGATTATAATGTCACATTTAAGTACCTAATTGTTTGAATGAACCAGCCAGTATTTGTTTTGTCTTACTCATCATGTAAAAGCAATGGAAAAAAAAACTATTTAAAAAACAATTGATGTTGGAAGGCTGAAAGGCAAAATAATTTTTGTGTAAGAATTAAGAGCGGTAAAGGCAATTTAATTTTTCAAGCACTGTCCACCATTCATCAAGATCTTGGCTCTGTCCTGCAGTTTCCCAAACCCTTGGTTCCCTTACTAGCCAAAATCTGTCAATCAGTATTTTGAATGAACCAAATGACTGCACCCCCCCCCCCCCCCCCCCACCCCACACACACACATCTTTAGGACAGAGAAATCTTAAGATTTGTCATGAGGGAAGAAAATTATCTTCATCTCATTACTAAATAGTCTCCTCATTAACCTGATCAAGTGACTAGTTTCATTTTTTTTTCAGCCAGGACAAACATCTCTATGTTCATCCTGTGAAGCCTGGTAAGATTTCACGTTTCAATGGATCATCCGTAATTTTTAAAAACTCCAGAGAACATAGGGCTAATGTACTAGTTTTCTCAGGCAAACCCACTGAAAAATTTCTGCTGCATTCCATCTGAAAAATATATTCCTTTTTTAAGCAGAAGATTAAAATTTTGGGTGTTTTGGCCCTATATAATTTCAGCAGTTTTCCAATTTGTAGTGAAAATATAATGCACTTAAATATTTGATCTGATGTTTTGAAAACTATCAATTGCAGTATTTAGGTTGCTTCTCACCCTGCTAGGCCCTGCTTGTGTAGCTTCCCAAGAAACAAGAAGAGGAAAATCTTTGTTGTCTCCCACCAGATGCTTTGGAGTTGTAGATGCCAGAATCTTGGCAGGTAAGATTACTAACCTGCACCATTTCCATATCTGGTAGCCTCAGAACAGTAACTGACATCTGAATAGAGATTTTCTTAAAGTCATAGTGTCGTAGAGAGGTACAGCACAGAAACAGGTCATTTGGCCCACCAAGTCTGCAGAGCCATCACTAATCCTACTTAAATTAAATTTTTATTCTCCCCCATATTCCAGCACTCACCTACACACCAGGGGCAATGAACTTACCAACTCTCAAATCTTTGGGATGTAGGAGGAAATTAGAGCGTTCGGTCACAGGGAGGACATACAAACTCTGCACAGATGGGACCCAAACACAAGACAGAACCAGGATCTCTGCTGCTGTGTCGCAGGGCCACCACCACCTAAAATACATAAACACAGTGGCCTCCATAATGTTTGGGACAAAGACACTTATTTCCTTTATTTGCTTCTGTGCTCCAATTTTACATTTGTAATCAAACAATTCACACTTACCAGTAATTAAAGTGCACACTACAAATGTTACTTGTATACATTTTGGTTTGACCATGTAGACATTACAACACTTTTTATACATAATCCCCTCATTTCAGGGCATCATAATGTTTGGGACATTTGGCCTCACAGGTGTTTGTGTTTACTAATGTATGTTTAATTGCTTCATTGGTGCAGGTATGAGCTAGGTTTCCTTCAAAGCTTTTGACCACGTTTGGAATCTGTAGTTGACATTTCTCAACATGAGGACCAGTGTTGTGCTAACGAAAGTCAAAGAAGTCATTATGAGCCTGAGAAACAAGAATAAAACAGGAAGAGATGTCACTCAAACCTAAAGTCAACAGTTTGAAACATCATTAAGAAGAAAGAGCGTACTGGTGAGCTCAGTAATTGCAAAGGGACTGGTATTCAAAGGAAGATCTCCACTGCTGATGACAAAATCATTCTAATCATAATTCCAAACGTAATCAGAAACACTCTTCAGGAGGCAGGTTTGAATATGTCAATGACTACTGTGCACAGAAAACTTCATGAACAGAAATACAGAGGCAACACTGCAAGATGTAAGGATGGCCAGATGACAGTTTGCCAAGTCGTATTTTAAAGAGCCTGCAGAATTCTGGAAAAAGGTCAGATGAACTATATCACAGTGATGGCAGACAACAAAGTGTGGAGGCGTAAAGGAACTTCCAGAGCATTCCACCTTTGCCATGTAGCTTCTGTACTTCTGTTCATGAAATCTTCTGAAGAAAGTAGTCATTGATATATTCACACCTACTTCCTGAATAGAGCTTCTGATCTATTGGACATAAGTTTGGGGATTTTTCTTTATTAGGAGGTTTACAAGAATGTTGCTGGGTTTGAATTACAGGGAAAGGTTGAGCAGGCTGCTGGGACTTTATTCCCTGGAGCATAGAAGGTTGAGGGGAGATTTGATAGAGGTATTCAAAATTTTAAGGGGGAAAGGTAGAGTCAATGTGGATAGGCTTTTTCCATTGAGAGTGGGGGAGATTTAAACAAGAGGGCATGGTTTGAGAGTAAAAGGAGAAAAGTTTAGGGGAAGCATGAGGGGCAATTTCTTCACGCAGAGGGTGGTGGGGGTGTGGAATGAACTTCCGGCAGAGGTGGTAGAAGTGAGATCAATGTTGATAGTCAAGGAAAAGTTGGAGAGGTATATGGATGGGAGAGGTGTGGAGGGTTATGAGCCAAATGTGGGTCAGTGGGACTAGGTGGGTGAAGATATTCAGCACAGACTAGTAGGGCCGAACTGGCCTGTTTCTGTGCCCCTAAATGGTTATATAATGAGAATTCTTTTGTCATTAGCAGAGGAGATCTTCCTTGGAAAACCCGGCCCTTTGTGATTACTGAGTACACTTTTTCTTCTTTTTGTAAAATATTTTTTTATTTTTCACACTGAACCACATCAACCAAAATACATACAAACGTTTCTCATTAAATATACACAATGACATTTTCTCCCTTTTTTTCTCCCCCTACCCCCCCCTTCCCAGCCCTCTCCAAAACCAATAAATATTCAACATATACAATACAGTAAAACCATTAAACAGTGTCATCACACAATGAAAAATAAACAAGAAAAATGTGTCATCTACTTATTCACTGGATCAAGTTGTTTTGTCTTCTTATCATTTTAGGGGGTGGAGGTCTGAGGCAAGCCCTCTCCGTTATGTTCCATGTATGGTTCCCAAATATTGTGACTTTATTTTTTAAATTATATGTTATTTTTTCCAATGGAATACATTTATTCATTTCCGTGTACCATTGCTGTACTCTCAGGCTCTCTTCTGATTTCCAAGTTGACATTATACATTTTTTTGCTACAGCTAAATCTTTTTTGCACTTTATCCAATTTGAGGCCTAATTCCTTACTTATATTACTTAGAAGAAAGATCTCTGGATTTTTTGGTATGTTATATTTGTGATTTTATTTAATATCTGATTTAGATCTTCCCAAAACATTTTCACTTTCTTACATGCCCAAATTGCATGTATTGTTGTCCCCATTTCCTTCTTACAGCGAAAACATCTATCTGATAATGTTGGATCCCATTCTTTTAACTTTTGAGGCGTGATATATAACCTGTGTAACCAATTATACTGTATCATGCATAACCTTGTGTTTATTATATTCTTCATAGTTCCAGAACATAACTTTTCCCATGTTTCATTTTTTTATCTTTATGTTTAAATCCTTTTCCAACTTTTGTTTAGGTTTATAGTTTATTTCATCATTTTCCTTATCTTGCAGCTTGATGTACATGTTCGTTATAAATCTTTTAATTATCATTGTGTCTGTAATCACATATTCAAAGCTGCTTCCTTCTGGTAATCTCAGTCTGTTTCCCAATTTATCCTTTAAATAAGCTTTCAGTTGATGATATGCAAACATTGTACTATGAATTATTCCATATTTGTACTTCAACTGTTCAAATGTTTATAAATTATTTCCCAAAAAACAATTTTCTATTCTTTTGATTCCTTTTCTCTCCCATTCTCTAAAGGAAAGGTTATCTATTATAAAAGGGATTAGTAGGTTTTGTGTCAATAACAATATTGGTATTTGGTAATTCATTTTTTTCTTTCTAAGTGGATCTTCTTCCATATTTTAAGTAAATGATGCAATACTGGGTGAGCTTTTATATTGCACCAGCTTTTCATCCCACTTATGAAGTATATGTTCCGGTACCTTCTCTCCTATTTTATCTAGTTCTGTCTTAGTCCAGTCTGGTTTTTCCCTTCTCTGGTAAAAATCTGATAAATACCTTAATTGTGCTGCTCTATAATAATTTTTAAAGTTTGGTAACTGCAAACCACCTTGGTTGTACCTCACTGTTAATTTATCTAACGCTATCCTTGGTTTCCCCCCTTTCCACAAGAATTTCCTTATTATTCTCTTTAGTTCATTAAAGAATTTCTCTGTTAAGGGAATTGGCAATGATTGAAATAAGTATTGTATCCTTGGGAAGATATTCATTTTAATGCAATTTACCCTCCCTATCAACGTTAGCGGTAATTCTTTCCAATGTTCTAAGTCTTCCTGCAATTTCTTTATTAGTGGTTGATAATTTAGTCTGTACAGGTGGCTTAAGTTATTATCTAACCTAATACCTAGGTATCGGATTGCTTGTGTTTGCCATTTAAATGGTAATTCTTTTTTAAATTCTGTATAATCCGCGTTACTCATTGGCATCACTTCACTTTTATTTGCATTGAACTTCTACTCCAATATTTCTCAATACTCCTTCAATTTCTTATGTAATTCTTTTACTGATACCTCTGGTTCTGTTAGGTATACTATGATGTCATCTGCAAATAAGCTGATTTTATACTTCTTCTCCTTTATTTTTATCCCTTTTATTTTATTTTCTGTTCTTATCAGTTCTGCCAATGGGTCTATTGGTAAAGTGAACAATGAGGGGGATAATGGACATCCCTGTCTAGTTGACCTACTTAATTTAAATTGGTTCGATACCAGAAGGAAGCAATTTTGAATATGTGATTACAGACACAATGATAATTAAAAGATTTATAACAAACATGTACAACAAACTGCAAGAGAAAGAGAACGAGGAAACAAGCTGTAAACCCAAATGAAAATGAGTACAAGATCTAAACATAAAGATAAAGAATGAAACATGGGAAAAGCTATGCTCCGGAACTATGAGAAATACAATAAACACGAGGTTACGCATGATACAATATAATCGGTTACACAGGCTATACACCACACCCCAAAAGTTAAATAAATGGGACCTAACAGTATCAGACAGATGTTTTCTCTGTAAGAAGGAAACGGGAACAACAGTGCATGCAATTTAGGCATTTGAGAAAGTGGAAAAGTTTTGGGAAGATCTAAACCAGGTATTAAATAAAATCACAAAAAGCAACATACCAAAAAATCCAGAGATCTTTCTTCTAAGTAATACAAGAAGTAAAGAACTTGGACTCGATTTGGATGGAACACAAAAAAGATTTATTATGATATCCTTAGCTGTAGCAAAAAAATGTATTATGTCAACCTGGAAATTAGAAGATAGCCTGAGAATACAGCAATGGTACATAGAAATGATTAAATGTATTCCATTGGAAAAAATAACATATAATTTAAGAAATAACATCATAGTATTCGAACAAATTTGGGAACCGTACATGGAACACAACAGAGAAGTCCTACCGCGGACCTCCACCTCCTAAAATGACAGAAGGAGAAGACGAAATGAACTGATCCAGTATGTAAAAGTAGAAGACACAAATTTCTTGTTTATTTTCATTGTGTGATGACATTGTTTAATGGGTTTAATGTATCATATATGTTGAACGTTAAGTGAGTGGGGAGGGGGGGGTGAAGGAGGGAGGGAAGGGAGGAGGAAAAGGGGAGAAAATGACACTGTGTATATTCAAGAGGGAAATGTTTGTGTGTATTTTTTTGGTCAGTATGGTTCATAGTATGAAAAATTAAAAAAAATAAAAAAAAGAATAAACAGGGTAAGATAAAGAACGATCGAATTTTGAGGTGGAGGATTGAGCTCTCCACCTACATTACAACATCCTGTACCGGCCGGGGAAGCTCAATGAGCTCTCAGATGTCTTGTCACAAGGGATAAGTGCCAATGCACAGGTGGATCACCTCAAAGGCCTCCACAACAACCTCTGCCACCTCAGTGACATGAGATTTTTTTCACTTTATCAAATCTCAGAATCTGCCATACTCCATTGGAGATGTCAGAGACATGACCAGGGACAGGAGGGTCTGTGTGGAGTGCATGCCTCATTTTTACCAACCGGACAGGGCACACCTGATAAAAGCCACGCGCCCCTTTGAGCATCTGAGCATGGATTAAGGCCCTTCCCTCCACCAACCGCAATACATACTTCCTCCTGGTTATTGACAAGTATTTGCTGTTCCCCTTTGCCATCCCCTGCCCTAACATGACTACTATCACAGTCATTGGGGCCCTGTGCAACCTGTTCAAGTACCCATTGTACATCCACAGCGTTCGGGGGTCGTTGTTTATGAGCAATGAGCTGTGCCAATTCCTGTTGGCCAAGGGTATTACCACCAGCAGGACTATGAGTTATAACCCCTGGGGGAATGGTCAGGTAGAGAGAGAGAAAGTTCCCCTGGACTTTAGGCCATCCTCCTTGTCCTAAAGTCCAAGGTACTGTCTGTCTCTCATTGGCAGGAGGTTCTTCCAGAGGCACTCCATGTCACTTGATGTCTGCTATGTACTGCCACTAACATTACCCCTCACGAAAGAATTTTCTTCCCTAGGAAGTTCGCGTCAGGGACCACCCTACATTCTTGGCTGACATCTCTGGGGCTGGTCCTGCTACGAAAACGTGAGGGGCCTTGGTTGAAAGGCTTCAGCTCCTCCATGCGTACCTCAATACACATATATAACCTACCTGGATGGGTGTGAAGAAACGGTCTCCATCCAGGACCTCATGCATGTGTAGCACACCCACCAGGCAGCACCCCCATCCTTCCTCAGTCAGGCATTACATCCCGCTGCACCCTCCCCCCAACCCATTAACTCCTGCCGAGCTGTCATGCCCCCTGCAGGTCGACACAGCACTGGAGGTCTGGGACGAGACAATGGACCCAGTCACAATCCCACAACCAGCGCTCTGCCAAGTCAGTATGGAAGATCAAGCCACCAAACCGGCTTAACCTGTAAGACTTAGTGCCTCATGTCACCCCACCAGAGAATAACAAAAACAAGGGGTGAATGTGGTGAACTGCTGAACTGTATTGTCTTCCTGATTTCCTGGCTCCGTCCCATCCTGTGTCTGTACCTGTGGCCCCTCCCTCTTTTGACTTTGTATAAAGCCTCCATCACCCTGACGCTTCTATAAAGCCTCCATCACCCTGACGCTTCACCAGAAAGCCTGGGCTATGACACAAGATGAGGTCCTTGTCCATTGTGAATTAAAGCCTGTAGATCTGTGACTCACTCTCAGCCTCTTGAGTTATTTACTGTGCGTCAGGGTGTCCTGTGATTTTGACTGCTGGATGATGAAGGAATTATGATAAATTTCCAAGTAAGAGTAGTGTGCAGCTGGGAGAGGAACCTAGATCTGCTTCTGATCTTAGGCTCCTGCTTTTTTTCTTGTTTTTGATGGTAGATACTGGAAGGTGCATTCCAAGAAACCAAGGTGAGGTCTGATAGTGCATTTAGTAAATGATACACACTGTATCCACTGAAGAGGCGGTAATTGGTTGTGTTAATTTTTACTTGTTTTACTAGACCTTTTAGGTAAGCAACTTTATAGTTTGTCAGGTTGATCCATCGTTGCAGCTATATTGGAAAAACTTGTCTGGGAGTAAAGATAAATCTTACAATGAGTGAACAGTTAGGCCATTGTCTTTGTTGTATCCAGAGACTCAGCTATTTTTTGATTCAGTAGGAGTAAATACAGTTGGCTGAAAACCAAACCTGAGTTTACCACTGTCCTTTTCTGGAAAACAACCCCAGCCTTTTCTCTCAATTCTGATATTTGTTTATCTACACTTTCTATTGGTTCAGTGTCTTTTTAGTAATATGGAGAGCTGATTTGTCCAGACGCTGTCTATAGATATACATTGGAGATATTGAAATGTTTATTCATTCCTGAGATTGGGCACATTGATGGAAAGGCTTTCATATGCAGTGAGACAAGTAAAAAAATACAATTGCTCACATAGACATGATGGGGCAAAATGCCTGTTTCTATGGTGCATGTCTGAGAATCTGTGTGACTGACATTTAATGTCTACCCTCTACTTTTGAATTCAGTTCCTCCACAGGGGGCACATTTTTGGACCTTTGAAAGCTCTGCTTAACAGGAACTCTAGTAGATATGGAGGAAATCAACTGAAATGGGAGATGTGTTAAACTACACTCAAAGGTATCATTATACACCTTAATTCCATAATTAAATCTCTTAATCAGATACAACCCCAGGAACAGACTGTCACTCACTGGTGGGCTGTGCAGACTTTGAAACCCTTGCAGGCTGTCACCATGCCCAAAACTTTCTGTTTGACAGTTGTACATTGGGCCCACATATGGCAACTCCTTACTTTGTATCCCAACCCCACCATTACTCTTGGCCACTGCCCTCTTTCTGTCCACTCTTGAAACAGCAAAATACACACGTCTTTGAGGAAACTTGTGTGGAATGTTAACATAGTCATAATAATGTTGGGCCAAATAACCTGTTTCTCAACTGCATAGTCTGTATATTTAGAGCGTCTTTTCATTATTTTTAAAAAATTTAAAGCATGTACAACATCTTTTTGACCAGGACAATTTTTGCACTTGCTTCATTGTCAATAATATGAATAGGTCTGTTCCTGCTTTAAGTCTTTCACTGGAGCTATATAGTAGTTAGAATAAAAATAAAGATAAAACATAATTGAAATATGTTTGAGAAATGCTTTTTGTGACTTAATTTTCAATTCTTAGTTTGGAGTGCTTTTACATTTTGTGGAATAATCTGAACAGAGAATATACTGAGAAGATTTTTTTCAAAGCTTATTCAGCTTCTTCCAGAAAACCTAGTGAAACTATCACTTACTTTTGACAATAGATATAACAGCTCTTCAAGATGATTTCAACATCGCACAAGCACAGGAATTTTGTGTCTGAACCAATGGGAAACAAATCAGTTTCTGCCCTGGCTGGTATTGGGACAATACTTGGAAGAAAATTGGAAGAACAAGGTTTTGATAAGGTAAGGAGTACATTTTCCATAGGCCACTCCCACAAATGTTGCTTTGTCTGCTGAGAACTTCATTTTCTGTACATTTAGAAGAATTCACATTATCAGCTTCCGCATCTGTCTTGGCGTCAGGGCAACATTTCTGCCAACCACAACATGATCCCACCTCCAGCCATGTCTTCTCCTCCCTATGTCACCCCTCACCCCCATTTCTGTTTCTCATAGGGACCATTCTTTCCATGACTGGTTTGTTCTTTTGATATTGTCAAGTGCAGCCAAGTTGTTACTGTATTGGAACAGGTTGGCTCAAGCAGCCATTCTCAACCTTTTCTTTGCTATGGTCCCTTGAGATCTCTCCTCAAAATTATGGGCCCCCTTCCCTGTAAGCAGTCAAGTTTAATTAGTTTCTTCTGTGCTTCTCTCTACTGACTACATAAAAAACATTAAAAATAGTTTATGATTTCAGTCTGTGGCCTCCCTTCAATGTGCTGTGGCCCCCAGAAGCCCCCCCCCCCCCCATTGTGAATGGCTGGGCTAGAGGCATGGCTAGTTGTAGAGCACAGATCTGCAGTACTACTGATGGATATGATTTGTTCTCATAACCTTCAGCATATCGAGTGTTCCCATTCAATAGAATAATGGGTTAATTGAATTGGCTTAAGGCTGGCTTTTTTTAAGGTGGGGATCTCAGGAGAAACCAAAGTTTAATAATTTATTTAACTAAATTTAAATTCCTTAGTGACCACTTCCATTTAAAATTTGATTTGACCTATCCATAATTATCTCCGTCTGATCTAACTGCTCTCCCTGTGTTCAGTTTCTTTTTCATCCTAAATATTCAGTCTCAGTAAAAATCTCAGCTTCATCCACATACACTGACATCTTTTCCTTCCCACTCTCCTCATCTCAAAACCTAGAACCAGAAAATTTTATGTGATTTGTGAAAGGTCACCAGTTGAAATATTAAGGGTGTAGCGACTACTCCAGTAGAGCCACTAAATCAATACTCATGCACAAGGTTAGTCAGCCAAAGACTGTTTATTTGAGTTTGCCATCCTTCTTTTATATCCCTCCTATGGTTTCACGGGACGGGTGGGGAGGGTAATGCAATAAGTGTTTGCCGCCAATCTGCAGGGCTGGTGTGTTTAAGGTAAACACAGTAGGAGCCCCAAACCCTCTAGAAAGGCATAGCAACCCAGCGTGCTGCTACTCAGCATGCAGTACCACATGTACACAGTCCATAGCCCAGGTGAGTGCATAGTGGCCCGGCCCGTGGTTCCACACATCCACTGGTGAGCCAAACCAGTGATAGTTTGTGATACCACACTATGCACCTGCTCTGTCCTCTACAATACCCCCCGAATCATCACTCAAAACGAATGAACTGGCTGCATGTGCCTTTGGCAGACGCCCTTGTCACCTGGGCTGGGGGGAAAGAATGGGGGAAGCAGGATCCACATATGCAGGCTTGAGTCTGTCCACATTAAACAGTTGCAAATGCCCTCCCCCATGTCCAAAGTATACATAACCCTGTCCCTCTTAACCACGTGGAAAGGGCCATCATATGGCTGTTGCAATGGGGCTCCTAGAGCCTGTCTGCGCACAAACACAAAGTCAGCATCGAGGAGAGGTGGAGGCACAGTTGTTTGGAATAGGTTTGCTAACTGCGACGCCATGTTGAAGTTGCTGAAGCATGTCCAGGTCAGAGTTGGACGAGACGTGAATGTCACCTGGAACCAAGAGAACCGAACCTTAAACCATCTCTTCAGTTAATGCCAGCTCAGCCCGTTACACGGCTGCTACAAGGGGTATTTTTAAAATTTAATATGAGTTTGGGTTGAATGAGAAAAAGCAAACATTACCCAAGCCATCAAAATCCCACTAACTTCTAGTTTTAGCAAAGGCAATGTGGAGGCAAGCATCCAATTTGTTGCCAGGAGACAGATTTGCATTCAAATATTTTGGAAGAAAATTTGGATAGGTACAAGGATGGGAGGGATATGGTCTGGGTGCCGGCCAGTGGGACTAGGCAGAATAATAATTCAGCAAGGACTGGATTTTCTGAAGGTCCTGTTTAAGTGCGGTAATAATGAGCCCAGAGAAATTCTTAAACTGGTTTTGCACCTTTGTTCCAACTTGTTTGAAGTCAGTTTAAAGACGTTAATTAAAAAAAAATCTATGCTGATAGTGGATCTGATGGCCTTCCATAAACATTGAATAGTTTTATAACATAAAAGATACACCAGAGAAATTCCCTTATATGTCTATATAGTATAAATATTCTGGTTATTATTATTATTTAGATATACAGTAGGTAACAGTAACCGACCATTCTGGGCCAAGAGCCTGCACTGCCCAAATACACACGTGATCAATCAGCCTATCAACACATCTTGGGAGCATTTTGGGTTTGAATAGGCAAAGAGTATATTTTTGTTTGTGTCATGGACCAAAACTAGGGGCTATGAATATAAAATAGTCTCTCATTGTCGGGAATTTAGGATAAACCCTACAACCAAGGGTTCTCTAGAAATCAAGAGAAAAATTTACCATGGACTTATTTTAGTAATCATATATTCTCTGTTGTTTTTTTAGGCATATGTAGTGCTAGGCCAATTTCTTGTTTTGAGAAAGGATGATGAATTGTTTAAAGATTGGTTGAAAGACATCTGTGGAGCCAACAGCAAACAAGCTGGACAATGTGTCTCCTGTTTACAGGAATGGTGCAATACCTTCCTGTAGTTAATATTCTTGATGAAAACATGTATGAAATACATTAATTATGATTTGGTTTAATAAAAGTTTTTTAAGTTAATGCCATTTCTCCTCCTTGTATGTCTAAAGGATGGAAAATACCTTTTTTAAGCACATACTGCCATGATATCTTGTAGATTAATACCAATTTTACATGCAACATCAATCCCTTTTATAAAGATAAGATTATCACATTAAAATAGATTGCTAGTTTCCCATACAACTTGGTTGTGTCCACACTGCGTTGGAACAAAATGAGGAATGGTCCAGAGACGATTAACAGCAAAACTGGTAATTTTATTAAATGTTGTAGAATTGTAATGAAAAAGATATATAAATTCAAATAAGTTAGATCACTGATATGTCTACAGATAGCATCCTTAAAAACATCAGTTTACAAAGGCTCTGAATACTTTTAAACCTGGTGCAAAAGTTGCACTTGCTTTGCAGCATAACAAATCACAAGTTCATAAAAACACTTACAGTAATTAAGAGAGTTTAAGTCATTTTTTCTGGAATTGAATATAAAGTACTTAGTCTCTATTCCTTTAAATGGATAAATTAGCAAATAATTTTCTGATGTTAAGTCGTGTTGGGAAGAGTATCAGGCTCGGTGGGTTCACAGAGATGTCTGTACACTAATGTTACAATCACATGTAACTTTAATTAACACATTGGAGACATACAGGGGAGAACATTAAACGGTATTCAATTACAATTTCATTTAAGCAACAATATAGACATTCACCTTGGACCTAGGATGGACTCTGACAATAGTGAACCTATACTCAACACCCTCACACACTTGAGTGCACACCACAAACAGGGACTTTTACATGCACCCGGTTCCCTTACCAAGTATGGATCAACTTCAGTGTAGTGCACACCTTAACCATGACACTTCCAGCGATGTCCACAGTAGTGTCCTGCCATGGAGTGGTCTCTGGGGCTTGGACTATGAGGCAGAGAGAAAGTATGCGCTGTGCATTGATGCAATGCTAATCTGTGCTTCTAGTAAATAATGACCCTAGGTGATTTAAATTAGCCAATGGCAAGGTGTGCACTAATGGGTGGGCAGAGTCCAACCTTGATTTACAGGTGATGTGACTTCCGAATAAGTTTCAGACAGGGAGGACAAATGACAACCTAGAATACACCACATTCCAGACAGGCAGGGAGGCCACATTTCCTCCAGACACAACAGTTTATAAATAAAGATTCTGCCTCAATCACATTGACATTTTCAGATTAGGACAGTTTATACTCACACACATTAGAAACTGTGAGACCCTCCATGTTAAGACTATCATCTTTAGATTTGTAGCTTTGTAAAGTGCCAACTATATGTTTATGTGCTGCAACCCTACCAAAAGAGCAGGCTTAATCTGGGGTTGATTTAAGTATCTGCTAATCCTTCAAGTGTTCCATCAGTAATAAGTGACTTGAAAATATTTTATATTTTTTCACATCTTTTATTCTGAGTGTTCAACATTAATTCTCCCAGTTCAACTGCCATCAGCTCCGTACAGGCTCTGATCAGCTTGTTAAAGGAGCTAATGGAACTGGGGATTTAGACCCAAGATGGCAGCACCTACGAATGACAGCAGCCATGAGGGATTGCAATCTCCAAGGAAGCTGAGAACTGGCACAGGGCACTAGAAAATGGGCAGACCACCCCCCCACCCCGTCAGAGAAGGAGAAGCAAGGAGATGACTTAAAGAATGCTGATCATGGTGGTGGATCAGTGAGGGGTTCTGTGACTGAAGGATCCACACAGGCAACAGGCTGCTGGTGACTCGAGGTGAGGAAACCATGGAAACTGCAGGCTGCTGGATACTAGTCAAGGGACTCACACCAGGCTGCCAACTGCTGGAAACTGGCTTGACACTGGCTGAAGGGGTACCAGGTATCAAAACTGTGATGTGGGAGAGGGCCGAATGTGTTGAAGGGTTCCTAGTGGTATTGGAAGTTCGAATCTGGAATTTGGAATGGGATGGTTTGGATTGGACTCTATGTGGTGCAAGGGCTACAGGAGCACTGGAGACAAATCCCCAGACACTTGTTGACTCTGGGGGGAACTCTCTTATGCTTCTCTTTCTTTGACGGTAAGAGGACTTTAGGCAATTTCAGCAGACAAAAACAATTTCATAAAATATGGAACTGTTATTATTACATTATAAATTGAATCTTAATTATTTCTAAAGGGATTAGTATTTTCTTTTGAGTTCTGTAAATTTCCAATCCTAAGGAAGGGAAAGAACAGAACTCTCTACTGTGGAATAGAACATAGAACACAGTACAGGCCTTCAGCCCTTAATGATGTGCCGATCCATATATTTCTTAAAAAAAATACTAAACCCTCCCTATCCCATAACCCTTTATTTTTCTTACGTCCAGTGCCTGTCTAAGAGTCTCTTAAATGTCCCTAATGTTTCAGCCTCCACCACCATCCCTGGCAAGGCATTCCAGGCACCTACAACTCTGTGTAAAAAACTTACCCCTGATGTCTCCCTAAACTTCCCTCCCTTCACTTTGTACACTTGTCCTTTGGTGTTTGCCATTCCTGTTCTGGAAAGCAGGTCCTGGCTGGCTTGCCTCAAAGGACTTATTTTCCAATCCAGGTAACATCCTGGTAAATCTCCTCTGCACTCTCTCCATAGCTTCCACATCATTCCTGTAATGAGATGACCAGACTGAACACAATATTCTAAGTGTGGTCTTACCAGAGATTTGTAGAATTGCAACGCGATCTCTAATCTTGAACTCAATCCCCCTATTAATGAAGCCCAGTGTCCCATAGGCCTTCTTAACTATCCTATCAACCTGTGTGGCGAACTTGAGGGATGTATGGATTTGGACCCCAAGGTCCCTCTGTTCATTCACACTCTTAAGTAATCGACCATTAACCCTGTACTCAGCCTCCTGGTTTGTCCTTCCAAAATGCATCACCTCATACTTATCCAGATTGAACTCCAAGTGCTACTTTTTTGCCCAACTCTGCATCCTGTCTATATCCTTTTGTAACCTTTGACAACTTTCAGCTCCATCTACAACTCCCTCAATCTTCGTATCATCCAAAAACTTACTTGACCCATCCTTCCACCTCTTCATCCAGATCATTTATAAAAATCACAAAGAGCAGGGGTCCCAGAACAGATCATTGCGGTACTCCACTAGTCACTTCCAGGTAGAATACTTTCCTTCCATTACTACTCTCTGCTTTCTAACTGCAAGCCGCACAGCCAAGGTTCTATGGATCTCATGCCTCAAGACTTTGAATGAGGCTCTCATGTGGGACCTTGTCAAATGCCTTACTAAAATCCATGTAGTCCACATCTACCACCTTATCTTCAACAATTTCTTTTGTTACCTTCTCAAAAAGCTTAAATTAGGCTCGTGAGGCATGATCTTCCCTTCACAAAGCTATGCTGACTATCCTTGAGTAGACTGTACTTGTCCAAATACTCATAGATCTTATCCTTAAGAATCCTCTCCAATGGTTTGCACACCATTGATGTAAGACTCACTGGTCTATAATTTCCAGGATTCTCCCTATTACCTTTTTAAACAAGGGAACTATATTTGCCATTCTCCAATCCTTCACCACTTCCCCTGTGGCCAAATGGGACTCAAATATCATAGCTATTGCCTCAGCTAACCCCTCTTCCCACAGCAACCTAAGGTGTATTGTGTCCGCCCCCTGGGGACTTATCAATCTTAATGTTTTTTAAAAAGATCCAACACTTCCTCTTCCTTAATCACAACACGGTCCAGCACACAAGCATGTTCTATTCTGACCTCACTGTGATCAAGGTCCTTTTCTCTTGTGAATACTGAAGCAAAGTATTCATTTAGGACCTCCACAACCTTCTCTGCCTCCAGCTACATGTTGCCTCCTTTATCCTTTAGCGGGCCTGTCTTCATTCTCGTCATCCTTCTGTTATTCACATACGCATAGAATGCCTTAGGATTCTCCATAACCTTACATACCATGCCCCCTTTGAGCTCTCCCGAAGTCCTTTCTTAAACTCCTTCCTGGATACTGTATACTTGTCATGAGCCTTTCCTTTTTCCTGCTTCCTATATCTAGTATATGCTTCCTTCTTTTGTCCAGCTGCCTCACCTGTTTCATCAACCATGGTTCCCTTTTCCTACCATCTTTTTCTTGTTCCAGTGGGACAAACCTATCCTGAACCTAGCACAAGTGGTCCCTAAACTTCCTCCACATTAGTTCTGTGCTTTCTCCCTTGAACATGTTTCCAATTTACTGTTACGAGCCAAAAGGACCCCAAAGCCCAGCAGCAATAGATATTCACCATGACAAATGGTTACTTAAACAAAAGTTGCTTTTAATTATCTTTAAATATGAAAACAGAATCAAATTTTAACTTAACTCTATTCTTAATTTACTTAACTAACCTAACTTAACCCCCTTCTAATTCTAAGCGCACATGAATGTAATGTGTGTGTAAATTTTAAAAAGTTCTTTGGTTCACAGTCCAAATCACTTCTCATTCTTCCAAGTTCACTGGTTGCAGGAAATTCTTAAACTATGCACAGAATTTAACATGTATGAAGTTCACCAGGCTTTGGTGCTCGAAAGTTAAATGGTTACCGCTGTCGGATTCTGGCTTTACCCTATCCTCAATTTGGTCTATGTGTCGGCTGAGTCCAGCGTGCTCGTTGAATGAAGTGATAGGAGAAGGTATTCAGTTTCACAATCAGTTTATTACATAGCACAAGAATAAAGCTTAACAGAGCTCTGGTTCAGTTGTTAGTTCAAAGGTCACCTTCTCAGTGAACTGTTTCCCAAGACTGACTCCTACTGTCCAGTCTCTTCTGTTTATATAGATCAACATTGTTACATTGACCAAGAGTTGGCTTTATTTGATAGACTCCTTGCATAAGATTTATCTCAAGAAATTTCCTGCTCTGCAGTTATCTATGGTGTAGACCTCCTATCTTAATCCCCAAGGCCAGAACATCCTGTTTTGATCAGGTCAATCCATACACCAGATATTTCTAATTATTTCTTTGTTCTCGTCTGGGCCATAATCTTCTGATCTAATCAACACCTCCCGTGTATCCTTATGGCTCATCATTCCTACTAAAGTGGTTTATCCATTTTGTTTTACTCTGACATTCTTTGTACTTTTCCATGATTACTTAACTCCTTGGTTCCCACACCGCTCAGGAAGGTTCTTGTAGGTTTTGTAGAGAGAGATGTGTTGTTCCAGGATTTCCACAATTGAGGTACCACCATTAGTCACCTCAGTGTCTTGCTGATGAAACTTGCCCCATCAGGGTTCTCCAGATGATAACCTCTTTCTTCCTGTTTCCCTTATTCCAAGCGAAATACCAGACAGCCAGTACTTTCAGCCATTTTCACTCTGGAGCTTCTGATTCAGGTCCAAAAGCTTCCTGCTTCAGTTTCAGCAAGTTTCTCTGTCTCACCCACACTGGCTGAGACAACTTGTTTCTCTCTCTCTCTCTCTCTCTCTCTCCCTCACTGACCCACACTGTCAGAGATAACTTGCTTGACTGACTCCTTGTGTTTGCAAAAAATACCTGACCTTCTCCATCAAACAATAGGAGTCAGCCTTCTGGTTCACCTGTTGTTGTTAGGTAAACAAGAACACATCAGTGACCTCTGAGCACTCTTGTCAAAAGCCTTGGTAGAAGGTATCAGGAGACAGTATGTCTCTTATTGTTGCTTTAAAGACAACAGTCCATTCATTCAATTCAATTAACACCCACTTGTGAAGTCTCCATAGGCATTCTTCACAGTTTCTGTAAAGTCACTCTGGATATGAATTCTCAAATATTTCAAATAAGATCTGCTTTAAAATATGTGTATATGTGTAACCTACTCTAACTTTTCCCAATTTATCTCCCCAAAATATTCCTAAATATTCTGTCACATTATTCTTGTTAGTTCCTGCCTCATACCATCGTAATTAGCCCTTCCCCAATTAAACACTTTCCCATTTTGTCTGCTTTTATCCTTTTGCTTAGTTATGCTAAAGCTCAGGGAGTTGTGGTCACTCTCACCAAAGTGCTCTCCCACCAAGAGGTCCATCACCTGTCTAGGTTCATTACCCAGAATTAGATCCAGTATGGCCTCTGCTCATGTCGGCTAGTCCATGTAGTGTGTCAGGAATCCTTCTTGAACACATCTGATAAATTCAGTACCACCTAGCCCTCTTACAGTCAGAAGTGCCAGTCAATATTAGGGAAGTCGAAGTAAGTCTCCCATAGCAACAACCCTGTATTTCCTGCACCATTCCAAAATCTGGCTGCTTATCTGCTCCTCATTATCCCAGTATAGTGATTGCTTCTTTCCTATTTCTGACTTCTACCCACATTGACTCAGTGAACACTCCCTCTACAGCCGCCTCCCTTTCTATAGCCATGATACTATCTCTGATCAATAATGCTACTTCCCCACCCCCACCCTCTTACTTCCCATCCTATTCTTTATAAAATACCTCAACCCTGGTATCTGCTTCAGCCAATTCTGCCCTTTCACCAGCCAAGACTCTGTAACAGCCACAACATCGTAGTTCCACATACTGATATGGAAATAATTCTTTTCAGCAAATATTATCAAATATAATTTAGGTGCATGTTTATATATCCAGAGCTGAAACTTGCAGGATGCTGTTAAAATCAAACACAAAATTAAATCAGACACAATGGGAGAAAGAGTTTAAATTTAAGTTTGTCATAAAATACCTAGTACATTGAGAAGGATTCTTCTGCAAACAGGCGAACACGTTATATTTAACATTTATGCAGCTGTGGAAAGAGCACAATATAGAGAGTATAGTATTACAATGAATAAAACATCAATTAGTATGAAGCAAGGTACAAAAGGAGCACTGTTATGGGATTCATTTAGGAGTCTGATGGCCGGAGGGAAGAGACTGTCTTTAAGCCTGTGGTGCATGTTTTCACACTCTTAAGCCTTTTCCCGGAATGGAGGAGAGAGTGTTTGTCCAGGGTACAATGGTTCCTTCAATATGTTGGGTCCCTTTCCTAGGCAGCAGGAAATGTGGCTAGAGACCATGAAGGGAAGGGAAGTTTGCATTATGATCTGAGCTGCATTTGCTACCTTCTGCATCAGCCACTCTCAACCTTTTTTTTGCCTATGGCCCCTTAGGACTCTGCTAAAGTTTATGGGCCCCCTTTGCTGTGAAGGAGTCAGGTTTAAGTTGGCTTCTTCTGTACTTCTTAACTACCATCTACATAAGAAAACATCATTATGTTATGCGAGCCTCAGGGAGATTTGATAGAGGTTTTTCAAATTATGAGGGGGATAAACAGTAAATATAGGTAAGTTTTTTTCCCACTGAAGGTAGGTGAGATACAAATCAGAAAGAGGAAAAATTCAGGGGGAACATGAGGGGGTCCTTTTTTCAGTGTGTGGTGGGAGTGTGGAATGAGCTGCCAGCTGAAGTGGTGAATGTGGGGTCAATTTTAACATTTAAGAAGAATTTGGACAGGTACATGGATGGGAGAGGTATGAAGGGCTACAGACTGGGTGCAATTCAGTGGGCCTAGACAACAAAAATGGTTCGGCACAGACTAGAAGGGTCGAAGAGGCCTGTTTCTGTGCTGTAGTGCTCTATGGTGCTCTATGCTCTATGGAGGTGAAAAGAAAACAAGGCTTTTACTCTGAGCATGGCAACTTGGCTTGTGATTCCAGAACAGACAGACAAATAGGAAATCATTATTGAACATGTAGCAAAGAAGAAAAAAATGAGCATACTAAAAATTAAAAACAAATTCTTACGAGTGCGATGGTTTGTACGTGATGAGTGTAAGGTAAAACATCATGAGATGGGAATGTGCAGGGCTGTAACAAGATGTGAATGCATCCTTGTACTTACAAGATAAGAGAGACATTGATGGATTGAGAGGCAGGAAGCTAGCAGGGAAAGGATAGCAACAGTTTTAGTCATTGGACAAGTAATGATATGATGATGTTCTAAGCATGTATCCAAGGGTATAAAAAATCACCATTTTGCTGATAACGGCAGAATGCATTCTCCGACTAACATGTTTAGTTGCAAGTGTTACAATCCGGTAATAAAGAACAAAGAACCCTGATTTCGACTCAGTCTGGTGTTTGTCTCACTCATTCATGAACAAAGCAGACCTAACATGAGTCATGAGGGAATCTTATACATCAACTCAAGGATGTGAAAACTTAATAAGAACTTTGGGTCTTCCGGTTGGCAGCGGTATGGTGTAGAAGCAAAGATCAGGAGCTCTTGCCAACTTTCTAATTTTTCACTCCTTCACCTCTTTATTGCACACCAAGGTGATACAGATTTTGCATTTTGCTCTTCTTTTATTTGTGTTTGCTTCAAAATGGCTACAAGAAGCAGTAAAACTGGGGGAAAAAAGAAGAAATGGCAACTATCCTAACAGTGGAGGCTATTTCCGAGTTATTGAACCAACTCAGACAGGCAATAGCAGCTGACTTCAAAATTTCTCTTGCTAGAAATTAAATTTAATTAAGTCCAGGAATTAGTGGATGAGCATGGCCAATTGCTTCAGACAACCTGAGTCAGCATGTTAATGATTTAGATGATGTTTGCTCCAGCCAGCAAGAAAGTAATTCAAAGCTAACAGTTAAAGTCTTCGGAGCAGATGGTAAAGCCTACGTATCCTGGGCTTGGTGGAATCTATTGAAGGAGGCACCCTACAAAATTCTTCTCTGATTTATTATGCGAGGTTGTTGGAAATGAGACACTCCCATCTCCGTCAGAGATTGATAGAGCTCACCATTCATTGGTTTCTAAACCAGTTCTGGGACAGAATCACACTAGGCTATTTTCTGTCTACATCGCTATCAGATAAAGGACATTCTGATCCGTGAGACCCGGTGGAAAGGGAAACTGGTATACCGTGGTTGGCAAATCTGGGTTGTGGAGGATTACAATTCCGAAGTACTGAATCAGCAACCTGAGTAGCAGGAGGTAATATTGGATCTATATAATCAAAGGCTCAAGCCCTCCCTGCTATATCCTGCATGTCTCTGCATCACACTCCCCAGCAGGCATAACCAGTGGCTTACCTCAGTCGATGAGACATAGAGCTATATAGACAGTCTTTTCTCTACATCACGCCCATTGTAATGTCTGCTTGATGTCAGTGTCTGATTGATCATTATTATTACTTCTAATTTTTCCAGCCTATGTCATACAGTATTCGAGTGTCAAGGACCGGCTGATCCTCCACCTTAGTAACATTTTATGGGATAAAATACTCATTTAGGTTGTAGTAACGTGTGTACTTTCCTCTGCCTTAAATTTAGTGATCTATTCAGTTTCTCTGAGAAGATCATCTGGAAAGTTTATATTTTTTTAATAGTAGATGATATTTCTATTTTATAATATCCTTTTCCTTGTTCTGTATCTTCATCAGTATCACCATCCAATTTCATAATGCCTTGTATTTCTTGGCAATTCTGCTCTGTCATCTTTCCCAAACGTGTATAATGCGTTCCGTGCATAAGGCAACCCCTCCCCCCCCATTTTTGAGGTGAAAAAGGGGGAAAAATTTTACCCCCATGACCCCCTCCCCCTCACCCACCTGGCCATCTGAGTCGCGCTTGTGTCTCTCTGCTCGCCCACCCGCCTGGCCTCCTGAGTCACGCTCATGTCTCTCTGCTCGCCCGGCCGTCCGCCTGAGTCGCGCTGCCGACTACCGCTTGCCCGTTCACCTGCAGAAATTTTTAAAAATTTTACACTCGTGTATAATGCAACCCCCCCCCCTATTTTTGAGGGGAAAAAGGGGGAAATTTTTTCACATTATACACAAATATTTATGGTAATTGTTGCCTAGACAGGTGCAATGACACACCTCCTTCCTGCCGAGCGCCATTTTTCCCAGTTTTCAGGAGGGACACCCCCCACAGGTGTCCCCTCCATTTCAACACTTTGTCAGGTCCTCTTTACAGCTCTAGATCTGGGCTCCTTCTGTGATAGAGGGCTCCTTCAATTTCTCCAGAGATATTGGCAGGTGATCTAGCAACAATTTTTCTCTTATTTGAATGTATCTCAAAAGCTAAGTATATTATTCCTACAATGTTTTTACTTTGTTTTACTTCATTTATTTCATTTAATTATTCTTGTTTAAAGATTTTCCCAGGAGGGTCAAGATCCCATGTGTTACATCCTCTGAGTCACATGCTCTATATGTTTGTAAAGAATTATATTTCAATTTTTTTGTTTCCCAAAATTTGTCTTTTTTTGGTATACTTTTTTCTAATTCTGTTATTTCTTTTTCCAGGCTATTTACCTCTGCCATACATTCTTTACTTTTTTTTTAATGTGTGAAATTATCTATCCCCTCATGTAAGCTTTTAATTTATCCTATATTAGGAGACTGTCATTAATAGAGGGTTTGTTTGTTTCACAATTCTATTTGTTCCTTGGTAAAATTACAGAAGTCTGTCCTTCTCAACAGTGTAGAATTAAGACACCATCTGTATACAATCTCTTGCTTTTCAGACATTGTTATCATTAAAGTTAGAGGTGCATGGACAGAGAGTATTCTAGTTAAGTATTCTGTCTCAACCATTCTATTTTTCAATTGTGCAGACATTAAGAGCAAATCTGTTCTTGTATAAGAGTCATGAACCTTTGAGTAGATTGAGTAATCTCTCATCATGGGGTGTAACTGTCTCCATACATCTGTCATAAAATCTTTCATAAAAGATAGAGTAACTTTTGCAACTTCTGCTTTTGTCACTCTCCTTGCTGATTTATCAAGGACGGGATCCAAGCAAAAATTAAAATCTCCTCCAATCAGTTCATTTTGTCTACCCTCTATTGTTTTTAAGAAGACATTTTGTATAAAGGATTCACCATCAAAATTTGAAGCATAAATATTCATGAGTGTCCAGGATTCTGCATATATCTGACAATGTGCCATTACAAACCTTCCTGCTAGGTCAATGGATGTGTCTTTGACCAACACCACTATGTCTTTGTTCATTAAAATTGCTACTCCCCTTGCTTTGGTGTAAAAGAAGAGGCTATGGCTTGACCCACCCAGTCCCTTTTTAACTTATTTTGTTCCGATTTTGTAAGGTGTGTTTCTTGTAGGAAATCTATATCTGCCTTTAATTTTTTTAAGTGACGAAACTCTTCCTCTTTATGAGTTTGTTTATCCCGTTAATATTGTAACTAATAAATTTTAATGTTTTATTCATATTTACATTTGTACTTAATTAGTTCTCTTTTGATTACTTATACAATAAAGTAATTTTTCCCTTTTAACCAAATGTATATACCCTGCCCTGACAGTGACATAATCAAGAAATCCTGGAAGCCTGCAAAAAAAGCCTGAGGTACTATCCGAGGAAGAACCCCTAGCTTTGGCGCCATTTTGAAAAAATTGTCCCTCTCTGGCACCATTAACCCCCTTAAAGTGGAGTCCCCGCCCTGCTACTATTTTGCTAAATATTTACTCTCTGATGTGCTCTCCTTATACCTTTCAATATTATTTTAAATCATCGATAAAAATAAATATTTCAAAAATATA
This sequence comes from Narcine bancroftii, assembly GCF_036971445.1. Taxonomy (NCBI): domain Eukaryota; kingdom Metazoa; phylum Chordata; class Chondrichthyes; order Torpediniformes; family Narcinidae; genus Narcine; species Narcine bancroftii. The sequence continues at coordinate 88,660,560 of NC_091472.1, read as the reverse complement.
AATATTGTTTTACTTCTTATCCAATTTTTAACATTTACAGTTCATTTTGTCTTTGTTCTTGTTCTTCTTTTTGACATCTATTTTTGGGTCCCCTTTACAGTTCTTGTAGAAATCTCTCTACTTCCTTTACTGTTTTATCAAATCTTCAGGGTCCCTCTGTTATATGGATCCTAAACGTCGCTGGGTATAGCATTGCATATTTTAAATTCTGCATTCTTAATGGTCTTTTAACATGGTCATATTTTTTTCTTTGTTTTACTAAATTAGCACTTAAGTCTTGAAAGAATTGTACCTTTCCTCCTTCCTTCTCAACTGGGCCACTGTTTTCCCTGACATACTCCACTGCTGCTCTCAATGTTGCTTCCCAATCCCGATAACTCAAAAATCTCCTGGTTACCCGCTCTCCTGGGGCTGAGGATGTGATGAGCTCTCTCTATTAATAGTTTTTCCTTGAAATTTTCCACTCCCAGTGCTTTCGGGATCTGCTCTTCAAAGAAATTAATCAGATCTTTCCCCTCTCTCAGCCCGACGATTGGGACATTATTTCTTCTGAAATTTTCCATGTGGTTGATTTTGTCCAGCAGCAGCTGTTTATCTGCTTTCCACTTCTTTGCATTTTCTCCCAGAGTTTTTATTGTTCTTGAGTCATTATCAGGTCATTTTCAACCTGGCCCACCCAATAGGGTCTTTAATTACTGTTGTTTTTCCTGCCACCTCTCTTTGCACATTTCCCACCTTGGAGAATCGTTCACTGAGAGATTTTATCATTTTTGGAAATCCTGTGTTGATCTCCCATTTCCTTGAATTTATGCCGATATGATGGCTGCACCTTCTTCACCTTCAAGACCTCGGTTCACGTGGTGGCGGAACAGTTCGTGTGGCATGGCCTTAAGAAGCAGGTAGCCCAGATGGCAAGGAACTGCATGCAGTGTCAGACCTCCCATGGTCCAGTGCCATGGGAGTAAATGCCCTGGTACAGCAGTTTGACTCCATGGCCAAGAGGTTCGAGCACATACACGTCAACATCATGGGCCCCCTGCTGGTGTCCAGGGACGCCCGCTATTTGTTGACTGTGGTCGACCGCGCGGCGAGGTGGCCAGGAACCTACTCGCCCACTGGATCGCCAGGTTCAGGGTCCCGGCGCACATGACGAGCGAAAGGGGTGCCCAGTTCACATCCGCCCTCTGGTCACAGCTGGCAAACCTTGGGGATCAAGCTCCACCAAACCACCACCCAAGCCAATGACCTAGTGGAGCACTTCCACCGGCACCTAAAGTCGGCCCTCATGGCTCACTTCACCGGTCCCAGCTGGACGGATGAGTTGCCCTGGGGCCTGCTCGGCATCAGAACGACTCAGAAAGAAGACCTACAGGTATCATCCGTGGAGTTGGTTTACAGCGCGCCGCTGTCACTACCCGGGGAGTTCTTCGGTCCAAGCACCGGCTCCGCGACTGAGAGTCAGACCTTGTTGGCAGACTTGTGGGGTATGCTCACCTCACTAACGTCCCCACCAATGACCCACAACAGCAGTTGCCCGTCCTGCATCCCCAAGGACCTGGCCAAGGCCGATTTTATTTTCGTCCGACGAGGTCCACACACGGTGCCCTTGCAGCGCTCCTACGAAGGCCCCTACAAAGTCCTGCAGCACTCAGGCAAGACGTTCACCCTGGACATCGGGGACAAGGGGGAATTGTTTACAGTCGACTGTCTCAAGGCAGCACACCTGGACCTTAGCCAACTGGTAGTGACGGCCCAGCCAAAACGATGAGGTCGGCCACCCAAGCGGCGAGACGCGTAAGTCAGTTCTGGGAGGAGATTGTGGCGCACTTCCTTGTGGTGAACCAGCCCCACTTGTACCGCCGCGCCCTTTATGCCCATTACTTTTGATCTGGCCAAAGAGCCATTGGCAATTACATTCCCAAGTTGTGACGATATCTCAGGGATTTGCAGGAAGGTAGTTGAACATAAAGTTTCTCTTTTTGCAGTTGATCTCTTGCTTTTCATATTAAGGCCTGATATCTCTCCACCATCCCCAATTATTATCCCCAATTGGGTGAGCAGTCATTACTCACCCAATTCAGTAAGTTCTCAGGTTACAAAATGAATTTACATAAAAGTGAAACTTTTCCTGTGGATAAACGTACATCAGTGTATACTAACTTTCCTGTTAAGATCGTGTAAAATCAATTTACTTATTTTGGTAATACAGTCACATGAAAACATGTGTATTTTTAAATAAAAATTTCTCACTTTGTTAAAACACATGAAACAGTGGTCACCTGTCTATGTCTGAATATTTTGTTAAAATTTTAATTTTTTTTCAGTTTCTACCAACTTTCATTCCTCTCACTTTTCAATATTTTTTATTGGTTTCATCAAGTAAATGTTATATAGGTACATAATAACAAAGTAAGTATTAACAAATCACATAATAATAAAAATGGTGTTGAGACCTATGTTACATTGAGAGGTAAAGAAAAAAATACCTAAAGTAAACACTATACTAATTATCAAACCTTTCCCTTCAGAGACTAATGGCTAAACATAAGCAGTCCATTCCCTGATAATAAAAAGGAAAGTATTCAATGGGGTCAAATAACCAAAAGTTAACTAATCTTACAAATTTTGGAAATAGTTAAGTAAAGAACCCCATAAAGAAACAAAATTAAGATTAATTTCAGTAGTGGAGCATCTCATTTTTACCAAAGTCAAACATGCCATCATATCAGACATCTATTGAGTATGAGTGGGAGGAACAGCATCTTTCCATCTCATTAATATGGCCCTTCTAGCGATAAGGTAAGCAAGGGCAACTACACGGGAATGTAAAGCAGTCAATATCAGTCCTGTTGGCCTGCTTCTCCCAAAAAGAGCAAGATAAGGATTTGGAGTCAAAGTAATGTTAAGAACTAAAGTCAAGGTACAAAATAAACTTTCCCACAAATTGGAAATAGAAGGACATAACCAGAACATACGATACAGTGTACTTTCTTCAGTTATACATTTATCACATTTAGAAGAAAAATTAGCCAATTGGACTTTGGAAAAGTGGGCCTGATGTACTACCTTAAATTGTATTAATGAGTGTCTGGCACAAAGAATGAATGAATGCACTCACTTCAAAATAGAGTCCCATGTAGTTTCAGAAATTAACTGTTGAAAATCTTGTTCCCATAGTATTTTAATTCTGTCCATGGAACTATCCCAAGATGTTAGAAGTACTTCACAAAGGACCAATGACATCTGTTTATGATCAGGTTTGAAATTATAAATCTTCCCCATCATATGAGGTTCCAGGTCTTGAGGGAGCATAAAATTAAAGAATTCAAGAAGCTCCTAACCTGTAAATATCAAAAAAAGTGGTGTTTAGGTATTATAAATTTGGTGGATAATTGTTCAAAAGAAGCAAGATTTTGGTCAATAAAAAACTCTAGAAAGGATTGGATTCCTAAATTTGACCATTGATGGTAACTGTTATCTTGAACCAAAGGTAAAAAGAAGGAATTATCTAAAATAGGACTAATTAATAAGAATCTATGGTACCCAAAATGTTTCCTGAATTGAAACCAAATACTTAACAGTCGACTGTTGTCTGACAACAAAATGGTCAGTTAATTTGGAAGGTGCTCCAAGTATCAAAGGAAGAAAATCCTTTTTAGTAGATATAATTTCTAAATCCATCTTAAAGCACCTAGATGTTCCTTATAATGAATCACCAAAAACATATCTAATATTAGCTGTCCAGTAATAAAACTTAAAATTGGGTAATGCCAAGCTCCCGTTTTTTAAAAATATTTCGAAGGAAATCTTTTTTAAGATGAGGGTGCTTATTTTTCGATATAAAAGAAGAGATGAGAGAGTCCAGTGAATCAAAAAAGGATTTGGGAACAAAAACCAATACAGCTTGAAAAATATATAAAAATTTAGGTAGGATATTCATCTTGCTAATATTGACGTGTCCATTTAATGTCATTGAAAGAGGAGATCACTGTGTCAAGGCTTCCTGATGTGATTCATTAAGGTAAGAACGTTTTCTTTGAACAAGTTATTACATTTCTTAGTAATGATACAGTGGAACCCCGATTTAATGTGAACCCAGATATAATGTGATCAGCAAGTGGACCTTTTTTTTTCCTCTTTCTGGAAGTGAAAGTGTTTTCAGATCAAAATGGAATGCACCATTAGAAGACGAAAATCTTTTTCAGTGAAAGATGAGCTTCACACACTTGGCACGATCAAGAATAAAAGTCAAATCTAAGTTTCTCGCGACCTTAGCATACCTGAATCAACACTTTGTGGCTGGAAATCTCAGGAAGATAAGTTATGCATGCACGTCGCTTTAGAAAGTTGAGGAAGAGGCAGGACTAAAGGCTGAAGACAGCCAAAGGTGTCAGCCTCGATGACTCCCTGTACAAGTGGTTCGTTCAAGCATGCTCAGAAGGCCTTCCACTTTCCAGGCCTATTCTCAAAACTCAAACCAAGAAGTTTGACCAGCTTATCCACAGAGAAACCTCACAATTCAAAGCTAGCAATGGATGGCTAGACTGGTTTAAATGATGTCATAGGATTTCTTGGGTGTTAGTGTCTGGAGAAATTCACTCAGCTGACAACGCCGTTGCCAGTGAATACCTGGCAGAACTAAATTCTGTCTTAGAAGGTGGCTATATCGAAGAACAAGCTTCTTCTACAAGATGATCCCAGATTATACACTGTCTAGCAAAGATGATGCCCATCAACGTGAGGGGTCAAATAACACAAAGATCGTATGTCATTGTTGTTTTGTGTTAACAAGACTGGAACACATAAGTTTAAACCAGTCATGATTGACATATTTCATTCGCCCCACTGTTTCCACCATGTCAGCATAAAGTCATTACCGTTCAAGTACATGCATAGCAGCAATGCTTGGATGACCAGTGTCATCTTTGAGGATTGGTTTTACATAACTTTTGTCTGCATTCAAACAAAAGCTAGAACCCAAAGCTCTTCTTTTGCTTGACAACTGTCCTGCTCACCTGACAGCTGCCAACGACGGAAAGATCCGAGTTTCTTACCTCCCAAAGAACACTACATCTAAGATCCAGACTGTAGGTCAGGGGATCATCTCCGTGTTCAAGCAGAATTACAGGCGTGAATTAATTCGTAGAATTGTAGATGAATCAACATCCCTGGAAGACTATCTGAAAAACATGAATGTTAAAGAAGTTTGCCACTTAGGTGGGAAGGGCTGGGCAGCGGTCAGCTCCTCATTAAAATCCATCAAGAAAGATGAAGATGATGAGCAAGAATTCTACAGTTTCACAGATGAAGAGGTGGGTGAGGCACAGAGGCTTTTTCAAATTAGCGAAGAGAATTTTCACCAGCAATACTTCGCTGATGATGAATGCCCGACATATGAGCATCTGATGGACTCCAAGATCATCCGTAACGTTACTGGAGCTCTGGCTCCAAAAGCACAGGAGGATAACAATGAGGAGCCTCCATCCCCAACCCCTGAAAGTGTCTGAAACCATTGAGTACCTCGAGGCTAGCCTACGTTGGCAGGAGACCAGGATGTGGACCACATAAAGATTCTTCAACTCAGAAGCATTTTGGATTTCGCTCGCTGCCAGCGTCATGATGTGTTCAGGCAACGAACACTTGATTACTTTTTTAAGAAATAAAATGATGATTGTAAGAAATTTAAAAAAGACGATTGAAGATACAGGTATTGTACATGTGTTTTTTTTTAAATGCTGTTTTCGTGACCCCGGTTTAGCACTACCCCGCTTTTCTCGTGATCCGATATTTTGAACCTGAACCATCGAGTTATAAAGGGGTTCCACTGTAATACCTAGATAGTTAAATTGTTTTTTTCACTCTTATAAATCTAAAGAGCAGGAAGAGTTCAAAACAAACATCTCACCTTTCTGCAAATTTAATTTATAACCTGAAAATTGACCAAATTGATAAAAAAATGATAAGATAGATGGAATTGATTGGTCAGGATTCGATATATGCAACAAAAGATCATTTGCATAAAGAGACACATTATGGACACTTCCAGCTCTAGTGATTCCTGAAGGCTTCTTCAGGTGGATTCTCCGCTAAGAGTGCGCCTGAAGAAGAGAAAGCGCCCCTTTGATTTGTCGTTCAGGTGGCAGCACTAAAAGCGCAGCGCTGGCCACCAGAAGGGACAGCTGCACCGGGATGCGGATCTGAGCGCACTCCGGCTCCTGTCCCTTGAGCTGTCAAGTTAGGATGGCTGTCTGTCAGCTGGGACAGCCAGCGTGGGCTATCAGCACGGGAACATCTCCCGTGGAATGTCCCCGTACTGATCTGCCTCCCAGCAAGGGAGAAGGAGGCTGGAGCGGCCAGCGGGGGGAGAGGGTGACTGGGGTGGCCGGCGGGGTAGAAAGGGGCTGGGGCAGCCGGTGGGGGAGAAGGAGGCTGGAGAGGCCGGTGGGTGAGTACGGCACTCGAGTCAGGTACCAGCATTGTTTCGGCCAGTCCCCTTCTCCCCCGCCAGCCGCCCCAGCCACCCTCTCCCCCGCCGGTCACTCCAGCCCCCTTCTCCCCCGTCGGCTGCTCTAGCCCCACAGTCCCTGTGCTGACAGCCCAGCCAGCTGCCCCTGCCCCGATGTCCTGCGCCGGGGGAAGGGGCAGCTGGGAGAGGAGCTGTCAGGTGTTCGCCAGCTGACTTTCATCCCGAATGCAGCCGCTTTTAGGCAGCTGCATTCAGATGGCTGGGGAGGCCACTGTGCTGTGGCAATTATCCCTCTCGGAGGAAGGTTACAAAGTTCGCCTTGCAAGCGCCTCTTGCACGTCCATGTGGCCTCCCAACAGCTGCATATTGCCAAAATATGCGGCTTTACAAGCGGGGCAATTGGCCACCTGAAAATGCCTTGAGATATCAGCTGATTGCCAAAAGGCCACCTCTAGCGGTTTTAAAGCCAAATTAAATAATGGCTTAAAGGGCAATCCTGTCTGGCTCTATGATACAACTTAAACGGTTTAGATTTAATTGAGTTAGTAAAAATTGAAGCTGTAGGAGATAAATATATACATTTAATCCAGTGGTTTTCAAACTACCCCCTAAACTTATATTCCACTTTAAGCAATCCCTATGCCATAAGTGCTCTGTGATTAGTAAGGGATTGTTTAAGATGGTATGTGAGTGGGAAGGGAAGGTTGAGGACCACTGCTCTAGACCCAATTGTTACTGAAATATTTTGCTTGAGAAAAATTGTCATTGGTCCATTTCCTTTGGAGTTATGAAACTGCTCATAATGAGTCAATTAGGTTCGATTAAATCAGTGGTTTTCAAACCTTTTTATTTTCACTCACATACCACCTTAAGCTATCCTTTGCTAATCACAAAGTATGGCATAGGGATTGCTTAAAGTGGAATGTGAGTTTAGGGGGGTCAGTTTGAAAACCACTGATTTAGTCCAATTGATAAGTTGGGGACCAAAATTAAATTTCTCTAACACACTAAATAAGGTTTTTCAGCAACTAAAGAAATAATACATAAAGAGGATGAAATTGTAAGGGAGGAAAAAAAAAATCTAACAAATGACAAATATTAAATTGTGAATAACATTCCTTAATAAAGTCAGTTTGATCCTCAGAGATGACAAGTGGTATAATATTTTCTAACCTACATGCTAAAATCTTGGACAATATCTTAGTGTTAACATTTAAAAGGGAAATTCGTCTGTAGGAGGAACAGTCTAATGGGTCCTTATTCTTTTTAGCAATAAGAGAGATTGAGGCTTCATGAAAAGTGTCTGGCAACTTCCCACTAAGAGTAAAGACCGAATCCAAATGAGGTATCGGTAAATGGAAAAATGTTTATAAAACTCCGCTGGGAAGCCATCGGGACTAGGGGTCTTACTGGACTGCAAAATGTTAATAGCTGCAGTAATCTCCTACTCAGAGATAGGCTGTTTCAGCTTTATTTTACTCTCTGAAGAAACTGTAGGAATAGTTAAGCTCTCCAGGAAATGCAACATAGAAGTTCGGTCTTTGATTGAATCAGAACTTGGAGTAAAACTGAGAGAAATTGTCATATATTTCAGCATGGTCATTAGTAATCTTACCGTCATCTCTTTGAATTTCAGTAATAAGCGGTTTAACTGTATAATTTTTAATTTGGCCGGCTAAAAAAATTTCCATGCACGTAAAACTTAGATTTACTCTTTAAAGGTTGGGTCACTGTAGCAAGTCGTGTTTAGCTTTAAATTTGACCCTTTTAAAAAGGTTGGGTTGTGGAGTTAAGGTATATTGTTGGTCAATACACTTCAACTGATTGGCCAAATGATATCTCTCAGAATTAGCTTTCTTTTTAACATTAACAATAAATGAATTTATTTGATCTCTGATAAAAACTTTAAAAGCATCCCATATTACTAAATCAGAAACCTCTGGAGAGGAGTTTTTACTTAAAAAAGGACAATTTGATCTTTCATGAATTTCAAAAAATCAAGGTTAGGTAATAAAGAGTGTTAAACTCCCACTGTTTAGTAATTTTAGGTAAATCTGGGATATTAATAGACAAAATCACAATGGTCAGAAATTAATATGCTCTTGCAAGTACAAAAGTCAACGGAAGAAATTAATTGTTGGTCCATAATAAAGTAATCAATGTGTGAAAATGTATGGTGGACCTTAAAAAAAAGAGAATTCCTTATCATTGGGATGGAGAGATCTCCATACGTCAGTAACACCAGATTGTAGCATAAAATAATTTATAAGTTTAGCTGACTTGTTTAAATTAGCAATTTTATGTGATAAATGGTCAAGTACAGGGCTGAGCCAACAGTTTAAATTGCCACCTACTATTAAAGAGTACATATTTAAATCCGGTAAAAGAAAAAAGAGGCATTCAAAAAAATTTAGGTCTTCAGTAAATCTGGGATATTAATAGACAAAAATGTAACATTTATTATATAGTTTACCAGACAAAATAAGAAAACAACCATTAGTGTTGGCAATAACCTCATGTTTAATAAATGGCACTGATTGAGCAATCAGGATTGAAACTCCCCTAGATTCAGCCATAAATGCTGAGTGAAATTGCTGTCCCTTCCAAAAGTTAAAAAAGTGTTAGGTATCAGATAAATGAAGGTGGGTTTCTTGTAAGAAAATAATATCTGGTTGGAACTTTCTAATATGTGAAAGATCTTTTGATGTTTAACCGGGAGTTTCAACCCTGAGATATTCCAGACCTCAATACCTTTGGTCATCTGAGAAATTAGAAATCAATAATTCAAAATTTTTAAAAGTGATGGCATGCCCAGTAATAGAAAGCCAACATAGCCTCTCAAAAGAGTTTAATTCTAACCCTTCTACCACATTCCCATTCAAGGACCACCGCTACACAACTGTGCACACAGGCTCCTGCCTGACAAACTCCACCTCACCAAGGAGGAGTTCAGGAGAATGGAGGAGATGGGGATTGTCCGGCACTCAGACAGCCCGTTGACCTCTCTGCTGCACATGATGCCCAAGGTGGTTGGAGGATAGAGTTAAGGTATATTGTTGGTCAATACACTTCAACTGATTGGCCAAATGATATCTCTCAGAATTAGCTTTCTTTTTAACATTAACAATAAATGAATTTATTTGATTTCTGATAAAAACTTTAAAAGCATCCCATATTACTAAATCAGAAACCTCTGGAGAGGAGTTTTTACTTAAAAAAGGACAATTTGATCTTTCATGAATTTCAAAAAATCAAGGTTAGGTAATAAGAGTGTTAAACTCCCACTGTTTAGCAACTACGGAAGGCTCAAAGACACCACCACGGCTGACTGCCGTCCCAGTGCCCCACATTCAGGACTTTTGCACGGGGCACGCCTCTTCTCCAAGGTCAACCAGGTCTGTGGGTATCACCAGATTTCAGTCCACCCCAGCGATGCCCCCAAGACAACCTTCATCACCCTGTTTATCCTGTTCGAGTTCCTGCAGATGCCCTTGCGGTTCATGGACTCCGTGGGGCGTGACTTGGATTTCGTCTTCATCTACTTGTTAGGAATTAAAGTACCTTTAAAGAAATTGCTCGAGACAAAAATTGAGAACAAAGAACATTTATTACTACAACAATGCAAAGTTGGGTGCTTCCCCTTACCCTGGGAATACACACACATACTGGGGCTCACCCAACTTTTATACAGTCAATTTCAGTATCAGAATGCCCTCCCCCTTACATTCTTCTGCCCCCTGGATGGGTTTGGCATAGGTAATTCTTCCTGCCTACGTGCAGTTTCAGTACACTTGGAGGACCAGGGGGTATCCTGTGGGTGCCCCATCATGTCATTGTCCTTATTCACACCTTCCTGATTCTCTGGGCTACAGTCTCTTAATATGCAGAGTTGACTCATTCTATCTAGGGTTGGCTAATTTCATATGTATAAATCTGTGTATGGTTAGCTAATTAGAAATGTATGACTTGGTACTTCTGTCCAGGGCTAGGAGACCCTTATCTGATCCAGACTACCTCAACTTCCTACATTCTATTGTACCTTACCATTCCTTATCTTAGTCCTATGGTCTTGTCACAAAGGATAGAAGATTCTTATGTTAATCGTGCTGACTCTGCTTTCCTGCATCCTAAGCCCCAAACTTATCCTGTTTGAACTGGTTTCAGCCATTTTACTGATGAACTTTAGTTTCTTCCATGTTCATAATTTTAGGTCAATTTTCCCATCTCTCACAATCCTCACTTTTCTTTTAGATCAGTAATACTGATCTTTCACCATGATCAGTGTTACTGATCTTTGGTTACTAGTGTCAGTGTGACTGATCCCCCCCCCCCCTCCTCACTTTTCTTTTAGATCAGTAACACTGATCTTTCAAGTGTAAGGTGTAGTTTTACCCAGCTGGTCAATAACCGAATTGTAATGTCTGTGTAAAGTCTTTAGGTAGGGGAGCACCATGAAGGTCAGGGGAGTGAGTCCAGCTGCTTATTAGGGTTTGGAGTATCAGGCTCCAGTTCTCAGTAAAAAGTCTAGTCCATCCCATACGTTGAAATATTGAAGCAGTGTCTTTGAAGCACACGACCTTTGTAAGTGTTGTCCCGACGAAGTCTGTGAGAAGCGCTGCGTTCAGCAGCGAACGAGTAGCAGTCTATGAGAAGCGCTGCCTTCAGCAGCGAACGAGTCGCAGTCTATGAGAAGCGCTGCCTTCAGCAGCGAACGAGTAGCAGTAGTCAGGCGGTTCCGTTTGATTGTGGCTAGTATCTGATGTCCTCTTCAGCCCCGAACCCTAGGGCCACCGATCTCCGAAGGCTGTTTGGAGCCTGATATTAAAGTGTCAAGCAGCTCACGTTGTTGGAAACTGGTGCTCCCTTTCATGGGGTGATGAAAAGAGACCAAGCTGGGGGGGGATTGTTTCTTGTGATTTAACTGTGTGTTGCAGCTTGTCTGCTAACATTCATTGAACTTGTGAGTTGCAGCCTGTCTGTGTACATTAGCATATGTGTCAACTCTCTCTCTCTGCTACATGTACAATCCAATGTCCTTTGTGAGGATTTTGACACCCTGCACTCTACTTCGCTCCTTTCCACGTTATATAAGCACCAGATGAGCAGCAGCTCCCTGAAAACAGGTGTTCCCCTTCAGGGATGATCAGAGAGAGAGAGCCAGGTGGGGGATTATGTGTCTCGTGGTTGTGTGAAGTGTCTGTTTGTTTTGCGGTTAGCTTGTTAGTTTCCCCCTTTGTGTGAAATGTACATTGTTTGTTTTGCGGTTAGTCTGTGTACACAGGTGCCTCACTGTGTGACTGCCTATCCCCACTGTGCATTAAATCTATGCCCTGTCTACATTCTAAAGGAGCTGAATTGTAACCTCTGCTGCCCCTATTCCAGGGGGGCTTAAAACATTAACGAACAATATTCCAAAGAAATTAGTGAACAACAATGAAGAAAACATGTAAGCTCATTAAAATACAATAAGAACTTAATAAAACACAAAAAAATGTAAAGCTCATTGAAAACTGCAATAAAATGCAAGAACTGAATAAAACCACAATAAATGTAAAGCTCATTGAAAACAGCAATAAAATGCACAAAAACTGAATAAAACCACAATAAATGTAAAGCTCATTGAAAACAGCAATAAAATGCACAAAAACTGAATAAAACCACAATAAATGTAAAGCTCATTGAAAACAGCAATAAAATACACAAAAACTGAATAAAGCACGATAAATGTAAAGCTCATTGAAAACTGCAATAAAATGCAAGAAGAACTGAATAAAACCACAATAAATGTAAAGCTCATTGAAAACAGCAATAAAATGCACAAAAACTGAATAAAACCACAATAAATGTAAAGCTCATTGAAAACAGCAATAAAATGCACAAAAACTGAATAAAACCACAATAAATGTAAAGCTCATTGAAAACAGCAATAAAATGCACAAAAACTGAATAAAACCACAATAAATGTAAAGCTCATTGAAAACAGCAATAAAATGCACAAAAACTGAATAAAACCACAATAAATGTAAAGCTCATTGAAAACAGCAATAAAATGCACAAAAACTGAATAAAACCACAATAAATGTAAAGCTCATTGAAAACAGCAATAAAATGCACAAAAACTGAATAAAACCACAATAAATGTAAAGCTCATTGAAAACAGCAATAAAATGCACAAAAACTGAATAAACCATTAAAAAAACGAATAAAATTGTAACATTATGGCACTTTGTCATTAATTCTTTGAATGTGGGTCCAGCCTTTCTCTCTTGTTCTTACTGCTGTGTCTGTAATTAAAAGTACACAGAAGGGACCATCCCAGGCAGGTTTTAGTTGATCCTCTTGCCATGCTTTTACATATAACCAATCACTAGATTTTAATAAAATGAATAACAATCTGACTTTCCTTTGTGTTAGTGTAAAAATTGTAAAATGAAACACAAACCATATTTGCATGGGTTTTGAATATGTTAGACCTTATTAAAATGCAGTTGGAGCTGCTTGTCTGTATGGGGCACAACCCTCCAATTTGTTAGAGTGAGTACATAACAGACTTTGCAGCACAAGAGCCCCTGCAAGAGAACTTGAAACATATTCAACCTTTAGTTCTGCCTTAAGTAAAATGCCTTGTGCCACAGCTCACAGGAGCTGGCCTTATTTAAAACAGTCTGTAAAACAGGCACCAAAAAAATTAAAGATGTTCTTATGAAGATTGCACACACAATAATTTAAGTACAGGCTAGTTTCTATTATATTCCACTTAAAAGTTCTGCTGCATGAATCCTGGAGCTTGTGGAGTCATTATTGAATCAAGAAATATTGGTACCATGCCAATCTCATTCTAACATGCCAATTTCTCCAGTCCTTAAGTCAAGATGTACTGAATAGCATCTGGTACAAGATCTGTGAGTTCTTAATGATATTATTATTCTTATGCACCCAATTGTTCTGAACAATGCCACCAATTTAAATCATATTCCACCTATTGCAGTACTCACACAGCACCATAGACCAGTTCGCAGGTTTATTTCTCCATTAAGCTGAATCCAGTTGCGCAGGGTTTACCTCCGTGATTATTTACAATGTAACTTCCGCACTACCGGATTTAAATATAAACCTGATGAATGGGGGAAAGTTATCATGAATTAAATAACAGCGGCAATACAGAGAAATTGTGCTGAGGCATTAATTTCACTCCAGAGGAAAATGCACCAGAGAAATGAATGATTAAACTTATAGGAATCCCCAGAGGTATCTTTATTCTCCAGAGGTGGGTGATCTTTAAACTCACGGACCTTGACTGCTGAATGTGTAGAAGAAATACCTCTAACTGCAAGACAAGAGCCTGAAGCCTCAATTTCAAGTGCCACAGTGCACTTAAAGGGACATGCACACTCCTGCTTCAACTGGCTGAACCAGCCACTTTACACATCAGATCCTTTCTTTATCTCACATACACTTAAAGTTAAGATGTATAGAACTCACCCTATTTGCGCAAACATTTCTCCCTGCAAATGTTATAACATCACTCAACTCTCAGGTACTCCCTGTGCAAAATCACATTTAAATACAATTTATTTCATAAATTGGAATTAACTGGTAGTTAAATTCGCTAATTCTACAGTATTGAAAAACGATCATTTATGACATTTAATTTTTAGCATGAATTTTAATCAATATTGGTCAGTGACTGAAGTGGGAAGTCGTGATTTATGAAATTATCTCTGGTCTCTACTCTCCCACTCCCTGCACTTCTCCCAACATTCAGGAGCTGGCACACAGTCCCTGCCTTTTCCATGTTACTCATCTACTATTACTTTAACTGCTTGCATCAAAATGTTAGCCTTTGCTTTCTGCTTATCCTCAGATGTCTGGACAAATGCTTTTTGTGTGATCTGTAGAAGCTGGGTTATTCCCTGCTCATGCCAATTTTCTGTCTTTTGTAATTTTCTCTTAATGTCTGGGGCTGAGTTGGTAACAAAACCTGTTAGTACCAATTGTTCCCCTGCTGGGGATTCTATGTCGAGACCCCCATATTGTATATATATATGGTCCCAAAAATTGGTCTAACTGTTCGGCACATCCCTGGGGATCTTCTATCAGGGAGGTCAGCTCTTTCTTAAAGTTACACACTTCAGTACTGGTCAGGGGCACATTTACGAAACCGAGACCCTCTCTCATGGGAACTTCCCGCAGTGGTCTCATCCAATTGGTTTCTGGCTTATTAGGTCTGGGTTCCTGCTCCCTGGGAAATGAATCAAAGGGTTCTGCCCTTTCTTCCTGAAGAGTCTCACGCTGTTCTGAATTAAAGTTACCTCTCTCTCCTGCCAACAGAGGTGGTAATCGAGTGCTTTGTGAGCAAGTTATCATACCACTCCTGCTCTCTTCTCTCTTCTCTAGTGGTGGGGGAGGTGGGGAAGGTGCAGAAGGGTAGGTCATAGGAGGGGAAGGAAAGATAGGAGCCGGCATAGGAGGAACATAGGGTGGAGGGAGGGAATGTAACACATCCCAACCCTGTGATTCAGGGACAAGAGGTTCCTCCTCTCTCTTATCCCTGGATTCTTTCTCATTCAAAACCAGCTGTTCAATGGATCCCTTGAGCCAGCAGGCTGCATATTCCCTGCTCTCAACATTGTCTGGCTGGTTTTGATAGAGCCATAAGTTCAAAGCTTCACACATCCATTCATCCTCGGATCCGAATTTTGGCCAGTACACGGAGCTCCCTTTAACCGGGTATCCCACCCATTCATTACAACAATATCTGACCGTCGTCAGTTTGTCTTTACCGCGGGTCTTTCCTGTGCCCCACTCAGATAACATCATCCCAAGCGGGCTGTACGTAGCTATCTGGTGGTCACGTCCTGTGTCAGGACTCTCATCTCTACTGCCCGCTAGTCTGTCTTTACCGCGGGTCTTTCCTGTGCCCCACTCAGATAACATCATCCCAAGCGGGCTGTACGTAGCTATCTGGTGGTCACGTCCTGTGTCAGGACTCTCATCTCTACTGCCCGCTATTCCCATACTTAGGAACAAGTAAAATACTCTTACCGAGTTCTGGCAGTACTGCTCTAGCGCGCGTCCTTCCGCCGTTTGTTCTCAATGCCTCTTCTCGGATATCACTCGCTTCTTCCACTGACCAGCCACCCGTCGCCCGTGAGTCCAGCTGAATCAGCCGGGGTGCACCTACTCTCGTCGTCGGGGTACTCTGTCAGTGGAGGGAGTGTGATCCCGGACGAGCCCCCATTTGTTAGGAATTAAAGTACCTTTAAAGAAATTGCTCGAGACAAAAATTGAGAACAAAGAACATTTATTACTACAACAATGCAAAGTTGGGTGCTTCCCCTTACCCTGGGAATACACACACATACTGGGGCTCACCCAACTTTTATACAGTCAATTTCAGTATCAGAATGCCCTCCCCCTTACATTCTTCTGCCCCCTGGATGGGTTTGGCATAGGTAATTCTTCCTGCCTACGTGCAGTTTCAGTACACTTGGAGGACCAGGGGGTATCCTGTGGGTGCCCCATCATGTCATTGTCCTTATTCACACCTTCCTGATTCTCTGGGCTACAGTCTCTTAATATGCAGAGTTGACTCATTCTATCTAGGGTTGGCTAATTTCATATGTATAAATCTGTGTATGGTTAGCTAATTAGAAATGTATGACTTGGTACTTCTGTCCAGGGCTAGGAGACCCTTATCTGATCCAGACTACCTCAACTTCCTACATTCTATTGTACCTTACCATTCCTTATCTTAGTCCTATGGTCTTGTCACAAAGGATAGAAGATTCTTATGTTAATCGTGCTGACTCTGCTTTCCTGCATCCTAAGCCCCAAACTTATCCTGTTTGAACTGGTTTCAGCCATTTTACTGATGAACTTTAGTTTCTTCCATGTTCATAATTTTAGGTCAATTTTCCCATCTCTCACATACTTAAGGTGATGTCCTGATCGCCAGCACTCGCACCAGGAGTATTTGGTGCACCTGCACTAACTCAGCCCTGCGAAGTGCCAGTTCGGGCTGTCAGCCATTAATTTCGTTGAGCACTACATTGACTGGTGTGGAACAGTTCCTTGGCAGCAAAGGTCGAGACCATATGCCAGTTTTCCAGGCCTAGTACCGTCAATAGCCTACAGGAGTTCATGGGCATGATCAGCTTTTACCACCGATTCCTACCATCAGCAGCCTGAATCATATGACCCCTGTTAGGCCTGATGTGCGGCAAGGCCAAGGAAGTTATCTGGGACACAGAGTCAGCAGTGGCTTTCGAGCAGGCCAGGGATGACCTTGCAAGCACCACCATCCAGGTACACCCATGGGTGGTTGTGCTCATAGCCCTCATGGTTGGCACTTCCAACTCTGCAGTCGGCAGCGTGGTGGAACAACTAATTGAGGGTCAGTGGAAACCACTCATGTTCTTCAGCTGGCACCTGTGCCACCTGGAGTTGAAATACAGGACCTTCGACAGGGAGCTGCTGGTCCTCTACCTCACTATCTGACACTTTAGGTATTTCTTGGAGGTGGGAAGTTTATGGTCTTCATGGATCATAAACCTCTCACCTTCGTGTTCACCAAAGTGTTGGATCCATCGTCAGCACGGCAGCAACACCACCTGTTATACATCTTGGAGTATGCCACCACCGTCAAACACATCTCTGGGAAACGTCATGGCTGACGCACTGTCTTGCACCTCCATCCTCTCAGTGCGTTTTCTGTCCACAGGGGTGGTGTATGCAGTGCTCGCCGAGGCACAGCAACTGGACAAAGATATGCTGGCCTACTGCACTGCAGTCTTGGGTCTGCAACTTGAGGTTATCCCCATCAGCTCAACTGGCAGCAAGCTCCTCTGTGATGTGTCCACTGGCCAACCCCAGTCCATCGTTCCAGCCGCTTGGAGGCATTGCATTTTCAACACACTACATGTTTTGGCCCACTCGTCCATTCAGGCAATCATTCAACAGGTGACAGATAGGTTTGCTTGGCATGGCCTACGCAAGCAGGTCGGACACTGGGCCAGGACATGCAAACACTGCCAGACCTCTAAAGTCCAAAGACATGTGAAGGCCTCTCTTTAACCCTTCCAACCGAAGGACAGGAAGTTTGAGCATGTCCATGTGGACATCATCAGTCTGCTGCCAGTCTCCTGGGGGGCAAAGTACCTGTTCACCAGGTGGCCAGAAGGCGTATTGCAGAGTCCTGCGCCAGAGCTGTGTTTGAAAGGTAGGTTGCAAATTTCAGCCTGTCTGCTAAATCACTTCAGACAGTGGGTGGGTGGGGGGGGGGGGGGGTGTTGTAGTTAATGTCCAGCTCATATCCCTTAATTCCTTTTTTATGTAAACATCTATCTAACTGAACCTTAAATAAGTTTAATGAAGTAGCCTCAACTGTTTCCCTGGGCAGAGAATTTGACAGATTCACTGCTCTCTGGGAAGAACAGTTTTTCCTCATCTCCATCTTAAATCTAATCCCCTGAATCTTGAGGCTGTGTCCCCTAGTTCTGGTCTCACCTACCAGTGAAAACAATTTTCCTGCCTCTATCTTATCTATCCCTTTCATAATTTTATATGTTCTATAAGATCTCTCATTCTTCTGAATTCGAATGAATATAATCCTAGACAATTTAGTCTTTCCTCGTAGGTCAACCCTCTCAACCTGGTGAACCTCCTCTGGTCTCTGTCTCCAAGGCCAGTATATCCTTCCTCAAGTCTGGAGACCAGAACTGCCCACAGTACTTAAGGTGTGGCCTCACCAGTACCTTGTATAGTTGTAGCATGACCTCCCTGCTCTTGAATTCAATTCCTCTAGCAATGAAGGCCAACATTCCATTTGCCTTCTTTAATAACCTGTTGTACCTGCAACCTAATTTTTTGGAATTCATGCACAAGCACTCCCAAGTCCTTCAGCACTACAGCATGCTGAAGTTTTTCACATTTAAATAATAATCTGCTCTTCTATTTTTCCTACCAGTGGATGACCTTGGATTTACTAATGTTGTACTCCAGCTGCCAGACCTGTGCCCACTCACCTAATTTAACTATATCATTCTGCAGCCTCTCCACATCCTCTGTACTATTTGCTTTTCCCCTCAATCTAGTATCATCCACAAACTTGGCTACACTACACTCTGTCCCCTCTTCCAAATCATCAGTGTAAATGGAGAACAGCTGCAGGCCCAGCACCAACCCCTGGAGCCCCCCACTTACCACTGTCTGCCAATCAGAAAAATGCCCATTTATCTTGATTCTCTGCCTTCTGTCAGTTAACCAATCCTCAATCCATCTCAAAGAAGATTTAGCCATGTCTTCAGCAGTTGGTATATGATGCCCCTCTGATGGTTCTTTTTTTAAATTTTTTTTATTTTTCACACTATAAACCATATTGATCAAGATACATACATTTTCCTTCTTAAATATATACAGTGTCGTTTTCTCCCCCCCTTCCCTCCTCCCCTCCCTCCCACCCTACCTCCCCTCCCATTTATTTAAAGTTCAGAATATAAGATACATTAAACTCGTCAAACAATGTTGTCAATAAAAATAAACAAATTCCACTGAGTCAGTTCTTTTCATTCTCTTCTCCTTCTGTCATTTTAGGTGGTAGATGTCCACTGTAGGTTTTCTCTATTATGTTTCATGTATGGCTCCCATATTTGTTCAAATATTGTAATGTTATTTCTTAAATTATATGTTATTTTTTCTAATGGAATACATTTATTCATTTCTATATACCATTGTTGTATTCCCAAGTTATCTTCTAATTTCCAGGCTGACGTAATACATTTTTTTGCTACAGCTAGGGCTATCCTAACAAATCTTTTTTGTGCACCATCCAAATCGAGTCCAAATTCTTTGTTTTTTTATGTTACTTAGGAGGAAGATCTCTGGGTTTTTTGGTATATTGTTTTTTGTGATTTTATTTAATATCTGGTTTAGATCTTCCCAAACTTTTTTCACTTTCTCACATATCCAAATTGCATGAATTGTTGTTCCCATTTCCTTTTTACAGCGAAAACATCTGTCAGATACTATGGGTCCCATTTATTTAACTTTTGAGGTGTAATGTACAGCCTGTGTATCCAGTTATATTGTATCATATGTAAACTCGTATTTATTGTATTTCTCATAGTTTCTGAGCATAACTTCTCCCATGTTTCATTCTTTATCTTTATGTTTAAATCTTGTTCTCATTTTTGTTTAGTTTTACCATTTGTTTCTTCATTCTCCTTTTCTTGTAGTTTAATATACATATTTGTTACAAATTTTTTGATTATCATTGTGTCTGTAATCACATATTCCCTCTGATGGTTCCATGCAGTGTGTGCCAGCAGCCCGTGGCACAGAAGAGACACCCGCAGCATTGCTCACAAGGCTCTGAGAGAAGGAAGGAACACTAGCTCCTGTCCCAACCTTTTGCCGTGGCCTGACACCTTCCTTTGTCCCCAAGGACATCTGGGACTGTGACTACGTCTTCGACGACAGGGGCATGCACCTGACTCCTCTCTAGTGGCCGTATGAGGGTCCATAACAGAACCATGCGCGTCCTTGACGTGAGCAGCCATGAGGAGACCTTCACCGCTGACCGCCTCAAGCCAGCACACCTGGATCTGGAACACTCCATGACTGTGCCACCCCCACGCCGACGAGGTCGGCCACCCAAACGGACTAAAGAGGTGTTGGCCATGGACTCCACACCTCCTACTGCCAGTTCTGGGGGTGGGGGTGGGTCATGTCATGTGGCGGCTTGCCCACGCAACAAATAAACTGGTTCACGGAGTTGCGGGCAAGTCCACAGCAGATCTGACTATGAGAACTCCGGGTGCAGGGCAAGCCCACAGCCTAGCGGCTGATATCATTAAGGTCCCGGCAGTCACAAGTATCATCGGGTTCCAAAGGATTTAAAAGTGTGTGAGAGTTCTATTAAGATCAGTTCGTTCAACTCTGTGTGGTTCTTTCGCTCTCTGTAGTGCAACTACAACATAAAGACGAATAGTTAAGATTCCCATGAATTCAGTAAATACCTGTAATTGTAAAAACAAAAACATTAGTTACCCCAAAAGGGAAAAAAATAAACAAGAAGTGAACTCTTTCCTTATAACAAAATGTAGATAGTTAAAAAAGACATACAAAAAAAAAGATTTCTCCAAGGAATTAAAAACATACAAGTCTTATACAACATCGATCGAAATTCATCTCAAAATAAGCAAAAAAAAACCCAAAGCAGTACTCATATCAAAAAGAGACAAAAAAAGAAAGAACAGAGGAAAAAATAATTAAGTAGATGTTTTACTGAACAGCTGGAACTGGAGAATTTTCTTTCATAAACTTGGTCGCAGTTTTAGGAGAGACTAAACCACTTCTTGTATTGTCTAGGAAAGTGATTCTCAGTCTAGCTGGAAAGAGCAACAATGGTTTGAAGCCAGAATTGTAGAGATGGAGCATGACTTCTTTGCATGCAGACTGTTCTTTCATAACTTCAAGAGGGTAGTTGTCCACCATCCTAATGCTCTATGATATTGTAAGGTCCCTCTGTGTCGGGACCCTATTAAAAGCTGATCTTTGATCTGGAAATAGTGTAGGCAGAGAATGATCAATCAAAGCTTCATACCAGGAGCAGGTTTAGAAATGAACAATCGGTGCGTGCACCCTGTCGACTTCAGGGAGAGTTGGTAACAAATCTTGCCCAAAAACGTGGCGGAGAAACTCAGCGAAGAATTTGAAAAGCTGGGCTGATTCGGTTCCCTCATTTAAGTCAATAATTCTCAGATTATTTCTACTGCTCCTCAATTCCAAGACTGCGACTTTCTTCAATAATAAGTCGTTAAATTTTCTTAGTTCCAGATTATTATGTTGTATATCATCCAGCAGGGAATCTTGGACTTCAACAGCTGTTCCAGGTCCTTAATTTTGGAGCTGTGATTCTTGGATGAGAGTTTGTAGTTTGCCCATATTTCCAGCAACTTGAGAAAGAGAAGCTTTCACATCTTTTGAATCTTTTTTAAAACTCTTTAATATTTTTACTCAAGTCCTCTTATCCCATCACGGAGGGAAATTTTTCTGAGATAGAAGCTTCTTCCTTTCAGTTTTAGAATAGCCATACTGTATAAATATAAAACAAGTTGGGAAAGAGGAACTAAAACTAAAAGAAAACCGCAAATTAAGAAAAAAGTAGTTTAATTTAATTAAATACGAAAGTAAAAACACATAGAAATGCTGGAGGATCTCTCCCTGTTTTCACAGCGACATTAGGAGGTAAGATGTAAGGAAGGTGTATGGAACCTTGGTTTTCAAGAGATATTGAGACCCTGGTTAAGAAGAAGAAGAACGGGACGCACAAAATCAGTGAACCGATGCGGACTCGAAAGGCCAACATAGCCTATGATTATATGGTTAATAAAAGTAAGGCATTGGAGCTGAAAGGATCAGGAACAGCTAAAAAAGTGTGTCACCCCATGCACCACCAACAGGGAACACACTTTCATTCTTAAATCTTTTGACTCATTAAACTCTGTTATATCGTCCTATATATGGAACGGTAAATGCCCTTGACTAAATAAAGTTCATCTTTAAAGATCTAAAAAGGATGGCAGTATGGCACTGTCTAATTTCCGATTTTACTACTGGGAGGCCAATGTATGCAACCTTACATTTTGGTTATACTTTCATAAATGAGTTGACTGTCCATTATGGGTAGCAATTGAGTTGAATTCGGTTAAAAACAGTTCCATTCTAGCACATCTAGGATCCTCACTTCCTCTTAAATAAATCAATGGATAATCCTGTTCTCAGACATAATGGGCTCAAGTTCTGAAAACATTTTGGTTTTAGTGGTGTTTCTCTTTCAAGTCCTATTCTATCCATGCATCTCTTACATCCTTCTTTCCATGATTCTGCATTTCAAGAATGGTATAGAATGGGTATCGAGCGTTTTAAAGATCTTTTTTATCGAATAGTTTTGCATCATTTGTACAACTTCATAAAAAATTCTACCTGCCAAATAGCCATTTTTTTTTCAGATCTCTGCAAATCGGGCATTTTCTCCACTCTCAGTTACCAAACTTCCCTGGGATATCTGGTACGAATACTGTTGATGTGTTTCTTAGTTTACGGCCCTCATGCAAAGGTTTAATATCTGTTATCTGTGATAAGTTGCCAGGTTTAAGACATGCCTCTCTTGATAAAATCAAAACTGCTTGGGAACAGGACTTAAACCTTTCACTCAGATGAGGTTTGGGGTTCAATTTTTAAACTGGTTAATTCTTCTTCCATCTGTCTCCGCAACTGTCTGTTGCAATTTAAAGTCGTGCGTAGGGCTTATATGTCCAAGTCAAATGATCTCGTATTTATTCAAATGTGGATTCTTGTGACAAATGTAGAAGAGGTGAGGCTTCCCTTATTCATATGTTCTGGACATGCCCTAGTCTTGAAAAATACTGGAGGGATGTGTTCCAAACCTTGTCCCTGATTCTTAATTTAAATCTGGAACCCAACCCATTGGATTCCCTTTTGATACCACCGGAGAAGACATCATTAATTTAACTCCCATCAAATGTCACACTTTGTCCTTTGCCTCTCTCTTTGGCAGCATTAATAAGATGGAGGGATGCTGCCCTGAGCGGCACTCAGCGGCTGAGGGATACGTCTTGTTTAAATCTAGCAAAGATTTGCTATTCAATTAGTAATACAAACAAAATGTTTCAAATGGTGTGGGGACCTTTCCTGAATTATTTTCATAACCTTAGTTAAACTAAGGACTATATTTTTCATTCAATTTTCTCTAAATATAAAACCCAACTTTCAGCAACTTAATGTGTTACTCCAGGAGTGAAACATACTTTTAAATATAAAATTCCGGTTTATAGATGGGGATAAACTTACAAGTTGTGCTTGTAGAACATGGATGTGCTTTATAGGTTTGACAATTTTGCTGTGTTCTTTAATTTTTGGCATCTATGTTTTGTACTTTATAAATTTTCCGAATATGATGACGATGATAATTGAACGTGAAGTCGGGAAGGTAGCTTCCTTGACAAAATCCAGGAACAGATGATACCACAAGATATGACCCTTGACGATCACTATCCAAATGGATCGTGACATCCAAAAACTTGCACAGGAACGTCAAGCTCAAGGATCTCACTAAAATTTTCATTTTATAAGAATTAGTTTTTAAAGTTCTTTTTCTTTTAATATTTTTATGGAATTTTACAAGGATAAACAAAGCATAATGCGGTGGAATCGGAAGGTTGAATGATTTTCTGAAAGGCAAAGAAAAATATTTTGGCCTTTTCCATTCTTTTGGAAATCTATTCAGCAGATCATTCTGAACCCAAAAATCTTTAAAAAAATTGATTGAACTTAGGGTGTGCAATTATATTATTCTGTAGATAATCAACTTCTCTTGAATTTCTGTGTTAACATCAGTGGGTTGTTCCTCAAATGGATCTAATATAAAAAACAGGATATTGAGGTTTAACAGGTCATTAAATCCTTCCTGCAGATCTGTATTTTTTTAGGTGTTTCACATAGCCAGTAATGTCATAATTCTTCAGTGTCTCTGCATACTGTACGTGTTCAGATTTGGAAATTGTAAAAATTCCCAATGTCTGATATTAAGGAAAGAAACAATGGCTTTCTTACTATCAATGAAGTCATTGTGTTTTCCCTGGAAGGTCTTGTTCAATAAATTTGAGTTTGTCAAAGATACCTGCCAGGTAAAACACATGCCTAACTTTGCATCCATGAGTTTTTTTTCCATGCTTATTATGAGAAAGGGAACAATCATGTCCAAGACTGCAACAAAATCACAATTTCCTTTGGACGGTCCTCACCTCGGTATGCAGCAATAGCATCTGTAAATGTTTGCCACTTTTTTCACACAGCTGCCGGAATAGACAGTCTTGAAGGGTATATGATTTTATAAAGTTTAAAAGTCTTTATAACAATTGAAAGTGAAACATTTAAACATCCGCCTAAGTATTTACCATGAAGTGCTCCCTATCAATGATGCAATGAACAGTAAAGTTGAAGGTATAATATTTTTCAACCCTCTGTATCGTCCGACTGTTGCATCAGCACCATCAACCATGTTCCCCAATGAAATATTGTTCTCATTAATGTAATTAACTTTTTTGAAAATAGTCCTTTTTTTGTATTATTAGTTTTTTTAAAAAGGTATATACAAAGAGGCTGCGATAGCTTAGTGGTTAGAGTACTAGTCTTGTAAACCAGGGGTTGTGAGTTTGTTCCTTGCTGGGGCCTCATTTCTGTGAGGGGTGTTGGACAAAGTGGTGACTGTTTTCCTTATGGTAGACAAAGTTAAAGAATTTCATGTATGTTACATTCTAAATGTAGTATCATGTGACAATAATGGAACTATTACTACTTAGAATATGAATTATGGATAAGATTTACAATTTATGTATGTTAGTGATATATGGAATATCTTATTTAGTTTATGTAACTGACCATACTATATTATTGAATTGTACCCTTTTTGTTTGTATAAGTTATTAAAATCAATAAAAATATTTTAAAAAGAAAATAGTCCCTTAGTATCTATTTTAATCACTTTAACAGACATCTCTTCCATCAGCTCATTTCCATTCCAGAATCTGGCCTAAGCCATTTGGAAGAGTGTTGTTCTCTTGCAGAGTGGATTTGTCTAATTGTAAAGAGTTTCTTGGATTGTAATTAAATTAATAATTGTTTTTCAATGTCCCTTGCCATCTTATCAATTCTTCTAGAAACAGTGGAATTACTCAAAAGGAATTGCCTGAATAGTTTTCTTGGCATTTAAATTCGTGACGTCAGATATTATTATGAACACCGAAGTAAATAAGTGGCTCAGCAACATTATGAGTATTTACATTTTTAGCAATCAGTTCAATTATCTTGTACATGCAAGGTGACCCATTTCTGTGATGTTTTAGTGATCATCTGTTTGAGTGTTGGCCTTCCCTTAAAATTACCTTGAAGGGTTTTAAAGTAATCCAAGGATTTATCTTTTTATATACTAATTATTGTTTCAGTTTGCTTGTCCTTATGCTATTGTTTGAAAATGTATTCAAACAAACCTAACACATGGGCAGACAAGGGTTTTGTGGAGATCTGATTAAACCATGTAGCATGATAAGTATTCTACTGAATACTGCCGAAACTCCTTTTTGCCAGGAAACTCGTGAGTAAAATAATTTCTGAAAGTCACCAAAATTAACTATTATAAAACAAAGATGCTTACAAAGGTATGATAAAAAGTCAGCTTAAATTTTATGAAAAATAATGAACAATACATACCTTCTTCAATAAAAGCTAGGAGACATACATTTACTCCCCATCACAAAAGCTCAAAGCAAAATGAAGGCACCTGCAGACTTGAGAAATATGGAGCAAAATGTTTATTTGCTGGAATTGAAGGGGATAGAACAAAAGAGGGAAACTACATGAAAGGCAATTCGTAGCCAAAGCTGGTTCCATGCCAGTCAAACAATCATGTTGAAGCATGGAACGCTCTGAAAACAATGTTAATTTTCCACATTTATCTAGGTTATTCTAGGCTGTCTCCAAATGCCTCCACACTTCAAAACATCTTGTGTTGCTTGGCATCTATGCAGCAAAGCCCACTAGCAAACTTTCCTTCCCCCCAAAATGTTTAATTCATCCCTCCCTATGCATGTTGGGCCCCCTATTAAAGATTCAAATGTTTACCCCCTTAAATGTGCTGTGCCCCCCCCCCGGGGTGTTACATGGCTCTTGTTGAGAATAACTATTCTACATCATCTCCCAATCTTAAGCCATGCATCTCCCATACTATGCTGCGATGAATCTAGCACATTTGGTGGTACACCAGTAGTTGTTGAGGCATATGCCAAGCTACCTTTGACACTCCATGATACCCCAAATCATTGAGAAAGGAGATAAAAAATACAATTTCTGTTGTTGGGTTGAAGACAGTTAAAAACAGAAAGTCTAAGTAATTGTTCCCTATCCCATCCCAGTCATTTTTTCTCAGCCTGCTGAGTTCAACACAGAACACATTTGTATATGGAACACATCTGACATTTTAAAAACCCTTTAACACATCTAAGTTTTCTGTTTCTCAGAATGCATTATTTGGATTTGGTTTTGAAAGCTTTTCATGTTGGGCAGTACCTCTGGACTACTGTGAAATGCAAGTCTGCTGGCTCGCTGATGGAAGTAAAAAAACCTTGAGGGGTTCAGTCCCAAAACATTGGTAATATAAATGACTTCCTATGGATGCTATGAGATCTGTTGAGTTCCTCCAGCATTTCGGTGTTTTTGCCTCAGGATTACTTGCCACTATACCAGTGAAAAGTAGAAGATGTCTATATATTATTTTTTAATGTGGAGCTTCCCTGCACACTAGCAATTTTAGTTTTTTGTACAAGATCTTGGCACAATGGCATAGAGGTTTGACAGATGGCTGGAGACAAGACTGCTGCATAGGTTTAAACCACTGCATCTTCATCAAGTGAGAATCAAAGATGAAATAAATAGGAATGGCAGTAAAGAAAATAGGATGAATATCAATTTAAGTACAAAAAA
The DNA here is from genome assembly GCF_036971445.1 of Narcine bancroftii. Classification (NCBI taxonomy): domain Eukaryota; kingdom Metazoa; phylum Chordata; class Chondrichthyes; order Torpediniformes; family Narcinidae; genus Narcine; species Narcine bancroftii. The sequence goes on along the minus strand of NC_091472.1, from coordinate 88,633,532 downwards.
AAACACAGGACGTTTAAAATAAAAATTCAGTTATTTTTAAAGCTGTTGAGGGCAAATGACATTGCCGGAATATAACTCCAGTTGTTACAACAGCCTTACACTGCTAGATGCCACACCTTCTGAATGCTTTTGGAGCAAATGCAGCACCCTTTGAAACACTGATTGAGAGCAGGTGTTTTTGCAAGGTTATTGGAAAAGTAATAATTTCTAGTGACTGAACTCCCATGGTACCTATTCCTTGCCAAAAAGTGATGAGCTACTTGCACAGGGTGAACAGTAAGTACCATAAGATGCTGTAGTTTCCTCTGCAAATTCTACCCGCATTCTGCAATTAAATTAATTAAAATTACTTTATGATCAATGATGTTTTTGGTAATAAAGCTAGCCAGAGTCAATTGAGATTATATACATATAAAGCTTTTAATTTCGACTCTAGAAGTAATTAATATGATAGTGTGTAACCTGAGAGATGAAGCTACAATGGTCAATAGTGTGATATAGTGCAACAAATTTTCAAGATATGTTGACCAACTTCACAGGCTGATTTTCACAGGCAGCCTTAGATATGTGGCAGAAGTTTTTGCCTAGTGCTCAAATGTTCAACTCCCTCAGAAAACCATAAAACAACAAAGCTTTAGAAACAAAACCTTCACATTGATTATAAAAATTACTTTATTTACATAATTATTGAAGATCTGTGAATTCCAAATACCAGCTGCTAATATGTTCAAATGAATTGAAAGTTTAGTATCTTCCATGAATTTGCAACATTTTTAAAAAAAAAATGTATTGACTTGCAATCAGAAAACAGAGCAAGGTTAGGCATCAGATAAATGTAGACAGAAAAGATCAATGGTACAAACACATAAGCAAACAAAATTGCAGTCCTGATGAAAAAGGATTTGAGATGAGTGAAATTTTTGTCTTGGGAATTTTGTTTCAAGTTTCTGAAGTATGAGTATATCTTTGTAAGCTATTTGCAGTATTGCAGCAACATCCTGCTACAACTTGAGCCAACTAAGAGACAAAAGTACAAAAAAATTACCAAGCCCTTCTATTTCAAATTTTCTCCAAATGATGGATTAGTAATGATGAAGTAGTAAGTTTTTAAATTTGTCAGCCACTAAATAGAAACAATTACTTTTTGTGTTTGTATATACAGGAGTCGTATCTATTTTTGCCTGGGCCCTGCATCTCGTGTTAATGTTGGGATATTCATACATTTATACTGCGGCTTCAACACAAAGTATTGCAATGAAAACAGGCAGCATCTTACCATAGTGAATACCAATAATCCTTTTTCAGTAACATCTGATGTCAAATTGGCAAACAGGAAAGACTCACCAAAAACTAACTGAGAAACTTCAAGGCTGGCAAACATCTGTTATAAAGAACCCTTCACCAGTGTAAGGTTCCATATTTATTATCCTTTAAAATTTGAAAGTAGAATTTCCAAACATTTCTGAAAAAAATAACTTAAACAAAGGTATTCTGTGATAACAATGTCAATACTATTAAAAAAAGAGGCCTGGATAAATCTGCCAAATATCATGCGTATTAGGCATATTTTAATCAACACCTACAAGCAAAGCCTCATCTTTGTTTTTAGAAATGGAATCCCAACAGTTAAATCAATTGTTTAGAAATATATACAACTGACAGATGTTTCCAAATGAGAATGGCTCAGTGGCAGATATGTCAACTGTGCCTAAAAAAAGATGGAATAGACTAGAGTGGTTCTCTTAGCTGATTTTTGATGCACACAGAATTATGGACTACATGTTAGATACCATTGGCAAAAGATTTTGCTCATTCATCAAACCTAGGATACTTTCATCCGGAATCTTAAATGTGATTCTGTGGTGACAGCCAACTTAGAGTATATACAATAAAGGTTCATTGTGGTGTCCAAATGCAAACTAACTTTTTAAAAAAATGAATTGTTTGTTTGTTCAAAAATAATTTTAATTGTACAGAAAGGGGGTTAAACAAAAAATAACAAATTCTATTGAGAGAAAATTAATTTTTGCACATAACCATCTTGCATTTAGTCTTTGAATAGATCAACCATAGAAAAATTGTTACTATTCAATAAAAGTAAACCCATTGTAAATTTATTTCACAATCTCTTATATTTTCTGTTGTTTCCTAAATAATTTGTCAACTATAGAACTTGAAATAACACAATGATTCTCAGCATTTTTTTAAGTCAAGCAAAATTTTGCAACTTCCCAGTAATCAATAACCTTATGATCCACTACATTAAAACACAAAAGTATTAAAATCAACAAAGTCTCAGCCTGCATTTTTAGATCTCCCAGTTCCCTGCATGAAAAACAATATTTTGAAGAAGGCATGTGTTAAACCCTGAATGAGCTGTTTGATAATCTAAGTATTAACTTTTCTCTCCTGTTTCAATGAAGGGAGTCGATGTAATAGAATGTTGCTCCCAGTGCCCAACTGCTCTCAACGCCATTGATTTTTCTAGCAAGCTGTAATGAGAATCACACACCATTTCAGATAAAACATCACAAACAAGAAGGCGAAACAGAATTGTCAATTTCATCAATATATTCAAATTACCTTTAAAACTGCATCATTTTGAAAACCCAGCTCCTGTAGTAGTACAGTTATGTATACAAGATCCATGCAAAGAAATGGTTTATCTGTTGACCCATATTCCATACTTTGACATACTGAAAAACAAATGATTTTCATTTTTGGTAAAACCAAAAATGACACAAGTAGAATTAACTACACAACATTTTCTTCAGGAATAAAGTGCACCACCAACCAAACAAGTATAAAAATTACACTGGATCACTTTATTAATCCAGTGGCAATAGATATCAGACTCCTAATATTGATGGTGGAAAATTTACTACAGGTGATTTGGAGGCACAGCATCTACCAGCATTTGGAAAGGCAAGGACATATTAGGGATAATCTGTATGGCTCTGTGCATGGGAAATTATGTCTCACAAATTTGATAGAGGTTTTTGAAGAGGTCAACAGGAATTAGTCCTTCATCAATCTTTGTTCCACTTGTAAACCAGTGGAGCTGTACATTGCTACATTTCTAATGAAAAATTATATTGAAAAAAATTACTATCATTGTTTAAAAATATCTGGGAATGGACAAATGTCAGAAAATTCATCATGAACTGGGCTGGTATATTTTGTTTTCACAATTTAACTTTCCTTACAAGCTATAAAGGAGACAATGTTGCTGACTCTTGGAGCATTCTATTCCCCAACCTTTCTCTGCTTTGTTCTCTCTCAGTTCACTTTAACTACCTCTTTATTCTCCTACTGCCCAGCAACCAATTAAACTATCAATCAACAAATCTTTGGATTTATGACAGAGAAATAGAACACATAGGGGACTCCCACGTGGTCACCAGGAGAATATGCAAACTCCATATAGATGACACCAGACATCAGGATCAAACCCAGTTCACTGAAACTGAGGCATCAACACTACCCACAACCACAGAGAAAAGATTCTCATACTTAAATATGTCCAAAAACATTGCTTAGTGACAGCAGCTAAAAATGAAGAGACTTCAGAGTCAAAAAGTATATGATTCCAGAAATTATAACACTAGTTATAATTGGTACAGTTCTTACCTTGTTTGGCTGCTCTCCCATAATCTTCAACTTTTAAAGTACCTCCTTTCTCTTTATCTAAGAAGACATTAAATGAGGCTAGAGGATGAAATGCATTTTTATTATATTTACATATTAACTCTTATTCCTGCCCCTTATTTACATAGGATCATAACATTTTCTCCTTCTTATGGAGTAAGTGAGTAGATTGCAGAATGCTTTTCAGTTTGCACCTCAAGGAACCAGAAGGATCAAAAATGACACAGGAAGTTTTTACTCCTTTAAAATGCATTTACTTTTCTTTCTGATGTAGTAATAATCACAGAAAAAGCAAGCGGATGTGCTCCCACCTCCAACATCAAGCCTTCAAGGAAGCGATTTTCTTTGTTGCTTGATGGTGCTAATTCTTGCTTGCTTGGATGGATGTTGGAATTAACAATTCACACAACTGACACTTCATTTAGTGTCTTAGCTGGGTAGCTCTTCTTAATGCAAGTATATAAATGCTGGCAGGACTAAGCAGGTCTCACAGCATCCGTAGAATGTAAAGATATTAAACCAATGTTTTGGGTCCGAGCCTACCTTAACGGTGTGTTTTTACTTACAGTCACAGTATCTGCAGACTTTCATGTTTCACTTAATGCAAGTATTGGTCAGTTACTCAATCACAGCCAAACCTGGTCTGCAGGGATCAGCCTAGGAATGATTATGGGCAGGTACTTTAATTAGCAGTTTGTTGAGTATCAGAACCCCACAGGGTAAGCAGAGACTTGTCAACTATTTTCATTCCATCTTTTTGGCAAATTAGATAATGAGATATAACATATATCCAAGTTGGCTCATGACACAAATGTTAGCTGTTCTATGAGCTGTGTCATTACAACCAAAGATTGCACAGCAGAATTAAGAGAGGAAGTGTGCAAAGAAAACAGAGAAATTATTCAGGTTTAGTCAAGCAATCCTTTAATAATGGTAAGCTATAAGCAGTGCAAATCCAAAGGCATTTGGCGATCTGGCAATGAACCTTAATTCAACAGGAACTAGCACCCAGAGTGCAACCTAGTGCAGGAGATTATGGTACAACTTTATAGGGTTTTGAACCAAAAGTAAACATGCTGGAAGAATGCAGCTCTCTGTGGAAAGAGAAAAGGGTTACTGTTTCGGGTCAGGGACCATTCCTCAGAACTAAGAGAATGGAGGGTTTAGAGTTTTCAAAGCAGAGAGCTGAAAGGCAAGAGCCTACACGGGGGTGGGTTAAAGGGTTAAAGTTAGATCAGGTGATAAGGAGCAAAGGTACTGATTGCAAGCAATATAGTAAATAGAAACAGACAAAAAAGAGATATAAGCATGCTACTGGGAAACAATGTAGGGGTCTTCAAAGGCAATATTCAATCCAAAAACTTTACCAATGCTGCTTGACCAACCAAATTCTAGAATTTCTGGATTTATTTCAGATTCTAGCATTTCCAGTTTTGTTTTCTATTACCAAAATTTCTGGCAAGCCAAACTGCAGTATTGTACATTACTCTGATCGCCACAAAATAGGAAGTTTACACAGGAGAAGGTGCAGAAGATATTTACCAGAATTCTGCCTAAATTGGAACATTACAGTCATGGAATTTAGGAAAAGAAAACCAGAGGAGGACAATCAAGTGATCATTGGGGGATCATAAGTGGAGAGGGTGAGCAAATTTAAATTCCTGGGAGTTACTATATCGGAGGACCTTTCCTGGATCCAACACACAAATGTCATTGTGAAGAAAGCACGTCAGCACCTCCACAACCTCAGGAATTTGCGTAGGTTCAGTATAACATCAGAAATCTTGGCAAACTTCTATAGATGTGTAGTGGAAAGTGTACCAACCAGCTACATCACAGCCTAGTATGGAGGCACCTATACCCCTAGACATAAAGCCCTCCAAAACGTAGGGGACACAGCCCAGGACATCACAGGCAAAACGTTCCCCACCATTTAGAACATCTACATGGAAAGCCACTGTCAGATTAGCAGCAATCATCAAGGATCTCACTGCAGACACAAGCAGAGTGGCCATTGTTGGTGCAGTCAGTGTGTGATTGGCCCAGTGTAGGAATGGAGATTTAGAGGCTTTGGCTCGAGAGGTTTCGGGGAGCAGAGGCAGAGGACGTGCTACAGGTAAGATCTCTTCATAATGACCCAGAATAGGTTGTGGAGATAGCAGCTAGGGCAGTCATATACTCTAATTGCAGAATGTGAGAAATCTAGGACAGCATGTGGTGCAAATCTTGTGGCACCTATACCTCTTTCCTGATGGTAGAACAGAGTGTGTGCTGGGTGGTGTGGACCCTTGAATGAATGCTGCTGCTCTCCAATGGCAGCATTCCCTGTAGATGTTCAGCACCCATGGGAGTTTGTCGATCCAATTAGGTCCTTGTAGTCGAGCTTTCAGGGCTGCTTTCAGGTGGCGGTGAAAACGTTCGACGAGGCCATTTGCCTGAGGATGGTAGGTTGTGGTGTGGTGTAACTGGCTGCCGCAGAACTTGGCTAGGTTGGTCCAGAGCAAGGACGTGAACTGGGCCCCTCGGTCTGAGATGATGTGGGTCAGGACTCCAAAGCCTGCAACCTGGTGGTCTCGATGTGGTGCTCTCTGCCATGTGCTGGTTTAGCATCGTGGAAGTTTGGTGTCAACATTAACGGGTACTTGGCTAGTAGGTGGGCATATTCGTTACAGTCCAGAGCGTGGATTCCTAATGGTAGAAAGGAACATTGTCATAGAGTAAGGGAGTATGACAGGAAAGTGGTAACATTGACCAAATGGTATCTGTTCATGTCCACCAGGAGATCGTGTGCCCGGAGGAAATCTGCTCTGAGTAGGGCTTGTCCTATGAATACAATCGTACACTTCCAGAGGAAAACCGTGTCCGCAGCATGGATTGTGACCAGTCGGGTGCTGAAACTTGAACTCTTGGCTGCCTTTAGGGGAAGGCCCTTGGAATTGTGTTTGAATTCAAAATACGTTGGCGGAACAAGGCTTATCTCTTTACCCATGTCGACTAGGAAATCCCTCTTTGTTCGCTGGTCCCTGAGGTAGAGTAGGCCTTTATGTGTGCCAACCGCTGAGGCCATTATCGGCAGCTGGCTTGTCTGTTTCCCGGTGCCGCATTTGACTTGCGTTTGAGTACGAGCATGGAGGGATGCATCACTAGGCGTTATGGCCCCATCTGTGGTGGTAGAAACAGTAATCGCTGTTTGTCTGAGCGATCATTATGTTATGGTTGGGTCGCGGTTACTGCTGGGGGGCCCGGTGGAGGGGGATGAACTGGCAGCAGTAAAGGCGAAGATCGGTTGCATATGTATGGAGCTCTGTTGCGGAGTGCAGAAAAGTCTGTCTGCTTCCTTGGCTACCAGGTGTAGGGCACTGAAATCCATGTCAGATATTAACAAGGAAATGTGCACTGGTATCTTGGAGAGGAAAAGGGCCTCGAACAAGAAACAGTTTGTGTGTCCATCACTAAGGGCACCATTTTGTGCATGAGCTTGGAGGGGTTCCTATCGCCCAGGCTTTGCATAATCAGTATGTGGACTGCACGCTCATGACGGCTGATTTCCAGGGAATCGAGGAGGAAATGTCAGAATTGTTCGTACCTACATTCCATAGGAGGATTTTCCATGAAGGAGCTTACTTTGGCTGCATTGGTGGCATCCAGGGCGCTCACAATGTGCCAGAACTTGGTATCCTCCGAGATGATGCCTCTGATGTGGAACTGTGACTCGGCCAATTCCCACCCACAGCGTTGGTCGCAGTCGTTGCGACTGCAGTGGTAGTAGTGTCCTGTATTTTGTCGCATTTGAGGTGGGTTCCAAAGACATTGGAACTATTGGGGTCACCACTGTAGCGTCTAACGGCAGCACTACCGAAATGAGAGACGTCCACACAGCATGAGGTGAACCAGTAATTGAACTTTATTTCGAATTACTCACACTGCTCGCGGAGATCGCCCACTTACTGTGTGGGGCACACTGGCCTTAGGAAGTGACGTCAGTGGGTTGCGGCAGCACTCCCCGTCTACTGGAATGCAACACGGAAGCATTCCAGCCAACACGTGTCCCCAACCGCAGGCTTCTCAGAAGGGAAGCAGGGCCTGTGCCATCAGACAACTGGGGCGATGATTTGGCCCACAAGGGTTTTGCCTGTGATGTACTGGGCTGTGTCCACTACCTTTTGGTGGGATTTACGCTCAGGGGTATTTTTGTCCCCATACCAGACCATGATGCAGCCGGGCAGCACACTTTCCACCACACCTCTGTTGAAATTTGCCAGGGTTACTAGTGTCCATTCCAAACCTTTGCAAACTCCTGAGGAAGTAGAGGCACTGGAGTGCTTTCTCCATGATGTCATTATAGCTTTGGGTCCAGGAGAGAGTGACTCCTAAAACCTTAAATTTGCCCATCACCTTCATCTCAGATCCCCAATGATCACTGGATTGTATACCTCTGGCTTTTCCTTCCTGAAGTCAACAATCAACTGCTTAGTTTTGGTGACATTGAGTGCAAGGTTGTTGATGGTGCACCATTCAGCCAAGTTTTCAATCTCCTTTCTGTATGCTGACTCATCACCTTTCTTTACACAACCCACTACAGTGGTATCGTCAGCAAATTTGTAGACGGTGTTGTACTGAGCCACATAGTCGTAGGTTTAAACCTATGACTATCTACCTACCAGAAGGCAACTAAGAAATTCATTAGGAAGGAAAAGATGAACTTTGAAAGGAAGCTAGCCAATAATATCAAAAAGGATACCAAATGCTCTTTTAAGTATATTGGGGAAAAATGAGGCAGGAGTAGATATAGCACTGATAAAAAATGAAGATGGAGATATAGTAATAAGATTCAAGGAAATGGCAGAGGAATGAGTATTTGCATCAGTCTTTACTGTGGAAGACATCTGCAGTACACGGCTTTCAAGGGTGTTAGGGAAGAGATGAACACAGTCATGATCACCAAAGAGAAGATGCTTGGGAAGCTGAAAGCTCTAAGGGTAGTTTAGTCTCCCAGACCAGACGGAATTCTGCCTCGGGTTTTTAAGGAAATAGTTGTAGAGAATGTGGATGCATTGGTAATGATCTTCCAAGTATCAATAGATTCTGGCATGGTTCCGGAGGACTGTAAAATTGAAAAGTCACTCTGCTATTTAAAAAGGGAGGGAGGAAGCAGAAAGGAAATTATAGACCTGTTTGCCTAACATCAGTGGTTAAGAAACTGTTGGAGTCCAATGTCAAGGATGAGGTTACAGAGTATTTGGAGGTGCATGACAAGATAGGCCAAAGTCAGCATGGTTTCGGTAAGGGAAAATATTGCCTGACAAACTTACTGCAATTTTTTTTTGAGGAAACCACAAGCAGGCTCGACAAAGGAGATGCAGTGGATGCTGTACATTTGATATTCAAAAGTCCTTTGACATCGTGCCACACATGAAGCTGCTTAACAAAATGGAATTACAGGAAAGATACTGGCATGAGCAGAGCATTGGCTGATCAGCAGGAAACAGAGTAGGAAGAAAGGGATCTTATTCTGATTGGTTACCGGCAACTAGTGGCATTCCGCAGGGATTGGTGTTGCGGCCATTTTGTTTTACGATGTATGTCAATGATTTGGATGGTGGAATAAATGGCTTTGTGGTTAAGTTTGCCGATGATACAAAGATAGGTAGAGGGGCAAGAAGTGAGGAGGCAACGGAGAGACTTAGATAGCTTCAGAGAATGGACAAAGAAGTGGCGAATTAAATATAATGTTGGAAGGTGTACGGTCATGCACTTTGGTAAAAGAATAAAAGGGCTGACTATTATTTGGATGGGGAGAAAATGCAAAATTCGATGGTGCAAATGGACTTGAGGGATCCGTGCAGGATGAGTCGGTGAGGAAGAAGGCAAATGCAATGTTGGCATTCATATCTAGAGGAATAGGATACAAGAGCAGGGAAGTGATGTTGACACTTTATAAGGTACAGGTGAGGCCTCATTTGGAGTATGGAGTACAGTTTTGGGCTTCTTATTTAAGAATCTGCTGGCATTGGAGAGGGTTCAGAAAAGATTCACAAGAATGATTTCTAGAATGAAGGGATGAGTATATGAGGAATGTTTGATGGCTCTTGTATTACTCCTTGGAGTTCAAAAGAATGAGGGAGGGACCTCATAAAAGTATTCTGCATGTTGAAAGGCTTGGACAGAGTACATGTGGTAAAGTTGTTTCCCATGTCTTTTGTCTAGGACAAAAGGGCACATCCTCAGGATTGAAGGGTGCCCATTTACAGCAGAGTTGTGGAGGAATTTCTTCAGTCAGAGAATGGTGGACCTCGAGAATTTTCCTCCTTGGGAGGCTGTGGAGGCTGTTGGGTGTATTTATGGCAGAGATTTATAGGTATCTGAATAGTCAGGTTATCAAAGGTTATTGGGGAGAAGACAGGCAAGTGGGAGAATGGATCAGCTCAGGATGGAATGGCAGAGAGACTCAATGGGCTGAACGGCCTACTTCTGGTCCTATGTCTTCTAGTTTAATGGTCAAAATGCACTCCAAACTCCCAAGACCTCCTCCATGGTACTTCTCGCATGGTCCAGGACATCACAACTTGCTTGCTTCAATTTCTTACCTTCCAGGATCTTCTCCACAATAAAAAATGATGAGAAATAATTTTTAAAACCTCATCCATTTCCTGTCACTCCACACAAAGTTGGCCATGTTGATCCATAATGCAACCAATTCTCTCCCTAGCCACCCTTAATATACCTATAGAATCTCTCGGGATTTTTTCTTAATCCTACTGTCTATAATCCCTCTCATATCCTCTTTTTGCCTTTATGATGGTCTTTTTCAAGATCATTGTTCTTTTTCTTTACTTACACCTTGAATGGCTTTTGTGTCTTGGAAGCTATTTACCTCCTTCTTTGCATATACTTAGAGAGACTGAGGTGGGGATTATCTCCCCAAAGTGATACAAGGAATCATCAGGCTCAGTGATCCTATTTATGTAATCTCTGTGGGAAAGCTGGGGAGGAATTTCCCAGATTTATCCTTCAATTAAATTTTTTTTGCCTTTCTGAGATCATATGGTGGAGGATAGTTATGGACTTTACATATTGTGACAGTGCATCACATTAGTGTGGGCCAGTTTGGATGCAGAGTGCTGCCTCTTGTACATAATAATTACTATTACATATTGAGACAACCAACACAATACTGCACCATTCATAAACTGAGATTAACCAATTCAGTAGGGAAACTTGTACATTGTTAATGGAATGGATCCCAACCTCACTGGTGACTTATTTCATAACACACCTTCAACTAAACCAGACTTTCAGTAGACCCACCAGTTACTTACCAATGAGTCCCACATCGACTGCTGTGTCATAGTAGTAAGAAAAAGCATAAAACGAGATGTTCTGCACCTCTTCAGGCTTGTGTACTTTTTTGTAAAGCATTTTTTCTATCCTTGCATAACATGAATCATAGAGGGGCTCTCCTGGAACATAAGCAGACAGTGGATATTTGTACAGAGATAGCAGACAACTGCAGAAAACATAAAGTGGATATGGCAGCCAAGGCAGGGGAATGCTCCTCTTGCAGGATGTGGGTCGTCAGGGAAGCCAGCAGTATCCCTGATGACTTCGTCTGTGAGAAGTGCATCCAGCTGCAGCTCCTGACAAGCCGAGTAAAGGATTTGGAGCTGGCGTTGGATGAACTCTGGCCTACTCCAACTTATAGTCTATGATTAAGGATAAGGGTAAGAGTTAGAGGTGAAACTAATATTGCTTTCCCATTTGGGAGGAAGAGGGGGTGAATGACAGAAGTTACAGGGACACTATCACACCTAGGAGGCAGGAGAAGGGTAGATGGGTGACAGTTAGGGGTGGGAAAGGGAACAGGCAGGTAGTGCAGGGCACCCCTGTGGACGTTCTGCTGAATAACAAGTATACTATTTTGGTTACTGTTGAAAGGGATGACCTACCAGGCACAACTTATGGTGATCAGGTCACTGGCATGGAGCCTGGTCTTGTGGCATTGAAGAAAAGGGAGGAGAAGAGGCGAGCTGTGGTGATAGAGGATTCCATAGTTAGGGGGACAGATAAGAGGTTCTGTGGTGGAGATCGAGTATCCCGGATGGTATGTTGTCTCCCTGGTGCCAGGGTCTGAGATATCTCAGATCGTACACAGCATTATCAGGAGGGAGGGTGAGCAGTTAGTTGTGGTCCATATTGGGACCAATGACATGAATAGGAAGGGTGAGAAGTTCTGCAAGGAGTGTTCAGGAAGTTAGACGCTAGATGAAGTTAGAAATAGGAGGATAATGTACCTTAACACATGGCTAAAGTTGTGGTATAGGAAGGAAGGATTTAGGTTTCTAGATCATTGGGCTCTCTTCTAGGGAAGGTGTGATCTGTTCCAACAGTACGGTTTGAATCTGAAATGGAGGTGGACTAATATCATTGCAAGGAGATTTGCTTGTGCTGCTCCAGTGGGTTTAAACTAAATTTGCAGAGGGAGGGGAAGCAGTGCCAGAAGAGATGGAGGAGGGAAAAGATTATATTAAAATTGTTGGAAGTCAATGGGCTGAATGTGGTGGAAATGTTCTCAGGTGCATCTATTTCAACGTAAGGAGTATTTTAGGAAAGGCAGATGAGCTTAGAGCGTGGATCGGCGCATGGAATTATGACATTGTGGCCATTAGTGAAACCTGGTTGCTGGAGGGGTATGACTGGCAGCTCAATGTTCCTGGCTTCCATTCTTTAGATGTGATAGGACGAAAGGGGGAGGAGTGGCATTGCTCGACAGGGTTAATATCGCAGTGGTACTCAGGCAGGACAGACCAGAAGGCTTGTCTATTGAGGCTAGATGGGTGGAACTGAGCAACAGGAAAGGTATGACCACACTCATGGGATTGTATTATAGACCGCCCAATAGTCAGCGAGAATTGGAGGAGAAAATTTGTAGAAAGATAGCAGAAAGCTGCAGAAAACAAAGTTATGATAATTGGTGATTTTAACTTTCCACATATTGACTGGGACTCCCACATTATAAATAGACTGGATGGCTTGGAGTTTGTCAAATGTGTTCAGGAAATTTTTCTAAACTATTATATGGAGGCACTAACTAGAGAGGGTGCAATACTGGATCTCTGATTCGGGAATGAGACAGGACAGGTGACAGAAGTATGTGTAGGGGAACATTTTGGGTCCAGTGATCATTATACCATTAGTTTCAAGTTAATTATGGAGGATAGGTCTGGGCCTTGGGTTGAGATTCTAAATTGGAGAAAGGCTACATTTGAGGAAATGAGAAATGATCTAGAATGCGTGGATTGGGATAAGTTGTTTTTCAGCAAGGATGCGCGAGGTAAGTGGAAGATCTTCAAAGGTGAAAAATTTTGTGAGTATAGAGTTCATATGCTCCTGTCAGGATCATTGCCTTAAAGGTTAGAAATTATGGGGAAACTTGGTTATGGAGGGATATTGGGGATCTGATTTAGAGGAAAAGAGAGTTGTATAACAGGTATAGGCAAATGAGGAGTATAAAAAAGCTCAAGAAAGGAATCAGAAAGGCTAAAGGAAGGCATGAGCTGATGGAAAATTCTAAGGTTTTCTATAGCTATCTTAAGAGCAAAAGGATAGTAAGAAACAAAATTGATTGGCTTTGTATGGAGCCAAAAGAAATGGAGGAATCTTAAATGTTTTTTTTTCCCCCTCAGAATTCACTAAGGAAATGAGCATAGAGTCGTGGGAATTAAGGAAAGCAAGCAGTGAGGTCATGGAACCTATACAGATTAAAGAGTAAGGAGTGCTGGCTGTCTTAAAGTGAATAAGGGTAGATAAATCCCCAGGTCCTGACAAGATATTCCCTCGGACCTTGAGGGAGGCTAGTGTAGAAATTGTAGGGTTCTGACAAAAATATTTAAAATTTCCTTAGTCACGGGTTTAGTGCCGAAGGATTGGAGCTCACGTTGTTCCGCTGTTTAAAAAAAGGCACCAAAAGTAAACCTGGAAATTATAGGCTGGTGAGCCTGACATCAGTAGTAGGTAAATTATTGAAAGGTGTTCTAAGAGATCGAATATACAATTATTTTGATAGCCATGGACTGATTAGGGATGGTAGATTGTGTTTAACCAATTTTACAGAGTTTTTTGAGGAGGTTACCAAGAAAGTTGATGAGGGAAAGGCTGTGGATGTTGTCTACATGGAGTTTAATAAGGCCCTTAACAAGGTCCCAATTGGGAGGTTAGCCAGCAAGATTCAAACACTCGCTATTCATGGTAAAGTAGTGAACTGGATTTGACAATGGCTGGACAGGAAAAGCCAGAGAGTAGTGGTGGATGATTACTTCTCAGACTGGAGGCCTGTGACTAGTGGTGTGCCTCAGGGAATGGTACTGAGTCCATTGTTGCTTGTCATCTATATCAATGATCTGGATGATCATGTGGTAAAATTGGATTAGTAAGTTTGCAGATGATGCTAAGATTGGAGGTGTTGTGGACAGCGGAGAAGACTTTCAAAGCTTGCAGAGGGATCTGGACCAGCTGGTCAAGCGGGCTGAAAAATGGCAGAGGGAATTTAATGCTGACAAGTGTAAGGTGTGGCACTTTGGAAGGACGTACACGGTAAATGGTATGGAGTGCGGTAGAATAGAGGTACCTGGGAATACAGATACATAATTCCTTGAAAGTGGCATCACATGTGAATAGGGTTGTTAAGAAAGCTTTAATCAAAGAATTGAATACAGGGCTTGGGATGTTATGTTAAAGTTGTATAAGACATTGCTGAGGCCAATTTGGGAGTTTTGTGTGCAGTTTTGGTTGCCTAACTTTAGGAAGGATGTCAGTAAGATAGAGAGAGTGCAAAGAAGATTTACTAGGATGTTGCCTGGACTTCAGGGACTGAGTTACAGGAAAAGGTTAAACAGGTTAGTACTTTATTCCCTGGAACGTAGAAGAATGACAGGGATTTGATCAATGTATTTAAAATTATGAGGTGGATAGACATAGTAAATGTTGATAGGCGTTTTCCATTGAGGGTGGCTGAGATTCAAACAAGAAGACATGAGTTAAGAATGAAAGGGGAAATGTTTAGGGGGAGCTTCTTCACAAAGAGAGTGGGGGAGTGTGGTATGAGCTTCCAGCTGAAGTGGAAGATGTGAGTTTGATTTTAACTTTTAAGAAGAATTTGGATAGGTACACAGATGTGAGAGGTATGGAGGGCAATGGATTGAATGAAGGACAATGAGACTAGGCAAGAAAAAGTGGTTCGACAGTGGCCTATTTCTGTGCTGCAATTGTTCTATGGTTCTAACAGGGAAGATCGCAGCTATTTATTAGCTTCAGGTTATCGTCAGTACAAACAACTCCAATTGTGGAGATTAAATGTTTAAAATTTATTAAAATTTTATTTAGAGCAAGGTAGAAACCGATTCCAGCCATTTAAACCCGTGCACTCAATTAAATGCTGGTGAAGCAAAATAAACGATTCAATCTTGAGACAAATACAGGTCAGCATTGCAAGGCAAAACAGAAAATATTCCATGTTTTTCATGGATAAGTAAAGATTTGAAGCTTTGACTGGAGAATAGTTCATATGAGGATGCAAAAAAAGAAAAAAAGATTTGCATAACCTATTTTGATACTCTGTTTCTTAAACTTTTTTCAATGTAACTGATTTGTCTCTGAGCTTCAGTTATACAATAATCATTTTAAGTCTGGGATCCCAAGCAGAAGATAGCCAGTGATGTTTTATTGCTTCATAACGATTAAGTATATTTGCTTTAGAGCATAGCTTAATTGTCAGGTACACTACCAACCTCAAGGACAGAGGGGATGATATAGAAGCAGATACATTTACCAGCCAATACATAGTTTAATACTTTGTCAATTGCTAGATTATAGCAAAGGTTTAACAGATTGATTCCTGGAATGGCAGAACTGACAAATGAATAAAAGACTGGATAGATTAGAGTTATACTCACTCGAATTTAGAAGAATGAGAGAGAATCTTAAGGACATATCAAATTCTCACTGGAATAGACAGGTTAGATACAAGAAGAATATTCTTGATGTTGGGAAAGTCTAGTACAAGAGTTCATAGTCGAATGATAAAGGGTAAGTCATTTAGGACTGCATTGAGGAGAAACTTTTTCATTCAGAGAATAATGAACGTGTGAAACTCCCTGCCACAGTTCATTAGATTTATTTGAAAGGGAGTTGGATGTTGCCCTTATAGCTAAAGAGATCAAAGGGTATGTGGATACCTCCCTTATGGCTAAAGAGATCAAGGGGTATGTGGATGTTGCCCTTATGGCTAGAGAGATCAAAGGGTATGTGGATGTTGCCCTTATGGCTAAAGAGATCAAGGGGTATGGTGAGAAAACAGGAATAGGATACTGAGGTCATAAGGGAAGCAGAGGCAGTGATAAAGAAGAGTTACAGGGACACAGTCACCCCTAGAAGGCAGGAGTCAGGGAATTGGGTGACTGTGAGGAAAGGAGGGAGAGTGCCTGTGCAGAGTACCCCTGTGGAAGTGCCACTCAGCAACATGTATTCGGCACTGGATACTGCTGTGGGGAACAGCCTAACGGGGACAAGTCGTGGGGGTCAGGTCTCTGGCACAGGGGCTGCCACTGAGGTTCAGAAGGTTAGGAGGGATAAGAACAGGATACTTGTAGTTGGGGACTCATTAGTCAGAGGGACAGATAGAAGGTTTGTGGGACGAGATCGGGGATCCAGGTTGGTCTGTTGCCTCTCTGGTGCCAGGGTCAGGGATATCTCTGATTGAGTTCATAGCATTCTGCAAGGGGAAGGACAACAGCCAGAAGTCGTGGTCCATGTGGGGACCAATGACTTTGCTAGAAGTGGGGATGAGGTCCTGAAACAGGATTATGTTAAAAAGCAGGACCTCCAAGGTAGTAATCTCTGGATTGCTGCCGGAGCCACGCGCTAGTGAGGGTAGAAATAGGAGGATGTGGAGGATGAATGCTTGGCTAAAGAGATGGTGCAGAGGGCAAGGGATAAGATTTCTGGATCATTGGGATCTCTTCTGGGGAAGGTCGGAATTGTACAAAAGGGACGGACTCCACTTGAACTGGAGGGGAACCAATGTGCTGGCAAGCAGATTTGCTAGAGCTGTGGGGGAAGGTTTAAACTAGTTTGGCAGTGGGGTGGGGAACAGAGTTTGAGTGCAGTGTCAAGGGAGCATGGCCACCTAGATAGGAATAATAACGATAACAAAGGTAGGATGAAGATTAAGGTAAAAGGTAGAAAAGAGAATATAGGTGAGGGTCATTCTCTGAAATGCATATATTTTAATGCAAGAAGCATAGTGAACAAGGTAAATGAGCTTAGAGCATGGACAGATACTTGGGGTCATGATATTGTGGCAATTAGTGAGACCTGGCTACAGGAGGGGCAGGACTGGCAACTTAATATTCCAGGATACATTTGTTTTAGATGTGAAAGAGCAGGGGGTAAAAAAAAAAGGGGGAGGAGTTCCTCTGCTTGTTAAGGAGGACATTACTGCCGTGAGGTGGCAGGATGGTCTGGAGGGATCGTCCAGTGAGGCTGTTTGGATGGAATTGAGGGGTGAAGGAGGCATAAGGGTGCTAATAGGGGTGTATTACAGACCACCAAATGGGCCAAGAAAATTAGAGGAACAAATTTGTAGGGGGATAACGTATATGTGTGAGAATCATAAGGTAGTGATCATGGGAGATTTTAACTTCCCTCACATTGATTGGGATACCCATACAGTTAGAGGGCTGGATGGGCTAGAGTTCGTTAAATGTGTTCGATTGTTTTCTAAATCAATGAGGAGAAGAACCGACTCGGGACGGTGTAATACTAGATCTCCTGTTAGGGAATGAGCTAGGTCAGGTATTGGACATTAATGTTGGTGAACAAATTGGGTCTAGTGATCATAACTCTGTTAGTTTTAGGGAAGAGCAAGGAGGGGCCTAAAGTTGAGGTTCTGGATTGGAGAAGAGCAAATTTCGAAGGAATAAGAAGGGATTTGGGGAGTATTGAGTGGGACAGGATATTTTCATGTAAGGATGTAAATGAAAAATGGAGGATATTCAAAAAAGAAATTTTGAGGGTACAGAGTAGATATGTTCCAGTGAGGATCAAAGGAAAGGCTGGAAGTCATAGGGAGGCTTGGTTTTCGAGGAATATTGAAAATTTGGTTAGGAGAAAAAGGGAGGTGTACAAGAGGTATAAAGAGCAGGGAGCTGAGAGTTTGAAGGAGGACTACAAGGAGTGTAGAAGGAATCTTAAGAAAGAAATTAGAAAGGCCAAAAAAAGGCACAATGAGGTTTTGGCAGACAGAGTAAAAATAAATCCAAAAAGTTTCTATAGGTACATTAAAAGTAAAAGATTAGTGAGGGATAAAATTGGACCCCTTGTAGATAGCGAGGGTAGGCTGAGTGAGAAGTCAGAGGAAATGGGGGAAATTTTGAATGATTTCTTTGCCTCGGTATTCACTAGGGAAAAAAATATTGAACCAGTTGAAGTAAAGAAAAATAGTGGGGAGGTCATGAAACATATAAGGATAACAGAGGAGGTAGTGATGGCTGTGTTGAAAAAGATACAGGTGGATAAATCTCCGGGACCGGACAAAATATTCCCAAGGACACTCAGGGAAGCTTGTGGACTGATAGTGGGGCCATTAACAGAGATATTTAGGATGTCACTGGTGACGGGGATAGTGACAAAGGATTGGAGGGTGGCGCATGTGGTTCCGCTGTTTAAGAAAGGGTCCAAATGTAAACCTGGGAATTATAGGCCCATGAGTCTGACGTCTGTGGTGGGCAAGTTGATGGAAAGTGTTCTGAGGGATGGTATTTACAAATATTTGGAGGTACAGGGATTGCTAGGGAGTAATCAGCATGGTTTTGTCAGGGGTAGATCATGCTTGACAAACCTGATTGAGTTTTTCGAGGGGGTTACAAAAAAGGTTGATGAAGGGAAAGCTGTGGATGTTGTCTATTTAGACTTTAGTAAAGCTTTTGACAAAGTTCCCCACAGGAGGTTAGGAAAAAAGGTGGAGGTATTAGGTATAAATGAGGAGGTAGTGAAATGGATTCAGCAATGGTTGGATGGGAGGTGTCAGAGGGTAGTGGTAGAAAATTGTTTGTCCAGTTGGAGGCCGGTGACTAGTGGAGTTCCTCAAGGATCGGTCCTGGGTCCACTATTGTTTGTTATATATATTAACGATCTGGAAGTAGGGGTGGAGAATTGGATAAGCAAGTTTGCGGATGATACAAAGATTGGTGGTATTGTGGACAATGAGGAAGATTACCGTAGATTAAAAGGTGATTTAGGAAGGCTGGAGGTGTGGGCTGAGAAATGGCTGATGGAATTTAATACAGATAAGTGTGAGGTGTTACATTTTGGAAAGGCAAATCTAAATAGGTCATATGCATTAAATGATAGGCTATTGAGATGTGCAGAGCAACAAAGGGATTTAGGAGTGATGGTAAATAGTACCCTCAAGGCTGATACTCAGGTAGATGGTGTGGTGAAGAAGGCATTTGGAATGTTGGCCTTCATAAATCGGAGTATTGAATTCAAGAGTAGGGAGGTTATGATGAAATTGTACAAGGCATTGGTGAGGCCAAATTTGGAGTACTGTGTACAGTTTTGGTCACCAAATTATAGGAAAGATGTAAACAAAATAGAGAGAGTGCAGAGAAGGTTCACGAGAATGTTGACAGGATTTCAAGGTTTGAGTTACAGGGAAAGGTTGTGCAGACTAGGGCTTTTTTTTCTGGAGCGTAGAAGATTGAGGGGGGACTTGATAGAGGTGTTTAAGATTTTAAAAGGGACAGACAGAGTAAATGTGGATAGGCTTTTTCAATTAAGAGTGGGGGAGATTCAAACTAGAGGGCATGGTTTAAGGTTGAAGGGGAAGAATTATAAGGGGAACATGAGGGGAAATTTCTTTACGCAAAGGGTGATAGGGATGTGGAATGAGCTTCCGGCAGACGTGGTCGAGGCGGGATCATTGGTTACATTTAAGGATAGACTGGATAGTTACATGGAAAGGAGAGGACTGGAGGGGTATGGACCGGGTGCTGGTCAGTGGGACTAGGAGGGTGGGGATTTGCTACGGCATGGACTAGTAGGGCCGAACTGGCCTGTTCTGTGTTGTAAGTGGTTATATGGTTATATAACCAGCCTCGATCCATTGAATGGTGATGCAGACTCAAAGGACTGAATGGCCTACTCCAACCTATATTCTATGATTAAGGATAAGGATAAGAGTTAGAGATGAAATTAATATTGCTTTCCCAAAGAGTTGCAACAGACATAATGGATGTAAAACAATTCCTCTCGATGCTGCAAGATTTTATAAAAACTCACTATTTGTTGGGGGAAATTTACCACTGTTTAAGCACTTTGATAAATTAGAATCACTTCATCTTCAAATGATACCATACCTGCTTTCTGTCCTTTAATGCTGTAAACAATTTCAGCATGCTTCCATTCAGCTTTGAAGCCTGGTGATAGGCAAGAACTTACCAAATCATGGTCTTTCTCAGCTGCAAGGGAGTAATGCAAAGAAAGCAAAATGTGAGAATTCAACTGTCCTTTCCTTCATAAAATTGTTAAATTGTTTGGAATAATCATGTTTTATTTCTTTAACTTCTCCAGCCTTCACTCAAATTTTCCTTGAAAGCAGGAGAGAGGTACACAGTTTTGCTCCACTCACTCCTTTAAGGAACACGGTGCAGAAAAGGTTCTCAATGTTGATTGCTGGGATAATGGGGAAATCTCTGATTAGGCTTTTATTCATCTGATCTTAAAAGAACGAGAGGTTATCTTATTGAAACAAAAGATTTTCAGAGAATAGACAGGGTAATAATTACTGAAGGGATTTATTTTCTGAAGGAATTGAAATAATGCTGGCAAATAGAATAACTATATCCAGCTGGGTTTTTTTGTTGCTCTCGATAGCTTTGCGAAATGCTAGTATTCAAGGTTCTTGGGAGAAAGTACCCTGAGTAAAATAATTTGTTTCATTATCGTTTGTACATACATTAATGCCTTGGTCAAAATGTAAGTGATCTTTACAGATGATACAAAATTGATGGAGTTGTGAATAGTGAGAAAGGTTGTCAAAAGATTCTTCAGGAAGTAGATACCTCGGAAATTTGGACAGAGAAATGCCAGATGGTGTTTAATCCAGATAAGTATTGCAGTTGAAAGGTCAAATGGAAGAGGACAGTAAACAGTAGGACCATTAGGAGCATAGATGTACAGAGAGATCTTGGAATGTAAGCCCATAAATCCCTCAAAGTGGCAATACAGGGTTTTTTTTAATGACACCAAGTTGTAGGTGCCTGGAATGTGCTGCCACAGGAGATTCTAGAAGCAGATATGATAGCTGTATTTAAGAGGCATTGAGATAGACAGATGTACATGCAGGGAACAGAGGGATTATGGATCCTGTACAAGCAGATGAGATAGGTCAGATCATCATCAAGGTCAGCACAGACAGGTCGGGCCAAAGGGCCTTTACGTGCACTGTACTATTCTATTTTCTGGATGACAAACTGAGACCTAAAATAACACACTATCAACCACTGCTTATACAATTCCCAGGAAAATTGGATGCATAATCTGCTAATACTACAGTTGATTCAAATTCATACCAAGACAGATCGAAACAATGCAAGCTATTTTCATTATAATACAGAACACAAGCCACAAAACTGATTTCCACACAGGTTGGTTGTCATTATTTCCAAACTGCCCACTTAAACTGTGAGGGTGAAATGTCAGGAACAACATTTTACACTTACAAAGTTTAATTGAAAAACTCTCAACCAATAATTATTTTGTGCTTTGATGTGAATTTTGCCAGCAAGACTGCATTGAATTTATCCATGATTTACCTTGAGAAGTGAGTGCTAAACCTTTAATCAAGATACTGTCCTGTCTGTATGTGAACACTGTTCAATGAGAGGTTCCAGGACTTGACCTGGAGATGCATGTCTGAATCAGGACTAGGAGGTGGTGGGGTTCCCACTATATAAATGCTCTTACTTTATGCACTTGTCCGTAGGGCTGTGGTTTGGACAGAGGTGGAAGGAGAAGAAGGCAACATCTTGAGGCAAAATTGCTTCCAGCATGCCAACTAATGGACTCTTGTTTATTGGTTCAAGAGATATGAACACTTGCATTTACACCTATACTAGGGAGGCAGCAAAACAATCAACACCACTGGTCTGGAGTCACAAATCAGCCAAAATGTACAAGTGTGGATTCCGGTTCGGTTGATAGAGTACGTGAAATGACAACACCCAAACTTTCGTCCTGGTCAGACTAATATATTCTGCAGAATACTCGAGCCGTCTGCTCACTGCTGCCACAGACATGCTTTCTCTGGAAGCAGCAGGCAGAAAGTCTCTTACTAGTTTCTTACAACTTTCCTTTGTTCAGTCTACATTTGGGTCGGGTTATATTTGGCCCAATCAAAAGTTAACACACTACATTTTTACCCAATACAATTGCTTCTACATTGTCTTTGGCTTGGCTTCGCGGACGAAGATTTATGGAGGGGGTAAAAGTCCACATCAGCTGCAGGCTCGTTTGTGGCTGACAAGTCCGATGCGGGACAGGCAGACACGGTTGCAGCGGCTGCAGGGGAAAATTGGTTGGTTGGGGTTGGGTGTTGGGTTTTTCCTCCTTTGCCTTTTGTCAGTGAGGTGAGCTCTGCAGTCTTCTTCAAAGGAGGTTGCTTCCCGCCAAACTGTGAGGCGCCAAGATGCACGGTTTGAGGCGATATCAGCCCACTGGCGGTGGTCAATGTGGCAGGCACCAAGAGATTTCTTTAGGCAGTCCTTGTACCTTTTCTTTGGTGCACCTCTGTCACGGTGGCCAGTGGAGAGCTCGCCATATAACACGATCTTGGGAAGGCGATGGTCCTCCATTCTGGAGACGTGACCCACCCAGCGCAGCTGGATCTTCAGCAGCGTGGACTCGATGCTGTCGACCTCTGCCGTCTCGAGTACTTCGACGTTAGGGATGAAAGCGCTCCAATGGATGTTGAGGATGGAGCGGAGACAACGCTGGTGGAAGCGTTCTAGGAGCCGTAGGTGATGCCGGTAGAGGACCCATGATTCGGAGCCGAACAGGAGTGTGGGTATGACAACGGCTCTGTATACGCTTATCTTTGTGAGGTTTTTCAGTTGGTTGTTTTTCCAGACTCTTTTGTGTAGTCTTCCAAAGGCGCTATTTGCCTTGGCGAGTCTGTTGTCTATCTTATTGTCGATCCTTGCATCTGATGAAATGGTGCAGCCGAGATAGGTAAACTGGTTGACTGTTTTGAGTTTTGTGTGCCCGATGGAGATGTGGGGGGGCTGGTAGTCATGGTGGGGAGCTGGCTGATGGAGGACCTCATTTTTCTTCAGGCTGACTTCCAGGCCAAACATTTTGGCTACATACACATTAGGTTACAACCTCTTATCAAACCTTGCTCAAGCTGCTTGGTTCAAATTAAATTCCTGTGATTAGTCTTCGTGCTGATTGGTCCCTTTGAATTGCCACATCCGCCTTATAATATTGCTGCAAAGTCGAGCTGTGCTCTCTCTCTTGCTTTTAACCCCTTACGTCCTCACAAGAACACAGATTTCTCAAGAAAGGATCCAAATTCAAATACTGACTGACCATTCCTCACCATGGATGCTGTCCCTTCAGATTTTTATTGTTTATTTAAGATTCCAACATCAGCAGTTTTTTTTCTCTGAGGACACAGACTTGATCTGTGAAAGGACCTCAGTGAAACAGATGGATTTTTATGGATAATCCACTTGTTTTGTATTTACTGTTACTGAACTTGGCATTTTTCCTTCCAAAAGAAATCCCATTATAAACAAACTTAATTATTTAAAAGTAAACTTCCTCACAATCACAGTAAGATTTGAACTGATGTCTCTGGATCAAAAGAGCAGAAATCAGACCACTCTTCCAGCAACTAACTTTTATGTTACATTATGAGATAATAGTTTGGTGTCTCTGATCAGATCAGTACCAAGTCCCTTACAAAGCTGAACATAGTGCAGCTAATCTCACAGCAAACCACAGTGATATTCTCCTTTCAACAACAGAAACTATGACCGAATATGTTCACTTACTTGGTCTCCCTTCAATTCCACCTAAAATTGCCAACCTCGCTGACATCAGTCCAAGCCCGAGGTAACTGAAAATTGAAAATAAAGTCAATAAAATATCGAAAAAGGTCAAAATATAAATATTTATTATTAAATGTTAAAAGCTGTACAAAGAGGCACATAGTTATGGAATTTGGATTCATCTCATATTTAATTAGACCTCTATCATAGAAAGTTATTTGTTCAATTATAGCTAGACTTAAGAAGTGATGTGTTTGAATTAATTAGAAATTATTCAAGGAACATTTTTCATTGTAAAAATCAATAACTATTACCTTCAAAATAACTAAAACATGAGAAAAGTAAATCAAAATAAAAGCAAATAGTTTGATAACCCGTCTCTTAAGAGCTGGCCCTGCTGGAATAGTCAGCTCCATTTTCCTTCACCCTATGAAGTACGGATTCACTTCCCATGTCAAAGCTTTTTCAGATCCTTCTTGCTCTGAACAAGTTTTCAGCTGCAAGATGGTCAGCATCTGAATCTTGCACGAGGTTAGGTTCTGCTTCACCAAATTACTATTGTACAAACCTTGAAAAAAAAAAGTGTAGCAGCAAGCAAAATTGGTGGATTGCTTTCTAGGTCTATCCAACAAGCTTGGGGTTCTTGGAAATGATCTTTCATCCTTTCTTTTCCCCAGATTTTCCTTTTTTTTTTGCAGGGTGATCCACAAACAAGCATGAACTACATTTGCATCAAATATTTCCACCGTCTTCCAGGTCTTTTTCCAACCCTTTGGCACTTGCTCCAGAGGAAAACCTGCCTGCTTTCATATTGTCCTTCCTGTGGGTTATCAATTTGGAAATTACTGCAGAAACAGCCTTTGTGCACTGCTGCTCTTTGAGATGGCTTACAATGCTGCTAGTTTGAGGGAGTGAATGTGAGTGAGCTGATCTTGTGGGATGCTTTGCTCGCAGAGTGAAAACATTATCAGAGTGTAGTCTAACTACTCTTCTCTGGTGATTGGTTGATATTGAAACTATATCGGAGATTTGTGCGCTGAATCACCCACCACAGAAAACCCAACTTGACCTCCAGAATATTGATGGTGGTGGACTCATTGATGAGGATGGAAAATTTCATTGGAAGGTAGACAGTCTTCCATGTAAATATTTGAGGCTTTATGCTGCAAATAGAACATCAATCAATCTATTGATATTTTGCAGGTCTTGTTGCACACAAGCTTGAATCAGTGACTGGGTGCAAGTTTCCCTGGTCAAGGCCTATCATTCTGTCCTTAGAAATATATCTGGGTTTATATTTCAGGGTCTGATTGTGGAACCCTACACAAAGACAATGAAAAAGAGTTGATTCAAGCAACATTCATGAAGAAATGGTACAGACAATTCTCAATGATATTTGTCTCAATACTGAAAACTCTTAAGCAGCTTGGAATTGACGCAAGAATTACAAACTAGGGACTTTAAACATGCCAGGTATAAAAAAAAACTTGAAATACCTGTGCAACACACTTTGCAAAGAGAATTTAAAAGATTAAAACCTCCATTGAAAAAGATGACAAGAAAAGGTGAGAATTTCTGACAAGACTTTTTCTGTACCATGTTAAATCAGAATGGGGTCATTTATAAATGCCAGAGATTAACACACTGCAAAGATTTTGGCTTTTTCACTTGGATGCGTGGATACCCAAACTACCACAAAATTTTAAAACTGCTCTATGATGGTACAGCATTAATAAAGAGAAGATCACAGTGATACAATATCTTTTCTCTTTCCATAGCACAGAGAAAACAAATTAAGAAAGCACAAAATATATCTAAAATTTGGGAATCATTTAACATAAAATTTGGCAAGTTAAACCAACTCACTTTTTGAATCAACATATTTAATGGTACATATATGGGCTTTCAGAGAATCTAGTATATCCAGATGAATCAGAAAATAAACCCCAGCTCATTAATTTGTATGGTCTCAAGAGTTCTACCTAACTCTCCCCACCTTTTTTTGCTACTGAAAACCAACTGGGTTTTCTCTTGCCCATCTCCGACAACGATCACATACCCAAAACATTAACCGCTGCTGCCTGATCAACTGAATGTTTCTAGCAGTTTCTGTGTTTATTTCGTACACTTTACCAACCTGTGTGAGTAGAGTGTGTAAGTGCGGTTGAACATCTGAATTGAGGTAATATAGTCAATGGGAGAGGTCTGGAGTGTCATCTATGGGAGAAACAAAAAAACAGACTCAAAAGTTGTTGTTCCAATAAAATAGAAACTAAAAACTGAATAAGTACATAAAATAATATCTGAGAAAGACACAAAATAACTGGAAAGTGGGAATCATTTAAATAACCTTCTCCTCAAGCCAATTATTTTTTTTGAAGTACATTAATTATTAAACAAAAATAGTAATTCATCAGGATGTACAATTAAATTAATGTTGCCTGGATTGCAGAGAACATCATATGCAACAAGGTTGATAGAGATACAGCTTTTCTCTTCGGAATGACGAAGGATGAGAGGTAACTTAATAAGATTATGAGGAGTTTAGATAGGGTGGATAGCCAGCACCTTTTTCTAGAGATGACAATAGCAGTTTAACATGAATGCAGGAAAGTTTGGCAGAGATGTCAGAGGTAAGTTTTTAACCTGGAATACATTGCTCCAGCGGTGCAGGAGGCTAGTACATTCAGAAAGGCTCCTGGATAGGCACATGAATGTAAGAAAAATAGGTTATGGGTGTGAGGTAGGGAATAATTAGATTGTTATGGAGTAGGTTTCCATAGGTCGGCACAATACTGTGGGCTTAAGTGCCTATACTGTGCTGTAATGGTCTATGTTCTAAATAAATTACTTGTAAAATAGATTTTGCTGATGTTGGCCAAGAGACACTTGCTTCTCAGCTCTTATAATTTATTCAAAACAGAACATCCAGACCTTCAATAATGATGCAACTCATTTGGCATCTAAGAGGGCACAGGTATATGAAGAGAGTTAGGTTTAAATGGCACCCAAGAGTGCGTTTTCCCTCTCCAAAGTTGCTGGAACCTGCAACCAGTTATCCGAGATGGTGGTGGTGGTACTCCCTCAACATCCAAGTGGTATCCAGACTACCCAACCTCATCCACCAAGGCGCAGAACACTGCAGAGCAAATGCAGGTGAATGGAATTAATACAATGATTGCCATGGACACAATGAGCCAAAGGGCCAGTTTAAGTGCTCAAGTCTTGGCTAAGTTGGCAATACTGACTACTGGAAGTCCATTAAGATGGTTAATAAAATATTGATGTTTTCAATGTCAGATTAGTTACTTTCTAGTGCATCCTTAATTTGAATTGACAAAGCAAGTTGGAAAATAGGACTCGTTTGTTAAATTATGTTTTTATTTTCAGAATGTGGCCCTCACTAGTAAGGCCAGTATTTATTGTGTATGCCTGAATGCCCTTAAGAAGGTAGTGATGAGCATCTAGTGAAGATGCTTCCAGTGCTGCTGGGGAGACAGTTCCAGGATTGGAACCCAGCAACGATGAAGACCAGCCTTATACCTCCAAGTAAGGATGGTGAACAATTTGAAGGGAACCAACAGAAGAGGATGGTCTCCTGCATCTGCTAACCTTGATCTTCTTGGTGGATACATGCTTATCTTTCACTAACCTTTTTGCCACCAAATCAATCAAATGGGAGAGCACTGCACAATCAACAAGTACAAGTGTATTCATATGGTGAATTAATTTTGGGTACACACATATTCTTATTTCCCCAAGATGGATATGAAAAGAACAATAACAAAGCTTTGAAATGGTTCCCTTTTCTAAATATTGTTGCCGTGGAGTACTACAAAAGACAAGTCTGGATGTTACTGACACCTTTTCTGGAGCCAACTGAATTCAAGGACCACTCCTGGGCCCAGAGATCCGACAGGGAGTGACTGTCCAGTAGCACCTTATCAGTAGCTTTCCTCATTGTACACGATTTGATTTATAGGGTCATAGTGTTAGATGTAGCATGGAAACTGGCCACTCATCCCAATTTGTCCATGCCAACCAAATTAGCTACGTAGGCTAGTTCTATTTGCCTCTTTTTGGCCCATATCAGTTCCCTCTCACCAAATCTATGGCCTTTAGTTCTAGACCCCTAAACAAGGAAATACGACTGTGGCATAATAGTTTATCTCTGCCCCTCGTGATTTTATAAACCTCGATAAGTTTCCCTCTCAGCCTCCTATGCTCCAAGGAAAAATGTTCCAGCTTATCTAGCTTCTCCTTATAATTTGTTATTCAGTTCCAGTAACATCTTCGTGAATCATTTCTACACTTTTTCTGACATCTTTCTTATAAGTGATCAAAATGGCAAATAATACTACAAGTGTGGTCCCGCTAACATCTTGTACTCCATGTCATTATAGATGCAGGCAAGTACACCAAACATCTTCCTCATTGCCCTGTTTATCCATGTTGAAACTTTCAGGGAATTAAGTACCTGTATCCCGAGATCATTTTGTTCTACCACACTCTCCAGGGCCCTCTCAATTAGTGTGCAAGTGCTGTCCTGGTCTAACTACGAATATTCCTAAGGAAAACTTTTACAGACACAAAATGAAGCACCTCACACTCATCAGCATTAAATTCCATCTGCCATTTTTCAGCCCACTTTTCTGGGCTGCTTAGAAAAGTGGGCTGAAAAATGGCAGATGGAATTTAATGCTGATAAGTGTGAGGTGCTTCATTTTGGTAAGAAGAATCAGAATAGGACATACGTGGTAAATGGGAGAGCATTGATGAATACAGAAGAGCAGAAAGATTTAGGAGTAACGGTACATCGTTCCCTGAAGGTAGAAACTCACGTGAATAGGGTGGTGAAGAAGGCTTTTAGTATGCTGGCCTTTATCAATCATTGCATGGAATATAGGAGTTGGGAGGTGATGTTGAGATTGTATAAGACGTTGGTGCGGCCTAATTTGGAGTTCTGTGTGCAGTTCTGGTCGCCTAATTATAGGAAGGATATAAACAGAGTGGAGAGAGTGCAGAGAAGGTTTACCAGAATGTTACCTGGGTTTAAGCATCTAGAGTATAGGGAGAGATTGGACAGATTAGGTCTTTATTCTTTGGAGCGTAGAAGGTTGAGAGGGGATTTGATAGAAGTATTTAAGATTATGAAAGGGATAGACAGAGTGGATGTGGATAGACTATTTCCGTTAAGAGGAGGAAAGATTAAAACAAGAGGACATGAGTTAAGAATTAAGGGGCAGAGGTTTAGAGGTAACATGAGGGGGAACTTCTTTACTCAGAGAGTGGTAGCCGTGTGGAATGAGCTTCCAGGATAAATAGTGGCGGCGGAGTCAATTGTATTATTTAAGAAAAGGTTGGACAGGTATATGGATGAGAAGAAGATGGAGGGTTATGGGCATTGTGCAGGGAGGTGGGACTAGAAAGGGGTGTTTGGTTCGGTGCGGACTAGAAGGGCCTAATGGCCTGTTTCCATGCTGTAATTGTTATGTTATGTTATGTTAAAGAAGACTTGAAATATCAGTGGTGGGGCAGAAAAGACCAAAATGTTTATTGCTGGTCTTTATAAAGCACTAAAGGGTTTTTTTTGGGCATGTTAACACAAGATCTTTGTAAATGCAAGCTCAGATTCCTTCTCACAAAGATAATTGGTGAAAACAGTTCCACAGTTCTTAATAACTATGAACAAGAACCTAGTGTTTTGTTTTGAAGGATGTATTGACAGCAGAAACTTCTGTACAGCAATACAAATGCTGCCATTCTCCAGAAAAACTTTGGGTTTTCTTTAACAGGCTCTTGTCAATTTCCACTGAGAAACTCATAATTGGTCAGAAAATCCATAACTCAAAGTGTACCAAACTGCCCAATTTTTTTCCTCAATCTAATCTTTTGTCCATCAAATAATCTTGTTCTTTGCAGGATGCCAAGAAAAGTTTGTGGCAACTATTGCTAAGTTTCTCCTTCAAGATTACATGAATCCTGATAACTAATTTGTGAGGGCATCAGCAACAGAACTCACAGAACCTGAATTACGTTTACACCAATCAAAACCATAACATCCAGCAAAGCAATCCAGAAGAATCCAAATTAACTGTCCAAAACATACTCCCTTAATTGTAGTGAAAGTTGTTCCCACTGGATGGCAGCAGAGTAGTGACATTCTTTATTGCATAAGAGCAGAAATCATATTAATTTAGAGAAATACACAATTTGTGTATCAAATTCACTTTAAATTAAATGCAAAATGAACATGCTCATATCTCTTGTAAATGTCACATATTATTAGCATAGGCTAATAATTAGCATAGGCTTATTAGCATAGCTGTTTGGAAGCTGGGACACTAAGTCAAACATTAACTGCTGCTTATCAACTCAGTGAAAGTCGCACTTTGGACAGCCTGAAACTTGTTGGTCTTCCAAATCTGGAAGATAAAGCTATAGAAAGGCATATTTCAAAGTACCCACTGAAGGAAGCAGTGAAGCTTAGTGCAGCTGTCTTAAAGGTTTGGTGGAAAAGAACCACAATCTAGGATCCTGTTCCCGTTGGGCATTGAAGGAACAGCCCCTATGTAACAGGCTTTCAGACCCATCACTGATTAAATATGTAAGCATTGTAAGGAATGTATTGGATCGCTGGTACACTGAATGTACAGAAATGTCCTAATTGTATTTACTGTACAAGTAAATATTTTATACTTTTATGTTCTTTGCACTCTTTATACTTGTTAGGAATTAAAGTACCTTTAAAGAAATTGCTCGAGACAAAAATTGAGAACAAAGAACATTTATTACTACAACAATGCAAAGTTGGGTGCTTCCCCTTACCCTGGGAATACACACACACACTGGGGCTCACCCAACTTTTATACAGTTGATTTCAGTGTAGGAATACCCTCCCCCTTACATTCTTCTGCCTCCTGCTGGAGAGGTTTGGCATTAGGCAATCCTGCCTGCCTACGTGCAATTTCAGTATACTTGGAGAACCAGGGGGGGTTATCCTGTCGGTGTCCCTTCATGTCATTGTCCTTATTCACACCTTCCTGATTCTCGGGGCTACAGTCTCTTGATATGCAGAGTTGACTCATTCTATCTAGGGTTGGCTAATTTCATATGTATAAATCTGTGTATGGTTAGCTAATTAGAAATGTATGACTTGGTACTTCTGTCCAGGGCTAGGAGACCCTTATCTGATCCAGACTACCTCAACTTCCTACATTCTATTGTACCTTACCATTCCTTATCTTAGTCCTATGGTCTTGTCACAAAGGATAGAAGATTCTTATGTTAATCGTGCTGACTCTGCTTTCCTGCATCCTAAGCCCCAAACTTATCCTGTTTGAACTGGTTTCAGCCATTTTACTGATGAACTTTAGTTTCTTCCATGTTCATAATTTTAGGTCAATTTTCCCATCTCTCACATACTCTTTGCAGACGATGCCGCTTTAGTTGCCCATTCAGAGCCAGCTCTTCAGCGCTTGACGTCCTGCTTTGCGGAAACTGCCAAAATGTTTGGCCTGGAAGTCAGCCTGAAGAAAACTGAGGTCCTCCATCAGCCAGCTCCCCACCATGATTACCAGCCCCCCCACATCTCCATCGGGCACACAAAACTCAAAACGGTCAACCAGTTTACCTATCTCGGCTGCACCATTTCATCAGATGCAAGGATCGACAATGAGATAGACAACAGACTCGCCAAGGCAAATAGCGCCTTTGGAAGACTACACAAAAGAGTCTGGAAAAACAACCAACTGAAAAACCTCACAAAGATAAGCGTATACAGAGCCGTAGTCATACCCACACTCCTGTTCGGCTCCGAATCATGGGTCCTCTACCGGCACCACCTACGGCTCCTAGAACGCTTCCACCAGCGTTGTCTCCACTCCATTCTCAACATCCATTGGAGCGCTTTCATCCCTAACGTCGAAGTACTCGAGATGGCAGAGGTCGACTGCATCGAGTCCACACTGCTGAAGATCCAGCTGCGCTGGATGGGTCACGTCTCCAGAATGGAGGACCATCGCCTTCCCAAGATCGTATTATATGGCGAGCTCTCCACTGGCCACCGTGACAGAGGTGCACCAAAGAAAAGGTACAAGGACTGCCTAAAGAAATCTCTTGGTGCCTGCCACATTGACCACCGCCAGTGGGCTGATATCGCCTCAAACCGTGCATCTTGGCGCCTCACAGTTTGGCGGGCAGCAACCTCCTTTGAAGAAGACCGCAGTGCCTACCTCACTGACAAAAGGCAAAGGAGGAAAAACCCAACACCCAACCCCAACCCACCAATTTTCCCCTGCAACCGCTGCAATCGTGTCTGCCTGTCCCGCATCGGACTTGTCAGCCACAAACGAGCCTGCAGCTGACGTGGACTTTTTACCCCCTCCATAAATCTTCGTCCGCGAAGCCAAGCCAAAGAAATATTTTATACTTTTATGTTCATAAATATTTGAAAAAAATTATGATAAAACAAATTTCTAACCAAATGCAACTCTGGTCTCTGCTCACAGATCGCAGCTGGGATAGAAAGTGGACATCACATTTGGCCTTTGCTACCAGGTGGGATCACAAGAAAAGGAACAGATTTATCTGCAGACTTCCTCTGTCTTCTGCAAGAGCCACTGAAAAATTTGACTTCAGAACTCAATGTTAATTAACTGCCATATCTATAAATAGTGGAACTTCAGCCCCATCACAGGCAACTGAGTAATAATGGAAAAATTTAATTTACTTGTCACCAGTCAGTGATGTCTATCCAATGAGAACTAATGGAACTTAGTTGTTCTGTCCTCTTGATGGGCAACCATCCTTGAGCATCAAGGCTCATCATGTAAAGCATTAAACAACAATTGTTTCCAATGAAATTCGATCCTGGAGAATTCAAGGGTAGGAGAGAAAATGCTTAGATTGAAAATGAAAATTAATTACCATAAGACTAAATTACTCAAAACTTACCTCACTGAGAGGCAAAAACGTGATTTGGGTAGAACCACCACCAAGATCAAGCATCCCAGCAGTATTTTGCTTTGAATCTTGCAAGCTGTCTGAAAAGAACACGCTGCAATTAGTACTGAAAATTCACAAAGAGAAAAACATCTGTGGTCACGGTTTAATAGGCAACTTAAAAATCTTTATAACCAGGCCTGGCCCTCAGCTGCTGGGAACATACATCATTGGTAGGGGTTGACCTATATTTCTGGTTGTTTTAACTCCAATAGTTAAAAAAAACAATTCTCCAAAGAATGTATTTAAAATCAGAGAATGGAAGCCATTCCTTCCTGTGAGCAAATTTGGGTTTTTGGGAGTTGCTGTCTCGGAAGATCTTTCCTGGACCCAACACATCAATGGCATCGAGAAGAAAGCACATTAGCGCCTCTAATTCCTCAGGAGTTTACAGAGGTTTAGTATGACACCAGAAACCCTGGCAAATTTCTACAGAGGAGTGATGGAAAGTGTGTTGACTGCCTGCATCATGGTCTGGTATGGGAATACCAACACCCCTGAGCATAAAGAAAGGTAGTGAACACAGCCCAGGACATCACAGGCAAAACCATCCGCACTATTGAGTACATCTACAGGGAATGCTGCCATCAGAGGGCAGCAACAATCATCAAAGACCCACACCACCCAGCACATGCTCTGTTCTCGCTGCTGCTATCAGGAAAGAGGTATAGGTGCCACAAGACCTGCATCAGATGGTTCAGGAACAACTGTTGCCCCTCCACCATCAGACTCCTCAACAACAAACTCAATCAGAAACTCATTTAAGGACTCTTGTGCACTTTATTGATTTTCTTTTGTTCTCTCTGTATTGTGCAGTTTTCATTACCCGTGTACAGTTCTTGGCTTGTTTATATGTTTATGCTGTGTACCGATTTTTTTGCACTACCAATTAGTGGTAATTCTTCTGAGTCTACAGGAAAAAGGATCTCAGGGTTTTATGTGATGTCATTTATGTACTCTGACAATAATCTGAAATCTGAACTCCAGGCTTACTAAACATGCTTGTGGTAATTCTGAATCAATGGCTAGTTGTTCCATTCAGGAGAACATTCATATTAACTCTAAATGGGACCCTGGAGGATCAAGTTCAGGCTGCTCCTAGATGGGAAGTGGAGGCTTGCAGGAGTGATCACATCTCTAACTCGGCAGTGTCTGCAAGCATAATGGCAGGCTCTAACCTGATCAGAGGGATGGGGACTTTGAGAAAATTTTAAAAACAAGGGAGAGGTGTATTAGTTTCAGGAAAATCATTTAAGCATCAAATGGTTGGGGGAGGGGGGGCAAGAAATAGAAACATATAATGAAGGAAGAAGATATGAATCAGGACAAACTATAGAACAGAAGAGGTGCATTGGTGACCAGAGCCAATTTAATATGAATACCAAACAAGGACCTACTTCTTAGCATCTTGGAGAGACGTGGAGCTGCTAATGCGGCCTAGCTCGATACCTAGCCGGTGAGACTTTCACATGAAACAAGTTGGGGAAAATCACCATTGACACATAATGGAACAGAAGCCACTTGGCCATTTTAAAATTACAATCACCTGCCAATTAACTCATCTGCGTTAACAGTTCAGGATAACTCCTTTCTGTTCAGTTCACAAAAGATACCCATTAGAAGATCTCCAAATACTTCTGCTTACCTTTTAAAAAGTTGACAGTAATCCATGCTGAAATACCTGTATTAATTACAAAGAGCTAGTTATGGAAAAGTAGGTAAATCATCAGGAAGTAAACAGCCATACTGTGTCCTGTTAATAAACCAGCTGAATAAAATCAATATGCAGTACTGTTAGATTTTATATTTAGCATTTTAAAAAATATTTAAACATGATATGCACAGGAGAAAACAATTCTGATTTTATCCAACATCATGGAATCAGGAGGCCTTCGCCAATGCTCTTTGGCTAGATCCTGCAAGTTTTCTATCCTTGGGCACCAAGACTTTAAAAGTGAGATCCATGAGGTGATCACAAATGGACCAAAGGAAGTCAAATAAGTGAATACATTCAAGATTGAGCAGAGTTTTAGACGAGGGATTATAAGGCACTGGGAGGAAGGTGGGGCTGAGGCCAATCTTATGGTTTACTCTTGTTCCTATTACTGATGTTGTAATGATCTTTTAAGACATTTATTTAAGACTAAGATGCATGTCACAGACATATCTGGAATCCTACTTACAAGTAAATAAGGACAACAGGTCACAGGATCCAACCAGTAATAGGCATATGTCTTATAGTTTCCACCTGAAAAGATCAATTCTTGAAATTTCGGTGCAGACAGGGCAATGAACAGATAACTTCAAACTGCTCGAGTCACCTACAAACTTGTTTGTCCATTTCTTCAATCAATAATCATCCTTTTGGAGGCTCCCAGTATCTTCCTCACTTGTTTTCCACCTGGCTTTGTTAACTTTGGTTAACCCAGACTATCTGAGTACATGCAGGAGAGATGTAAAAGCCAGTGCCCTACCTTCATCAGTCCCATCCATGATACTGACACAATCATTTGATACTCGGAAGGGACTTGATTGGAAGATTTCTTTTACCTGGGAGAAGGAATTCAAAAAAATCACAGGAATTACCTTAACAATATCAAACACATTACACACTCCCTCCTCCCATCAATTAGATTTAGGAGTGTGAAAAAGTACGCACCAACAGGCTTAAGGACAGTTTTTCCTCTCTCCTCATCTTTCCCCATACCCACCCCCCCCACCCCTTTCACTTTCCTGTGATGGTCTACCCTGATTGTAGGCTGCTATCAAGACTGCAGTTGGGCATGAAGCAACCATTAATGAAGCAGCCAACATCGAAAACTGAGGCCAAATGACATAGTGTAAGACTTCACTGTCACAGTGCTCACCCTTTAATTGGCGTCTTATTGCTGGCCTTGGTGCCTCACTGACTTTCCTGTGTTCTTCCAAGTTTGCACTCAAAGCCACCAAAATGAACAGCAGTAAGCCTGTGATGCTGTTAGGTACACAACTGATGTTAGAAAATTGGTGCCGTGCCAAGGTGAATTGCACAAGGCCCAATTTAGACTGAAATATGAGAGATTTCAGCAAGTCATTGATTTAACAACGTAAAAAAAATGCTATTTGCAGTGTCAAGAAATAGAATGCAAGGCGTCTTATTTCCAGGCAAAAAGAACTGAAAAATAAAGTTTTACATTGAGAGAGAGAGATATATATATATATATATTATATATATATATAATATATATTGGGCATCCTTTTAGATATTTCCAAAGTGTCTCTCAATCTAGTTAAACAAGTAAATCTGCAGATACATGGATCAAGTCCAATACACAAAAGTGCCTGAAGAAAAGGGGCCTACGGCATTCATTAGGATTCAGGAAAAACAAGAAGATGCCTAATAAAAAGGTGGGAGAAGAAGGGAGGAAATGGAAGGAGCACAGGTTAATAGATAAGATTTAACTTGTGGATTCAGGTAAGAGAGCAGAAGAGAAAATGTTAGAACCTAAGAAGAGTAGTTCTCTGATAAGAGAAAGAAGGGAGAGGGGTAGAGAGCTGAAGAAAAAGACACAGAGGGATAGAGAGAGGCAGAAACAAGGAGTAAGATTAAAAGAAATTAGAGAAGTCGATAATAATGCCATTTGATTGGAGAATCCTGGGAGAGAATTATATGGTGTTGTTCCTCCAATTTGCAGGTAGCCTTAATTTGGCAGTATATGAGGCCATGGACTGACATGTTGGTGTGAAAATAGTGTGTGGAATTCAAATGGTTGGCCACTGGGAGGTCCTTGCTGTTGTAGTGGATTCTCAATGAAATGATCTCCCAGTCTGTATCCAGTTTCACTGATTCAGAGAAGGCCTCATCGGGTGCACTGGGTATATAGTAAGTGACTCCTGTAGATTAACAAGTGAAGTGTTACTTCAGAATTGCCAGAGGGAAAAGAGGAGAAATTGGCTGTGTTCTGGCTGTGTTCTGGAATGCACTGCTTGAAATGGAGCAGGATGAATAGCAACTTTCATAAGAAGATTGAATATATTCAAAAGATTTTTAAAAATGATAAAGGTACAGGGAAACAGCAAGGAAGTGCGACTAATCAGACAGCATTATCAAAGAATTGGCAGCTATGTTATAGGCCAAGAGTCAATATATAAAAAATTAAACCAAAGTAGCATTCATTCATGATCTGTATTTTAACCATATTTGTAATGTGCAGCAAACTCTTAAAAGTTTATTAATCACAAATATCTAAATTGGTTAAGAATCATAAACTTGCTGCCTAATAGATTGAGGATAATTCCACATAAACATTTTAGAGGAAGCTAGATAAATTAGATAAGTGTTGATTCTTACGAGCCCAGAGGACCCCAAAACCCAGCAGCAACAGATATTCACCAAGACAAATGGTTACTTAAACAAAAGTTGCTTTTAATTACCTTAAAACATGAAAACAGGGTCAAACTTTATTTTATTACTATTAACTTAACCTAACATAATCCCCTTCTAATTCTAAGTGCACGTGTATGTAATGTGTATACAAGTTCAGAAAAGTTATTTGATTCACAGTCCAATCTCACTTCTCATTCCTCCAAGTTCACTGGTTGCAGGCATTTCTTATACTGTGCACAGAATTTAACATTTATGAATTTCACCAGGCTTTGGTGTTTGAAAGGTAAATGGCTACTGCTCAGGAAGGTTCTTGTCAGTTTTCAGAGAGATTTGTTGTTACTGGACACAAACTGATCCTTTTTAATCAGCCATGTCAGTGTCTTGCCGAAGATACTTGCCCCATCAGGGTTTTCCAGATAAGCTCCTTCTTTCAGGTCACCACAGAGTTCCTTTTTATTACTCTTATTTAGGGAGCCAGTCCTCTCCTCTTGCATGAAACACAAGGGCTAAACTAAGCACTGGTCTGACATGATGAGTGCAACCCATCTGCAAAATGGGGTTTTCCCCCCAGCTTTCCAGTTTGTCCTGTTCCAGTCCCACCTGCTCCTGTTGAACTGTAAAAACTGCAGAACTGAATTCTGTCTCCCCCCTCCCTCCCTCTCTCTCTTTCTCCCTCAGAGAAAAACCTGTTTGACGCTCTTTGCTTGCAAAGCCACATGACCCTCTTAGAACAGCAACCTCCACTCAGACCTAATCCTCTGTGGCTTTCATCTGTGTCTTTTCAAAACAAGAATCCATTAGTGAAGTCCCTTGGACACTCGCCAAAGCTTTTGTAAAGGCATTCAGAGCTGGCATGTCTAGCTTGCGCAGAGCTCCAGTATTTTAAATGAGATCTGTTTTGATATGTTTGTATGTGACCTACACTAAAAAAAACTTTCACACTTTATCCCCCAAAAACATACCTATATACAATATAAAACACAACATATCACAACATATAGCTGTTCATCACACTATATAAATACAAGAAGGAGGATGAAAAAGACAGGTTCTGCCAAAAACGTCACATAAAATATGTGGCAGGAAGCTCCTGGGGAACATAAACTATAGTAAAGATCAGAGTTCAAATGATCTATTTTTATCCTGCGAGGTATTGCTTTTGATTGATAAGGAAATAGCCATTCATACAGCAACCTAAAATGCTGCTTTAAACTCTCCTTCTCTTGCATTTTCCTGTCTAATGATGCATAAACCAAAATGTTCAACTTTTTGAGATTTTTTAACAAAGTCTTGGTCCTTTATATAACTATGCACAGAGGCATAATAAAGCCACATTTTAATTTGTGACAAAAGCCTTGAAAATTAAACAATATGGTTCAATTTCTTTGCACATTCAAAAGCTCTTTACAGTCCATAATTACTTTTTTAAACAGAACAGAGAACAGTCTACCATTGTGACTAACACTAAAATTCAACAAACTGCAGATGATAGAATCTGAAATAAAAATTGATATTGCAGGAAACATTCAGTAAATCAGATAGTATCTGTGAAAACAAAAACAAAAGTTAATTTATCAGATTGAGGACCTTAATTAGATGTTCCATATTCTGCCTAACTCTGCTGATGCATCTTTCCAACATTTTGCTTTTATTAATACTTAATCTGTGAATGTGAAACAAATGAAGGACTATTTTACTCATCATTATCTCTTTGGCTTGGCTTCGCGGACGAAGATTTATGGAGGGGGTAAAAGTCCACGTCAGCTGCAGGCTCGTTTGTGGCTGACAAGTCCGATGCGGGACAGGCAGACACAGTTGCAGCGGTTGCAGGGGAAAATTGGTTGGTTGGGGTTGGGTGTTGGGTTTTTCCTCCTTTGCCTTTTGTCAGTGAGGTGGGCTCTGCGGTCTTCTAATAACCCCTTATTAGTACGAACAAATAACCCCTTATTAGTATGAACAAAGGAACGGCAATGAAAAATTCACCAGACAATGGTAAATTCAAAATAGCAGTTTTATTAAATCAATAATAACATGACATTTCTTACTTATCTCTATGCACAAATGTGTGAGTGTTAAAGTCTCAAACTCTGAAAAGTCAACTTTAAAACTTCAGCATCATTTTGGTCTTGCTTGCAGGTCTTAAATATTCAGTTTAGAACTAATTATGAAATGCTTTGAACCGTATCTTCAGGCCTCTTTAACTCACAATTCTTTTGATAATTTATCTTTCAGAGAGATTTTCTTCACACTAGAGTTTTCTTCTCTTGAATGAAGACTTTGGAATCTGTGTTTCAAACAATGAAACTGCCCTCATTATCTTCAAGAAACAGACGAAAATGGGCTTACTTATTTCAAAGCCACTTATTGTGTTCCCCTTTTTCCCCCTCTGCAGGAAATATTTCTGCTTTCAATCCTGTATCAACAGGACGAGTTCTCTTAAAACCGAACTCTGTCTCTCATTTCAATAATAGATTTCTGGCAAATCTCTCATGTCACAAGGTATGTGACATCATTTCTGTTTTTGAAGTTCATGTCTTTTCACACTGATGTGCAAAAAGCATCTAAGTCCACTTAAGCTCCGTGATGTCTGCTCACATGAAAGCAAAATGGCCACGCCTTTATGCAGGTGTTTCTGAAATAACACCTATTGTTTTCAGTATCTCAAGAACCATCATAAATCTTTTCATCTCTTGGCTTCAACTGGTATCAGCAGCCATTCAAACTGGCTTCTGTGGACAATGGTGTTTAAAATGCAAATACATTTGATGATGCTGAAGCCAAGGACCAGCTGCAAAGAACCATGTGTGTCGGTTGAAATGCTAATATGTTGTCTTTGATTCCATGACCACTCAAAACTCACTTATTAAACCATATCTAGATGAAATATAGTTTTAACATTAAACTAAGGACTAATATTAACACAGATCCATTGCAGCGGCAAAAGCAGTGAAAGCAGTGCTCCTGAGAATGATACGGAGAAGGAAAGGAAGCTGAAGAGAGGAGTTACAGTGAAATTAAAACAGGATTTGTGAAATAAAAACATATTCCGTTTTTATTTTACATTTAAGCATCTATGTATTTTACTGCAGTTTTGACTTAGACCAATTTAGAACCAGATTGTAAAAAAAGTGAAAATACAGCACAATTAAATGGATGAGTTAGAAAGACAACAAAGTAGAGTTGATAATAGGAAGCAAAATTCTTTGTGTGTGAGAGATCGATTACATCAATATTCCTTATGCAGCTTTCCAATCACATCATCTGATTCATTGAGGACAGTGTCATCGACACCAGAAGTGACAATAGCCAAATAAATGATCATTGAGCGAAGGTACAGCTCCACAACACAGAAATAATGTGTTAAAATATAAACTTTCTCAAATCTTTAGACACTTGGTTGGACAGACTAGGATTGCATATGCTGAAGTTTAGTCAACTTAATTAAAAATTCAAAAGGCTAAAGGCTTTTAACAAGATGCATCTGGAGAGAAACTTCTCTTATGAGAGAATCAGACATTGTTTAAAGATAAAGAGTCATTCGTTTAAGATGAGAAATGAAGCAAGTTTTTTTTGTTCTCAGAATGTTGTTAGTGTTTGGAACTCTCAGAGCAGTAGAAACAAGATCTCTGAATGTTTTAACACAGATTATTGCAGATAGATGAGAATGTAGAATCAAGGTGAAAATCAGCTCAGTCATGATCTTATTAAATGACAGAGGTCAAATGACTTGCTCCTGATCCCAATCATATGCTTCTTTGTAAAAACAGGAAAACATGCAAATGAATTAAATTATTATTTAAGTAAGCAGGGTTCATGGCACCCAAAATGGGGAAAAGAGCCTTGGGACACTTGCATAATTTGGGAACCAATGAACCATTAAAAAATGCAAGATTTTAACACACAAAAAAACCCCCGAAAAACTACTTCTAATGTTGCATCATTTACTTCTCTACATTATCTTATGAATATGCACAATACAAATTTACTGAATCAATTATGTTATTCATGCTAACGAATACAGTAAGATTACCATACCTTATCTAATAAAAGCTGGGCCTTTTCTCCAGGTAGCAGCCGTAAACCAGCCGTGGCTTTTAATACTAAAGGAGTGCTTGCCCAATAATCATGAGGTATTGAGTCTTTGGCCACCTCCAGCAAATCTTGAATTCCCTTTGTGCTCTATAAAATACAAGCCAAATGTAGCCAAGTGTTAAACAAAATTTATTCAACAAATAATGTAAATCTGACAATAGCTTCCAGTGCCAATTAAGTATCTAATGTAGCGACTGCGACACAGATCGAAACACACCACGACCACGTTGGAGGTTTCAACTAACTGTTATTCAAACTTCGCGCATGTCCCTTTAAGGGCGGTGTGACCTCCGCCTCTGCGTTGGCGGTGACGTCACCATGTAC
Source organism: Narcine bancroftii (assembly GCF_036971445.1). Lineage (NCBI taxonomy): Eukaryota > Metazoa > Chordata > Chondrichthyes > Torpediniformes > Narcinidae > Narcine > Narcine bancroftii. Next base: position 88,591,991 of record NC_091472.1, on the reverse strand, counting down.
GCCTGAGCCGCGTACCTTGCTCTAACCCTGACAGCGCCATCTTCTTGCGGCTGCCCCGCCAGCGCGGCGGTGCAAGCGGGCGAGGCCGGTTCGCCACGAGGATGTGCGCTGCCACACAAACCCCCAGAACTGGCTTACGTGTCTCATTGCCTGAGCAGCCGACCTTGTCATTTTGGCTGGGCCGACACTACCGGCTGGCTAAGGTCCAGGTGTACCACCTTGAGTTGGTCGACTGTAAATAATTCCCCCTTGCCCCCGATGTCCAGGGTGAACGTCTTGCCTGAGCATTGCAGGACTTTGTAGGGGCCTTTTTAGGGGTGCTGGAGTGGTGCAGAGTGTGGACTTCGCTGGACAAAAATGAAATCAGCCATGGCCAGCTCCTTGGGGACACAGGATGGATGGCTGCCACGGTGGGTCGGTGAAGCTTACCCCGCAAGTCTGCCAGCAAGGTCCGACTCTCGGTCACAGAGCCGGTGCTCAGGCCGAAGAACTCTCCCGGTAGTGACGCGCCGTAGATCAACCTTGTGGACAATACCTGTAGGTCTTCTTTCGGAGCCATTCTAATGCTGAGCATCAGGGAAATTTATACGTCCAGCTGGGACCGGTTATACATGAGCATCAGGGAAATTCATACGTCCAGCTGGGACCGGTGAGGTGAACCATGAAGGCTGACTTTAGGTGCCGGTGGAAGCGCTCCACTTGGCTATTGGTTTGGGGATGGTATGCGGTGGTGTGATGGAACTTGATCCTCAAGAGGTTTGTCAGCCATGACCAGAGGGCGGATGTGAACTGGGCATCCTTGTCGCTCGTCATATGTGCTGGGACCCCGAACCTGGCGATCCAGTGGGCGAGTAGGTTCCTGTCACAGGTCTCGGCAGACATGTCCCTCAGTGGGATGGCTTCCGGTCACCTCGTCGCGCAGTCGACAACTGTCAACAAATAGCGGGCGTCTCTGGACACCGGCAGGGGGCCCACGATGTCGATGTGTATGTGCTCGAACCTCTTGGCCGTAGAGTCAAACTGCTGTACCGGGGCCTTTACATGGCGCTGGACCTTGGAGGTCTCACATTGTATGCAGTTTCTCACCATCTGGGCTACCTGCTTCTTTTTTTAAAATGTTTTTTTATTTTTCACACTGTGAACCATATCAACTAAAATATGTACAAAGAAATCTCATTAAATTTATACAGTGGTATTTTCTCCCCTTCCCCCCACCTTTCCCTCCCTCCCCTCTGCCCACCCCCCTCCAATACCCATAAATATTCAACATGTACAATATTTTTACACAAATGAAAATAAACAAGTAAAATGCGTCATCTATTTATTACACATTGAATCTAGTAGTTTTGTCTTCTTATCATTTTCATTCTCATTTTAGGGGATGGAGGTCGTAGGCAAGCTCTCTCTGATATGTTCCATGTATGGTTCCCAAATTTGTTCAAACATTGTGACTTTATTTTTTAAATTATTTGTTATTTTTTACAATGGAATACATTTATTCATTTCCATGTACCATTGCTGTATACTCATGCTCTCTTCCATTTTCCAAGTTGACATTATATTTTTTTTTGCTATCGCTAAGGGTATCTTAAGGAATTTTTTTTTGCACTTTATCCAATTTGAGGCCCAATTCTCTGCTTCTTATGTTACTTAAAAGAAATATCTCTGGTTTTTTTGGTATGTTACTTTTTGTAATTTTATTTATCTGATTTAATTCTTCCCAAAACTTATGTACTTTAGTACATGCACAAGTTGCATGTAATGTTGTTCCCATTTCCATCTTACAGCGAAAACATCTATTTGATGTTGAATCCCATTTTTTTTAATTTTTAAGGAGTAATATATACCCTGTGTAACCAATTATACTGTATCATGTATAACCTTGTGTTTATTGTATTCTTCATAGTTCTAGAACACAAATTTTCCCATGTTTCATTTTTTATCTTTATGTTTAGATCCTTTTCCCACTTCTGCTTAGGTTTATAGTTCATTTCATTTTCCTTATCTTGCAGCTTAATGTACATGTTGGTTATAAATCTTTTGATTATCATTGTGTCTGCAATCATGTATTCAAAGCTGCTTCCTTCAGGTAATCTCAAGCTGTTTCCCAATTTATCCTTTAAATAAGCTTTCAATTCATGATATGCAAACATTGTACCATGTTTGCATATTTTCCATATTTGTACTTCTACTGTTCAAATGTTAATAAATTAACATCATTAAATTATTCCATATTTGTACTTCGACTGTTCAAATGTTAATAAATTATTTCCCAAAAACAGTTTTCTATTCTTTTGATTCATTTTCTTTCCCATTCTCTAAAGGAAAGGTTATCTATTGTAAAAGGGATTAGCAGATTTTGCATCAATAGTAATTTTGGTATTTGATCATTCATTTTTTTTCCATCTAAGTGGATCATTTTCCACGTATTAACTAAATGATGCAGTACTGGTGAGTTCTTATATTGCACCAGCTTTTCATCCCATTTATAAAGTACATGTTCCGGTACCTTCTCCCCTATTTTATCTAGTTCCATCTTAGTCCAGTCTGGTTTTTCCCTTGTCTGGTAAAAATCTGATAAATACCTCAATTGTGCGGCTCTATAATAATTTTTAAAATTTGGTAACTGTAAACCACCTTGATTATACCTCTCTGTTAATTTATCTAATGCTACCCTTGGATTCCTCCCTTTCCACAAGAATTTCCTTATTATTCTCTTTAGTTCATTGAAGAATTTCTCTGTTAAGGGAATTGGTAATGATTGAAATAGGTATTGTATCCTTGGGAAGATATTCATTTTAATACAATTTACCCTTCCTATCACTGTTAGTGGTAAATATTTCCAATGTTCTAAGCCATCTTGTAATTTCTTCATTAATGGCTGATAATTTAATTTGTATAGATGGCCTAGATTCTTTCTTTGGCTTGGCTTCGCGGACGAAGATTTATGGAGGGGGTAAATGCCACGTCAGCTGCAGGCTCGTTTGTGGCTGACAAGTCCGATGCGGGACAGGCAGACACGGTTGCAGCGGTTGCAGGGGAAAATTGGTTGGTTGGGGTTTGGTGTTGGGTTTTTCCTCCTTTGTCTTTTGTCAGTGAGGTGGGCTCTGCGGTCTTCTTCAAAGGAGGTTGCTGCCCGCCGAACTGTGAGGTGCCAAGATGTACGGTTTGAGGCGATATCAGCCCACTGGCGGTGGTCAATGTGGCAGGCACCAAGAGATTTCTTTAGGCAGTCCTTGTACCTCTTCTTTGGTGCACCTCTGTCACGGTGGCCAGTGGAGAGCTCGCCATATAACACGATCTTGGGAAGGCGATGGTCCTCCATTCTGGAGACGTGACCCACCCAGCGCAGCTGGATCTTCAGCAGCGTGGACTCGATGCTGTTGGCCTCTGCCATCTCGAGTACTTCGACGTTAGGGATGAAGGCGCTCCAATGAATGTTGAGGATGGAGCGGAGACAACGCTGGTGGAAGCGTTCTAGGAGCCGTAGGTGATGCTGGTAGAGGACCCATGATTCGGAGCCGAACAGGAGTGTGGGTATGACAACGGCTCTGTATACGCTTATCTTTGTGAGGTTTTTCAGTTGGTTGTTTTTCCAGACTCTTTTGTGTAGTCTTCCAAAGGCGCTATTTGCCTTGGCGAGTCTGTTGTCTACCTCGTTGTCGATCCTTGCATCTGATGAAATGGTGCAGCCGAGATAGGTAAACTGGTTGACCGTTTTGAGTTTTGTGTGCCCGATGGAGATGTGGGGGGGCTGGTTGTCATGGTGGGGAGCTGGCTGATGGAGGACCTCAGTTTTCTTCAGGCTGACTTCCAGGCCAAACATTTTGGCAGTTTCCGCAAAACAGGACGTCAAGCGCTCAAGAGCTGGTTCTGAATGGGCAACTAAAGTGGCATCGTCTGCAAAGAGTAGTTCACGGACAAGTTTCTCTTGTGTCTTGGTGTGAGCTTGCAGGCGCCTCAGATTGAAGAGACTGCCATCCGTGCGGTACCGGATGTAAACAGCGTCTTCATTGTTGAGGTCTTTCATGGCTTGGTTCAGCTCGGATTGCTTGTGTTTGCCATTTAAATGGTGATTCTTTTCTAAATTTTGTGTAATCCGCATTATTCATTGGCATAGCTTCACTTTTATTTGCGTTGATCTTGTACCCTGATATTTCTCCATATTCCTTCAATTTCTTATGTAATTCTTTTATTGATAATTCTGGTTCTGTTAAGTATACTATGATGTCATCTGCAAATAAACTGATTTTATATTCCTTCTCTTTCATTTTTATCCCTTTTATTTTATTTTCTATTCTTATCAGTTCTGCCAATGGTTCTATTGCTAAAGTGAACTGTGAGGGAGATAGTGGACATCCCTGTCTAGTTGACCTGCTTAATTTAAATTGGTTCAATATATATCCATTTACTGTCACCTTCGCCAAAGGTCCCTTATATAATGCTTTCATCCAATTAATATATTTCTCTGGTAGATTGAACCTCTGTAGTACTTTAAATAAATAATTCCATTCTACCCTGTCAAAGACTTTCTCTGCGTCGAAAGCAACAGCCACTGTTGGTGTCTTATTTCCTTGTACTGCATGGATTAAGTTAATGAACTTATAGACATTGTCCGTTGTTCGTCTTTTCTTAATAAATCCAGTTTGATCTAGTTTTACTATTTTTGATACACAGTCGGCCAATCTGTTTGCTAATAGTTTAGCTATTATCTTATAATCTGAGTTAAGTAGAGATATTGGTGTATACGATGCTGGTGTTAGTGGATCTTTCCTCGTCTTTGGTATCATTGTAATTATTGCTGTTTTACATGAATCTGGCAAGTTTTGTGTTTCTTCTATCTGGTTCATTATTTCCAGGAGGAGGAATTCATAACTCTTTAAATATTGTATAGAATTCTATTGGAAGTCCGTCCTCTCCAGGCATTTTAATGTTCAGTAGCTTTTTTAATATATCCTGTATTTCCTCTATTTCAAATGGTTTTATCAATTTGTTTTGCTCCTTCTCTTGTAATTTTGGTAGTTCAATTTTAGCTAGAAACTCATCTATTTTGTCTTATTTCCCTTCGTTTTCAGTTCGGTATAATTGCTCATAGAATTCCTTGAAGTTTTCATTGATCTCTGTTGGGTTATATGCAATTTGTTTGTCCTTTTTCCTTGATGCCAATACCGTTCTTTTAACTTGTTCTGTTTTAAGCTGCCAAGCTAGTATTTTGTGCGTTTTGTCCCCTAGCTCATAATGCTTTTGCTTTATTTTCATTATGTTCTTCTCCACCTTATACGTTTATAGTGTTTCGTATTTTATTTTTTTGTCCGCCAATTCTCTTCTTTTTGTTGTATCTTCCCTTGTTGCTAGTTCTTTTTCTGTACTTAATATTTCCCTTTCAAGCTGTTCTATTTCCCGAATGTAGTCCTTTTTCATCTTAGTTACATAACTTATTATCTGCCCTCTGATGAAGGCTTTCATTGCATCCCATAATATAAATGTGTCTTTCACTGAATCTGTATTTATTTCAAAGTACATTTTAATTTGTCGCTCAATAAATTCTCTAAATTCCTGTCTTTTAAGTAGCATGGAGTTTAACCTCCATCTATATGTTCTTGGTGGGATGTCCTCCAGTTCTAATGCTAATAACAGGGGTGAGTGATCAGATAACAATCTAGCTTTATATTCCATTTTCCTTACTCTCCCTTGGATATGGGCTGACAACAGGAACAGGTCTATTCTTGAGTATGTTTTATGTCTACCCAAATAACATGAGTATTCCTTCTCCTTTGGGTGTTGTCTCCTCCATATATCCAAAAGTTGCATTTCCTGCATTGATTTAACCATAAATTTGGCTGCTTTGTTCTTTCTGCTAGTCTTTTGTCCAGTTCTATCCATCTTTGAATCCAAATTAAGGTTAAAGTCCCCTCCTATCAATATATTCCCCTGCGTATCTACAATCTTCAAAAAAATATCTTGCATAAACTTTTGATCCTCTTCATTAGGTGCATATATATTGACCAAATTCCAGAGTTCTGAATACATTTCCCTGCTGGATCTATTATTTCTTCCTCTATTTTGATTGGTACATTTTTATTGATTAATATAGCTACTCCTCTGGCTTTTGAATTATATGATGCTGCCGCTACGTGCCCTACCCAGTCTCTCCTTAATTTCTTGTGTTCCACTTCAGTTAGATGCGTTTCCTGCACGAATGCTATATCTTTTTTTCTTTTTTCGGTAAATTTAATAGCCACTTCCTTTTGATTTGGTTATGTATTCCGTTAATATTTATAGTCATATAGTTCAACATAGCCATCTCATACTCTGTTTACATCTCATTTCCGCTTCCTCACCACCACCTTTCCCCTTTTTTTCATTTCTCAGTTTTCCTTTTTTGAACGCAATGTATGACAGCACTTCTAAAACATAAAATACTTCAACCACTCCCACATCTATAATTCCCTTAACCCCAAGTGTGTGTCCCCCTCCCCCCTCCCACTCTGTGTGTCTCCCCTTGTCCCTTGCCGGCAACCACAACTCCCTTCTCCATTCGGACTGCGAACCCGTTCGTGTCAACTGATTTCGCAGTGACTGTATTCTCTCCCACCCAACCCCCTCCAGAAAAACTTTTATCTTCACATTAAAACAAAGCTCACCCTCTTTTCTTCTCTTTTTCTTTACCCCTCCTCTATTTCCCCCTTCTCCCTTTCTTCCCTTTTCTTCCTTCCTTTAGTTCTTACTTGTACATTATTTTTACAACTTTATATGTAATTTGTCGTCTTTCTTCATTCTTGTTACATCTCTTCATCTCTCTTTCTGTCTTGCAGGTGTTCTGCAAATTCTCGTGCTTTCTCCGGATCTGAGAACAGTCTGTTTTGCTCCCCCGGGATAACTATTTTAAGCACCGCTGGATATCTTAACACAAATTTATACCCTTTTTTCCATCGGATCAACATTGCTGTGTTAAACTCCTTCCTCTTCTTTAGGAGCTTAAAACTTGTGTCTGGGTAGAAAATTTTTTTTGACCTTTGTACTCCAGTGGTTTTTTGTCTTCTCTAATTTTATTCATTGCCTTCTCCAATATATTTTCCCTTGTTGTGTATCTCAGAAATTTTACTAAAACGGATCTTGGTTTTTGTTGTGACTGTGGTTTTGGGGCTAATGTTCTGTGTGCCCTTTGTATTTCCTTTCCTTCCTGCATTTCTGGAATTCCTAGGACTTTTGGGATCCATTCTTTTATAAATTCTTTCATATCTTTTCCTTCTTCATCTTCCTTTAGGCCCACTATCTTTATATTGTTTCATCTACTATAGTTTTCCATTATATCCATCTTCTGAGCTAACAACTCCTGTGTTTCTTTAACTTTTTTATCACTTTCTTCTAATTTTCTTTTTAAGTTGTTCACTTCCATTTCTACCGCCATTACACATTCTTCCACATTTTCTAATCCTTTCCCTACATCTGTTATGACCAGCTCTATTCTACTCACTTTTTCTTCTGTACTTTTCATTTCACTAAATTCTAGTGTCAACCATTCTTTTAATGCTTTCATTTGTTCTTGAAATTTCTTTTATCTATGTACTGTCCATTCATTTTACCTTCTATTCCTCTGTGCAGAGCTTGGTGTTCTTCTTCTTCTGTGTCTGCTCTTGGGTTTGTGTCTTCTACTTCTCTTCCTTGTATCTGTGTCTCTTCTGACTTTCTTGTTGAGCTGCTTGTCTCAGTTTGTTGGGTTTTTTTTTCATGGTTTCTTGATGTTGGTCCTCTTCTTCTGGGCTGGTTATCTGTTGGGCCTCCTGCTTCTGTTTTTCTTTCTCATTCCTCCCTTTCCCATTGCTTTCTTTTTCTTCCAGCTGGGAGCCCTGCTGTTGGGCATTTCTCAGCTGTTTGTGCTGTGTAGTTTCACTCCACAGCTGGTCGCCCCTCCCGTCGGTGTTCTCCTTGTCTTTGTTGTGCGAGTTGCGCACCTCTGTTTGGCTCAGCGAGTCATTTTTGTAGTCCCGCGGTCGGTAAGTCGTGATGTGCAGAAGTGGGGTCTCCACTCATCCTGCATTTCCAACATCCTCTCTCTATATCTGTTACACCAAATTAAAAAAAAAACTTCTTGTGGTGTAAGCTTGGCTGGAGAGGCAAAGTTAAATGACCTTCATGGCTTGGTCTAGTTAAATAATTACTGTCTTTATGGTGAGAGTGCTCTCACAATGTTGAAAATCTACTATTACAGGATCAAACTCAACCCTTTCCAGGACTTTTCTGTTTACTTAGCAAGTACATCTCTGAGCTTCTAGCCCCTTGCCATTTTAATTCTCCATCCTTTTCAATTCAGGCCTGTCTATCCTTGACCTGGTAAACTCTCCTAATCAAGTTTAACATACAGTTAAGAAACAGCCCTCTGTTCTTGTGTTAGATCTTTTGTAGCTTTTCAAGTTGAACAAACTATAATGGAGATGCTGCACTAGTTGCTCTGTATATGACAAAGTGTGGGTGCATGCTGACGGGGTGGGTGCATGCTTTTTGTCTGTCATGTTCCACAAACATGTAAATATCATAATTTCCAGATTTTCCATCCTTCTCCTCCTCCTCTGTTTTGCATCTGACAATACCATCTCTGGACCAGAGATTATTATTATCTAATTATTAATATCTTGAATTTTCCAACTATAAAAGGTCATCAGACAGAAATATTAATTCAATTTCCCTCTCCACTTGTCTATTTTTCCTGGTTATATATTTTTTTTCTGGATGAATTGCAGAGTATTTTATTGACTTTAATAAAAAAAACACAAAATTAAGAAAAATTACCAAATGTGGCTTGTCAGAATATGCTGACAATCCTGGCTTCAATGCTTTGAAAGTTTCATCTGCAAGTTTTGGAGATTCTGTTGTGAGGAAACAAAATTGGAGAACTGATTTATCAGACTTTTCATATTAATTACATGAGTATTCAGTAATATGTTTATTCACTGCTTGACTTGAATCAAACTTAGATGATATTCTTGCAAAAAATATTTTGAACAGAGGGAAAAAATGTCAAGTTGCACAAGTACAAAATACTTAGAAAAACTTTAAAACCATTTTGACAAGATGAGAGTTTACTGTCATACACACAAGTACCAGATGCACCAGAATTCTTTTTATTAAATTATATTTTATTCCTCTAACCTACCAAAATAAACAAACAAACAAAGAAAAAGGATGGGTAGCCTTAACTGAGAGTTCACCACAACAGATCAGTATAAACTATTTATCTGGCCCTTGCCAATAAAAAAAAACAACAGAAATCCAGAACAGTCTGGAAGGTAAAGTCAAAACACAAGTTAACTTCTACGAAAATAGTTGAAAAAAGGAACCAAGTCTCTTCAAACTTAACAGAGGTATCAAAAGTGGAACTTCTAATTTTTTCTATACTTGAACATGACATAACTTGAGAGAGCCATTGCATTAAAGGAGGTGAATTAAGATCTTTCCATTTAAATAAAATGTCTCTTCTGGCCAACTGTGTAGTAAAGGCTGCAACCCGATGTGCAGAAGTGGGAACTCGACCCACCTCTGGAACTTTTATTCCAAAAATAGCAGTCAATAGATAAAATTGAAATTTTAATAAATTATTGTAAATATTACCTATTAAACCTTTATGGAAAGGATTCAAATGAAAAAGAGTATCAACCAAATCAGGTTGATATTATATAGGAAAGTTTGGTAATATCTTATTCTAAGAACTTCTAACTTGGAAATATCTAATAAAATGTGACCTAGGTATATTATATTTGTTAGATATTGTATCAAAAGATATTAAACATCCATCTATACATAGATCCGAAAAATAGACAATTCCTTTGTTTTTCCAAAAAAAGGCTTGATCCACTATAGAAGATGAGAAAAAAGTAGTTAAGATAAAAAGTACAGATGAACTAAAAATTTTAAATTAAAAAATTTGTGAAATTGAAACCAAATCTGTAATGTATGTTTAAGTATAAGGTTAAAGGTATGTCTAAAGGGCTCCCGGCACAAGTGGGGCCTCGGTGGGGAAGTGTCGGTGATTGGCAGAGGCCAGCAATTTTTTGGTGAGGATTAAACATTATTTTAATGCTTAAAAACCTTCCATTGTTGTTTGTTTGTTGTTTAAACACTGTTACGTGATTTTCTGTTGCTACTGGGCTGTTTTTAAAAAATGACTGGTTCTCTGAAAAAAAAGTTTATCTGAAAGAGGCCTGGTCCTGACTATTTTGGAATATCAGAGTTGTAATGTATACCCAGAAAATAATATATCAAGATTTAACTTCCCAAAAGTTTTGAACAGAAAGAAAAAAGTGTCAAGATGCACTAGTACAAAATACATAGAGAAGCTTTAAACCGAGGAGTCACGTGATGGAGTAGTGGCCGGACGGTGAACTCCAGCCCTCTCCAGAAAAATCGGGAAAAACAAGAGAAAACACAAAGGCACAGAAATAAAAGTTACAGAAAAGTGAGTATAAAGGTGGAAAGAAGATGGCGACAAAAAAAGAAAAGTCGAAAGCAACGGTAAGAAGAGAGGAAGAGAAGACAAAGGAGGAAAAAGGTGAAGGCCTTACCTGTCCGAAGAGGCCCGCTGCGGAGAGAGAAACCCGCTCCCTCAGGTCGGTAAATAATGGACTACAAAAATGGCTCGCAGAGCCGAGTAAAAGTGCGCAACCGCGCATGCGCGAAGTTTCGCGCATGCGCGATGCGAATGAAAAAAAACACACCGACGGGAGGGGGGACCAGCTGGGGAGTCGATCTCCACAGCCGGCAACGACAGCTGCAGAACACCTGCAGCAAGAAGAGACCACAGAAGACAACAGAAACAAGAAAGAAGAGGAGGAAAGGGCAACAAAGAAACAACAGATGGCCAACCCAGAGGAAGAAGAAGAGGAAGAGTATGGTGAAATAGAAGAAGAAAAGAGAGGCAAGGTAAAGGATATACTTGCTCTTATTAGAGGATACATGGAGTCATTTAAAGAATGGCAAACACAGGAATTTAAGGATTTAAGAAAAAGAATAAACAACACAGAAGAGAAAATAAATAAAATGGAGATGACCTTAACAGAAATGGGAAAGAAAATGGACAAGATGGAAGAGCGGGCAGTAGCAGCAGAAATGGAGGTAGAAGACTTAAAAAAGAAATTGGAGAAATCTAATAAAAAAACTAAAGAGACACAAGAACTACTAGCTCAAAAAATAGATACAATGGAAAACCATAACAGAAGAAATAACATAAAGATAGTGGGCCTTAAGGAAGATGAAGAAGGCAAGAATATGAGGGAGTTTATAAAAGAGTGGATCCCTAAGACCCTAGGATGTCCAGAACTACAGCAAGAATTGGAAATAGAAAGGGCACATAGAGTATTGGCCTCTAAACCACAACCACAACAAAAACCAAGATCTATTGTAGTAAAATTCCTAAGATATACTACAAGAGAAAAGGTACTGGAGAAGACAATGGAAAAAGTAAGAGAGGGCAACAAACCACTGGAGTATAAAGGGCAAAAAATCTTCATTTATCCAGATATAAGTTTTGAACTCCTAAAGAAGAGAAAAGAGTTCAATACAGCAAAGGCGATTTTATGGAAGAAAGGGTATAAATTTATACTAAAGCATCCAGCGGTATTGAAAATATTTATTCCAGGACAACAAAACAGACTATTCTCGGATCCAGAAGAAGCACGAAAATTTGCAGAACAATTACAAAAATAGACTGAGGGAGGAAGACGGGTAATGAGAGTTAAGATGATCACAATTGATATGTATGTGGGTAAAGACAAAAATAGACTGAGGGATGAAGACGGGTAATGAGAGTAAAAATGATCACGATTGATATGTATGCGGGTAAAGAGGTATAAGAGTGAATAGAGACAAGGAGCATACGTGAATGTATCTGTACTTAGAGGAAAATATAGATAGTATAGACAAGAATTAATAAGGGAAGGTAATGGAATAGAGAGAATAAGGAGGGAATTAAAAGAGTGACCTTTGTGATATATGAAAAGTGAAATCTTTTCTGGGGGAGGCGGGGTGGGGGGAAATAGCGGTCACTGCAAAATCAGTTGACGCTTGCGAGTGGATTCGCAAATCCAAATGGAGAGGGGAGATGTGGTTGTCCGACAAGGGATAAAGGACAACTCAGGAGGTGAAGGGGAGATTGGGGATAAATAAGATAGAAATAGGAGAATAAGGAAAATATTTGATGTTGTAGGAATGTTGTCTTATAAAGAGTTGAAAATAAGAAAACAGAAATGGAAAAGGAGGAAAGGTAATGATGGAAAAACGGAAAGAGAAGATAAACAAAATATAAAAGGGCTACGCTGAACTATATGTCTTTAAATATTAATGGAATACATAACCAAATTAAAAGGAATAAACTACCAAATTTAAATGAATAAATGTATTCCATTAGAAAAAATAACATATTGGTTAAGAAATAATATTGAAATATTCGAACAAGTATAGGAGCCTTACATTAAATACAATAGCGAAAACCTACCGGGGACAAACATTACCTAAGTTGATGGAAGGAGAAGGAAAGAAAAGAATGGACTCAGTAGAATTTCTGGTGTAATTTTGTTGAATGACAACATTGTCTGACTGGATTAATGCAACCTAGATTGTATACCTAAAATGGATGAGAGGGGGGGTGGGGGGGTGGTTTGGGAGGAAAGGGGGGGGGGGAGAAAAAGTCACTGTATATGTGTGAAAAAGAAATTGTGTATATCATGGCTAATGTGATTTATGGTGTGAAAAAAAAAAAAAAAAAAAAGAAGCTTTAAACCATTTTGACTAGATGAGAGTTCATTGTCATACTATTTACTGATGCACCAAAATTCTTACTTGCATCCAAACAGATACATGAGATATGCCAACCACAATAGTTTCAATTAAATTACCACAATACGCCAAGTCAGAAAAAGGGTTAATGAATATAACAGGATAGAAAAATCACATTTGATATTTTTAATCCATATTTATAATAAAAATTTGTATATTAAATGCAGACAAGAATAGGTTTCAATATGCTTGCAATTCTCCAGTCAACATATCTGTATAAAGTGAAAATAATACATTTTCATGCTGTCCATTTCCAGATGCCTTAATGACTATCAACAGTGATGAAGTGTTTTGAAAGGCATCCTGTCTGAGCGGTGACGTGGATACATTCCAGTTATTCCAGTTCGCCTATCGTAGTGACAGATCTACGACGGATACCATCTCACTGGCTCTACACAAAGCTCTGGAACACCTGGACAGCACGGATGCCTACATCAGGATGCTCTTTATCGATACAATTTTGCATTTAACACCATCATCCCCTCAAAACTGATCAGCAAACTCCAAGACCTAGGAGTTAACACCCCCATTGTGTAATTGAATCATGGATTTCCTCATCTCCAAAACATAATTAGTGAAGATTGGTAAGAACTTCTCCACAATCTCTATTAGTACCAGAGCACCACAGGACTGTGTTATTAGACCTCTGCTCTACTCACTTTACACCTATGACTGTGTGGCTCGGTATGACAATAACACCATCTACAAATTTGCCATTGATACTATGGTAGTGGGCTGTATAAAGGAAGGAGATGAGTCAGTATACAGGATGGAGATTGAAAACTTGTCTGAATGGTGCACCAACAACAACAACAACAACAACAACTTTGCACTCAATGTCAAAGATTGTTGACTTCAGGAAGGGAAATCCAGAGGTATACAATCTAGTGATCAATAGGGGATCAGAGATGAAGAGGGTGAGTAAATTTAAGTTTTTGGGAGTCACAATTTCGGAGGATCTTTCCTGGACCCAACACACAAATGGCATCATGAAGAAAGCACATCAGCGCCTCTATTCCTCAGGAGATTGCAAAAGTTTGGCATGACATCAGAAACCCTGGCAAATTTCCACAAAGTTATGGTGGAAAGTGTGCTGATTGACTGCATCATGGTCTGGTATGGGAACACCAATACCCTTAAGCGTAAATCCCTCCAAAAGGTAGTGGACACAGCCCAGGATATCACAGGCAAAACCCTCCCCACTATTGAGCACATCAAAAGGGAATGCTGCCGTCAGAGAGCAGCAGCAATCATCAAAGACCCTCATCACTCAGCACACGCTCTAATCTCACTGCTGCCATCAGAAAAGAGGTATAAGGCTCGCATCACCACGTTCAGGAACAGCTGCTACCCTCAATGACAAACTCAATCAGAGACTCATTTAAGAACTCTTGGTTATGGTATGCACTTTATTGATGTCTTTTGATCTCTCCGCATTGCAGTTTGCTTACAGTTCTTTGCTTATTTACATCTTTTACACTATGTACAGTTATTTTTTGCACGCAGGAAAAAGGAATCTCAGGGTTTTATGTGATACCATGTATTGACTCTGGAAATAAATCTGAAATCTGAGGGTATGGCAAATAAACGAATATGATGAATAAATAGCCCTTGTTATTTAGGATGTACATCAGGAACCATGTTTGTTGTCTGTCATTTAGTTTAATACCTGGAACCGTGCAGTATGATTACTTCAAATATACAATGCCCTCCATAATGTTTGGGACAAAGATACGGTTTTCCTTTATTTTTCCCTGTGCTCCATAGCTTTAAATTTCTAATGAAACAATTCATGTGATTAAAGAGCACATTCCAATTTTTATCCAAGGTTATTAACATACATTTTGGTTTTACCATGTAGAAATTACAGCACTTTTTATACATAGTCCCCTCATTTCAGGGCATCATGTTTGGGTCAGAGCAATGTATATTAAAGCATTCAATGTTTAGTAGTCTGTTGCATATCCTTGCATGCAATGACTACTTGAAGTTGGTGATTCATAGACACCACCTGGCGATGCTCTGCCAGGCCTCTACTGCAGCCATCTTCAGCTCCTGCTTGTTTTTTTGGAGTTTGTCCCCTTAAGTTTTCTCATAAGAGGACAAGTCCCCTTAAGAGAAAACAGGGGCAAATAAAGGAAAAATGAGTATTTTCCCTAACATACTGCTAAAGCAACAAAGGAGTTTTTCAAAGCTAAAAACTGGAAAATTCTTGAATGTCCAGGTCAGTCACCCAATCCAAATCCAATTGAGCATTCCTTCCATATTCTAAAAACTTAAGGGGGAAAGCCCCGAAATAAGCAGGAACTGAAGATAGCTGCAGTAGAGGTCTGGTAGAGCGTCACCAGAGAAAATACTCAGGACCTGGTGAAGTTTAATAATCACAGATTTCAAGCAGTAATTTTATGCAAGGGGTATGCAGTAAAGTACTAAACATGACTACTTCAATACTGTATTCATACCATTGCTATATTCCAAATATTATGGTGTCCTGAAATGAGGGGATGATGTATAAAAACTGCTGTAATTTCTATAGGGTCAAATCAAAATGTATACAAATAACCTTGAATAAAATCTGGAACGTGCAGTTTAATCACGTGAATTGTTTGATTAAAAATTTAAAACTGTGGAGCACCAGGGACAAAAAAAAAGGAAGAGTGTCGTTGTCCCAAACATTATGGAGGACACTGTTGGTGTAGAATGCCTTGGTATTTTCTTCAATCCTATTTGCCAAGGCCTTCTCATGACCCTTTCTAGCTCTCCTCAGTCCCTTCTTAAGTTCCTGCTTGGCTACCTTGTAATTTGTAAGTACCCTGCCTGATTTTTGCTTCCTAAATATTATGTATGTTTCCTTCTTCCTCGACCACTTCTTCCATCTCTCATCAACCATGGCTTCTTTATCTCACCATCTTTTTCTTGTTAAAAATTATCAGTTTGCTGCAACTAATACTGACAACCATTTCTTGATAGATACAGAGTGAATTAAATGGATTGGATGCTGGCTTCTGTCATGATGGCATTCTCAAGGCTGTAAATAACATTGGGGGTTCCTAACTTTTTGAAAGGCACTATACAAGACTGAGGTTTTGAGAAATTAATGTACACCATTATAAATCATTGCAATTCTCTTAAGTACTTCAGAGGATGACAGGCTCAGTCATTAAATCAAGACAGAGAATGGTATATTTTTCAATATCAAGAGAATTTGAGGTTGTGGGGATTGAAGTGAAAAGTGAAGGAGACACTGATTGATTAACCAAGATCTTATCTAATAATGGGACACATGACCTACCACTCTTTCTATTTAGCATGATAGAATGATACAAGCAGAAGCAGGCCTTTTGCCTTGAGTCCATGCAGACCATCAAGCAACCTTTTACACTAATCCTATGTTAATTCCACACATTTAGTATTCTCCCCATATTTTCAACATCTTCCCTCAAATTCTACCACTCACCCACACACAGGGGAATGCACTATGACCAATTAACTTAGCAACTCGCACATCTTTGGGATGTGAGAGGAAATGAAATATCCAGAGGAAACCTTTGCACAGGCAGTTTTCATGTCCTTAAGTACAAGTGACAAAAATATAAACACCATTCCAAATAATAGCACAATTAGCAGTTTTTCATTAGAATATCAACCATTACAGAATGTTCACATCAGAGCTATTTCACAAAATAACCAGAAAATTCCTACCGTTTGCCATCTGGGTAAACTTGAAAACATGGATCCGTGTCCCAGTGCTACCTGCATCAAACATAATTCCATAGAAGGCTTGAGGAGCAGGTTGTTCGTGTGTGACCTGCATGTTGAATCCAATTCCATTCTGTATTACTTGCAAAGGTTTCTTTTGATAGATGTACAGGAATAGGCAAATGAAGAGGACAAAAACAAATGCAATTTTTGGTATCTTCATGGTTCCTAGCAATTAAATACATATTTTATGTGCAGCAGATCCACATCTGGATTACACAACATGATATGGAACCTGTCAGGAAAGATTAAACAATTAATTGGTGTCATGGCTTATTTTCTATGACAAGTATAATTTCTCCCTTTTTAAAAAAATGTTTTGTTTATCTATGCAAAATTCCTTGCCAAGGTATCAATATCAAACATCAGAAAATACACGTCCACTCAGTGGCTGCAGCTTTTCTATGATGCCTCAAGATCAGAGCATCTGAGGTTTTGCGTGGCTCAAGCATTAGCAATCATATTCGGCTGCATGTGCTGAGTAGGTGATCTATCTGCTTGCTCCCAAGGTTGTTGATCATTGCAGAAGCCAGTCACCAGCCAATTTGATTTACTTTGTAGGATATCAAGAAAGAACAGACCGGGAGGAGTCACGTGATGGAGTAGTGGCCGGACGGTGAACTCCAGCCCTCTCCAGAAAAGTCGGGAAAAACAAGAGAAAATACAAAGGCACAGAAATACAAGTTAAAGAAAAGTGAGTATAAAGGTGGAAAGAAGATGGAGACAAAAGGAGAAAAATCAAAATCAACGGAAAGAAGAGAGGAAGAGAAGACAACGGAGGAAAAAGGTGAAGGCCTTACCTGTCCGAAGAGGCCCGCAGTGGAGAGAGGGCCCCACTACCTCAGGTCGGTAGAAAAAGAACTACAACAATGGCTCACAGAGCCGAGTAAAAGTGCGCAACCGCGCATGCGCGACTCATCGCGCATGCGCGATGCGCATGCAAAAAAACACACCGACGGGAGGGGGGACCAGCTGGGGAGTCGATCTCCACAGCCGGCAACGACAGCTGCAGAACACCTGCAGCAAGAAGAGACCACAGAAGACAATGGAAACAAGAAAGAAGAGGAGGAAAGGGCAGCAAAGAAACAACAGATGGTCAACCCAGAGGAAGAAGAAGAGGAAGAGTATGGGGAAATAGATAAAGGGAAAGGCAAGGTAAAGGATATACTTGCTCTTGTTAGAGGATACATGGAGTCATTTAAAGAATGGCAAACACAGGAATTCAATGATTTAAGAAGAAGAATAAACAACACAGAAGAGAAAATAAATAAAATGGATATGACCTTAACAGAAATGGGGAAAAAAATGGACAAGATGGAAGAACGGGCAATAGCAGCAGAAATGGAGGTAGAAGACTTAAAAAAGAAATTGGAGGAATCTAATAAAAAAACTAAAGAGACACAAGAATTACTAGCCCAAAAAATAGATATAATGGAAAATTATAACAGAAGAAATAACATAAAGATAGTGGGCCTTAAGGAAGATGACGAAGGCAAGAATATGAGGGAGTTTATAAAAGAATGGATCCCTAAGGCCCTAGGATGTCCAGAACTACAGCAAGAAATGGAAATAGAAAGGGCACATAGAGCATTGGCCCCTAAACCACAACCACAACAAAAACCAAGATCTATTGTAGTAAAATTCCTAAGATATACTACAAGAGAAAAGGTACTGGAGAAGACAATGGAAAAAGTAAGAGAGGGCAACAAACCACTGGAATATAAAGGGCAAAAAATCTTCATTTATCCAGATATAAGCTTTGAACTCCTAAAGAAGAGAAAAGAGTTCAATACAGCAAAAGCGATTTTATGGAAGAAAGGATATAAATTTACACTGAAGCATCCTGCGGTATTGAAAATATTTATTCCAGGACAACAAAACAGACTATTCTCGGATCCAGAAGAAGCACGAAAATTTGCAGAACAATTACAAAAATAGACTGAGGGATGAAGACGGGTAATGAGAGCAAAAATTATCACGATTGATATGTATGTGGGTAAAGACAAAAATAGACTGAGGGATGAAGAAGGGTAAGGAGGGTAAAAATGACCACGATTGATATGTATGCGGGTAAAGAGGTATAAGAGTGAATAGAGACAATGGGCATATGTGAAAGTATCTGTAATTAGAGGAAAACATAGAGAGTATAGACAAGAATTAATAAGAGAAGGTAATGGAATAGAGAGAATAAGGAGGGAATTAAAAGAGTGACCTTTGTGACATATAAAAAGCGAAATCTTTTCTGGGGGGGGCTGGGTGGGGGAAAAGAGCGGTCACTGCAAAATCAGTTGACGCTTGCGAGTGGATTCGCAAATCCAAATGGAGAGGGGAGATGTGGTTGTCCGACAAGGGATAAAGGGCAACTCAGGAGGGGAAGGGGAGATTGGGGATAAAAAAGATAGAAATAGGAGAATAAGGAAAATGTTGGATGTTGTAGGAATGTTGTCTGGTAAAGAGTTGAAAATAAGAAAACAGAAATGGAAAAGGAGGAAAGGTAATGATGGAAAAACGGAAAGAGAAGATAAACAAAATATAAAATGGCTACGCTGAACTATATGACTCTAAATATTAATGGAATACATAACCAAATTAAAAGGAAGAAACTACTAAATTTACTGAAAAAGGAAAAAATAGATATAGCATTTGTCCAAGAAACACACTTAACTGAATTGGAGCACAAGAAATTAAAGAGAGATTGGGTAGGACATGTAACAGCAGCATCGTATAATTCAAAAGCAAGAGGAGTGGCTATATTAATTAGCAAAAATGTGCCATTTAAAATAGAAGAGGAAATAATAGATCCAGCAGGGAGATATGTTATGATAAAATGTCAGATATATTCAGAGCTTTGGAATCTACTTAATATATATTCACCTAACGAAGAAGATCAAAAGTTTATGCAAGATATCTTTTTGAAGGTAGCTAATACGCAAGGGAACATACTAATAGGAGGGGATTTCAATCTGAATTTGGATCCAAATATGGATAAAACGGGGAAAAAAATTAACAGGAAGAACAAAATAACCAAATTTATAATTAAATCAATGCAAGAAATGAAACTTGTGGACATATGGAGGAAACAAAACCCAAAAGAAAAGGAATACTCATACTACTCGACTAGACATAAAACATACTCAAGGATAGACCTATTCCTGTTATCAGCCCACATTCAAGGGAGAGTTAGGAAAACGGAATATAAAGCTAGACTATTATCGGACCACTCACCCCTGTTATTGGCAATAGAGCTAGAGGACATCCCTCCAAGAATGTAGAGATGGAGATTAAACCCCATGCTACTTAAAAGACAGGATTTTAGAGAATTTATTGAAAAACAATTAAAAATGTACTTTGAAGTAAATACGGAATCAGTGGAAGATAAGTTTATACTATGGGACGCAATGAAAGCATTCATTAGAGGGCAAATAATAAGTTATGCAACCAAGATGAAGAAGGACTATAACCAGGAAACAGAGCAGTTGGAAAGGGAAATAATAAACATAGAAAAAAAATTAGCAATAAAGGAAGATACAACCAAAAGAAGAGAATTGGCGGATAAAAAAATAAAATATGAAACATTACAAACATATAAGGTGGAGAAGAATATAATGAAGACAAAACAGAAATATTATGAACTAGGTGAAAAAACACACAAAATCTTAGCATGGCAGCTTAAGACAGAGCAAACTAAGAAAATGGTATTGGCAACAAGGAAAAAAGACAAACAAATTACATATAATCCAAAAGAAATTAAGGAAAACTTCAGAGAATTCTATGAACAATTATACCGAACCGAAAACGAAGGGAAAGAAGGGAAAATAGATGAATTTTTGACTAAAATTGAACTACCAAAACTACAAATAGAGGAACAAAATAAATTAACAGAACCATTTGGAACAGTAGAAATACAAGAGATAATAAAAAAATTTACCAAATAATAAGACACCAGGAGAGGATGGACTCCCAATAGAATTCTACAAAACATTTAAAGACCTAATAATACCGCCCCTCCTGGATGTAATCAACCAGATTGATGAGACACAAAACTTACCAGATTCATGTAAAACAGCAATAATTACAGTGATACTAAAACAAGGGAAAGATCCACTCTCACCAGCGTCATATAGACCAATATCTCTGCTAAACACAGATTATAAGATAATAGCTAAACTATTAGCGAACAGATTAGCAGAACAGGTACCGAAAATGGTAAATTTAGACCAAACTGGATTTATCAAAAAAAGACGCACAACAGACAATATTTGTAAATTTATTAACTTAATTCATGCAGTAGAAGGAAATAAAGCACCGGCAGTAGCAGTTGCTTTAGACGCAGAGAAGGCCTTCGACAGAGTAGAATGGAATTACTTGTTCAAAGTATTGCAAAAATTCAGTTTACCGGAGAAGTATATTAATTGGATTAAAGCATTATATAAGGGACCGTTAGCGAAAGTGACAGTAAATGGACATGTATCAAAGCAATTTAACTTAAGCAGGTCAAACCGGCAGGGATGCCCACTATCACCATTATTGTTTGCGCTAGCTATAGAACCACTAGCAGAATCGATAAGAAGAGATAATAATATAAAAGGAATAAAAATAAAAGACAGGGAATATAAAATCAGTCTGTTTGCGGATGATGTGATAGTGTACTTAACAGAACCAGAACTATCAATAAAAGAACTATATAAGAAATTGAAGGAATATGGAGAAGTGTCGGGATACAAGATAAACGTAAATAAAAGTGAAGCAATGCCTATGAATAACGCGGATTTCTCAAAATTTAAGGAGGAATCCCCATTCAGATGGCAAACGCAGGCAATAAGATACCTAGGTGTGCAAATAAACAAAAATCTAGGCCAATTATATAAACTCAATTACAATCCACTAATGGAAAAATTACAGGACGATTTAGAGCATTGGAAAGAGCTACCACTAACACTGATAGGAAGGATAAACTGTATTAAAATGAACATTTTTCCAAGGATACTATACTTATTTCAGGCATTGCCAATACAACTGACAGAAAAATTCTTCAAAGAGTTAAAGAAAATAATAAGGAGATTTTTATGGAGAGGGGGGAAACCGAGGATAGCACTAGATAAATTAACAGAATGGTATAAACAAGGAGGCTTACAATTGCCAAACTTCAAAAATTATTATAGAGCCGCACAATTAAGGTACCTATCAGATTTTTATCAAACAAGGGAAAAACCAGACTGGACGAGACTAGAATTAGATAAAATAGGGGAAAAGATACCTGAACACATATTATATAAATGGGACGAAAAATTGGTACAACATAGAACTTCTCCAGTATTACACCATCTCCTCAATATATGGAAGAAGATTCATGTAGAAAGAAATAAAATAAATTACCAAATACCAAAACTAATATTGACGCAAAATAAGCTACTCCCTTTTACAATAGACAACCTTGCCTTTAGAAAATGGGAAAAAAAAGGATTAAAAGAATAGAAAATTGTTTTTCAGGAAGTAGATTCTTATCCTTTGAACAAATGAGAGATAAGTACAATATAACTGGAGATACAGCGCTGGCATATTACCAACTGAGATCCTACTTGAAAGATAAATTAGGAAACAACTTGAGTTTACCAGAGGGAAGTAACCTTGAATATGTGATTACAGATACAATGTTAATCAAAAGATTTATAAAAAATATGTATATTAAACTGCAAGAAAAGGAGAATGAGGAAACAAATGGTAAAACTAAACAAAAATGGGAACAAGATTTAAATATAAAGATAAAAAAGGAAACATGGGAGAAGTTATGCTCTGGAACGATGAGAAATACAATAAATACGAGGCTGCGTATGATACAATATAATTGGTTACACAGACTAAACATTACACCGCAAAAGTTAAATAAATGGGACCCAACAGTATCTGATAGATGTTTTCGATGTAAAAAAGAAAGGGGAACAACAATTCATGCAATCTGGACATGTGAGAGAGTAGAAAAATTTTGGGATGATCTCAATCAGATATTAAATAAAATAACAGAAAACAATATACCAAAGTATCCAGAGATCTTTCTCCTAAGTAACATAAAAAATAAAGAATTTGGAATTGACTTGGAAGATGCACAAAAAAGATTTGTCAAGATAGCCCTAGCCGTAGCAAAAAAATGTATTATGTCAACCTGGAAATTGGAAGATAATTTGAAAATACAACAATGGTATATAGAAATGAATAAATGTATTCCATTAGAAAAAATAACATATAGTTTAAGAAATAATATTGAAATATTCGAACAAGTATGGGAGCCTTACATTAAATACAATAGCGAAAACCTACCGGGAACAAACATTACCTAAGTTGATGGAAGGAGAAGAAAAGAAAAGAATGGACTCAGTAGAATTTCTGGTGTATTTCTGTTGAATGACAACATTGTCTAACTGAATTAATGCAACCTAGATTGTATACCTAAAATGGATGAGAGGGGGGGGTGGGGGGGTGGCTTGGGAGGAGGGAGGGGGGAGGGAGAAAAAGTCACTGTAAATGTGTGGAAAAGAAAAAGTGTATATCATGGCTATTGTGATTTATGGTGTGAAAAATAAAAAATTTTAAAAAAAAAAAAGAAAGAACAGACCACTGGAACATCAAAGGCTACAGCTTCAGACAATATCCCAGCTGTAGTACTGTACGAGAGACTTGCAGTTAACCACATTATTCCAATTCAGCTACAATATTGGCACTTACCTGACAAAAGTAGGAATTGTTCAGGAATATTCTCTCTGGCTCATTACAACATAATCATCAACAAAGTTATAGATGTGATCCTAGACAGTATTTTCAAGTAACACTTATTCACAATTTATCTAAATGCCCATTATATTTTAAACAAGGTCAATTAAATTGTGGTACAAATCAGTACAGGTATATGGTTCCATGGTGGAGATTATTGGGAATCAAACATCCATGGGTATCGGTTAATTTGGTGGGGTTGGAGTGTAAAAGTTTATAAGGATATCACTTAAAGGTTAGAAATAAATCCAATCTCATACAGGTCTGCAAAGGTTACATGATGCCACTGTGCTAATTGTGTCCCATTGAATCCAACACAGTTGCTGGAGAAATCATTCATAGGTTAAACTGTGTCCTGTTGAAATGCCCCACAGACAGAACAAGGGATTGAACTAATTATCTTGAAATTGACTGAGATTGTCAGGTGGAGACAGCATTGGTACTACACTACCAGAGATCACACAAGGAATGTCAGAATGCTTTTTGCCACAATGGACAAATAGGAACAGAATCATTCTTCTAATGGGACAAATTAACATCTTATAATTAACCTCAAAACCAAGCCAAATGAACAATGCAACCCAATGTAACTTACAAGTAACTCGTGAGACTCTAAAGGATTGACTTCTGTGATAACGATCAAGCTGATAAGGGATAACATGTGTAAGACTGATCGTTTTCCATTTCCTCTCTGCATGACATAAATTATTTCCATCCATTTGTATTTCTATGAAAAACCAATCAAACAAAACGTATGAATAACTTACCTGTAATGTTATGTACCGCCGAAAATCCAGAAATATGGATATGTAATTTACCCTTGCTGCCTGTAATTTGAACAAGGTTCAATACAGAACAAGAGTCAGACCTGAACTCATGTCTTGTATCCCTTGTTCCTGCTTGCAAAGTTTTGTGACTGTTGTGAATCAACTGGGTTGAATTCTCCATGGTTCTGCTGTGGTTTTCTATTTCAGCCCGGCCAGACTTTAACAGGAGGGAAGGCAAGGGAGGTGGGGTAGCACTGTTAATTAAGAATAAGATCAGGGTAATAGTGAGAGACAATATAAAATCTAAAGAGCAGACTGCTCAATTCATTTGGTTAGTTTAGGAGTAATAAGGGGAGGGAAAAATAAAACACTGGAAGAAATTGTCAAAAGATCACCAATAATACATTTTTCTTTGGCTTGGCTTCGCGGACGAAGATTTATGGAGGGGGTAAAAAGTCCACGTCAGCTGCAGGCTCGTTTGTGGCTGACCAGTCCGATGCGGGACAGGCAGACACGATTGCAGCGGTTGCAAGGGAAAATTGGTTGGTTGGGGTTGGGTGTTGGGTTTTTCCTCCTTTGCCTTTTGTCAGTGAGGTGGGCTCTGCGGTCTTCTTCAAAGGAGGCTGCTGCCCGCCAAACTGTGAGGCGCCAAGATGCACGGTTTGAGGCGTTATCAGCCCACTGGCGGTGGTCAATGTGGCAGGCACCAAGAGATTTCTTTAGGCAGTCCTTGTACCTTTTCTTTGGTGCACCTCTGTCACGGTGGCCAGTGGAGAGCTCGCCATATAATACGATCTTGGGAAGGCGATGGTCCTCCATTCTGGAGACGTGACCCATCCAGCGCAGCTGGATCTTCAGCAGCGTGGACTCGATGCTGTCGACCTCTGCCATCTCGAGTACCTCGACGTTAGGGGTGTGAGCACTCCAATGGATGTTGAGGATGGAGCGGAGACAACGCTGGTGGAAGCGTTCTAGGAGCCGTAGGTGGTGCCGGTAGAGGACCCATGATTCGGAGCCGAACAGGAGTGTGGGTATGACAACGGCTCTGTATACGCTTATCTTTGTGAGGTTTTTCAGTTGGTTGTTTTTCCAGACTCTTTTGTGTAGTCTTCCAAAGGCGCTATTTGCCTTGGCGAGTCTGTTGTCTATCTCATTGTCGATCCTTGCATCTGATGAAATGGTGCAGCCGAGATAGGTAAACTGGTTGACCGTTTTGAGTTTTGTGTGCCCGATGGAGATGTGGGGGGGCTGGTAGTCATGGTGGGGAGCTGGCTGATGGAGGACCTCAGTTTTCTTCAGGCTGACTTCCAGGCCAAACATTTTGGCAGTTTCCGCAAAGCAGGACGTCAAGCGCTGAAGAGCTGGCTCTGAATGGGCAACTAAAGCGGCATCATCTGCAAAGAGTAGTTCACGGACAAGTTTCTCTTGTGTCTTGGTGTGAGCTTGCAGGCGCCTCAGATTGAAGAGACTGCCATCCGTGCGGTACCGGATGTAAACAGCGTCTTCATTGTTGGGGTCTTTCATGGCTTGGTTCAGCATCATGCTGAAGAAGATTGAAAAGAGGGTTGGTGCGAGAACACAGCCTTGCTTCACGCCATTGTTAATGGAGAAGGGTTCAGAGAGCTCATTGCTGTATCTGACCCGACCTTGTTGGTTTTCGTGCAGTTGGATAATCATGTTGAGGAACTTTGGGGGACATCCGATGCGCTCTAGTATTTGCCAAAGCCCTTTCCTGCTCACGGTGTCGAAGGCTTTGGTGAGGTCAACAAAGGTGATGTAGAGTCCTTTGTTTTGTTCTCTACACTTTTCTTGGAGCTGTCTGAGGGCAAAGACCATGTCAGTGGTTCCTCTGTTAGCGCGAAAGCCGCACTGTGATTCTGGGAGAATATTCTCAGCGACACTAGGTATTATTCTATTTAGTAGAATCCTAGCGAAGATTTTGCCTGCAATGGAGAGCAACGTGATTCCCCTGTAGTTTGAGCAGTCTGATTTCTCGCCTTTGTTTTTGTACAGGGTGATGATACATTATAAACCCAAGAAATATCTGATGCATGAAAGAATGGAATGGTAGCTGTCATGGGGGTCTTTATCTAGGACATAAATTAGGCAAATAAAGTTGGTTGAGGCAGTCTTGACCAGGAGTTTATAGTAGGCATCTGTGATAGCTTTCTTGAACAGCATGTTACTGAATCTACAGATCAGGCCATGCACAATGAGACAGGATAAATTAGTGATCTTGTACTTAGGGATCCTCTTGAAAACAGTGATCACAGAATTACTGACTTTCTCATACTGACGGAGGGTGCGATAGTACGATCTAAAACCAGTGTATTGTGCCTAAACAAGATAGACTACAACAGGATGAGGGAGGAGTTAGTTAGTGTAGACTGGGAACACAGGCTATGTAGTGGGTCAGTTGAGGAAAAAGAAATACCTTCAAAGAGATTTTACACAGTATTCAACAAAAGTATACTCCAGTTAAAAACAAGGTCAGCAAGGGTAGTGCTCAACACAGAAGAAACTCAGCAGGTCACACTGCATCTATAGGAAATAAAAGATAACCAACATTTTGGGCCTGAGCCCTTGGTCAAGGTATGAACAACAAGCAGGCAGGTACCTGAATAAAAAGGTTGGGGGAGGATAACAAGGGTAGGGAGAGCCAACCTTGGATGACTAAGGAAATAAAAGACATCAAATTAAAAGTTTATATTTATTGTAAGTTGCCAAAAGTAGTGGGAAATTGCAAGTCTGTGAAAAACTTAAAAGCATCAAAAATTCACTAAGCAAACAATAAAGAAAATATTATGAAAGTAAACAAGCACAAAATTTAAAAGCAGACAGCAAGTTTTCATAATTATATCAAGCAAAAAAGGGTGGCTAAGGTGAACACATGCCCATTAGAAGATGAGAAAGGGGAAATTAATAGTGGTAATAGCTGAGGCTTTGAATAACCATCTTATGTCAGTCTTCACAGTGGAAGGCACTTCTAACATGCCAAAAAGAAATGTTAAGGACTTGATGGGAGGTGAGGACCATGATACAATCGCTAAAGAGATAGTGCTGAGCAAATTCGTGGGTCCAAAATCATTAAGTCCCCTGGTGCTGATGGAATGCAGCCCAGGGTACTGAAGGATATGCTGGATGTTATGGTAAATACGTTGTGGTAATTTGCCAAAATGCTCAGGATTGTGGGCAGGCCCTGACAGATTGGAAGGCAGCAAATGTCACACCACTGTTTAAAGAAAGGATATAGGCAGAAGGCAGCTATCTATGGCCCAGTTAGCTTAACGTCTGTAGTTGGGAAAATGTTTGAAGCAATCATGAAGGAAGAAATAGCGAGATACCTTAATAGAAATTGTTCCTGCAGGCATATGCAGTATGGATTCAAGGACATGTAATGCTTGACAAATTTACTTCAATTCTTTGAGGATGTAATGAGCGTAGTGAATAAAGATAACAGGTGGATGTTGTCTACTGTTTTCCCTCTTTAGTTCTTTACATATACATTGTTTTTACATCTTTATATATACTTTATCGCCGTTCTTCATTCTTATTACACCTCTTCATCTCTTCTTCTGTCCTGCAAACGTTCTGCGAATTCTAGCGCTTCCCCTGGATCCGAGAACAGACTGTTTTGCTCCCCGGGTATAAATATTTTAAGCACGGCTGGATGTCTTAACATGAATTTGTAACCTTTTTTTTCATAAAATCACTTTCACTGTATTAAACTCTTTCCTCCTCTTTAAGAGTTCAAAATTTATGTCTGGATAAAAAAAATCTTTTCACCTTTGTATTCCAATGGTTTATTGTCTTCTTTAACTTTATTCCTTGCCCACTCCAGTATTTTTTCTCTTGTCGTATATCTCAAAAATTTTACTAAGATGGATCTTGGTTTTTGATGTCCCTGTGGTTTCGGAGCTCGTGCTCTGTGAGCCCTTTCTATTTCCATTTCTTCCTGTATTTCTGTCATTCCTTGGACTGTTGGGATCCATCCTTTTATAAATTCCTTCATGTCTGTGCCTTCTTCACCCTCCTTCAGGCCCACTATTTTTATGTTGTTTCGTCTACTATAATTTTCCAACATATCAATTTTCTGAGATAACAACTCTTGCATTTCTTTTAATTTTTTGGTCACTTTCTTCCAATTTTTCTCTTGTCATTTACTTCCATTTCTACAGTTGCTTCCCGCTCTTCCATATTCTCCTTTTCCCTATTTCTGTCATTACCAGTTCTAACCTTTGCATTTTATCTTGATCTTTTCATTTTCCTTTTAATTGCATTAAATTCTTATGACAACCATTTTTTTAATGACCTCATTTGTTCTTCAAAAAAAACTTTATTTATATTCTATCCATCAGTTTTACCTATTTCTCTTTGTCCATCAGTTTTACCTTCTATTTCTCTGTGAAGATCTTGGTCTTCTTCTTTCTCTTTTTCTGTGTCTGTACCTGTGTTTGTGTCTTCTTCTTCTCTTTGTGACTGTGTCTCTTCTGTTTTTCCTGTATATCTGCTTGCATCTCTTTGTCAGGCCTTTTGTTGCTGGGCTACTCCTCTGTTGTGCCTCCTGCCATTGATCTTCTTGCCGGTCGTCTCTCCGTCTCTCTCCCACGTCGGACCCTTCTCTGCTGATTTTCTCGTCTTCCAGCTGAGAGTCCTGGTGTTGGGCGTCCCTCAGCTGTTGATGCTGTGGCTGCCCGTTCCTCTGCTTGGCCCCCTCTCACTGGTGTCCTCTTTTTCCCTTGTTTCCTTTGGATGCACAGTTGCACACTTTTGTTTGGCTCCGAGAGCCATTTTTGAAGTCCACTGGCAGGTGAGTTGCGACTCCGCAGGGCAGGCACTGACCTCTTGGGTTGGGCTCTCCTCCCCACCACAGCGTTCTCTTCCTTCGTGCAGGTAAGGTCTTCTTCTTTCTTCTTCAGCGATTTTTCTACTTCTTTTATTCCAGTTGTTTTTATTTTCTCCTTCTTGGATGCCATCCTCCTTCTCATCTCTGTAACTTTATCTTCTATTTCTTCTATTTTATTTTTGTTGTGCTTTGTTTTTTTCTAACCATTTCCTGTTTTCCTGGAGAGGGCTGGTTTTCCCGACCGGCCTCTACTCCATCACATGACTCCTCTCTGGTCTCCTTATTTGAGGAAGGATATATTGGCTTTGGAGGAGTAGAGGAGATTCACCAGGTTGATTCCTGAGATGTGAGGCTTAGCCAACGAGGAGGGATTGAATCATCTTGGACTATATTTGCTGAAATTCAGAAGAGTAAGGGGATCTTGTAGAAACATATAAAATTGTGAAAGAGATAATTAGAGGAAAATTGTTTCCACTGGTATATAAGCATAGGGGATATTGCCTCAAGATTCAGGAGAATAGATTCAGGATAGTGATGAAGAGAAACTTCATTTCCCAGAAAGCAGTGATCCTGCGGAATTCTCTGCCCAAGGAAGCAATAGTATTTGCCTTATCAAATATATTTAAGGCAGAGTTAGATTAGTAGGGGAATTAAGGGTTATGTGGAAAAGGCAGGTAGGTGGAGCCGAGTCCACAGCCAGATCATTCATAATCTTATTAAATGGTGGAGCAGATTCAATGGGCCAGATGTTCTACACCAGGGGTGTAAAACTCAAATTCACGGAGGCCAAAATTAAAAACTTGGACTAAGTCGAGGGCCGAACTAAATATTTATTGAAAATTTTCAACAACATCTGCATGTTTTCTCTTCTTTCAACATATGTAATGTTAAACTTTTTCTTATTAAAATAAATGTTTAATAATAGTTTTGGATAAACTCTTTCCAGAAGCATTAACAAATGAGAAATAAAATATTCAATAAATAATATTTCTCTATAGAGGATTTGTCAAATGTTGCTAGTGTGCTGTCGAATAGTAAAATCTGAGGGCTATTGAGAATGTGGGAGAATAACATGATTCCTGAAACAATCAAATGGGTGACTGATTGTGGGCATGAACTCTAGCAGGGTTATTTGCCATGCCCTTTTTCCATTGGTACAGATATCCTTTGATTTACACACTTTTCAAGTTTTATGCCTAATGAGCTTGTATCCAGGTGCAGGACCATTTTTAACCAGGAATATATTTATCACTGTGACATGAAACTATTGGAAGATCGTTTTATCCTGAGATTAAAGTTCATAATACTTACTCAGGCCTGTGTGCGGGAGGGCGGGGTTTGCGGATGATCGGGTTGGACAACGACAGTGTGGGGGCATCGGCTCTCGCTGCAGGGCGGCATCTCGGCGGATCGCGTGAGTCGCGGGTCGGCCTGCGGCAGGGAGGGGGAGTGGGCAACGGTCCTGGCGAGGTCAGGCCCCCCCCTGAGTTTCTGCCGGACCCCCCCTTGACCTGCTGAGTTTCTCCCTTCTGGTGTTTTTAAGAGAACCACAGACTTTCGCTCATACATTGATGAGGGGAATCAAGGGCCAAACATTGTCAGGTACCTCTCTGCTGGATAAAGGATACGGTTTAACCCGCTGAGTTTCTCCAGTGTTGGGTTTTCACGAGGTAGAGTCAAAGGGCCGAAGGGCCTGTTTCTGATCTGTAATGTTCTACGGACCCTGCTCTTCTTTCCGTGCCGGTGTCCCAGGACCTTTCCAGGGCAGTCTCCACGCTCAGGACCACGCTGGGATCCAGATCAGTGGTGGAGCAGCAAGTGTGCGCGACTAATCCTGATCCAGCCCACGCCACTCCCGAGATTGGCGGGGGGGGTTCCACCCTACCTGCCCGACCAGCCTCGCTCTCCACGTGTACTCCGGGCACCCGCCGCTGGTCTGGTGGGAAGGCGCATGGCGGCCGGCGCCCCCATCGCCCGGCGGGGAGCCCCAATCTTCCCTCCGGCGTCCCGACTCCATCTGCAGCTCCAAGAAACGCTGTGCCACCGGGGTTCCGGGTGCTGGGAAGCGGCCTTGGCATCCCCTGACACCGGCCAGGCCGCGCTGCGGTTGGGGGGGGGGGTGGGCGGGGGGGGGACACGACAGCGTGTTTATAAAACCACCCACCACTACTTTTCAAGGACCAGGATTTTTCTCTCTCTCTCTCTCACCCTGGGACACAGCGGTTACTGTGCATGCGCTATACTGGCGTGGCGGCCAGCGGGCCACCTCTAATACATTTTTGATATGATCTTGCGGGCCAAATATAATTATATTGGCCCGTAGGCCAGAGTTTGACATGTGTGTTCTGCAATTGCTTACATTTTTATAAGCTATTCATTGATGCCCAGTTTCAGTCATTTTCCACCAAATTTCCCCAAAGTAAGAGTGACAGCTGTTAACATAAGATCAGCATTTCACCAGATGTGATATCAAAGAGTTCTGGTAAAAATGAACTCAATCAAAAGGATAACATTCCAATGAATGGTGCCAAACCTTATACAAAGGAAGATTGCGTGGTTGCTGGAATTCAATTATTCCACCCTCAGGTCCTCACTGTAAAAGTTCCTCAGGGGAGTATCTTAGCTTCAACCATCTTAAGCTGCTTCAATGTTGTTTCTTCCGCAGGCCAGAAGTGGGGAGGTTCATTGATGAATGCACAATGATGGTTCTACTTGCAACTTCTCAATAAATGAAGCAGCCCACATCTACACGTAGTTGGACTGAGACATTTGGGCATAATCGGGTAAGTGCTAAGTAACATTTGTGTGCCAGATAACGACTACTTCTAATAAGAGTCTTACCAGCTACCATTTACATTTACTGGGTTTGACATTACAGAGACCACCCAAGGCTACAGGGTTAGGCCCCTACTCTATTCCTTGTACATCCATGAATGCATAGCCAAGTTCAATCCCAAGTCAATCTACAAATTCATTGATGACACCACGTTGGCTAAATAACTGTAAAGGAGGAGTCAAGATACAGGATGGAGATTGAGAATTTGGTTGGGTAGGGTCAAAACAACAATTTTGGTCAACGCCATCGAGACCAAGAAGCTAACTGTTGATTTTAGGAAGGAGGCCGAGGGACCACTCACTCATCTGCATTGTTGGAAAAGAGAAGAACAGAGTTAGAACCTTCAAGTTCCTAGAAGTCCATATTTCAAAAGACCTTTCCCGGATGCAGCACATTGAGGCAACTGTGCAGGAGGCAGACCAATGCCTCCACTTCCTATGTTGTCTGAGGAGATTTGACATGCAGATACTTGTGGAAAGTGTTCTGGCTGGTTACATCATAGCCTGGTTTAGGAATTCAACTTCCCAGAAATGTAGAAGGCAGTAAACATGGCCAGGTCCATCACTTGCTCAATCTCCCATCCATGTGAGGAGCTGCCTCAAGAAGGCAAACAAAGCCTTAAGGGATCTCCACCACCCTAGTTACAACCTCTTCTCACTGATCCTTCAGGCAGAAGGTACAGAAGCCTGAAAACCAGTACCTCTAGGTTCAAGAACAGTTTATTTCCAACCTCTATCAGACTCTAGAACCTCCCCTTGGTTCACTAATCATGGGCCATTCAGACAGCACAAAAGGACAATTTTCATGATTACAAGGCATTAGTGAATATTTATATCTATTGTATGCATTTGTATCTGTTCAGCTGGAACAAGTAAGAATTTTAGCACATATGCACATTGTACAATGTGTATGACAATAAACTCATCATGAGTTCAGCATGATGCTGAAACAAGCCATGAAAGACCTCAACAATGAAGATGCTGTTTACATCCGGTACCGCACGGATGGCAGTCTCTTCAATCTGAGGTGCCTGCAAGCTCACACCAAGACACAAGAGAAACTTGTCCGTGAACTACTCTTTGCAGATGATGCCACTATAGTTGCCCATTCAGAACCAGCTCTTTAGCGCTTGACGTCCTGTTTTGCGGAAACTGCCAAAATGTTTGGCCTGGAAGTCAGCCTGAAGAAAACTGAGGTCCTCCATCAGCCAGCCCCCCCCACATCTCCATCAGGCACACTGCACTCAAAACGGTCAACCAGTTTACCTATCTTGGCTGCACTATTTCATCAGATGCAAGAATCGACAACGAGATAGACAACAGACTCGCCAAGGCAAATAGCGCCTTTGGAAGACTACACAAAAGAGTCTGGAAAAACAACCAACTGAAAAACCTCACAAAGATTAGCGTATACAGAGCCGTTGTCATACCCACACTCCTGTTCAGCTCCAAATCATGGGTCCTCTACCGGCATCACCTACGGCTCCTAGAACACTTCCACCAGCGTTGTCTTCGCTCCATCCTCAACATTCATTGGAGCGACTTCATCACCAACATCGAAGTACTCGAGATGGCAGAGGCCGACAGCATCGAATCCACGCTGCTGAAGATCCAAGTGCGCTGGGTAGGTCACGTCTCCAGAATGGAGGACCATTGCCTTCCCAAGATCGTGTTATATGGCGAGCTCTCCACTGGCAACCGAGACAGAGGTGCACCAAAGAAGAGGTACAAGGACTGCCTAAAGAAATCTCTTCGAGCCTGCCACATTGACCACCGCCAGTGGGCTGATATAGCCTCAAACCGTGCATCTTGGCGCCTCACAGTTCGGCGGGCAGCAACCTCCTTTGAAGAAGACCGCAGAGCCCACCTCACTGACAAAAGACAAAAGAGGAAAAACCCAACACCCAACCCACCAATTTTCTCTTGCAACCGCTGCAACCATGTCTGCCTGTCCCGCATCAGACTTGTCATCCACAAACGAGCCTGCAGCTGACGTGGACATTACCCCTCCATAAATCTTCATCCGCGAAGCCAAGCCAAAGCAATATTCACTATTAATATCCCAGAGGTCAGCACTCACCATAAACTCAACTCTCACAACATTTCTGCAGCATCTAGAAGTGCACTTGAATAGAATAGGCTAGGGACCAAGTACCAGTAAATTGGATTATTCATATCGAGGTAGAGACTCAAATTCTTATGCACGATCTTGACCTGAGATGTTGGTAAGTCTTTCCCCCCTCCCCAACAGATGCTACTCAACCTGCTGTGTTCTTCCTTCATTTTTTTTGGCTTTGTATTCATTGGAATGTGATGGCATGGTAGGCCAAAGGGCCATTTTCTGTGCTGTATGACTTGATTGACCAGTCTCATAAATATTGTGACAACACAAGGTCAGAAGCCAGGTACAATTATGGAACTGACTCCCCATATCTCAATGCCTTTCTACCATCTACAAGATGCAAATTAGGAACATTATAAATTATCAGCCACTAATAAAGAAATTGCAGGAATACTTAGAACATTGGAAAGAATTACTGATAATGTTGATAGGGAGGGTAAACTGGATTAAAATGAATGTGTTCCCAAGGATACAATACTTATTTCAAACGTTATCAATTCCCTTAACAGAAATTTTTTTTTAAATGAACTAAAGAGAATAATAAGGAAATTCTTGTGGAAAGGGAGGAATCCAAGGGTAGCATTAGATAAATTAACAGAAAGGTATAACCAAGGTGGTTTGCAGTTACCAAACTTTAGACATTATTATAGAGCCGCACAATTAAGGTATTTATCAGATTTTTACAAGACAAGGGAAAAACCAGACTGGACTAAGATAGAACTAGATAAAATAGGGAAGAAAATACCAGAACATATACTTTATAAGTGGGATGAAAAGTTGGTACAATATAAAAGCTCACCAGTATTGCATCATTTACTTAATACATGGAAGATCCACTTAAGAAGGAAAAAAATGAATTACCAAGTACCAAAATTATTAGTGATGCAAAATCCACTAATCTCTTTTACAAAAGATAACCTTTCCTTTAGAGAATGGGAGAAAAAAGGAATCAAAAGAATAGAAAATTGTTTTTTGGGAAATAATTTAACATTTGAACAGATGAGGTATAGATATGGAATAACTCATGGTACAATGTTTGCATATCATCAAATGAAAGCTTATTTAAAGGATAAGTTGGGAAACAGATTGAGATTTCCAGAAGGAAGCAGCTTTGAATATGTGATTACAGACACAATGATAATTAAAAGATTTATAACCAATGTGTACATTAAGCTGCAAGATAAGGAAAATTATTAACTAAACTATAAAAATAAACAAAAGTGGGAAAAGGATTTAAACATAAAGATAAAAAATGAAACATGGGAAAAGTTATGTTCTGGAACTATGAAGAATACAATAAACACAAGATTATGCATGATACAGTATAATTGGTTACACAGAGTATATATCACTTCTGAAAAATTAAAAGAATGGGATCCAACATTATCAGATAGATGTTTTCGCTGTAAGAAGGAAATGGGAACAACAATACATGCAATTTGGGCATGTTCGAAAGTGAATAAGTTTTGGGAAGAACTAAATCAGATATTAAATAAAATCACAAAAAATACATACCAAAAAATACAGAGATCTTTCTTTTAAATAACATAAGTAGTAAAGAATTAGGCCTCAAATTGGATAAAGCGCAAAAAAGATTCATTATGATAGCCTTAGCTGTAGCAAAAAAATATATAATGTCAACTTGGAAAATGGAAGAGAGCATGAGAATACAGCAAAGATACATGGAAATGAATCATTGGAAAAAATAACATATAATTTAAAAAATAAAGTCACATTGTTTGAACAAATTTGGGAACCATACATGGAACATAACAGAGAGAGCTTGAATCGGACCTCCATCCCCTAAAATGATAAGAAGACAAAATGACTTGATTCAGTGTGTAACAAATAGATGACACATTTTTCTTGTTTATTTTCCTTTGCGTGAAGATATTGATTTATGGTTTTATTGTATTGCATATGTTGAATATTTATGGGTTTTGGAGGGGTGATGGGAAGAGGGGAGGGAGGGAAAGGGGAAAAAAGGGACAAAATGCCACTGTGTATATTTAATGAGAAATGTTTGTACATATTTTGGTTGATATGGTTCAGTGTGAAAAATAAAAAAATTATTTAAAAAAAGATGATCAGATCCTACAACTCAGCATTTCAGATGATATCTTTTGGAGCCAACAACAATTGAGTGTTTTATTTCCCAGGCAATGGTGGGTATCCTGCTAGTCTAAAATATATTTGTTCTGTTCTCCATGCAAATCAATATGGAGCACTCTAGAAATATCCGAGGAGGTTCAGTAGGGGTAACATTTGATGCTGAATGTCATGACCACATTGTATTTAACCTTTAAGTTTGAAAGTTCCAAAAAAAAACTTGCACCAGGGGCAACTCAATTAGTTACAGTGCTGTGCATCAATGTACATTCAGAAAACAAGTGGCTAAATCCAGTTTATTATGGGCCCAAAAAAGCAAAGCTCTTCACATACCCATAGAGTTAGAAAAAGGAGAAACCAAGAGATAGTAGAGGAACATCAGTCTTGCCTCACTGTTGATGCTTCCAGACATGTAAGGATCAGACAGCAGGAAACCGAACACTAGGACTGACTTGCATTACTGTTTACTATAATTGTGGTAACATTTGATGCTGAATGTCATGGCCACATTTTATACAGAATTACCATGAAGTATTTTGGCTATTTTGTTTCAACCATGTAGTCAACAACTGAGTATGTTATTTCCTGAGAAACGCAGGGTATCCTGATGATAAATTATATATAAAAATAAATAAATTACCCAGAGGTAGTGCCTATAGGTCATTGTCTATTCAGAAATCTGATGGCAGAAGGGAAGAAGCTGTCCTTATACTGCTGCATGTTCATCCCAGGCTCCTACACCTCCTTTCTGATGATAACAGTATGAAGAGGGCATGGCCTGGGTGGTGAGGGTTCTTGCGGATAAAGGCTGCTTTCTTAAGACACTGTCTCTTGTAGATGTCCTTAATGGAGTGAAGACTGATGCCCATGATGTTAGTGGCACTGAGCTTATAACTCTCTGTAGTCTTTTTCTGTCCTATGCATTGGCACCTCTATACAAGACAGTGATGCAACTAGTCAGAATGCTGTAGAAATTTGGTGTCATGCCAAAATCTTCTCCAACTCCTCAAGTATAGCCGCTGGCAACCCTTCTTTATGAATCCACCGACATGGAGGTCCCAGGACAGATCTTCAGCGAGGATGACGTCCAGGAATTTGAAGTTCTTAACCTTTGCCATTGCTGACCCCTCAATAAGCACTGGTTCAAGTTCTCCTGATTTCCCTCTCCTGAAGTCCACAATCATCTCCTTAGTTTTGCTATGTTGAATGCAAGGTTGTGGCAAAGGTGAGTGCAGATGGCCAGGGTTTGGACGTTGACCAGCACTGAGGATATGATGGTGCTGAAAGCTCAGTAGAGTCAATGAAGAGTAGCCCTGATGGATGTTTTGCTGCTGTCCTTTGACTGATGAAGGCCATTGTTTCAAAAGCCTTTTGACGGCCCTAGCCGTGACGCCACTTTCAAGGTACTATGTTCCTTTACTCCTAGATTGTTTTGCTCTACATCATTCTCCAGATCCCTACCATTCACTGGGTAGGTCCTACCCATATTAGACTGCTCAAAATGCATCACCTCACATTTCTCTGTACAACATTCCATCAACCATTCCTCTGCCCACACAAACAAGGACCGGCTGTCACTAAATTTGCTGATCATGCCATTTACTTTCTCATCTAAATCATTCACATAGACGACAAACAGCAATGGGCCAAGCACGGAACCAGGTGTCTCACCACTAGCCACAGATCTCCAGTCTGAAAAGCAGCCTGTCACTATTGCTCTCTGCTTTCTTCCATTAAGCCAATTTTCTATTCATTTGGCTATCTCTCCTGGGTTCTCATGCAACCTAACCTTTCGGAGCAGTATCCTGTGTGGAATCCAGATGTACAACATTTATGACTCTGCTCTTGTCACAGAAAGTGTGTTATTTGTCACCTCCATCCCAGGCAATAAACAGGTGGGGCAGAGTTTGACATGCACATGGTCACATCTTCAAAAAATTGTTGTTCCTCAAGTTTATGGTTAGTTTCACCCTGGCAATGGATGATGCCAAGGATAGACATGGCTGTGTGAGAATGGTAAGGGAAATTCACATGGCTAGAGATTGGGAGTTCCAGCTTGGACCTCCAAGCAGAATGCAGGTTCTTGGCCAACCTACATCTGGACTCAGCGATGTAGGAAAGGCCACACCAAGTACACTGAATGCAGTAGTTGAGGAGATGCATGTCAAACTCTGCCCCACCTGGAACTTCTGTTTATTGCCTTGGATGGAGGTGACAAATAACACACTTTCTGTGACAAGAGCAGGAAGTGCCTAAGGCATGGAAGGGTGGGTGGAGAGGAAAGTGCAGATCAGGGTGTCACAGAGAGTTGACCCCTGTAAAAAAAAACCAGATAGGGTTGGATTACACGGAAGTTGGCAGAAGCATCAGAAAATAATGTATCGAACATGGAGGCTGATAGGGTGGAAAATGAGGTCAAAGGGGACTTCATCCTTGTTCTGTCTGGGGGGAGGTGGGGTGGGAGCAGAAGAGTGAGAAATTCAAAATACAGTTAAGAGATTTATCAATGACAGGAAGTTGGTCCAGTTTCTAATTTAACAATAATATGGTTTATAAAGTATTCCTCAAGCGATGCACCAGTGCGTCAACTTCTTTAATGTTCTTAAATATTTTGGGTAGAACTTGAATCCACAACCTTCTGTTTCAGGAGCTGAAATGTTATTACTATGCCATGGCTGACATAATGACTGCAAAGACAGAAAATGACAGAACTACTGCAATGATGCACTATACAAATGCTGGCTACATTCATAGGTAAAACACAGGATTCTGTTGAGACTGGTTAAGTGACAAAACACAAATGCTGGAGAAACTCAGCAGGTCAAACAGTGCCTTTATGAGCAAAAGTAAAGATACATCACCAATGTTTCAGGCTTGATACCTTCGTCAAGGTGTGGGGGAACATGGGAGATGTCTGAATAAAAGGGGGAAGGGGGAGGGGAGGTGGTGAGAGTGGGAGATAATAGGTGGGGGAGGGGAACACCACAGGAAGGGGGGAGGAGTTTAGGCTGAGTGGGAGAGAAAGGAAGTAGGAACTGGAATAACTAGTTGGGGGGAGGAGGGAGAGAGGGGAGGGAGGGAGAGAGGGGAGGGGGGAGGAGGAGGGGGAGGGGGGGAGGGGAGGAGGAGGGGGAGGGGGGAGGGGGGAGGGGGAGGGGGGAGGGGGGAGGGGGAGGGGGGAGGGGGGAGGGGGGAGGAGGGGGAGGGGGGAGGAGGGGGAGGGGGGAGGAGGGGGAGGGGGGAGGAGGGGGAGGGGGGGGAGGAGGGGGAGGGGGGAGGGGGGGAAGAGGGGTAGGGGGGGAGGTAGGAGGGGAGGGGGGAGGAGGAGGGGGAGGGAGGGGGAGGGGGAGGGGAGGAGGGAGGGGGAGGGGGGGAGGGGGGAGGAGGGGGGGAGGGGGAGGGGGGGAGGTAGGAGGGGAGGGGGGAGGAGGAGGGGAGGGGGAGGAGGAGGGGGAGGGAGGGGGAGGGGGAGGGGAGGAGGGAGGGGGAGGGGGGGGAGGGGGGAGGAGGAGGGAGGGGGAGGGGGGGAGGAGGAGGGAGGGAGGGGGAGGAGGGAGGGGGGAGGAGGGGAGGAGGGGGGAGGGGGAGGAGGGGGGGAGGGGGGAGGGGGAGGAGGGGGGAGGGGGAGGAGGGGGGGAGGGGGAGGAGGGGGGAGGGGGAGGAGGGGGGAGGGGGAGGAGGGGGGAGGGGGAGGAGGAGGGGAAGAGGGGGGGAGGAGGGGAGGGGGGGGAAGGAGGTGGGGTGGAAGGCAAGCTGATTAGTGGAATGCAATGAACTCAATGTTCACGCCCTGAGGTTGGAGGGTGCCCAGAGGAAAAAATGAGGTGTTGTTCCTCCAATCTGCAGGTGGTCAGGGTGGGGTAATGTGAATGGCCATGAACAGACATAATTGTGAGTGTAACTCAGAATTGAAATGGTTGGCTACGGGGAGGTTGATTTTATTGCAGATGGAGAGGAGGTGCTGGGCAAAGTGATCTCCTAATCTGCGACCGGTCTCTCCAATGTAAAGGAGGCCACAGAGGGTACACAGGATGCAGGAAATGAGTTCTTTGGAAGTACTTTGGAGGGAAGTGTTGCTTCACCTGAAAGGTCTGTTTGGGACCTTGGACTGTGGTGAGGGAGGTGGTGTGGGTGCAGGTGTTCCACCTCCTATGACCACAGTGGAAGGTGCTGGGGGGGTGGGGCGATGGGTGGGGAGGGAAGACTGCAGAAGGGAATCACAGAGGGAGTAATCCCTACGGAAGGCTGAGAGGGGAGAAGGAAAAATGTGTCTGGTGGTGAAGTCCTGTAGTAAGTGCTGGAAATTCTGACAGAAAATGTGTTGAATGTGGAGGCTAGTGGGGACGAGGGGGATTCTATGTTTATTGTATCTAGGGGTGGGGGGGCAAGGGCAAATGAGTGGGGA
Organism: Narcine bancroftii; assembly: GCF_036971445.1. NCBI lineage: Eukaryota > Metazoa > Chordata > Chondrichthyes > Torpediniformes > Narcinidae > Narcine > Narcine bancroftii. Next base: position 88,551,555 of record NC_091472.1, on the reverse strand, counting down.
ATGGAGGAGATGCAGGTGAGGGCCGAGTTAATAGTGGTGGAGGGTAAGCCATGTTTGTGGAAGAAGACAGACATTTCAGATGCTGTAGTCTGGACTGGAAGACCTCATCTTGGGAGTAGTCCAGGCCACATTCATAATGAGTCAGGAAATTAGACGATAAATGCTTAATTATAATAAACCATTCAAACTAAAAAAAATACTTAATGAAAGCATGGAATTGGGACAATAATATGAACAAGCAATTTTTTGAATTCTGGTGGGATGAATAGTGATTGTAACAAGGTCTGCAAGGAACTTGAAGGGATGGCATGGCTAGCCAATGCTTTTACAGCACCAATGTCCGGGGTTCAAATCCGATGCTGTCTGTAAAGAGTTTATATGTTCTCCCTGTGTCTGCATAGGCTTTCTCTGGGCATTCCAGTTTCCTCCCACCATTCAAAAATGCACGGGATTTGTAGGTTAATTTGGCGGCACAGGCTCGTGGGCCAAAAGTGCCTGTAACTGTGCTACCATGTCTAAATTTAAATGTAAAGTAGGCAATTACAAAGCAGACATGAAATTGTACAATTTGGATAATTTATATTGTAATGCATCATCAATAGTTTAATTTTCATTTAAAACATAAGGTTATCAATTTTAATTAAGTTTTTTCCCTTCAGATTTTATCTGCAGCTCACTAACACTGCCAACTTTTGAATTCATCAGTGTTATAAAGTCCTAGGTTATTCTGAAGATTTCATGGAGCCTCTGAGACCTAGTAATCTGATGAATAGCTTTAAAGTGGGTTGCTTAATTCACAGAAGCAGCTAGTCCTGTGACACAGAAGAAATAGCTCAAAAAGAATCAAATGTGCAAAACAAATCTACTCACCAGAAATGTTAAATTAAACAAAATGTTGTCTGGTGAGATTTAGGCTAAGGCTTAGTGGGTAAAGGTGCCATTTAGCATTAGGATTAACCAAGGATCTATATATAAAATAAAGATCCAGAATGAAAGCACAAACTATTAAGATTTCAGTGGTTAATACATGAAAGTGCTGGAGAAACTCAACAGGTCCCGCAGCCTCCATAGGAGGCAAAGATATATAATCAACATTTTGTGCCTGAGCCCTATGTCAAAAGCAGGCAGGCAGGTGCCTGAATAAAAAGATGGGGGAGGATGGAAGAAGGGACAGTGGGAGGAGCATAGACCAACAGTCAAGAGGCTATGGAAGAATATGGATAGGAAGGCAGGAGAGAAAAGCTGAGAATTGATTGGGGAAGGGGGTAGCTTTGTGAATGCAGAGTTGGAAGAGAGGGATAGGAAAAGAGCTAGACAAGGTTACCTCAATTACACCTCTTCACACCCTGCATCCTGTAACGATTCCATTCCTTTCTCACAATTCCTACATCTCCTTCGCTCTACTTCCATGACGAGGTCTTCCATTCCAGATCATCCGAGATGTCCTCCTTCTTCAAAGAACATTGCTTCCCCTCCACCACCATCAACTCGGCAATCACCCACATATCCTCCATTTCTTCCACATCTGCACTGGCCCCTTCCACCGCCAGAGAAGGACAAGATTGCCCTTACCTAGCCTCTACTTCCACATACAATATTATCCTCCACAAATTCTGCCACAATGTGATCCCTCAAGACATATCTTTCCCTCTCCAACTTCTGCAGGGACTGTTCCCTCTTTCACTTATCCCTTCTCATTACTCCCCCTTGGTATCTTCCCCTGTGACCATAGGAAAAAGAATAGAGTAGCATCAGAATTTAATGTTATGAGCATGTCACAAAATTAATTGTTTTCCAGCATCATTACAAGTGTAAATATTTTTATAAATTGCATTTTTTTTTAAATTACTGCATGGAAGAGAAAGTAAGGTAGTGTTTGTGGTTCATTGTCCATTCAGAAATCTGATGGCAGAGGGGAAGAAACTGTTTTTGTAACATTGGGTGTTGGTCTTTGGGCTCCTGTACCTCCTTCATGATAGTAGCAGTGTGAAGAGGACATGGCCTGGGTGATGAGGGTCCTTAAGGAAAGAGGCTGCTTTGAGACATTGCCTCTTGTAGTTGTCCACGATGGAGTGAAGACTGATTCCCCTGATAGTGGTGGCCAAGTTCACAACTCTCTGGAATATGTGGGCTGCAATAGCAGGGATTTCTTAGTAGAAACCCATATCAATTCACTGCCTCATTGCCATTCTGACATGTCTATGATATCAACATTGCAATTTGGAGGAACCTATTCATTCTAGGCACCCTCCAACCAAATGGCATTAACGTCAACTCCAGTTTCTGTTAGGTCCTCCCCAAGCTCATTCTTTCCCTCTATCTCCTTGACTCCAACTCTACATTCCTCCACCTGTGATCCTCCCCTGCCCCATCTTCCCTCCTCCCTCCACCTTTTTAATTCAGGTGTATGCCTGCTTTCTGCTCATACAAAGGGATTGGGCCTGAAACATTGCTTAATAGATCTTTACCTCCCATGGAGGCTGCAGGTCCTGTTGAGTTTCTCCAACACGTTTGTGTATTAACTATAATCACACTGTCTGCAGACTTTGTTTCACTCTGATCTCAAAGGAATTTTGCAATAAGATGATGGCACAGGGGAAAAGCAAGAAGCCATAATATTAAAGTGAAACTGAGGCAATAAACAAGGGATCGTGGGCTGAGACAGAAAGGCAGAGATCTAAGAATGAAGCAGGCATAACCATTATAACAGTGTGCTGTGAGAATCTCAATAAACAACAAAAAGAGGGAGAAATGGAAAGCAATGCATTCTGCAGAGAGAGGCTGCTTGGATCGGAAAGAACAAAGGGATCGATGGCACTGAGGGATGGGAAGTGTATGGTGGGGCAACAGGACAAAGGCAAAGAACTGCTGAGAACGACAGATGGGAATGAGAGATGGCATGTGGAGCGAGGGGCGCCAGGTAGACTGGAGTGGGGGGAATAGATGCCGAGGGCGGGGAGGGAGTGCCAGGGGCGCCAAGCGGGTGGGAAAGGGGTGCCAAGGGGGCGCCCAGGGAGGGGGCGCCAAGGGGAAGGGGGGGGGGGGAGATTGCCAAGCGGGCGGAGAGACCCCAAGTTGGTCGGAAGGGTGAGCCCCCGGGGGGCACTAGCGTGGGCGAAGCGGTCGAGGAGTGAATGCAAATTGCCATGGGGCGACTGGGGAAGGGGTGGGAGGAGAGCAGATGAGCTGGTCTCTACAGCTGGTCATTGAATTTCACACCGCTTTCGCGCAAGGATCAACCCGGAGCGGGGCCGCCCATAATCGAAACACCACTCGCCAGCAGTGGAAGCACCAACACCCACTAACCCAGCCGAACAATTTACCATCCATCTGTCCGGCTTCACGGCATCCTCCAACGCGGCGCAACCGGAATCGTGACGTGATCACTTAGCGTCAGGCACGCCCCCAAGCAGGCCATGCGCGCGCCTGAAACACGTGCGTCAATGTCGCCAGGCCTGGTCGTTTGACATCGGAGCGCGTGCACCGAATGCAAAGCGTGAAGCCAAGAACATAAAAATGGTGGGGAAAGTCTGCCGACTTTGTATGAACCTGGTTCCTTGGCCGATTTCAGGGGATGCTGAGAAACCCAGGTGGGTTTCATCTCGTGGTTTCCAATTGCCTCAGCTCCACTTTACTGCAACAAGTTGCATCCATATAAGATGCATTTATCCTTCATTGACCTTCCCTCTGCATTGTCTATCCTGCTTTATATACAAGGTCACCGGGATGACCCCTGGTGACCTAGTGGTGTAATTACATATCACCACATTGTCCATACTGACCAAGCAGCCTATTTGCCTGTATTTGGCCCATATGGCCTAAACATTTCCTGTCCATGTACCTGTCTGTTAGAAATTAAAGTACCTTTAAAGAAATTGCTCGAGACAAAAATTGAGAACAAAGAACATTTATTACTACAACAATGCAAAGTTGGGTGCTTCCCCTTACCCTGGGAATACACACACATACTGGGGCTCACCCAACTTTTATACAGTCAATTTCAGTATCAGAATGCCCTCCCCCTTACATTCTTCTGCCCCCTGGATGGGTTTGGCATAGGTAATTCTTCCTGCCTACGTGCAGTTTCAGTACACTTGAAGGACCAGGGGGTATCCTGTGGGTGCCCCATCATGTCATTGTCCTTATTCACACCTTCCTGATTCTCTGGGCTACAGTCTCTTAATATGCAGAGTTGACTCATTCTATCTAGGGTTGGCTAATTAGAAATGTATGACTTGGTACTTCTGTCCAGGGCTAGGAGACCCTTATCTGATCCAGACTACCTCAACTTCCTACATTCTATTGTACCTTACCATTCCTTATCTTAGTCCTATGGTCTTGTCACAAAGAAGACTAGAAGATTCTTATGTTAATCGTGCTGACTCTGCTTTCCTGCATCCTAAGCCCCAAGCTTATCCTGTTTGAACTGGTTACAGCCATTTTACTGATGAACTTTAGTTTTGTTAGGAATTAAAGTACCTTTAAAGAAATTGCTCGAGACAAAAATTGAGAACAAAGAACATTTATTACTACAACAATGCAAAGTTGGGTGCTTCCCCTTACCCTGGGAATACACACAGACACTGGGGCTCACCCAACTTTTATACAGTTGATTTCAGTGTAGGAATACCCTCCCCCTTACATTCTTCTGCCTCCTGCTGGAAAGGTTTGGCATTAGGCAATCCTGCCTGCCTACGTGCAATTTGAGTATACTTGGAGAACCAGGGGGGGTATCCTGTCGGTGTCCCTTCATGTCATTGTCCTTATTCACACCTTCCTGATTCTCAGGGCTACAGTCTCTTGATATGCAGAGTTGACTCATTCTATCTAGGGTTGGCTAATTTCATATGTATAAATCTGTGTATGGTTAGCTAATTAGAAATGTATGACTTGGTACTTCTGTCCAGGGCTAGGAGACCCTTATCTGATCCAGACTACCTCAACTTCCTACATTCTATTGTACCTTACCATTCCTTATCTTAGTCCTATGGTCTTGTCACAAAGACTAGAAGATTCTTATGTTAATCGTGCTGACTCTGCTTTCCTGCATCCTAAGCCCCAAGCTTATCCTGTTTGAACTGGTTACAGCCATTTTACTGATGAACTTTAGTTTCTTCCATGTTCATAATTTTAGGTCAATTTTCCCATCTCTCACAATCCTCACTTTTCTTTTAGATCAGTAATACTGATCTTTCACCATGATCAGTGTTACTGATCTTTGGTTACTAGTGTCAGTGTGACTGATTTCCCCCCCCCCCCCCCTCCTCACTTTTCTTTTAGATCAGTAACACTGATCTTTCAAGTGTAAGGTGTAGTTTTTTTCCCAGCTGGTCAATAACCGAATTGTAATGTCTGTGTAAAGTCTTTAGGTAGGGGAGCACCATGAAGGTCAGAGTAGCGAGTCCAGCTGCTTATTAGGGTTGTGAGTATCAGGCTCCAGTTCTCAGTAAAGAGTCTAGTCCATCCCACATCAGTCCGAAGTTGCCACGTCTGAACATGGGCATGGGCAGATTCACGTTGAAACATTGAAGCAGTGTCTTTTAACCACCCGACTTTTGTAAGCATTGTCCTGACGAAGTCTGTGAGAGACGCTGCCTTCAGCAGCGAACAAGTAGCAGTCTCTGAGAAACGCTGCCTTCAGCAGCGAACGAGTAGTCAGGCGGTTCCGTTGAATTGTGGCTAGTATCTGATGTCCTCTTCAGCCCCGAACCCTAGGGCCACCGATCTCCGAAGGCTGTTTGGAGCCTGATATTAAAGTGTCAAGCAGCTCACGTTGTTGGAAACTGGTGCTCCCCTTCACGGGGTGATGAAAAGAGACCAAGCTGGGGGGGGATTGTTTCTTGTGATTTAACTGTGTGTTGCAGCTTGTCTGCTAACATTAGCATATGTATCATTGAACTTGTGAGTTGCAGCCTGTCTGTGTACATTAGCATATGTATTAACTCTCTCTCTCTCTGTTACATGTACAATCCTGACTACCATTCTGTCTGTCTTTGTCCCACCATGTCCTTTGTGCTATCGCTTCAAAACTCCTGTCTTTAATACCTGTGTAGGCTAAGATACAAATTAGATGTACTCCACTAAAGCTGTTTAATTCCCCTGGTCCGTATTGGGATCCCTTATATCCCATTATGACTATACATTAAATCTATGCCCTGTCTACATTCTAAAGGAGCACAATTGTAACCTCTGCTGCCCCTATTCCAGGGGGGCTTAAAACATTAACGAACAATATTCCAAAGAAATTAGTAAACAACAATGAACAATACATGTAAAGCTCATTAAAAACAGCATTAAAATGCAATAAGAACTGAATAAAGCACAATAAATGTAAAGCTCATTGAAAACTGCAATAAAATACAATAAGAACTGAATAAAACACAATAAATGTAAAGCTCATTGAAAACTGCAATAAAATACAATAAGAACTGAATAAAACACAATAAATGTAAAGCTCATTGAAAACTGCAATAAAATACACAAAACTGAATAAACCACGATAAATGTAAAGCTCATTGAAAACAGCAATAAAATACACAAAACTGAATAAACCACGATAAATGTAAAGCTCATTGAAAACAGCAATAAAATACACAAAACTGAATAAACCACGATAAATGTAAAGCTCATTGAAAACAGCAATAAAATACACAAAACTGAATAAACCATTAAAAAAACGAATAAAATTGTAACATTATGGCACTTTGTCATTAATTCTTTGAATGTGGGTCCAGCCTTTCTCTCTTGTTCTTACTGCGGTGTCTGTAATTAAAAGTACACAGAAGGGACCATCCCAGGCAGGTTTTAGTTGATCCTCTTGCCATGCTTTTACATATAACCAATCACTAGATTTTAATAAAATGAATAACAATCTGACTTTCCTTTGTGTTAGTGTAAAAATTGTAAAATGAAACACAAACCATATTTGCATGGGTTTTGAATGCAGTTGGAGCTGCTTGTCTGTATGGGGCACAACCCTCCAATTTGTTAGAGTGAGTACATAACAGACATTGCAGCACAAGAGCCCCTGCAAGAGAACTTGAAACATATTCAACCTTTAGTTCTGCCTTAAGTAAAATGCCTTGTGCCACAGCTCACAGGAGCTGGCCTTATTTAAAACAGTCTGTAAAACAGGCACCAAAAAAAGTTAAAAGATGTTCTTATGAAGATTGCACACACAATAATTTAAGTACAGGCTAGTTTCAAGAAATATTGGTACCATGCCAATCTCATTCTAACATGCCAATTTCTCCAGTCCTTAAGTCAAGATGTACTGAATAGCATCTGGTACAAGATCTGTGAGTTCTTAATGATATTATTATTCTTATGCACCCAATTGTTCTGAACTATGCCACCAATTTAAATCATATTTCACCTATTGCAGTACTCACACAGCACCATAGACCAGTTCGCAGGTCTATTTCTCCATTAAGCTGAATCCAGTTGCGCAGGGTTTACCTCCGTGATTATTTACAATGTAACTTCCGCACTACCGGATTTAAATATAAACCTGATGAATGGGGGAAAGTTATCATGAATTAAATAACAGCGGCAATACAGAGAAATTGTGCTGAGGCATTAATTTCACTCCAGAGGAAAATGCACCAGAGAAATGAATGATTAAACTTATAGGAATCCCCAGAGGTATCTTTATTCTCCAGAGGTGGGTGATCTTTAAACGCACGGACCTTGACTGCTGAATGTGTAGAAGAAATGTATTAAATGTGTTGATAGGGCTCCATACCTCTAACTGCAAGACAAGAGCCTGAAGCCTCAATTTCAAGTGCCACAGTGCACTTAAAGGGACATGCACACTCCCCCTTCAACTGGCTGATCCAGCCACTTTACACATCAGATCCTTTCTTTATCTCACATACACTTAAAGTTAAGATGTATAGAACTCACCCTATTTGCGCAAACATTTCTCCCTGCAAATGTTATAACATCACTCAACTCTCAGGTACTCCCTGTGCAAAATCACATTTAAATACAATTTATTTCATAAATTGGAATTAATTGGTAGTTAAATTCGCTAATTCTACAGTATTGAAAAACGATCATTTATGACATTTAATTTTTAGCATGAATTTTAATCAATATTGGTCAGTGACTGAAGTGGGAAGTCGTGATTTATGAAATTATCTCTGGTCTCTACTCTCCCACTCCCTGCACTTCTCCCAACATTCAGGAGCTGGCACACAGTCCCTGCCTTTTCCATGTTACTCATCTACTATTACTTTAACTGCTTGCATCAAAATGTTAGCCTTTGCTTTCTGCTTATCCTCAGATGGCTGGACAAATGCTTTTTGTGTGATCTGTAGAAGCTGGGTTATTCCCTGCTCATGCCAATTTTCTGTCTTTTGTAATTTTCTCTTAATGTCTGGGGCTGAGTTGGTAACAAAACCTGTTAGTACCAATTGTTCCCCTGCTGGGGATTCTATGTCGAGACCCCCATATTGTATATATATTTGGTCCCAAAAATTGGTCTAACTGTTCGGCACATCCCTGGGGATCTTCTATCAGGGAGGTCAGCTCTTTCTTAAAGTTACACACTTCAGTACTGGTCAGGGGCACATTTACGAAACCGAGACCCTCTCTCATGGGAACTTCCCACAGTGGTCTCATCCAATTGGTTTCTAGCTTATTAGGTCTGGGTTCCTGCTCCCTGGGAAATGAATCAAAGGGTTCTGCCCTTTCTTCCTGAAGAGTCTCACGCTGTTCTGAATTAAAGTTACCTCTCTCTCCTGCCAACAGAGGTGGTAATCGAGTGCTTTGTGAGCAAGTTATCATACCACTCCTGCTCTCTTCTCTCTTCTCTAGTGGTGGGGGAGGTGGGGAAGGTGCAGAAGGGTAGGTCATAGGAGGGGAAGGAAAGATAGGAGCCGGCATAGGAGGAACATAAGGTGGAGGGAGGGAATGTAACACATCCCAACCCTGTGGTTCAGGGACAAGAGGTTCCTCCTCTCTCTTATTCCTGAATTCTTTCTCATTCAAAACCAGCTGTTCAATGGATCCCCTGAGCCAGCAGGCTGCATATTCCCTGCTCTCAACATTGTCTGGCTGGTTTTGATAGAGCCATAAGTTCAAAGCTTCACACATCCATTCATCCTCGGATCCGAATTTTGGCCAGTACACGGAGCTCCCTTTAACCGGGTATCCCACCCATTCATTACAACAATACCTGACCGTCGTCAGTTTGTCTTTACCGCGGGTCTTTCCTGTGCCCCACTCAGATAACATCATCCCAAGCGGGCTGTACGTAGCTATCTGGTGGTCACGTCCTGTGTCAGGACTCTCATCTCTACTGCCCGCTAGTCTGTCTTTACCGCGGGTCTTTCCTGTGCCCCACTCAGATAACATCATCCCAAGCGGGCTGTACGTAGCTATCTGGTGGTCACGTCCTGTGTCAGGACTCTCATCTCTACTGCCCGCTATTCCCATACTTAGGAACAAGTAAAATACTCTTACCGAGTTCTGGCAGTACTGCTCTAGCGCGCGTCCTTCCGCCGTTTGTTCTCAATGCCTCTTCTCGGATATCACTCGCTTCTTCCACTGACCAGCCACCCGTCGCCCGTGAGTCCAGCTGAATCAGCCGGGGTGCACCTACTCTCGTCGTCGGGGCACTCTGTCAGTGGAGGGAGTGTGATCCCGGACGAGCCCCCATTTGTTAGGAATTAAAGTACCTTTAAAGAAATTGCTCGAGACAAAAATTGAGAACAAAGAACATTTATTACTACAACAATGCAAAGTTGGGTGCTTCCCCTTACCCTGGGAATACACACAGACACTGGGGCTCACCCAACTTTTATACAGTTGATTTCAGTGTAGGAATACCCTCCCCCTTACATTCTTCTGCCTCCTGCTGGAAAGGTTTGGCATTAGGCAATCCTGCCTGCCTACGTGCAATTTGAGTATACTTGGAGAACCAGGGGGGGTATCCTGTCGGTGTCCCTTCATGTCATTGTCCTTATTCACACCTTCCTGATTCTCAGGGCTACAGTCTCTTGATATGCAGAGTTGACTCATTCTATCTAGGGTTGGCTAATTTCATATGTATAAATCTGTGTATGGTTAGCTAATTAGAAATGTATGACTTGGTACTTCTGTCCAGGGCTAGGAGACCCTTATCTGATCCAGACTACCTCAACTTCCTACATTCTATTGTACCTTACCATTCCTTATCTTAGTCCTATGGTCTTGTCACAAAGACTAGAAGATTCTTATGTTAATCGTGCTGACTCTGCTTTCCTGCATCCTAAGCCCCAAGCTTATCCTGTTTGAACTGGTTACAGCCATTTTACTGATGAACTTTAGTTTCTTCCATGTTCATAATTTTAGGTCAATTTTCCCATCTCTCACAGTTTCTTCCATGTTCATAATTTTAGGTCAATTTTCCCATCTCTCACAATCCTCACTTTTCTTTTAGATCAGTAATACTGATCTTTCACCATGATCAGTGTTACTGATCTTTGGTTACTAGTGTCAGTGTGACTGATCCCCCCCCCCCCTCCTCACTTTTCTTTTAGATCAGTAATACTGATCTTTCAAGTGTAAGGTGTAGTTTTACCCAGCTGGTCAATAACTGAATTGTAACACCTGTGTAAAGTCTTTAGGTAGGGGAGCACCATGAAGGTCAGAGTAGCGAGTCCAGCTGCTTATTAGGGTTGTGAGTATCAGGCTCCAGTTCTCAGTAAAGAGTCTAGTCCATCCCACATCAGTCCGAAGTTGCCACGTCTGAACATGGGCATGGGCAGATTCACGTTGAAACATTGAAGCAGTGTCTTTTAACCACCCGACTTTTGTAAGCGTTGTCCTGACGAAGTCTGTGAGAAGCGCTGCCTTCAGCAGCGAACGAGTAGCAGTCGTCAGGCGGTTCCGTTGAATTGTGGCTAGTATCTGATGTCCTCTTCAGCCCCGAACCCTAGGGCCACCGATCTCCGAAGGCTGTGTGGAGCCTGATATTAAAGTGTCAAGCAGCTCATGTTGTTGGTAACTGGTGCTCCCCTTCACGGGGTGATGAAAAGTGACCAAGCTGGGGGGGGATTGTTTCTTGTGATTTAACTGTGTGTTGCAGCTTGTCTGCTAACATTAGCATATGTATCATTGAACTTGTGAGTTGCAGCCTGTCTGTGTACATTAGCATATGTATTAACTCTCTCTCTCTGCTACATGTACAATCCTGACTACCATTCTGTCTGTCTTTGTCCCACCATGTCCTTTGTGCTATCGCTTCAAAACTCCTGTCTTTAATACCTGTGTAGGCTAAGATACAAATTAAATGTACTCCACTAAAGCTGTTCAGTTCCCCTGGTCCGTATTGGAATCCCTTGTTAACCCATATTCCACTATGACTATACATTAAATCTATGCCCTGTCTACATTCTAAAGGAGCACAATTGTAACCTCTGCTGCCCCTATTCCAGGGGGACTTAAAACATTAACGAACAATATTCCAAAAAATGAGTAAACAACAATGAAAGTAAAACCCATTGAAAGCAGCAAAAAAAACAATAACTGAATAAACCACCATAAATGTAAAGCTCATTGAAAACAGCAATAAAATACAACAATAACTGAATAAACCACGATAAATGTAAAGCTCATTGAAAACAGCAATAAAATACAACAATAACTGAATAAACCACAATAAATGTAAAGCTCATTGAAAACAGCAATAAAATACACAAAAACTGAATAAACCACGATAAATGTAAAGCTCATTGAAAACAGCAATAAAATACACAAAACTGAATAAACCATTAAAAAAATGAATAAAATTGTAACATTACGGCACTTTGTCACGGCGCAGTGTAAGTTTCAGGTCTGATGGATGAGGAACTGCACGCCAGGTTGAGGTTTGAATCTGTGTGTCGTGATGTTGTGGTTCAGAAGCTGGTTTAATTCTTTGAATGTGGGTCCAGCCTTTCTCTCTTGTTCTTACTGCGGTGTCTGTAATTAAAAGTACACAGAAGGGACCATCCCAGGCAGGTTTTAGTTGATCCTCTTGCCATGCTTTTACATATAACCAATCACTAGATTTTAATAAAATGAATAACAATCTGACTTTCCTTTGTGTTAGTGTAAAAATTGTAAAATGAAACACAAACCATATTTGCATGGGTTTTGAATATGTTAGACCTTATTAAAATGCAGTTGGAGCTGCTTGTCTGTATGGGGCACAACCCTCCAATTTGTTAGAGTACATAACAGACATTGTAGCACAAGAGCCTCTGCAAGAGAACTTGAAACATATTCAACCTTTAGTTCTGCCTTAAGTAAAATGCCTTGTGCCACAGCTCACAACCATATTCCATATAATAACCATATAGCAATAACAGTACGGAAACAGGCCATATTGGCCCTTCTAGTCCGCACCGATTTACATGAAACTCCAACTAGTTCCACTGTTAGGAATTAAAGTGCCTTTAAAGAAATTGCTCGAGACAAAAATTGAGAACAAAGAACATTTATTACTACAACAATGCAAAGTTGGGTGCTTCCCCTTACCCTGGGAATACACACAGACACTGGGGCTCACCCAACTTTTATACAGTTGATTTCAGTGTAGGAATACCCTCCCCCTTACATTCTTCTGCCTCCTGCTGGAGAGGTTTGGCATTAGGCAATCCTGCCTGCCTACGTGCAATTTCAGTATACTTGGAGAACCAGGGGGGGGTATCCTGTCGGTGTCCCTTCATGTCATTGTCCTTATTCACACCTTCCTGATTCTTGGGGCTACAGTCTCTTGATATGCAGAGTTGACTCATTCTATCTAGGGTTGGCTAATTTCATATGTATAAATCTGTGTATGGTTAGCTAATTAGAAATGTACGACTTGGTACTTCTGTCCAGGGCTAGGAGACCCTTATCTGATCCAGACTACCTCAACTTCCTACATTCTATTGTACCTTACCATTCCTTATCTTAGTCCTATGGTCTTGTCACAAAGACTAGAAGATTCTTATGTTAATCGTGCTGACTCTGCTTTCCTGCATCCTAAGCCCCAAGCTTATCCTGTTTGAACTGGTTGCAGCCATTTTACTGATGAACTTTAGTTTCTTCCATGTTCATAATTTTAGATCAATTTTCCCATCTCTCACAATCCTCACTTTTCTTTTAGATCAGTAATACTGATCTTTCACCATGATCAGTGTTACTGATCTTTGGTTACTAGTGTCAGTGTGACTGATCCCCCCCCCCCCCCTTCCTCACTTTTCTTTTAGATCAGTAATACTGATCTTTCAATTGTAAGGTGTAGTTTTACCCAGCTGGTCAATAACCGAATTGTAACACCTGTGTAAAGTCTTTAGGTAGGGGAGCACCATGAAGGTCAGAGTAGCGAGTCCAGCTGCTTATTAGGGTTGTGAGTATCAGGCTCCAGTTCTCAGTAAAGAGTCTAGTCCATCCCACATCAGTCCGAAGTTGCCACGTCTGAACATGGGCATGGGCAGATTCACGTTGAAACATTGAAGCAGTGTCTTTTAACCACCCGACTTTTGTAAGCATTGTCCTGACGAAGTCTGTGAGAAACGCTACCTTCAGCAGCGAACGAGTAGCAGTAGTCAGGCGGTTCCGTTGAATTGTGGCTAGTATCTGATGTCCTCTTCAGCCCCGAACCCTAGGGCCACCGATCTCCGAAGGCTGTTTGGAGCCTGATATTAAAGTGTCAAGCAGCTCACGTTGTTGGAAACTGGTGCTCCCCTTCACGGGGTGATGAAAAGAGACCAAGCTGGGGGGGGATTGTTTCTTGTGATTTAACTGTGTGTTGCAGCTTGTCTGTGTACATTAGCATATGTATTAACTCTCTCTCTCTCTGTTACATGTACAATCCTGACTACCATTCTGTCTGTCTTTGTCCCACCATGTCCTTTGTGCTATCGCTTCAAAACTCCTGTCTTTAATACCTGTGTAGGCTAAGATACAAATTAGATGTACTCCACTAAAGCTGTTCAGTTCCCCTGGTCCGTATTGGAATCCCTTGTTAACCCATATCCCACTATGACTATACATTAAATCTATGCCCTGTCTACATTCTAAAGGAGCACAATTGTAACCTCTGCTTCCCCTATTCCAGGGGGACTTAAAACATTTACGAACAATATTCCAAAAAATGAGTAAAACAACAATGAAAGTAAAACCCATTGAAAGCAGCAATAAAATATAACAATAACTGAATAAACAACAATAAATGTAAAGCTCATTGAAAACAGCAATAAAATACAACAATAACTGAATAAACCACAAAAAATATAAAGCTCATTGAAAACAGCAATAAAATACAACAATAACTGAATAAACCACAATAAATGTAAAGTTCATTGAAAACAGCAATAAAATACAACAATAACTGAATAAACCATTAAAGAAACGAAAAAAAATGTTAAATTACGGCACTTTGTCACGGCGCAGTGTAAGTTTCAGGTCTGATGGATGAGGAACTGCACGCCAGGTTGAGGTTTGAATCTGTGTGTCGTGATGTTGTGGTTCAGAAGCTGGTTTAATTCTTTGAATGTGGGTCCAGCCTTTCTCTCTTGTTCTTACTGCGGTGTCTGTAATTAAAAGTACACAGAAGGGACCATCCCAGGCAGGTTTTAGTTGATCCTCTTGCCATGCTTTTACATAAACCCAATCGCCAGGTTTTAATAAAATGAATAACAATCTGACTTTCCTTTGTGTTAGTGTGAGAGATGGGAAAATTGATCTAAAATTATGAACATGGAAGAAACTAAAGTTCATCAGTAAAATGGCTGTAACCAGTTCAAACAGGATAAGCTTGGGGCTTAGGATGCAGGAAAGCAGAGTCAGCACGATTAACATAAGAATCTTCTAGTCTTTGTGACAAGACCATAGGACTAAGATAAGGAATGGTAAGGTACAATAGAATGTAGGAAGTTGAGGTAGTCTGGATCAGATAAGGGTCTCCTAGCCCTGGACAGAAGTACCAAGTCATACATTTCTAATTAGCTAACCATACACAGATTTATACATATGAAATTAGCCAACCCTAGATAGAATGAGTCAACTCTGCATATCAAGAGACTGTAGCCCCGAGAATCAGGAAGGTGTGAATAAGGACAATGACATGAAGGGACACCGACAGGATACCCCCCCCTGGTTCTCCAAGTATACTGAAATTGCACGTAGGCAGGCAGGATTGCCTAATGCCAAACCTCTCCAGCAGGAGGCAGAAGAATGTAAGGGGGAGGGTATTCCTACACTGAAATCAACTGTATAAAAGTTGGGTGAGCCCCAGTGTATGTGTGTATTCCCAGGGTAAGGGGAAGCACCCAACTTTGCATTGTTGTAGTAATAAATGTTCTTTGTTCTCAATTTTTGTCTCGAGCAATTTCTTTAAAGGTACTTTAATTTCTAACAAATGGGGGCTCGTCCGGGATCACACTCCCTCCACTGACAGAGTACTCCGACGACGAGAGTAGGTGCACCCCGGCTGATTCAGCTGGACTCACGGGCGACGGGTGGCTGGTCAGTGGAAGAAGCGAGTGATATCCGAGAAGAGGCATTGAGAACAAACGGCGGAAGGACGCGCGCTAGAGCAGTACTGCCAGAACTCGGTAAGAGTATTTTACTTGTTCCTAAGTATGGGAATAGCGGGCAGTAGAGATGAGAGTCCTGACACAGGACGTGACCACCAGATAGCTACGTACAGCCCGCTTGGGATGATGTTATCTGAGTGGGGCACAGGAAAGACCCGCGGTAAAGACAAACTGACGACGGTCAGGTATTGTTGTAATGAATGGGTGAGATACCCGGTTAAAGGGAGCTCCGTGTACTGGCCAAAATTCGGATCCGAGGGTGAATGGATGTGTGAAGCTTTGAACTTATGGCTCTATCAAAACCAGCCAGACAATGTTGAGAGCAGGGAATATGCAGCCTGCTGGCTCAAGGGATCCATTGAACAGCTGGTTTTGAATGAGAAAGAATCCAGGGATAAGAGAGAGGAGGAACCTCTTGTCCCTGAATCACAGGGTTGGGATGTGTTACATTCCCTCCCTCCACCCTATGTTCCTCCTATGCCGGCTCCTATCTTTCCTTCCCCTCCTATGACCTACCCTTCTGCACCTTCCCCACCTCCCCCACCACTAGAGAAGAGAGAAGAGAGCAGGAGTGGTATGATAACTTGCTCACAAAGCACTCGATTACCACCTCTGTTGGCAGGAGAGAGAGGTAACTTTAATTCAGAACAGCGTGAGAATCTTCAGGAAGAAAGGGCAGAACCCTTTGATTCATTTCCCAGGGAGCAGGAACCCAGACCTAATAAGCCAGAAACCAATTGGATGAGACCACTGCGGGAAGTTCCCATGGGAGAGGGTCTCGGTTTCGTAAATGTGCCCCTGACCAGTACTGAAATGTATAACTTTAAGAAAGAACTGACCTCCCTGATGGAAGATCCCCAGGGATGTGCCGAACAGTTAGACCAATTTTTGGGACCAAATATATATACAATATGGGGGTCTCGACATAGAATCCCCAGCAGGGGAACAATTGGTACTAACAGGTTTTGTTACCAACTCAGCCCCAGATATTAGGAGAAAATTACAAAAGACAGAAAATTGGCATGAGCAGGGAATAACCCAGCTTCTACAGATCACACAAAAAGCATTTGTCCAGACATCTGAGGATAAGCAGAAAGCAAAGGCTAACATTTTGATGCAAGCAGTTAAAGTAATAGTAGATGAGTAACATGGAAAAGGCAGGGACTGTGTGCCAGCTCCTGAATGTTGGGAGAAGTGCAGGGAGTGGGAGAGTAGAGACCAGAGATAATTTCATAAATCACGACTTCCCACTTCAGTCACTGACCAATATTGATTAAAATTCATGCTAAAATTTAAATGTCATAAATGATCGTTTTTCAATACTGTAGAATTAGCGAATTTAACTACCAGTTAATTCCAATTTATGAAATAAATTGTATTTAAATGTGATTTTGCACAGGGAGTACCTGAGAGTTGAGTGATGTTATAACATTTGCAGGGAGAAATGTTTGCGCAAATAGGGTGAGTTCTATACATCTTAACTTTAAGTGTATGTGAGATAAAGAAAGGATCTGATGTGTAAAGTGGCTGGATCAGCCAGTTGAAGGGGGAGTGTGCATGTCCCTTTAAGTGCACTGTGGCACTTGAAATTGAGGCTTCAGGCTCTTGTCTTGCAGTTAGAGGTATGGAGCCCTATCAACACATTTAATACATTTCTTCTACACATTCAGCAGTCAAGGTCCGTGAGTTTAAAGATCACCCACCTCTGGAGAATAAAGATACCTCTGGGGATTCCTATGGGGATTCCTATAAGTTTAATCATTCATTTCTCTGGTGCATTTTCCTCCGGAGTGAAATTAATGCCTCAGCACAATTTCTCTGTATTGCCGCTGTTATTTAATTCATGATAACTTTCCCCCATTCATCAGGTTTATATTTAAATCCGGTAGTGCGGAAGTTACATTGTAAATGATCACGGAGGTAAACCCTGCGCGAGTGGATTCAGCTTAATGGAGAAATAAACCTGCGAACTGGTCTATGGTGGTGTGTGAGTACTGCAATAGGTGGAATATGATTTAAATTGGTGGCATCGTTCAGAACAATTGGGCGCATAAGAATAATAATATCATTAAGAACTCACAGATCTTGTACCAGATGCTATTCAGTACATCTTGACTTAAGGACTGGAGAAATTGGCATGTTAGAATGAGATTGGCATGGTACCAATATTTCTTGATTCAATAATGACTCCACAAGCTCCAGGATTCATGCAGCAGAACTTTTAAGTGGAATATAATAGAAACTAGCCTGTACTTAAATTATTGTGTGTGCAATCTTCATAAGAACATCTTTTAACTTTTTTTGGTGCCTGTTTTACAGACTGTTTTAAATAAGGCCAGCTCCTGTGAGCTGTGGCACAAGGCATTTTACTTAAGGCAGAACTAAAGGTTGAATATGTTTCAAGTTCTCTTCCAGGGGCTCTTGTGCTGCAATGTCTGTTATGTACTCACTCTAACAAATTGGAGGGTTGTGCCCCATACAGACAAGCAGCTCCAACTGCATTTTAATAAGGTCTAACATATTCAAAACCCATGCAAATATGGTTTGTGTTTCATTTTACAATTTTTACACTAACACAAAGGAAAGTCAGATTGTTATTCATTTTATTAAAATCTAGTGATTGGTTATATGTAAAAGCATGGCAAGAGGATCAACTAAAACCTGCCTGGGATGGTCCCTTCTGTGTACTTTTAATTACAGACACCGCAGTAAGAACAAGAGAGAAAGGCTGGACCCACATTCAAAGAATTAATGACAAAGTGCCATAATGTTACAATTTTATTCGTTTTTTTAATGGTTTATTCAGTTTTGTGTATTTTATTGCTGTTTTCAATGAGCTTTACATTTATCGTGTTTATTCAGTTATTGTTATATTTTATTGCTGCTTTCAATGGGTTTTACTTTCATTGTTGTTTTACTCATTTTTTGGAATATTGTTCGTTAATGTTTTAAGTCCCCCTGGAATAGGGGCAGCAGAGGTTACAATTGTGCTCCTTTAGAATGTAGACAGGGCATAGATTTAATGTATAGTCATAGTGGGATATGGGTTAACAAGGGATTCCAATACGGACCAGGGGAACTGAACAGCTTTAGTGGAGTACATCTAATTTGTATCTTAGCCTACACAGGTTTTAAAGACAGGAGTTTTGAAGCGATAGCACAAAGGACATGGTGGGACAAAGACAGACAGAATGGTAGTCAGGATTGTACATGTAACAGAGAGAGAGAGTTAATACATATGCTAATGTACACAGACAGGCTGCAACTCACAAGTTCAATGATACATATGCTAATGTTAGCAGACAAGCTGCAACACACAGTTAAATCACAAGAAACAATCCCCCCCCAGCTTGGTCTCTTTTCATCACCCCGTGAAGGGGAGCACCAGTTTCCAACAACGTGAGCTGCTTGACACTTTAATATCAGGCTCCAAACAGCCTTCGGAGATCGGTGGCCCTAGGGTTCGGGGCTGAAGAGGACATCAGATACGAGCCACAATCAAACGGAACCGCCTGACTACTGCTACTCGTTCGCTGCTGAAGGCAGCGCTTCTCATAGACTGCTACTCGTTCGCTGCTGAAGGCAGCGCTTCTCATAGACTGCTACTCGGTCGCTGCTGAAGGCAGCGCTTCTCAGAGACTTCGTCGGGACAACACTTACAAAGGTCGTGTGCTTCAAAGACACTGATTCAATATTTCAACGTATGGGATGGACTAGACTCTTTACTGAGAACTGGAGCCTGATACTCCAAACCCTAATAAGCAGCTGGACTCACTCCCCTGACCTTCATGGTGCTCCCCTACCTAAAGACTTTACACAGACATTACAATTCGGTTATTGACCAGCTGGGTAAAACTACACCTTACACTTGAAAAATCAGTGTTACTGATCTAAAAGAAAAGTGAGGAAAGTGGGGGGGGGGGGATCAGTCACACTGACACTAGTAACCAAAGATCAATCAGTAACACTGATCATGGTGAAAGATCAGTATTACTGATCTAAAAGAAAAGTGAGGATTGTGAGAGATGGGAAAATTGATCTAAAATTATGAACATGGAAGAAACTAAAGTTCATCAGTAAAATGGCTGTAACCAGTTCAAACAGGATAAGCTTGGGGCTTAGGATGCAGGAAAGCAGAGTCAGCACGATTAACATAAGAATCTTCTAGTCTTTGTGACAAGACCATAGGACTAAGATAAGGAATGGTAAGGTACAATAGAATGTAGGAAGTTGAGGTAGTCTGGATCAGATAAGGGTCTCCTAGCCCTGGACAGAAGTACCAAGTCGTACATTTCTAATTAGCTAACCATACACAGATTTATACATATGAAATTAGCCAACCCTAGATAGAATGAGTCAACTCTGCATATCAAGAGACTGTAGCCCCAAGAATCAGGAAGGTGTGAATAAGGACAATGACATGAAGGGACACCGACAGGATACCCCCCCCCTGGTTCTCCAAGTATACTGAAATTGCACGTAGGCAGGCAGGATTGCCTAATGCCAAACCTCTCCAGCAGGAGGCAGAAGAATGTAAGGGGGAGGGTATTCCTACACTGAAATCAACTGTATAAAAGTTGGGTGAGCCCCAGTGTATGTGTGTATTCCCAGGGTAAGGGGAAGCACCCAACTTTGCATTGTTGTAGTAATAAATGTTCTTTGTTCTCAATTTTTGTCTCGAGCAATTTCTTTAAAGGTACTTTAATTTCTAACATTAGTGTAAAAATTGTAAAATGAAACACAAACCATATTTGCATGGGTTTTGAATATGTTAGACCTTATTAAAATGCAGTTGGAGCTGCTTGTCTGTATGGGGCACAACCCTCCAATTTGTTAGAGTGAGTACATAACAGACATTGCAGCACAAGAGCCCCTGCAAGAGAACTTGAAACATATTCAACCTTTAGTTCTGCCTTAAGTAAAATGCCTTGTGCCACAGCTCACAGGAGCTGGCCTTATTTAAAACAGTCTGTAAAACAGGCACCAAAAAAAGTTAAAAGATGTTCTTATGAAGATTGCACACACAATAATTTAAGTACAGGCTAGTTTCTATTATATTCCACTTAAAAGTTCTGCTGCATGAATCCTGGAGCTTGTGGAGTCATAATTGAATCAAGAAATATTGGTGCCATGCCAATCTCATTCTAACATGCCAATTTCTCCAGTCCTTAAGTCAAGATGTACTGAATAGCATCCGGTACAAGATCTGTGAGTTCTTAATGATATTATTATTCTTATGCACCCAATTGTTCTGAACTATGCCACCAATTTAAATCATATTCCACCTATTGCAATACTCACACAGCACCATAGACCAGTTCGCAGGTTTATTTCTCCATTAAGCTGAATCCAGTCGCGCAGGGTTTACCTCCGTGATTATTTACAATGTAACTTCTGCACTACCGGATTTAAATATAAACCTGATGAATGGGGAAAGTTATCATGAATTAAATAACAGCGGCAATACAGAGAAATTGTGCTGAGGCATTAATTTCACTCCAGAGGAAAATGCACCAGAGAAATGAATGATTAAACTTATAGGAATCCCCATAGGAATCCCCAGAGGTATCTTTATTCTCCAGAGGTGGGTGATCTTTAAACTCACGGACCTTGACTGCTGAATGTGTAGAAGAAATGTATTAAATGTGTTGATAGGGCTCCATACCTCTAACTGCAAGACAAGAGCCTGAAGCCTCAATTTCAAGTGCCACAGTGCACTTAAAGGGACATGCACACTCCCCCTTCAACTGGCTGATCCAGCCACTTTACACATCAGATCCTTTCTTAATCTCACATACACTTAAAGTTAAGATGTATAGAACTCACCCTATTTGCGCAAACATTTCTCCCTGCAAATGTTATAACATCACTCAACTCTCAGGTACTCCCTGTGCAAAATCACATTTAAATACAATTTATTTCATAAATTGGAATTAACTGGTAGTTAAATTCGCTAATTCTACAGTATTGAAAAACGATCATTTATGACATTTAATTTTTAGCATGAATTTTAATCAATATTGGTCAGTGACTGAAGTGGGAAGTCGTGATTTATGAAATTATCTCTGGTCTCTACTCTCCCACTCCCTGCACTTCTCCCAACATTCAGGAACTGGCACACAGTCCCTGCCTTTTTTTTCATGTTACTCATCTACTATTCCTTTAACTGCTTGCATCAAAATGTTAGCCTTTGCTTTCTGCTTATCCTCAGATGTCTGGACAAATGCTTTTTGTGTGATCTGTAGAAGCTGGGTTATTCCCTGCTCATGCCAATTTTCTGTCTTTTGTAATTTTCTCTTAATGTCTGGGGCTGAGTTGGTAACAAAACCTGTTAGTACCAATTGTTCCCCTGCTGGGGATTCTATGTCGAGACCCCCATATTGTATATATATATGGTCCCAAAAATTGGTCTAACTGTTCAGCACATCCCTGGGGATCTTCTATCAGGGAGGTCAGTTCTTTCTTAAAGTTACACACTTCAGTACTGGTCAGGGGCACATTTACGAAACCGAGACCCTCTCCCATGGGAACTTCCCGCAGTGGTCTCATCCAATTGGTTTCTGGCTTATTAGGTCTGGGTTCCTGCTCCCTGGGAAATGAATCAAAGGGTTCTGCCCTTTCTTCCTGAAGAGTCTCATGCTGTTCTGAATTAAAGTTACCTCTCTCTCCTGCCAACAGAGGTGGTAATCGAGTGCTTTGTGAGCAAGTTATCATACCACTCCTGCTCTCTTCTCTCTTCTCTAGTGGTGGGGGAGGTGGGGAAGGTGCAGAAGGGTAGGTCATAGGAGGGGAAGGAAAGATTGGAGCTGGCATAGGAGGAACATAGGGTGGAGGGAGGGAATGTAACACATCCCAACCCTGTGATTCAGGGACAAGAGGTTCCTCCTCTCTCTCATCCCTGGATTCTTTCTCATTCAAAACCAGCTGTTCAATGGATCCCTTGAGCCAGCAGGCTGCATATTCCCTGCTCTCAACATTGTCTTTCTGGTTTTGATAGAGCCATAGGTTCAAAGCTTTACACATCCATTCATCCTCGGATCCGAATTTTGGCCAGTACACGGAGCTCCCTTTAACCGGGTATTTAACCCATTCATTACAACAATACCTGACCATGGTCAGTTTGTCTTTACCGCGGGTCTTTCCTGTGCCCCACTCAGATAACATCAACCCAAGCGGGCTGTACGTAGCTATCTGGTGGTCACGTCCTGTGTCAGGACTCTCATCTTTACTGCCCGCTATTCCCATGCTTAGGAACAAGTAAAATACTCTTACCGAGTTCTAGCAGTACTGCTCTAGCGCGCGTCCTTCCGCCGTTTGTTCTCAATGCCTCTTCTCGGATATCACTCGCTTCTTCCACTGACCAGCCACCCGTCGCCCGTGAGTCCAGCTGAATCAGCCGGGGTGCACCTACTCTCGTCGTCGGGGTACTCTGTCAGTGGAGGGAGTGTGATCCCGGACGAGCCCCCATTTGTTAGGAATTAAAGTGCCTTTAAAGAAATTGCTCGAGACAAAAATTGAGAACAAAGAACATTTATTACTATAACAATGCAAAGTTGGGTGCTTCCCCTTACCCTGGGAATACACACAGACACTGGGGCTCACCCAACTGTTATACAGTTGATTTCAGTGTAGGAATAACCTCCCCCTTACATTCTTCTGCCTCCTGCTGGAGAGGTTTGGCATTAGGCAATCCTGCCTGCCTACGTGCAATTTCAGAATACTTGGAGGACCAGGGGGGGTATCCTGTCGGTGTCCCTTCATGTTATTGTCCTTATTCACACCTTCCTGATTCTCAGGGCTACAGTCTCTTGATATGCAGAGTTGACTCATTCTATCTAGGGTTGGCTAATTTCATATGTATAAATCTGTGTATGGTTAGCTAATTAGAAATGTATGACTTGGTACTTCTGTCCAGGGCTAGGAGACCCTTATCTGATCCAGACTACCTCAACTTCCTACATTCTATTGTACCTTACCATTCCTTATCTTAGTCCTATGGTCTTGTCACAAAGACTAGAAGATTCTTATGTTAATCGTGCTGACTCTGCTTTCCTGCATCCTAAGCCCCAAGCTTATCCTGTTTGAACTGGTTACAGCCATTTTACTGATGAACTTTAGTTTCTTCCATGTTCATAATTTTAGATCAATTTTCCCATCTCTCACACCACCTACCTACTCCCTGCCCATAACCCTCCAACCCCCTTACATCCATGTAACATAACCAAGGGCATTAAAAGGGTAAAAATCTGGCAATTTTCTCTCCACAGAGAGCATTGGGGAGCCTGGAACCGATTGCTGATTTTGTAAAATGAAGTTGAACAGGCTTGTATACATTTTCAGACTGCTTGTGCAGTGAGTGCCATACACCATGGTCTTCTGATTCATTGGTGAGGAGGTGATCAGTAAGATGCAGCAGTGGAAGTGCTTGCTCAAAGGCTGGAGGAAAATTAGATTTGGACCTGGATTTGTCAGAATGATAAGAGTTTATCTAAAGCTGGCTTTAGATAGAAGAACATCACAGGTGCTCCTCAATTTACGATAGGGTTGCGTTCCAGCAGACCCAGCATAAGTTGAAAAAAAATCTTAATTGGAGACGTACCTTGTCTAACATTGACAGCACTGTATCAGTCCTCATACTGATCCCACTACCTTGCTCTCTCCCAACAGTCCCTGTAAGCTTTCCGAAAATGTGATTAACCAACGAGGCTACAAAAAATTCACCTTAGAGGAATTATCAAAGTTTATTGGAAAAATCAACGATGCTTGTGATGACCTTTAACACATTATATGAAAGTAAATGACAGTCATGCTATTGTGTCATCGTAAAATCATAAGTAGGAGAGCACCTGTATTACCTTTCATATTTTTCCAATGTTGATTGCACACACAATCATTTAAGTACCGGCTAGTTTCTATAATATTGCACTTAAAGTTTAGCTGCATGAATCCTGGAGCTTGTGGAGTCATTATTGAATCAAGAAATATTGGTACCATGCCAATCTCATTCTAACATGCCAATTTCTCCAGTCCTTAAGTCAAGATGTACTGAATAGCATCCGGTACAAGATCTGTGAGTTCTTAATGATATTATTATTCTTATGCACCCAATTGTTCTGAACTATGCCACCAATTTAAATCATATTCCACCTATTGCAGTACTC
The DNA here is from genome assembly GCF_036971445.1 of Narcine bancroftii. NCBI lineage: Eukaryota > Metazoa > Chordata > Chondrichthyes > Torpediniformes > Narcinidae > Narcine > Narcine bancroftii. The sequence goes on along the minus strand of NC_091472.1, from coordinate 88,526,840 downwards.
ACACACCACCATAGACCAGTTCGCAGGTTTATTTCTCCATTAAGCTGAATCCAGTCGCGCAGGGTTTACCTCCGTGATTATTTACAATGTAACTTCCGCACTACCGGATTTAAATATAAATCTGATGAATGGGGGAAAGTTATCATGAATTAAATAACAGCGGCAATACAGAGAAATTGTGCTGAGGCATTAATTTCACTCCAGAGGAAAATGCACCAGAGAAATGAATGATTAAACTTATAGGAATCCCCATAGGAATCCCCAGAGGTATCTTTATTCTCCAGAGGTGGGTGATCTTTAAACTCACGGACCTTGACTGCTGAATGTGTAGAAGAAATACCTCTAACTGCAAGACAAGAGCCTGAAGCCTCAATTTCAAGTGCCACAGTGCACTTTTTTTTATTTTTTTAATTTTTTATTTTTCACACCATAAATCACAATAGCCATGATATACACTTTTTCTTTTCCACACATTTACAGTGACTTTTTCTCCCTCCCCCCTCCCTCCTCCCAAGCCACCCCCCCATCCCCCCCCCCTCTAAGTGCCACAGTGCACTTAAAGGGACATGCACACTCCTGCTTCAACTGGCTGAACCAGCCACTTTACACATCAGATCCTTTCTTTATCTTACATACACTTAAAATAAGACGTGTAGAACTCTCCCTATTTGCGCAAACATTTCTCCCTGCAAATGTTATAACATCACTATTCTCAGGTAGTCCCTGTGCAAAATCACATTTGAATACAATTTATTTCATAAATTGGAATTAACTGGTAGTTAAATTCGCTAATTCTACAGTATTGAAAAACGATCATTTATGACATTTAAATTTTAGCATGAATTTTAATCAATATTGGTCAGTGACTGAAGTGGGAAGTCGTGATTTATGAAATTATCTCTGGTCTCTACTCTCCCACTCCCTGCACTTCTCCCAACATTCAGGAGCTGGCACACAGTCCCTGCCTTTTTTCATGTTACTCATCTACTATTCCTTTAACTGCTTGCATCAAAATGTTAGCCTTTGCTTTCTGCTTATCCTCAGATGTCTGGACAAATGCTTTTTGTGTGATCTGTAGAAGCTGGGTTATTCCCTGCTCATGCCAATTTTCTGTCTTTTGTAATTTTCTCCTAATGTCTGGGGCTGAGTTGGTAACAAAGCCTGTTAGTACCAATTGTTCCCCTGCTGGGGATTCTATGTCGAGACCCCCATATTGTATATATATATGGTCCCAAAAATTGGTCTAACTGTTCGGCACATCCCTGGGGATCTTCTATCAGGGAGGTCAGTTCTTTCTTAAAGTTACGCACTTCAGTACTGGTCAGGGGCACATTTACGAAACCGAGACCCTCTCCCATGGGAACTTCCCACAGTGGTCTCATCCAATTGGTTTCTAGCTTATTAGGTCTGGGTTCCTGCTCCCTGGGAAATGAATCAAAGGGTTCTGCCCTTTCTTCCTGAAGAGTTTCACGCTGTTCTGAATTAAAGTTACCTCTCTCTCCTGCCAACAGAGGTGGTAATCGAGTGCTTTGTGAGCAAGTTATCATACCACTCCTGCTCTCTTCTCTCTTCTCTAGTGGTGGGGGAGGTGGGGAAGGTGCAGAAGGGTAGGTCATAGGAGGGGAAGGAAAGATAGGAGCTGGCATAGGAGGAACATAGGGTGGAGGGAGGGAATGTAACACATCCCAACCCTGTGATTCAGGGACAAAAGGTTCCTCCTCTCTCTTATCCCTGGATTCTTTCTCATTCAAAACCAGCTGTTCAATGGATCCCTTGAGCCAGCAGGCTGCATATTCCCTGCTCTCAACATTGTCTTTCTGGTTTTGATAGAGCCATAGGTTCAAAGCTTTACACATCCATTCATCCTCGGATCCGAATTTTGGCCAGTACACGGAGCTCCCTTTAACTGGGTATTTAACCCATTCAATACAACAATACCTGACCATCGTCAGTTTGTCTTTACCATGGGTCTTTCCTGTGCCCCACTCAGATAACATCAACCCAAGCGGGCTGTACGTAGCTATCTGGTGGTCACGTCCTGTGTCAGGACTCTCTTCTTTACTGCCCGTTATTCCCATGCTTAGGAACAAGTAAAATACTCTTACCGAGTTCTGGCAGTACTGCTCTAGCGCGCGTCCTTCCGCCGTTTGTTCTCAATGCCTCTTCTCGGATATCACTCGCTTCTTCCACTGACCAGCCACCCGTCGCCCGTGAGTCCAGCTGAATCAGCCGGGGTGCACCTACTCTCGTCGTCGGGGTACTCTGTCAGTGGAGGGAGTGTGATCCCGGACGAGCCCCCATTTGTTAGAAATTAAAGTACCTTTAAAGAAATTGCTCGAGACAAAAATTGAGAACAAAGAACATTTATTACTATAACAATGCAAAGTTGGGTGCTTCCCCTTACCCTGGGAATACACACACATACTGGGGCTCACCCAACTTTTATACAGTCAATTTCAGTATCAGAATGCCCTCCCCCTTACATTCTTCTGCCCCCTGGATGGGTTTGGCATAGGTAATTCTTCCTGCCTACGTGCAGTTTCAGTACACTTGAAGGACCAGGGGGTATCCTGTGGGTGCCCCATCATGTCATTGTCCTTATTCACACCTTCCTGATTCTCTGGGCTACAGTCTCTTAATATGCAGAGTTGACTCATTCTATCTAGGGTTGGCTAATTAGAAATGTATGACTTGGTACTTCTGTCCAGGGCTAGGAGACCCTTATCTGATCCAGACTACCTCAACTTCCTACATTCTATTGTACCTTACCATTCCTTATCTTAGTCCTATGGTCTTGTCACAAAGGCTAGAAGATTCTTATGTTAATCGTGCTGACTCTGCTTTCCTGCATCCTAAGCCCCAAGCTTATCCTGTTTGAACTGGTTACAGCCATTTTACTGATGAACTTTAGTTTCTTCCATGTTCATAATTTTAGGTCAATTTTCCCATCTCTCACATGTCTAAATGTCTTTTGAACCTTGCAATTGTCCCTGCTTTTATTCACACAAATTCCAAATTCTTACCACTCTTGTGTTTGAAGAATATGTCCCTCAGGATCCTTTTAAATCTTTCCCCTTTCACCTTAAATCTATACCCTCTAGCTTTGGGTTTCCCTACCCTGGGTAAGGCTTTCACTCTTTACCTTAACTCTGCTCCTCATGATTTTATAAACCTCTTTCAGATCCCCTCCCAGCCTCCAATATTCCAGGGAGAAAAGTCCCAGCCTCTACGGGTATTTATAACTTGAGCCAGCCAGTCCCAGTAACATTCTTGTGAATCTTTTCAGTTCCCTTTCCTCCTTTTTTCGTAAAGTCAGCAGAGTGAAGAGGGCATGGCCTGGGTGGTGTACTGACAATAACCACACCAGCAGTGCGAGTATTATAAGACATCTTTAATAAACTAATATGTACACTAAGAGGTCTTGTCTCTCTGCAAGACAAACCTGGAAGGCTAGACTGTAGCTCTGGACTGCTTTCTATACAAGGTCACCCGGATGACCCCTGGTGACCTAATTTTTTTCTTTGGCTTGGCTTCGCGGACGAAGATTTATGGAGGGGGTAAAAAGTCCACGTCAGCTGCAGGCTCGTTTGTGGCTGACAAGTCCGATGCGGGACAGGCAGACACGATTGCAGCGGTTGCAAGGGAAAATTGGTTGGTTGGGGTTGGGTGTTGGGTTTTTCCTCCTTTGCCTTTTGTCAGTGAGGTGGGCACTGCGGTCTTCTTCAAAGGAGGTTGCTGCCCGCCAAACTGTGAGGCGCCAAGATGCACGGTTTGAGGCGTTATCAGCCCACTGGCGGTGGTCAATGTGGCAGGCACCAAGAGATTTCTTTAGGCAGTCCTTGTACCTTTTCTTTGGTGCACCTCTGTCACGGTGGCCAGTGGAGAGCTCGCCATATAACACGATCTTGGGAAGGCGATGGTCCTCCATTCTGGAGACGTGACCCATCCAGCGCAGCTGGATCTTCAGCAGCGTGGACTCGATGCTGTCGACCTCTGCCATCTCGAGTACTTCGACGTTAGGGGTGTAAGCGCTCCAATGGATGTTGAGGATGGAGCGGAGACAACGCTGGTGGAAGCGTTCTAGGAGCCGTATGTAATGACACCTAATTACATATCACCACATTCACCCCCCCCTTTAAAAAATTGTTATTTCCCCCCCCCCCCCCCTGTCCTCCTTCCCTTGTTTGTAAGTTCATAAGTCCAAAATTTTTTGTGGCTTCCGTTGCCTTCTGGACCTTCTGTTGCTTGAGGATCCTCTTGTATGGGATTAGGTCCTGCCATCAAGCCTAGGGTGGTGATATTTTGTGCGGTGGGCGTAGCCAGGGATCTGATTTTCGGGTGGGTGGTATAGTCCTCTGGGGTGATTCGATGGACGACTGTTCTAGTGACTGCTGCTGCGCTCCTTGTTGATCCGTAGACATCTGTGTTTCCTCCGCGTTGTTCACACATCCGGCCAGCGCGAGATCCCTGGTGACCACCGAGTCTTCTCTTCCATCTGGGAATGTGACGAAGGCATACTGAGGGTTCCCGTGCCTCAACTCCACTTGCTCCACTAGCGTGTTTGCTTTGTGGGGTCTGCAGTGCTTTCAGAGGAGAACAGGTCCCGGTGTCATCATCCATTTAGGCACCACTGTGCCTGTTGTGGCTTTCTTTGTGAAAGAAAAGATATGGTCATGTGGGGTCATGTTAGTGGCAGTACACAACAAAGAATGTATAGAGTGTAGGGGTTCTGGCAACAATTCTTGCCATCTAGTAACAGGCAGGTCTTTTGCTTTTAAAGTCAAGAGGACCGTTTTCCAGATAGTGGCATTTTCCCTTTTGACTTGTCCATTCCTCCTGGGATTATAACTTGTAGTGTGGCTGGTAGCAATCCCTCTCTCATGCAGGTACTGCTGTACTTCTGCGCTCATGAATGCAGCACCCCTGTCTGTGTGTATGTAGTTCGGGTACCCAAATATGCTGAAGATGGGTTGGAGGCATTTTCTAACAGTGGCTGCTGATACATCAGAACATGGGATTGTGAAGAAAAACGGGAATATTCATCTATTATGTTTAGGAAATAGACATTTCTATTATTGGATGGGAGCGAGCCTTTAAAATCGAGGCTGAGGCGTTCAATAGGTTTGGTAGCTTTTATCAGGGTGCCTTTGTCTGGCCAGAAAAATTGCACAGATGAAGCAGCTCTTGTTCACTGACCTCTCTTCCTCTACCGAAAATGGAAGGTTTTGGGTTTTAATGAAGTGAAACAGTCTAGCGACCCCCAGGTGGCCAGCTCATTGTGCAAGCTCTGCCTCTGGGACGTGTGGTTAAAGATGGCACAAGTGCCTCTGGACAGCGCGTCCAGGGGCTCGTTGAGTCTCCCGGGGCGGTATAGAATGTTGTAGTTAAATGTAGACAATTCTATCCACCAGCGCAGGATTTTGTCATTCTTAATTCTCCCCCGTTCTGGTTATCGAACATAAAAGCCACAGACCTTTGGTCCGTGACGAGGGTGAAGTGTTTGAACGTCAGATAATGTCGCCAGTGCCTTACTGCTTCCACAATGGCTAGGGCCTCCTTCTCTACTGCTGAGTGTCTTACCTCTGACCCCTGTAGGGTTTGCGAGAAAAAGACCACCGGTTGTCCGTCTTGGTTTAGGGTGGCTGCCAGAGCCACATCGGATGCATCCGTTTCTAATTGAAGCGGGATCGACTCATCTATGGACCGCATGGTAGCTTTAGCGATATGGTCCCTAATGTCCCTGAATGTTCTGGTGGCTGCTGGGCACAGTAGGAAAACTGAGGCTTTTATAAGTGGGCGGGCCCTGTCAGCGTAGTTGGGGACCCTTTGGGCGTAGTAAGCAAACAGTCCCAAACACCTTTTTAGTGTTTTCAGCGTGTGTGGCACTGGGAGTCTAGGAGAGGGCGCATACGGGCTGGGTCTGGGCTGATTTCCCCGTTCTGCACTATGTAGCCCAGGACTGGCAACTTCCTGGTGCTAAAGATGCATTTATCCCTGTTGTATGTTAGGTTCCACCGAGACAGAGGTGCACCAAAGAAGAGGTACAAGGACTGCTTAAAGAAATCTCTTGGTGTCTGCCACATTGACCACCGCCAGTGGGCTGATATCGCCTCCAACCGTGCATCTTGGCGCCTCACAGTTCGGCAGGCAGCAACCTCCTTTGAAGAAGACTGCAGAGCCCACCTCACTGACAAAAGACAAAGGAGGAAAAACCCAACACCCAACCCCAATCAACCAATTTTCCCTTGCAACCGCTGCAACCGTGCCTGCCTGTTCCGCATCAGACTTGTCAGTCACCAACGAGCCTGCAGCAGACGTGGACATACCCCTCCATAAATCTTTGTCCGCGAAGCCAAGCCAAAGAAAGGAAAGAAAGAATGTTAGGTTCCTTTCCTCGACTGCCTGGAAGAAGCGTTTTAAATTCGTGTCATGATTCTCCTGAGTGTGGCCACAGATTGTCACGTTGTCTAAGTTGGGGAACACCGTTTTCAGTTGGAACTCATCTACTATTCGGTCCATTTCTCTCTGAAACAGGGATACCGAAGGGGAGTCGCAGAAATTGATACAGCCTGCCGTCTGCGTCAAATGCCGTGTAAATCCGATCGTTGTTTCTAATGGGCAGTTGGTGGTATGCTGCCTGCAGGTCTACGGTGGAGAACACCTTATACTGCGCAATGTTGTTGACCATGTCTGCTATGCGAGGCAGGGGTTAGGCATCTAGTTGTGTAAATTTGTTGATTGTCTGGCTGTAATCCACTACCATGCACAGTTTTTCTCCTGACTTTACTACAACCACCTGGGCTCTCCAGGGGCTGGTGCTCTGCTGTATGATGCCCTCCTATAGTAGCTGGCGGACCTCTGACCTAATGAAGGCTCTGTTCCTTAGGCTGTACCTCCTGCTCTTTGTGTCTATTGGTGGGCATTCTGGGGTCAGGTGTGTGAACAGCAGAGGGGGTTCTATGTTCAGGACAGACAGGCTGCAGTGTTGTTTCTTCGTAAGGCGTAGTGGGGGGGTGAGGCCCGTTGTGCACTACTGTAATGCTTTCTAACTGGCACTGAAAATCTAACCCCAATAGTACCGGGGCACAGAGGTGAGGGAGTACTAGTAATTTGAACCCTTCGTATTTTGTGCCCTGGATTTCTAGAGTAACCCTGTTTTACCTCAGCCGCAAGACTGCTGGCTGCTAACAGGATCTGGTGCTCACTTGGGTATTTGGAGAGGGCAAGGCGCTTGACTAACCCCTGGTCAATAAAACTTTCAGTGCTTCCACTATCTATTAAGCAATTTACCCTCACATCATTAATTTTGATGCACACAGTGGCATCAGAAAAATTGTGTGGACTCGCCTAATTCATGCGTAGGGAGGCAAGTCTGGCGTGTCCTTCCATCCGATAGTACTTGGCGTCATATTCATCTCCGGAAGACTGTGTCCTCTGCTTTGTAGCATTTGTCCAAGATGGCCGGCTGCACATGGCATTCTTCTTCTTCTGTTTGTCTGTGGAGAAAGAAGAACTTTCCCCGCCTCTCATTAGCATGAGAATGGGCCTTGGCTGTGGCCTTGGGGCTTCTGCAGACTTTTGCATAATGCCCACGTTTTCCACAGTTGGAACAGACATTTTCTCTGGCAGGGCAGAGGGCTCTGGGGTGCTTTCTTTGACAACAGAAAAAGCACTTGGGACCCTCAAGGAGTGCTGCTGCTGCTGTGGATTCCTGTGGGGCAGCATACGTTTCTTTTCGTGGGGCTAGAGAGTCCAACAGTGTGACGTTTGTCTCACTCCCAGGGTCCTGTGAGTACTCCTCCAATTCTTTCCTGGTGCTTTCTAAAGCTTCTGCAATAGTCTCTGCCTCATCTAGCCCCACCATTCCTTTCTCCAGCAATTGATGTCTCATCTCAGTGGACTGTATGCCCGCAACAATTCTGTCCCTAATAACGTCCTCCGCATACTCCTGAGCTGATACTGCTTTAAAGTTGCAGCCTCTCGCCAGGTCTTTCAGAGAGAATATAAAGTCTCTGGCAGACACCCTACTTGTTGTGACCTGGTCATGAGCCTGTACCGGGAGTGGATTTCGCAAAGCTCCTTACTGTAATGCCTCTGTAAAGTGCTCATTGCCTCTTGGAAGGACCTAGCATAAGGGAGTAAGGGTGATCTCCCAGCTGCGCTAACAGCAGCATTAATAGCTTTTTATCCGATCCCTCAGCACCCTCCACATAATTCAGAAAGCATCTCTGCCAGCGGTCGAAGTGGATGCTGGCTCCGGGATTTCTGGGGTCGAGCTACAGTCTGTCTGGTCATAGCACATGGCTAAGCCGCAATCTCTGGTCCCTTAGGTGTAGCAAGGGTGGACCCTGGGGTACTGGAAGCTGTTGGTAGAGCCTCTGTGGGGCTTGTGTCTGCTGGAGGAGTAACCTGGGTGCTTGGGGCTGTTGGCTGAGTCTCTGGCTTTGGGAAATTTACAGCGGGCTTAGGGGGGATCCCAGCTGTAACATCAGGTCTCCGTGGTTCTGGGGAAACTGCTGCTGGGGGAGTGACGGTAGTGGTGTCTGCTTTCCCTGGCTCTGGAGTGGTCGGGAATTCTGCACATACGTGGCGATTGGGAGCACAACTTGTGGAGATCCTTCCACCCGCGCTTGTAGTGGCCCCTTTCTGATTGGACCGGGGTTTAGGGTCGGCAGCGCCTGTACCGGCGAACCCACCGGCAGGCAGGGCTCTTGGGCGTTTCTTACCTGCCCTATCATACTTCTGTGGTCTTCCCCCATTCCACCACGATTCCAGTACAGTGGTCCCTCGCCATCTCTGTCCTCGGATGTACATGCATGCTAGTCGTCCCCGGATTCCATTCCTCAGGAAGAGTCTCCAGGTGGTTGGGAATGCGCGTTGGAGCAGAAGCAGCTTCCATCCTAGTAGCTATCATATTAGTTTATTAAATTGTACTGACAATAACCACACCAGCAGTGTGAATATAAGAGGAGGAAAAACCCAACACCCAACCCCAACCCACCAATTTTCCCCTGCAACCGCTGCAACCGTGTCTGCCTGTCCCGCATCGGACTTGTCAGCCACAAACGAGCCTGCAGCTGACGTGGACATTTACCCCCTCCATAAATCTTCATCCGCGAAGCCAAGCCAAAGAAAAGAAGAATAAACTAGTATGTACACTAAGAGGTCTTATCTCTCTGCAAGATGAATCTGGAAGGTGAGACTGTAGCTTTGGACTGCTTTATATACAAGGTCACTGGGATGACTCCTGGTGACCCAGTGGTGTAATTACATATCACCACAGGTGGTGGGAGTCTTTGAGGATAGAGGCTGCTTTTTGAAAAGACTGCCTCATGTTGATGTTCTTGATGGAGTGAAGTCTGGTGCCTGTGTTGTCACAGGCCGAGTTAACAACCCTCTAGAGTTTATTCTTGTCCTGAGAGTTGGAACCTCCATACGAGGCAGTGATGCAACTGGCCAAAATGCTCTCCATGGTACACCTGTAGAAGTTTATGAGAGTTTTCGGTTACATTCCAAATCTTCTCAGACACCTCGCAAAATATCATTGGGGATCAAAAGTGAAGAGGGAGATCAGAGGTGGAGAGGGTGAGCGAATTTAAATTCTTCAGAGTCACTAATTCAGAGGAGCTTTCCTGTACTCAACACACAAATGCCATTATGAAGAAAGCGTGTAAGCGCAAATAATTTCTCAGGAGTTTGTGGAGATTTGGTATGAAATTGAAAACCATGGCAAACTTCCACAGAAAATGTAAAGTATGCTGCCTGGCTGTATATGACCTGGTATGGGGACACCAGTACCTCAAAATAAAAAGCCTTGCCAAAGGTAATGGACACGGCCTAGTACATCACAAGCAAAACTCTCCCCAACATCAAGAAAATCTGCATGGAATGCTGCCATTGGAGAGCAGCTACAATCATGAAGCATCCAGGATATATTCTGTTCTCGCTGCTGTCATCAGGAAAAAGGGAGAGGTGCCACAAGACCCATACCACCAGGTTCAGGAACAATTGCTACACCTCCACCATCAAACTCCTAAACAATAAACTCAATCAAAGACTCATTTAAGGATTCTTACTTTGCACATTATTTATTATCAAATATTTATTTGCACAGTCATTTTGTTAGCACCTCTTTGTTTGTTTACATTTCTCTTTTGTATATGTATTTTTTATGAATACAGTTTTTTTTTTGCACTACCTTTAAGTAGAAATTCTGCCTGGCCCACAGGAAACAGAATCTTAGGGTTGTATGTGATGTCATGTATGTACTCTGACAGTAAATCTGAACTTTGAACTTAAGATGCTGTGCCCACCTACTTGATCTTTATGGTTTTGATAATTTCCATCTTTACTTTGTGTTACTACAACTCTCTTCAAAGCTATTGTTATCTTTGGCTTGATCCCTGAGTTGAGTCCATACCTCCTAACCCAACCCCTCATCTCACCCCCACCACCACCCTGCTGAATTTTTTCAACTTTAAGATTTTTTTAGACATACAGCACAATAACAATTCCTTCCAGCCCACGAGCCAGTGTCGCCTAATTACTCCATTTAAGCTCATTTTGAAAGGTGGGGGGAATCTGGAGTGCCTGGAGAAAACCCATGTGGGGAGAACATACAAGCCACTTCCAGACAGTGCCAGATTCGAACCCAGGGTACTGTAATAGTGCTAACCTCTACACTGACTTAATATGCTCCTTAAAGCTTTCTGGCTCAATCAAGCTTTGGGTCTGCCCAGATCGCTTGGTGACACACTTTTTTTTGGATAATCCTGTGAAGAACATTTGGGACGTTTTATAATCTCAAAGTTGGACTATGTCCAAGTTGTAGTTAATTCTTTGAAATTTGATAGAAATTTAGAAAGTTAACTGAAGCTGAGAGCCACATGCACAAACAAGCCTGCAGCTGACGTGGACATTACACCTCCATAAATCTTAGTCCGCGAAGCCAAGCCAAAGAAGAAGAAATAGCATACTATCTGTACTATATACCAATTATGGTCAACCACATTTCTGTCATTGCAAAAGCTAAAATTTGACAAATTGAAGTAATTTTAGTCCTTGTATATATATAAAAAAGTACATGGTACAACTGTACACATCTTGGTGACAGAAAATTTCATTAAATTTTCTATGAAATTTGACAAACCTTGATCTTGTATCCAAAATCGGATCAATGGCTGGTCACAAAGAAGATATATTTAACGGTTTGACATCTAAGGCCTCAACTGAGTTGCTTTGAGAGAGGAATCTGTGGTTAATTATAGAGATAATAGACTCTAAATACTTTGCTTCTGTCCTTTTAAAAAAAAAATTTCAAAGAAAGAGCATCATATTATTGATGATTTTTCTTGATACTTTTGACTCTGACCTATAATATCTGAAAAGTGTGGGTAATTTCTGTATTGTTATTTTGTATTTTAATGTGTATATACTTTTAAAAATGAGTAATGCAAGTTTCTAATCAAGCAACAGAAACCAAACATAACAGTCAGTGCAATTCTATTACAGCGCCAGTGACCCAGGTTCGAATCCAGCGCTGTTTGTAAGGAGTTCGAATGTTCTCCCCAAGTTTGTGAGGGTTTCCTCTGGGTGCTTCAGTTTTCTTCCACCCTTCAATATGTACGAGGTTTGTAGGTTAATTGTGGTATATGGCTAAATGTCTAAATTTTTCTGAAGGAAGATCATAACATATTATTGATAGATTAAAGAGATGCTGGTAAAGGGAGAAACAGATTTTCTCCATCACCTTTTTTTTCCGAAACTTTATTTATTAATTTTAACATATGAAGAAAGTAAGTAATTCACATACAGAAAAAATACAAAATAAAGTAATACAAGTACAAAGTAACATAGTTAATACAATACCAATCTCGGCATCTCCCCCTAATAACTAAAAACTAAGACTAAAAAAAAACTAGTTTTAACCCCTAACCCCCCCTCCCCACCCCCACGATAAAGAGTGAAGAATTAATACTATTAGTATAATTTAAAAAAAAATATAGCTTAAAAAAAAGATGGATATATATAAAAAAACAAAAAAATATTAATTAAGTATTAATTATTAATCCAAATTTTTTTTATTATATAAGAATATATATGAAAAAACAAAATCAAAAAGAACTTAAACGAAAAAAAACAACTAATAATAAAAAAAACTAAAAAAAGAGAAAAAAAGAAAGAAAAAAAAGAAAACATATATATAGAAAAAATATATAATAAAATAAGTTTTTTTTTAAAGAAAAAAAAATGATTAATTCAAACTTATTTAAATTGTATATAATCAATAAATGGGGTCCACTTTAACTCATAAAAAGACATCTTATCTTGTATAGAAAAAGATATTCTTTCCATAACCAAACAAAACTTCATCTCTGAATACCACCTATCTAAAGACAATACATTTCTATTCTTCCAAGTAATCGCTATACATTTCTTGGCCACTGCCAGCGCTAAGTAAATAAAAGAGATCTGGTAATTATCTAATTCTAAATCAATCAACGGTTGCATATTCCCTAATAAAAATATATCAGGGTCTAATACAATATGATTATATAGATTATTAAATACAGATTGAATACCTTTCCAAAATTGTTGTAACCGATCACACAACCAAACAGCATGTAAAAAAGTACCAGAAACCTGATCACAACGAAAACAAAGATCTGACTTACTAAAACCAAATTATTTTAATTTTTCGGGTGTTAAATATAATTGATGTATAAAACTATAATTAATCATCGCCAATCTAGCATTAATCAATTTTCGAACACTATTACGGCAGATTTCAGACCAATCTTCTTCAGTTATTGTTAAACTTAAATCTTTTTCCCATTTCATTTTATCTTTATCCCAATCTATTTTACTTTCACTTTCCAACAAAATACGATACAAACCTGATATATAACCCTTTTTTGGAAATGAGAGCAGTTTCAGACAGTAAATTCATTTGACGACCGCATACCTGTTTTACAAAAGATCTTAACTGATAATACACAAATATAGAATAACCACTTATATCAAATCTCTTTTGCAATTCTACAAAAGAACAAAAATGACCTTCTAAAAAACAGTCAGATAAATTATGTATTCCTTTCTCCTCCCATTGTTTCAAAATAGTATTAGATACCGTGAAAGGAACAAGTTGATTATTATATAATGGTAATCTTCCTGACCACTTATTTTTCAATCCCATTTTATGTAATTTACTTGTCCATAAATTCATTAAATGTTTCAATATTGGTACATCATAAGTTCGTAACAAATTTTTATTCCATCGAAATAAAAATTCATTCGAAAATTTTTCAGAAATAACTGCCAATTCTATCTGTGCCCAACTAGGTGTATCTTGTGTGGCCATTAATGCGCTAAGAAATCTAAATTGAGCTGCTTCATAATAAAATTGAAAGTTAGGTTGTGATAGTACAGATCTATCACCAATGTACATAGTGTATATAGTTACTGTATCTAGACTGTGCTTACAGCGATTGGCTGAGAGCTAAGCCACACCTATTGTTTGGGCCTTAAAGGGTTGTGTCCCTAGCCAGGTCGGATCATTCCGGACTGGTCGGCCACCTGTGAAGAGCTCCGGTCTTTTGCTAATAAAAGCCTTGGTTTGGATCAACAAGTCTTTGGTTCTTTCGACGAGCTCTACAATTTTATTAGCAAAAAGAATTTTTTTTGAAAGGGATGGAGCGTTTAACTCGGCCAGAAAAACTTGATATCGACCCACAGTCAGCTACAGCCTTCAAAGCCTTTAAGTTCTGGCTGCTGAACTTTGAAAACTTCCTGAGATTCATTCAGGTAGAGGAGGATAACCAGCGTCTAACAGCATTGCTGTCTATGGTGTCCTTGAGAGTCTACGAGAACATCCAGGATGAGACCACTTACACCGCAGCCATAAAGGTACTGAAAGGACTGTATGATCAACCGGTGAACAGAGTTCATGCCCGGCTCGTGCTTGCGTCGAGGAAGCAACAGCCCGGCGAGTCCAGCAGGGCATATTTACAAGTATTAAAGGCATTGGGCAAGGACTGTAACTGTGTGGACAAAACTGCTGCCGAGATCACTAGCGACCTCGTCCGGGATGCTTATGTGGCCGGGCTCCGGTCGAACGAAGTGAGGCTGCGTTTGCTCGAGCAAGGGGTAGAAAAACTAGAGGACGTGGCCCGGATTGCAATCACAATGGAGGATGCAGCCTTAAAGTCCACCGAGCTCTCTAGGGACTGGACCCAGTCGACCACCATCCGTAGTTTTTCCCCATTCTTGACAACCACCACCTGGGCTCTCCAGGGGCTTGAACTGGGTTCGATGATGCCCTCATCCAGCAATCTACGCACCTCACTCCTAATGAATTGCCTGTTTTCGTAACTATATTGCCGACTTTTGGTGGCCACAGGCTTCCAGCCAGGGGTGAGGTTTGCGAAGAGTGCTGGCGGGGCAATCCGGAGTGTGGAAAGGCCGCAGGATTGGCCCCGGGGCACGGGGGCGGGTTGCTCGGGTGCTTCGGGAGTGGGGCGATGGCAGACCGAGAGGGGGGCGTGGGGTCCCCCAAAGTGTAGGGACACCGTTTGGAACTGACACTGGAAGTCTAATCCCAGCAACACTGGGGCGCACAATTGGGGAAGGACGAATAATTTAAAGTGGGTGACCGTCACGCCCTGTACTTCCAGCGTGGCGATGCAATACCCCTTTATCCCAGTCGAGTGCGACCTCGTCGCTAATGAGATCCTCTGGGTAGTGGGGATAATGTCAAGTCCCCAACGGAGGGCCAGATCTGGCTGGATAAAACTGTCAGTTGACCCAGAGTCAAATAAGCAATTGGTGTAGTGTCCATGCACTTTAATCAGTTCCATTGCTCTGGTGAGGGGATGAGAGCATTGCTGGTTTAATGTTATTGAAGCAGTTGACAGGCGAGTTTTGCGCGATGACGTCACGCAACGGGATGACGTCACGCAACGGGATGACGTAGTCAACGCTCGAGGAGCAGGTTGGAGAACCTCCCGGAAGTGCTGTTGTGGCGGGTGAATGGTAAGTAGTGGGGTCTGTAGTTGCTCGCGATCGGCGGTCGGGCCCTGGCGGTCGTCAGCGATGGACGCTAGGGTGAGCACCTGGTTGGCCGCGGGGGTGGCTGCGGCGGCGGTAGCGTCGGCCCCGGGGGTGTCTGTGGCGGCGGCAGCAGCGGCGGTAGCGTCGGCCCCGGGGGTGTCCGTGGCGGCGGCAGCAGCGGCTGTAGCGTCGGCCCCGGAGGTGTCCGTGGCGGCGGCAGCAGCGGCGGTAGCGTCGGCCCCGGGGATGTCCGTGGCGGCGGCGGCAGCAGCGGCGGTAGCGTCGGCCCCGGGGGTGGCTGTGGCGGCGGCAGCAGCGGCGGTAGCGTCGGCCCCGGGGGAGTCCGTGGCGGCGGCGGTAGCGTCGGCCCCGGGGGTGGCTGTGGCGGCGGCAGCAGCGGCGGTAGTGTCAAGTGTTCCGCACGGGGGCGAGAGGCAGGCCATTAACCGCTTCACACTCCTGGATGCGTACCCCCTGCCACGCATCACGGATGTGGTGAACCAGATCGCCCAGTACCGCATTTTCTCCACTATTGACCTACGTTCGGCCTACCACCAGCTCCCGATCCGCTGCAAGGACCGACCATTCACGGCCTTTGAAGCGAATGGGCGGCTATATCAATTTCTCAGGGTACCATTCGGGGTCACAAATGGTGTTGCGGTCTTCCAGCGGGAAATGGACAGGATGGTGGACCAGAACGGGCTAACCGCTACCTTCCCGTATCTGGACAATATCACCATCTGCGGCCACGACATGCAGGACCATGACGCCAACCTAGACAAATTTCTTCAAACTGCCCGTCAGCTAAACCTGACTTACAATTTGGACAAGTGTGTTTTCCGGACCACACGACTCGCTATTCTAGGTTGTGTGGTGGAAAACGGGATAGTCATGCCAGATCCTGACCGCATGCGTCCCTTAATGGACAAATGCCACCCCCCACGAAAGGATGTTCCTTTTCCCGAGGAAATCCGAATCGGGAACCACTGTACCGGCATGGCTCACCGTCCCTGGCCCTGTCCTTTTGCGACGCCACGTCCGGCACTCAAAGAACGACCCCTTGGTCGACCGAGTGACTCTACTCCACGCGAACCCACATTACGCATACGTGGAGTTCCCAGACGGGCGGGAGGACACTGTTTCAGTGCGGGACCTAGCTCAGGACGCGGTAGACCCAGCAAACCCCCCAACTCCTTATGCTCCAGGCCCCATGCCGCAACAGAAGGACCAACAGCACCCCAATGACTCGGGCCACCCTGCCGACAAAACGACTGGGGAATTGAGCGACGGAGCAGTCGCACCCGATGAGCCCGCTGGTGACACCACTCCAGCGACCCCAATCCCGGCACCACGGCGGTCACGCCGGATGGTCAGACACCCTGACCGCTACAGTCCTTGACCTACCCCTTCCTTTTCATTCTCTCCCTCGTTTTTGTTTTTTTTTTCCAGGGTCAATTCTCCAAGAAGGGGTGAATGTGATAGTACAGATCTATCACCAATGTACATAGTGTATATAGTTACTGTATCTAGACTGTGCTTACAGCGATTGGCTGAGAGCTAAGCCACACCTATTGTTTGGGCCTTAAAGGGTTGTGTCCCTAGCCAGGTCGGATCATTCCGGACTGGTCGGCCACCTGTGAAGAGCTCCGGTCTTTTGCTAATAAAAGCCTTGGTTTGGATCAACAAGTCTTTGGTTCTTTCGACGAGCTCTACATAGGTAGCCGTAACCCTCCAAATTGAAAATCCCACATCAATTTTTTCAACACCACCCTAGGAAATTTTCCTTTCCATAAAAAATCCCTAATTACTTTATATAAATTCTTAAAAAATCTTTTTTGTAAACAACAAGGAATTGATTGAAATAAATATTGTATACGAGGAAAAATATTCATTTTTATAGTATTAATTCTTCCTAATAAACCCAAAGGTAAATCTTTCCATTTAACTAAATCTACCTTAATCTTCTTCATTAAAGGAAGATAATTAAGTGAATATAAATTTTGGTAGTCAGTATTAACATTAATTCCCAAATATTTAATTTGTTTCGTCCACTTCAAATTCGTAATATTTCTAAACATTGAATAATCATCTTTACTAATTGATAAAATTTCACTTTTAGCCCAATTAACCTTATAACCAGATAATTGACCATAAATCTCTAAGGAATCTTGAAGTGCTGGCAGAGAAACATCAGGATCCACCAAATATAGCAAAACATCATCCGCAAATAAATTTATTTTATAATCTTCATTCAAGTCTCTCATACCTTTGATACTATCATTCTGACGTATTAATTGTGCTAGAGGTTCAATAACTAAAGCAAACAAGGCGGGTGATAATGGACATCCTTGTCTAGTAGATCTTGTTAAATTAAAGGATTCTGAAAGCAAACCATTAGTAACAACTCTAGCTTTCGGACCATTATACAGAGCCCTAATCATACCAATAAATGAGAGACCAAACGAAAACTTTTCAAGTACTTTAAATAAAAACTTCCATTCTACTCTATCGAATGCCTTTTCTGCATCCAATGAAACCACCATTGGATAATTCTTCTGTCTCCATCACCTTCGTTATTTAACAACAATGACAGTGTGGCGGCCCACAATTGCTGAGATCGGGCTGGCACATTGCGCGGCAGCAGATGTGGACAGAGATCGCTAAAGCTACTCCCAGGACAATGAACCGGCGGGGGAAGAAGCTGGGGCAGCATCAGATCAACAGCCCTAAAATGGCGTTGGTCAAGCTGCCCAGCTAAATCATCAGAAACAGGCTGGGGAAGAAGGGCATTCATATGCATGGACATTCCCGCCCGCTGTTATTATTCATATGGATGACTCAGTCAATCAGTAAAAACGGCGGGAACTTGAACAGTATAAAAGCAGCCTTTCCAGCCCTAATAAAGGAGTGAGCTTAACCTGCCACACTGTGTGTGTGTGTGTGTGTGTGTTTCTTTGTAGCGGTCGGCTACAATTGGTGACTTTGACGGTTTGGAAAGAATCTAAATCTAGCGATGGAGAATAAAGCAGCAGTTAGCGCAGTCGTCCTGAAGCTCCCAACCTTCTGGACAGTTCGACCCGGCGTGTGGTTCAACCAGTTGGAGGCTCAGTTCCAGATTCGGGGCATCACAGCAGAGACCACCCGTTACTACAGCAGAGACCTCCCTGGATCTGCAGACTGCAGACAGAGTGGCCAATTTTATCCACAGGCCACCATCGGAAGCACTTACACTGCCTTCAAAGAGCTATTAACAGACTTTCAGACTCTTGTGGCAAGAGAGAGGAGCAGGTTTGCTCCACCTGGATGGGCTTGGAGACAGATCCCTATCGGCACTTATCAATGAGATGCTGGCCCTTCTGGGAGGTGAGCAGCCCAGCATCATGTTCGAACAGGCGTTCCTGGAACAGATGCCTGAAGATATCCAACTGCTCCTGGCGGATCAGATTTGAAGCAACCGCCAGAAAGTCACAGCATGGGCAGACATTCTGTGGAAACAGAAACAGAAGTGCTCGGCTACCATGGGGCTCATAAAAAAAGTCCTGCAATCAGACCAGAGCAGTCCCAAGCAAGGAACAACAGATGAGAGGCAGGAGTGAGTCCAACGACACATGGTGCTTCTACCACCAGAGATCGGGCACAGAGGCCTGCCGATGCCAGTCCCCCTGCGAGTTCCAGGGAAATGACAAGGCCAGCCATTGCTGATGGCCATGACAGCTGGCCACCAAGAGAACCTCCTGTACATCTGGGACTGCCTGTCCGGCAGATGCTTCCTGGTGGATTCAGGAGCAGAGGTCAACGTGATATCCCCAACAGGGTTGGACACTAGGCGCAGGCTAGCGGGACCCACATTGAGGGCTGCTAACAACAGCAATTTATCTATGGCACTCATAGGGCTGAGCTGCAGTTCAGGGCAGTCTCTTCTCGTGGGAGTTCATGCTGGCCGCAGTGGAACAACCACTCCTTGGAGCGGATTTCCTGCGAGCCCACAACCTCCCAGTGGACCTTAAAGGTAAACGACTCATCCACACCAAAACCTACCAGACCATCGCACTGAGGGGCGCTAGGTTTCTGGCAAAGCACTTGTATTCTGTCCACAGCTCGGAGGATGAGTTCTCCAAGGTGCTAGCAGGATTCCTGGCAATCCTTTCCCCTCAGTTCACAGCGGAGATGCCTCGACACAGCGTCAGACATCACATCCTGACCAAGGGCCCACCTCTCCATGCAAGGGCAAGACAACTTCCACAAAGAAGCTCCGACTGGCCAAGGAGGAGTTCCGCAAGCTCAAGGTGTTGGGCCCCTGCACATGGTGCCTAAAGCAATGGGAAGCTGGAGATCATGTGGCAACTATTGCCGGCTCAACGAGGCCACTACCCCAGACCGTTACCCCATGCCACACATTCAGGATTTTGCGGCAAATCTGCACGGGGCAACAATATTCTCAAAAGTGGATCTTGTGCAAGGATCGCGGTGCATCCTGATGATACCCCTAAGACGACCATCATCACTCCATTTGGGGTGTTCGAGTTCCTGAGGATGCCATTCGGGCTCAAAAATGCGGTGACCAATGGACGCAGTGGGCAGAGACCTCGACGATATCCTCATGGCAAGTAGAGCCTGACAGGAACACCTTCAGCACCTCCGAAATCTCTAGTCGTCTGTAGTTCGGCCTCACCATCAACCTGGGCAAATGCCAGTTTGGCCTGAACACCATCGACTTCCTGGGCCACAGGATAACAAAAGATGGGGCCACACCACTGCCCAACAAGATAGATGCCATCTATAGCTTCCCGAAGCCCAGTACAACCAAAGGTCTGCAGGAGTTTGTGGGGATGATAAACTTTTATTGCAGGTTTATCCCAGCAGCTGCTCGAGTGATGTTCATCCTGATGTCCGGCAAGGAGGAGGACCTGACCTGGGACGACGAATCCTCACGTGTGTTTGTGGAAACAAAAGAAGCCCTGACCAAAGCTGCACTCCTGACCCACCCCAGACCAGATGCACCCACGGCTCTCATAGTCGATGCCTCAGGAACAGCGATTGGTGGAGTCCTGGAGAAGCAGATAGAAGAAGTTGGTACCTACTAGCTTTCTTCAGCAATCGTCTGTGGCCCCCTGAACTAAAGTACAGCGCATTCGATAGAGAGCTGCTGGCGCTGTACTTAGCTATCGACACTTCTGGTACATTCTTGTGGGAAGGGCTTACACAGCTTTCACGGACCACAAACCACTGACTTTACCCTGGCTAAAATCTCTGGTCCCTGGTCAGTCCGCCAACAGAGACACTTGTCTTACATCTCAGAGTACACCACCGACGTCAAGCACATCTCGGGCAAAGACAACATGGTCGCGAAAGTCTCCCTGGTCAATGGTCTGGACTTCGCAGCACTGGCAGAGGCACAGCAACAGGACGACGAGATCCCGCAGTACAGGACTGCTGTCACAGGCCTTCGGCTTCAGGGAGTTCCAGTCGGCACAGGTACTACCACCCTGGCCATTAGGCAGGTTTGACCTATTGTCCCAATGGCATAGAGGCGACAGGTTTTTGACTCCATCCGTGGGCTGGCACACTCATCCATCAGGACTACGGTCCGGCTGGTGGCCAGCAAGAACATGTGGCATGGATTGCAGAAACAAGTCCATGGGTGGACCAAGGCATTTGCACAATGCCAAACAGCCAAAGTGCAGCGACACACCAAGGTCCCCCCACAGCCTTTCGAGCCAATGGAACGCAGGTTTGACCACATTCACGTGGACATAGTGAGACCCTTGCCAGTCTCTCAGGGTTTCCGCTGCCTGTTCACAGTGGTCGACAGCTTCACCTGGTGGCCAGAAGCAATCCCCCTGGCTGACACATCCACCAGGTCCTGTGCCAAAGCACTCCTCTCATCCTGGATTGCAAGATTCGGACTGCCACAGCACATCACTTTTGACCGAGGTGCACAGTTCACTTCCAGTTTGTGGACCGACATTGCCAACCTATGGAACGCTCAGCTACACAATACTACGGCATACCACCCGCAAGCCAATGGAATGGTGGAGCGTTTCCACAGGCACCTCAAGATCGCCCTCATGACCAGACTCAAGGGCCCCAACTGGGTGGACAAGCTATCAGGGGCACTACTAGGCATCCGAACAGTGCCGAAAGAAGACCTCCATGCATCCTCTGCTGAACTTGTCTACAGAGCCCCACTCACGGTTCCCGGGGATTTTGTTCCACAGTCCAGAGGACAGCAGGAGGAGACAGTCAACTTCCTGGACAGGCTGCACGAAAAGGTCATGTAGAGCGCATCAAAAGAACCAAAGACTCGTTGATCCAAACCAAGGCTTTTATTAACTAAAAGACTGGAGCATATCACATGTAGGTCGACCAGTCCAGAATGACCTGGTCTGGCTAGGAGCAATCCATTAAGACTTGCCAGTAGGCGTTGCTACGCTCTCAGACAATCAGTCATCCTACACTACAAGTCTGTACATATACACATTGGTGATAGAATCTGTACTATTACAGGTCAGTTACCTGGCTCCGAACCCACCCTTCAGACATGGACAAGCCAAGTCCATCATCCCCAAAGAACTCAAGGAATGTGAGTACGTGTTTGTATGCAGAGGACCCCACCATTCACCACTGCAGAAGCCATTTGAAGGTCCCTTTCAAGTCATCCGAACAACAGAATCACCTTTGAGTTGGACATTGGTGGTAAACCAAAAGTCTTCACTACAGATAGACTCAAGCCTGCCCATACAGATTCAGCAGAACCCGTGGAGACACCAACACCTCGACACAGAGGCAGACCACAAAAGACTTTGGGGACTATACCTACGGACATTATAGACTGTAACGCCAGTTCTGGGGGGTGGGGGGGGGTCATATGGTAGCCCACAATTGCGGAGATCGGGCCGGCACATTGCGCAGCAGCAGATGCGGACAGAGATTGCTAAAGCGACTTCCAGATCAATGAACCGGCGGGGGTAGAAGCTGCCCAGCTAACTCAGCAGAAACAGGCTGGGGAAGAAGGGCATTCATATGCATGGACATTCCCACCTGCTATTGTTATTCATATGGATGACTCGGTCAATCAGCAAAAACAGCGGGAACTTGAACAGTATAAAGGCATCCTTTCCAACCCTAATAAAGGAATGAGCTTAACCTGCCATATTGTATGTGTGTGTTTCTTTGTAGCAGTCGGCTACAACAGCACCTGCAGACTTCCTTGTTCCACTCCATTCGAGAGCCGATGGAGCTGTTGCAGAAAAAGCACAGAAATTGCCAGAGCCCTGTAAAAGTGCTGTAGAACAGTGAAATCTAGGGCTACGGGTGCATAGTTCCATAAAGGTCATGTCCCAGTAAGACAAGGTGGTGAAGAAGGCATTTGGAATGCTTGTTTTCATTAGGCAGGGTACTCATAATTCTGCTCCAGAAGACATTGGTGAGACGACGTTCTGTGTGCAGTTCTGATCATCCAGCCACAGGAAAGATATCAATAGTTAGAAGGGGTGAAAGGAGATTCAACAGAATGTGGCTGGGACTGGAGGACTTGAATCATAGAACACTACAACACAGTACAGGTCTCTTGGCCCTCAATGTTGTGCCAATCTATATATTTCTACCATTTTCTGTAACATCTCCATCTTTTGTGGCTTCGGGGTCAGGTCACTCATCTGAGTGCTACTGGTACCATGCAACCCAGTACTACCTGTCACATGGTCGGGTGATAGGCGACTAAACCGGCTCCCCCACCAGGCTTGCCTGCTGGTGTGGAGAGTGGCTAGACACTCTGCAGGATGAAAAACAAGACCTGTCAAAGGGTGGATGAACCCTCTCATAGGGTCAACGGCCATCTAGCAAACACGTGCCGTGAAGTGTGGAAAGGCCATCCCTTGCATCGAAGCTTGGTCTGACCATTCACTCAGAAATTCCCCCAGCCACCTTGGACTTCACCATGCCGCTGGATCCAAGAGGGGATGTTGAGAGGGTGGGTCTGTGCAACCCCATACTCACCTAAAATCCATTCACACACTTGATGTTTCTTTCTAAGGAGTAGGGTATCCTCAACACACCCAAGTCCTATAGCGACAGACAAGTGGCGAACCAGTAGACGTGACCAGCTGGGAGCTGTAGTCACAAGTCTGCATGCAGGCGACAGGGGGAGAGTGGTCACACATGGATTACAGAGCGGAGATATGGTGAGCCAGCACCCTCTGCCTAGGGAGGCACTGCTCACCCTACAATAAGGGAAGGTCCTAGAAAAGGTGGTTCAAACAAAGCCTGCTCACACCAACCTGGCCAGTCTGCTGTGGCTGGTGAGTCATTCCACACTAGCAGTAAGAATCACAAACAGAATCTGATCATCGCCTCATGGAATATATGAACTCTGTTGGACATTGCTATCTCTTATTGTCCAGAGAGACATACCGCACTTCTTACTCATGTGCTCAAGGACTACAGTATGGACACTGAAGCTCTCCAGGAGTCTTGACTCACTGGAGAGGGTGGACTGTATGAAGAGAAAGAAGGGTAGACTTCTTCTGGTCCAGCAGGCCTGAAGAGGGGAAAAAAGGGAATCTGGTGGGTGCTTGGCTGTCAAGAACTGCCTCACAGCCAAGCTACCAACCCTGCCTGTTGCTGTATATGATTGAATCTAGACCTTGTGAATATCTCTGCAAGAAAAGCAGCACCTCACCATAGTCAACGTTTTCTCCCCAACTCTAACTGATCCCAGTTAAGTCAAGGAGGCATTTTATAGTGAGCTGAAAACCACCATCAATAGTGTGGCAACTTCTGATAAACTGCTGTTGCTGGGAGACTTTAATTTTTAATGTTTGGGATGGCAAGGGATAGGCAACAGTTACGGTAAAGGTCTACTGCTTCTCTCGATAGGCACAGAATTCAATCTGCATTACTAACACGCTGTTCAGATTGCCAAACAAGCTCAAATGTATATGGAATCATCCACGATCTAAAAGCTGGCATCTCATTGACTATATCATCACCCAGTAATGAGGCATGTCTGAAGTTTGTATAAGCAGAGTTAAGTATGGAGCTGAGTACTGATATTCAAATGGTGTGATCAGATCTATGTTTATTGATCGAACCTCCACGCAGATTGATTGCTGTCAAACCACCAAAAAAGCTGAACACCACCGAATTGAAACACCGTGAGTGTGCTGATGCCTTCACAACTCCTAATCAAAGAGAGTACATCCACCTTTACTGAGAAGTCAGAGCATATAAAAAGATGGCAAGAACACTTCGACGAGCTGTTGAATAGACCAGGAACCATCACTGATGAAGCACTGGGCAGAGTACACCCTTGACCCATATTGTTTGAGCTAGATGCTCCACCTACTCTTCATGAAGTCATCAAAGCCATCAAACAGCTAAAACCCAACAAAGCACCAGGGCCTGACGGTATTGCAGCCGAGATCTACCAGTATGGTGGTAACACACTGACATCGTGCCTGCACCAGCTGTTCACAATGTTGTGGGGATCTGCAGAACTATCACAAGACTTCAAAGACACATCAGTTATGACCATCTACAAAAGCAAGGGAGACAAGAGAGACTGCAACAATTTTCGAGGCATCTCTCTTCTGTCAGTTGCAGTAAAATGCCTTGCAAAGAACATTCTTAGATGTTTGGTGTCCAACATCAATGACAACATCCTTCCAAAAACCAGTGTGGTTTTCGAACAGCCTGTAATACAATGGATATGATCTTCTCACTCAAGCACCTCCAAGCAAGATGTGTTGAGCAGTAGAGAAGTCTCTGTCACACTTGTTGATCTAACCAAAGCATTTGATACTGTTGGTAGAGATGGCCTGTGGAAGCTTTTACCAAAATTTGGTTGCCTCCAACATCTAACCAACATCATCTGTCAGTTCCATGAAGGTATGGAAGGCTGCATCAATATATGTGGAGAGTTGTCAGACCCATTTCCCATCAGCAATGGCGTAAAACAGGTTTGTGTTTTGGCTCCTACTCTTTTTGGACTATTATTTGCTGCTGTTCTTCAGGATGCCACATCAAACCTGAAGTTTGTAGAGGTCTTCCTACAAATGAGGCTCCTCAACCTCATAAGACCAAGACCTAAAACAAAAGTCAAGGACATTGTGGCACATGAGCTACAGTTTTCTGATGACTGTGCACTGGTTGCCCACTCTCTCCAAGACTTACAGGAGATCACCAGTCACTTTGCCAGTGCTGCTAAGAACTATGGATTGACAATCAGCCTGAAAAAGACAAGTTTTGTACCAACCGGCCCCTGGTTCAAGCTACAGAGACCCAACTGTCCTCATTGATGACACTCATCTTAATGCTGCCAACAAGTTTTGCTATCTGGGCAGCACAATAGCATCCTCAGCTTCTCTAGATGTAGAGATTGAGTCAAGATCCAGAAAGGCCTGCTTTGCCTTTGGTCAGCTGAAAGATTAGGTTTGGTCACAAAACAGGTTGGCCACCAAGTGTGAGGTGTACAGGGTTGTTGTCATATCATCCTTGCTATATGGTTGTGAGAAATGGTGCCCATATCAGAGTCACTTACGTCAGCTTGATCAACTACAGCAGCGTCACCTACATTCTCTGATGAGGATCACCTGGCGAGACAAGGTCTCCAATATTGAGGTCCTTTTTCAAACTGGAATGCCAGCAGTTTCAACCATGGTAATGTCAACCCAACTGCGCTGAGCAGGACATGTTGTCAGATGCCTGACGAAGACTGTACCTGAAAACGAGGAGGCCAGTGACTATGGTACACGGATGTCCTGAATAGGAGCCTCAAGAAAGATGACATGCCCCATCAGCATAGGAGGACCTGGCTTAAAATTGCTCGCAGTGGAGTGGAGGGATTCCATCAGAAAAGATGTGGACGCTGCTGAGAAAAAAGATCAAAGAGGCAACAGAGAAAAAGCATAGGAAGGGCCACAACAGAGCTTCTCCCCCTGTTGCTTCTCCAGGCCACACCTGCCAAGAATGTGACAAGTAGTGTCTGTCAAGGATTGGCCTGTACAACCACTCCAGGAAGCACATTTCAAACCCCAACAACTGACTGAAAGGAACCATCATCATCCTACGGAAAGGATAGCCAGAAGAAGAATTCTACCAAAAAACAACTAAATCCTTCCTACCTCATAACCCTCTATTTTTTTTTTCATCCATGTCAAAGAGTTTCTTAAATGGCCCTAATGTTCCAGCCTCACCACCACTCTGGCAAGGCATTCCAGGCATCCACAACTCTCTGTGTAAAAAAAAAACTTAGCCCTGATGTCTCCCCTAAACTTCCCTCCCTTTATTTTGTACAGATGTCCTCTGGTGTTGTAGGGAGTTGGATATGCTGGATTTTTATTTCATAGACCAGAGGAGGTTGAGGAGTGACTTTATAGGGGGGGGGGGGCATGGATAAAGTGAATGCTCACCATCTTTTTCTCAGGGTGGGTTATTTTAGAACTAGACAGCACAGTTTAAGGTGAGAAGGGAGAGATTTAAAAAATGCCTGAAGGGCAACTTTTTCACTCAAGATAGTCTGTATTTCAGAGGAGACATGTGATGGAGTAGTGGCTGGTAGGGTAAAACCAGCCCTCTCCAGAAAAGAATAAAAAAAGTTAAGAAAAGACAAAGTTCAATAAATACAAAATATAGGAAATAAAAGATAAAGTTGCAGAGAAGAGAAAGAAAATGGCGCCTAAGAAGGAAAAAGTAAAAACAACAGGAAAAAAGAAGAAAAGACACCGGAAAAGAAAGGAGAAAGCCTTACCTGCACGAAGGAACGGGGAGCCATGGTGGAGAAGAGCGCCCGATCTCCTAAGTTGGTGACGGCCCTGCGGAGTGCGACCTTCCGACCGGTGGACTGCAGAAATGTCTCTCTGAGCCAAACAAAAGTGCGCAGTGCACAATCTAAGGTAAAGGAAAACACCGACGGGAGGGGGGCTCAGCTGAGGACCGGGCAACCACGGCGCAACCAGCTGAGGGAAGCTCAACACCAGGGATCTCAGCTGGAAGATGAGGAATGCGGCAGGAGAGGGAGTGAAGTACCAGGTGAGAAAGAAAGCCAACAGGGTAAAAGGAAAGAGGAGCAGCAGCTCACCGACAAAGTGAGACAAGCAACTCATCAGGAAAATCAGAAGAGACACAGAAACAGAAGACACAGACACTGAAGAAGAGGAAGAAGAAGACCAAGATCTTCACAGAGAGATAGAAGGTAAAACAGATGGACAGAATATAGATAAAGCTTTTTTTGAAGAACAAATTAGAGCATTAAAAGAATGGTTGAAATTAGAATTTAGTGCAATTAAAAGAAAAATAAAAAGAACAGAAGATAAAATGCAAAGATTTGAGCTAGTCATGACAGAAATAGGGAAAAGAGTAGAAAATGTGGAAGAACAAGAAACAGCTGTAGAAATGGAAGTGAATGACTTAAGAGGAAAATTGAAGGAAAGTGATTAAAAAATTAAAGAGACACAAGAGATGTTAGCACAGAAAATTGATATGTTGGAAAATTATAGTAGACAAAACAACATAAAAATAGTGGGCCTAAAGGAAGATGAAGAAGGCACAGATATGAAGGAATTTATAAAAGAATGGATCCCAAAGGTCCTGGGAACGACAGAAATGCAGGAAGGAATGGAAATAGAAAGGGCACATAGAACACTAGCTCCGAAACCACAGACACATCAAAAACCAAGATCCGTTTTAGTAAAATTTTTGAATTATATGACAAGAGAAAATATACTGGAGCGGGCAAGGAATAAAATTAGAGAAGACAATAAACCATTGGAATACAAGGGTCAAAAAATATATTTTTACCGAGACATAAGTTTTGAATTCTTAAAGAAGAGGAAGGAGTTTAATGCAGCAAAATCGATCCTATGGACTAAGATAGAACTAGATAAAATATGGGAGAAGGTACCGGAACATATACTTTATAAGTGGGATGAAAAGCTGGTGCAATATAAAAGCTCACCAGTATTGCATCATTTACTTATTATATGGAAGAAGATCCACTTAAAAAGGAAAAAACGAATGACCAAATACCAAAATTACTATTGACACAAAATCTGCTAATCCCTTTTACAATAGATAACCTTTCCTTTAGTAATGGGAGAGAAAAGGAATAAAAACCCTCAACACGGGTCCCCATTTTGACCCCAGCCGCCTGCCTCTTGAACTCCCTATGTCTATCATAATCCCCATTTTTTTTCAGGAAGCAAACCTTTTGAGAAGAAATGTCCAGTGTTACTACTCACAGTATTTATGTGACTAAGCATTTCTGGCTTTTGTAGTGAGATGTTGCATAACAGTAGACCATTCTGCCTCAGGGGAGACATTGTTCTCCAGGCTTTATCCACAAAGTAGGATGAACAAACACAACAGAATGTCTATATTAAAGCCCCTATGCAAACTCATAAAGTAGAAGCCAATGTTTTCATCCTTCAGAAGCCATCACACTTCGTTAGAGGCTGTCTTTGTCTCTTAGAGCTTTGGCCTGCTGCTTTGGGTTGGAGTTCCAAGGTTGCATCATGGCGGAGCTTGCAGCATGAGACAAGAACCCAATTTTATTTTCCTTTAAGCATTCGAGTAGTTTGAGTTGTTAGTAAGGCCAGATAGGGTCCCTTCCACTGAGGAGAAAAGGATTCCTTGTTTAAAACTTTTATAAACACTTTAACTCCTGACTTAAATGGGTACATATTTCCTGGCTAAAGAAGGCATGTGCATACTGGAGGATGTTTTCATAATTCCATATCAGTGCTGTTCTTTCTTGAATGAGGGAGGGCTTTGATCCTGTGGTCACGGGTCTTTTCATTAGGATTTCATGTGGAGTCAGGCCTGTGTTTCGATTTTTCTGATTTCTCGATTTGTCTAATGCTAGAGGAAGTGCGCCTGGCCACTTTAACTTGTGTTGTTGGTGTCGTTTAGTTAGGGGATTCTTTATTTCTCTGTTCATATGTTCTACCATTCCCAAGGATTGGGGTTGGTAAGGTATATGCAATTTCACATCCAACCCAAAGCCTGTGTTAGTCCCTTTACTAAATTCTTGCAGAAATGAGTTCCCCTATTCATCCCTGTGGGTATTCATCACTGTTCATCCCTGTGGGTATTCATCTCTGTTCATCCCTGTGGGTTTTCATCTCTGTTCATCCCTGTGGGTATTCATCTCTGTTCATCCCTGTGGGTATTCATCTCTGTTCATCTTTATGGGTATTCATCACTGTTCATCTTTATGGGTATTTCATACCTGTTCATCTTTATGGGTATTCCATACCTGTTCATCTTTATGGGTATTCATCTCTGTTCATCCCTGTGGGTATTCATCACTGTTCATCTTTATGGGTATTCATCACTGTTCATCTTTATGGGTATTTCATACCTGTTCATCTTTATGGGTATTCATCTCTGTTCATCTTTATGGGTATTCATCTCTGTTCATCTTTATGGGTATTCATCACTGTTCATCTTTATGGGTATTCCATACCTGTTCATCTTTATGGTTATTCATCACTGTTCATCTTTATGGGTATTCATCACTGTTCATCTTTATGGGTATTTCATACCTGTTCATCTTTATGGGTATTCATCTCTGTTCATCTTTATGGGTATTCATCTCTGTTCATCTTTATGGGTATTCATCACTGTTCATCTTTATGGGTATTTCATACCTGTTCATCTTTATGGGTATTCATCTCTGTTCATCTTTATGGGTATTAATCTCTGTTCATCTTTATGGGTATTCATCTCTGTTCATCTTTATGGGTATTCATCACTGTTCATCCTTATGGGTATTCCATACCTGTTCATCTTTATGGGTATTCATCTCTGTTCATCCCTGTGGGTATTTCATACCTGTTCATCTTTATGGATATTCATCACTGTTCATCTTTATGGGTATTCATCATTGTTCATCCCTGTGGGTATTCATCACTGTTCATCCCTGAGGGTATTCCATACCTGGGTACTATACCTTGTCTTTCATCAAAGGATTCACTACTGTTTGGGCATCATCCCTTCCAGAAGGGTAAGCTTCTGTCCATTTAGAAAACATATCAACTATAACCAGGATGTACTTGTAACCCTCTTCTGGTGGTATTTGAACAAAATCAATTTGTAAATTTTGAAAAGGCATTACTGGAAAAGGCAGATGATCACATTTTTATGGCATTTTCCCTTTGTTATTCTGTTGACAAATCAAACAAAATCTGGTGAATTTAGAAAGTATAATGGATATCCCTGGCATGTACCAGTATTCGGCAATGACATGTTACATCCCTTCTTTGCCTATGTGAGTCTATGTGTGAGCCAGGTGAGTCAGAGGCAAAAGCTAACTGAGAGGTAACTCTGGACATCCGTTATGGTGACACCATGTGCCTGAATATACTGCAAAATCATTGTGGTGCCATGAATCTTTATCAACTACAGTTTGGCATTTAACACAATCATCTCCTCAAAGCTGATCAGCAAACTCCAAGACCTGGGACTCAACACACTGCTGTGTAATTGGATCCTGGATTTCCTTACCTCCAGACCACAATCAATGAAGATAGGTAAGAACTTCTCCACAATCTCCATCAGTACCGGAGCACCACAGGTCTGCATTCTTAGTCCCCTGCTTTACATCTAAGACTGTGTGACTTGGTACAACAATCAGTGCCGGATTAACGTAGTAGCAAAAGTAGCATATGCTACGGGCCCCACATTTTCATATTACTATAAAACTGTACTTGCTCTATTAAACATTTGAGGGAAAGGCACAGATCCAAAAGAATCAACAATTCCATCCTAACGCTCCGGAAGGTTAACTTAAAACTAGTCATCAAAAAATATGCAGCGAATGAAATCTTCTCTCAAGTTATAATCAAATGGGGAGGAGTCACGTGATGGAGTAGTGGCCAGTAGGGGAACTCCAGCCCTCTCCAGAAAAGTCAAAAAAAGGTAGAGAAAAAACAAAGGCACTAACACAGAAACCATAACAAAGTGAAAGTAAAAGTGTGGAGAAAATAGCAGCAAAGAAAGAAAAATCAAAAACAACGGGAAGAAAAGAAGAAGGAAGGACGTCGGAGGAGGAAGGTGAAGGCCTTACCGGTACGAGGAAGCCAGCCGTGGAGAGAGAAGCCCGCTCCCTGAGGTCAGTGGAAACCCCGAACTCAGGATTACAAAAATGGCTCACGGAGCCAAACAAAAGTGCGCAACCGCGCATGACAAAAATAACACTGACGGGAGGGGGACCAGCTGAGGAGTAAATCTCCACAGCTGAAACAGACAAGTACAATACAACAGCAAGACTCTCAACAGGAAAACATAGAAAATAACGAGAACAAGAAGGAAGAAAATAAAAATAGGAAATCAAAGAAACAACAGATGACCAACCCAGAGGAAGAAGACCAACACAAAGAGACTTTTAATAAAAATAAGAAGAACAAGAATACGCAACAAAATAAAATAAACAACCCAACAAGAAAATCAGAAGAGACAGAGGTAAAGGACACAGATGCTGGAGTGGACCCAGAAGAAGAGGAGGAAGAACACAGAGAAATGGAAGATGAAGGGAAGGGCAAGTACATGGATATATATTTTTTTTAAAGAATATATGGAAATAGTAAAAGAATGGCAGTCACAAGAATTCAGTGAAATAAAAAGAAGAATAAAAAGTACAGAAGAAAAAGTGAATAGATGAGAGATGATCATGACAGAAATAGGAAAAAGAGTAGACAAGGTGGAAGAACGAGAAACAGCCATAGAAATGGAAGAAGATGACTTAAAAAAGAAATTAGAAGAATCTGATAAAAAAGTTAAAGAAACACAGGAGCTGTTAGCTCAGAAGATAGATATAATGGAAAATTATAATAGAAGAAACAATATAAAGATAGTGGGCCTTAAGGAAGATGAAGAAGGCAAAAATATGAAAGAATTTATAAAAGAATGGATCCCCAGGGTCCTAGGAAGACCAGAATTACAGGAAGAAATGGAAATAGAAAGGGCACACAGAACATTAGCCCCTAAACCACAACCACAACAAAAACCAAGATCCATTTTAGTAAAATTTTTAAGATATACAACAAGAGAAAATATATTGAAGGCAATGAAAAAAATAAGAGAACACTAAAAACCACTGGAATACAAGGGTCAAAAATTTTTTTTCTATCCAGATATAAGTTTTGAACTCCTGAAGAAGAGGAAGGAGTTCAATGCAGCAAAAACCACCCTATGGAAAAAAGGTTATAAATTTATGTTAAAATACCCAGCGGTACTTAAAATAGTTATTCCGGGGCAGCAAAACAAACTATTCTTGGATCCGGAAGAAGCACGAAAATTTGCAGAACAACTACAAAACAGACAGAGAGATGAAGAGATGTAACAAGAGCAAAAATGACAACAAACTATATGTATGTGTGTATGTAGATACATATATGTGTGTGTGTATATATATATATCTATATATATAGATATATATATATATAGATATATATATATAAAATAGAATATAGGTAAGAACTAAGAAGGGAAAGAAAGGGAAGAAAGGAAGTAAGGAGGGAATTAAGAGAGTGACCTTTGTTATATATGAAGATAAAAATCTTTTCTGGGAGGGCTGGGTGGGGAAGAATAACAGTCACTGCGAAATCAGTTGACGCCTGCGAGCGGGTTCACAAATCCAAATGGAGAGGGGAGATGTGGTTGCCCGACAAGGGACAAAGGGCAACTCAGAAAGGGGAGGGACTATTGGGGTGAAAGGAATTTTAGATATGAGAATAGTGGAAATATTTTATGTTTTAGAAATGTTGAAAGCAGAAATGGATAAGAAGGGAAGGTGGTGATGAGGAAACGGAAAGGAAAGATAAACAAAGTATGAAATGACTATGTTGAACTATATGACTTTAAATGTTAATGGAATACATAACCAAATCAAAAGGAAGAAACTGTTAAATTT
This sequence comes from Narcine bancroftii, assembly GCF_036971445.1. Taxonomy (NCBI): domain Eukaryota; kingdom Metazoa; phylum Chordata; class Chondrichthyes; order Torpediniformes; family Narcinidae; genus Narcine; species Narcine bancroftii. Next base: position 88,493,881 of record NC_091472.1, on the reverse strand, counting down.
ACCGAAAAAAGAAAAAAATGATATAGCATTCGTACAAGAAACACATCTAACTGAAGTGGAACACAAGAAATTAAAGAGAGATTGGATAGGACATGTAACAGCAGCATCATATAATTCAAAAGCCAGAGGAGCAGCTATATTAATCAATAAAAATGTACCAATCAAAATAGAAGAGGAAATAATAGATCCAGCAGGGAGATATGTAATGATAAAATGTCAGATATATTCAGAATTTTGGAATTTACTCAATGTATACTCACCTAATGAAGAAGATCAAAAATTTATGCAAGATATATTTTTGAAGATAGCAGATACGCAAGGGAACATACTAATAGGAGGGGATTTTAACCTTAATTGGGACTCAAACATGGATAAAACTGGAAAAAAAACTACAGAAAGAACAAAGTAACCAAATTTATAATTAAATCGATGCAAGAAATGCAACTTTTGGATATATGGAGGAAACAACACCCAAAGGAAAAGGAATATTCGTATTATTCGGGTAGACATAAAACATACTCAAGAATAGACCTATTCCTGTTATCAGCCAACATTCAAGGAGAGTTAGGAAAACAGAATATGAAGCTAGGCTATTATTGGACCACTCACCCCTGTTATTGGCAATAGAGCTAGAGGACATCCCACCAAGAATGAATAGATGGAGATTAAACTCCATGCTACTTAAAAGACAGGATTTTAGAGAATTCATTGAACGACAAATTAAAATGTACTTTGAAATAAATACGGAATCAGTGAAAGATAAGTTTATACTATGGGATGCAATGAAAGCGTTCATCAGAGGGCAAATAATAAGTTATGTAACTAAGATGAAGAAGGAGTACAATCGGGAAACAGAACAGTTGGAAAGGGAAATAACAAATATAGAAAGAGAATTAGCAATAAAGGAAGATACAACTAAAAGAAGAGAATTGGCAGACAAAAAAAAATATGAAACACTACAAACATATAAGGTGGAGAAGAACATAATGAAGACAAAACATAAATATTATGAGGTAGGAGAAAAAATGCACAAAATTCTAGCATGGCAGTTTAAGACAGAACAAACTAAAAGAATGGTATTGGCATTAAGGAAAAAGGACAAACAAATTACATATAATCCAACGGAGATCAATGAAAACTTCAGGGAATTCTATGAGCAACTATATCAAACTGAAAACGAAGGGAAAGAAGACAAAATAGATGAATTTCTAACTAAAATTGAACTACCGAAATTACAAATAGAGGAACAAAATAAATTAATAAAACCATTTGAAATAGAAGAATTACAGGAGATATTAAAAAAACTACCGAACAATAAAACACCAGGAGAGGATGGATTCCCAATAGAATTCTATAAAACATTTAAAGACTTATTAATTCCTCCCCTCCTGGAAGTAATCAACCAGATTGATAAAACACAAAACATACCAGATTCGTGCAAAACAGCAATAATTACAGTAATATCAAAGACAGGGAAAGATCCACTAGCACCAGCGTCATATAGACCAATATCTCTACTTAACACAGATTATAAGATAATAGCTAAACTATTAGCAAACAGATTGGCCGACAATGTACCAAAAATAGTAAATCTAGACCAAACTGGTTTATTAAAAAAAGACAAACAACGGAAAATATCTGTAAATTTATTAACTTAATTCATGCAGTAGAAGGAAATAAAACTCCAACAGTAGCGGTTGCTTTAGACGCAGAGAAGGCTTTTGACAGAGTAGAATAAAATTATTTATTCAAAGTACTACAAAAATTCAGCCTACCAGAGAGATATATTAATTGGATTAAAGCATTATATACCACTGTCACATTGGCGAAAGTGACAGTAAATGGATATATATCAAAACAATTTAACTTAAGCAGATCAACAAGGCAGGGATGTCCACTAACTCCCTCACTGTTCGCATTAGCTATAGAACCACTAGCAGAACTGATAAGAACAGAAAATAAAATAAGAGGGATAAAAATAAAAGCGAAGGAATATAAAATCAGTCTATTTGCAGATGACGTTATAATATACATGACAGAACCAGAAATATCAATAAAAGAATTACATAGGAAATTGAAGGAATATGGAGAAGTATCGGGGTACAAGATCAACGCAAATAAAAGAGAAGCAATGCCAATGAATAATGCGGATTTCACAAAGTTCAAGAAAGAATCACCATTTAGATGGCAAACACAATCAATGTGATACCTAGGTATACAATTAAATAAAAACCTCGGCCATCTATATGAACTCAATTACCATCCATTAATGAAAAAAATTACAAGACGATTTAGAGCATTGGAAAGACTTACCACTAACACTGATAGGAAGGATAAAATGTATTAAAATGAATATTTTCCCAAGGATACAATACCTATTTCAGTCATTACCAATACACCTAACAGAGAAATTCTTCAAGGAATTAAATAAAATAATAAGGAAATTCTTATGGAAAGGGGGGAAACCGAGGATAGCACTAGATAAATTAACAGAATGGTACAAACAAGGAGGCTTACAACTACCAAACTTTAAGAATTATTATTGAGCCGCACAATTAAGATACCTATCAGATTTTTATCAAACAAGGGAAAAACCAGATTGGACCAGATTAGAACTAGATAAAATAGGGGAGAAGATACCTGAACATATACTATATAAATGGGATGAAAAATTGGTGCAACGTAGGAATTCACCGGTATTGCATCATCTGCTCAACATTTGGAAGAAGATTCATGTAGAAAGGAATAAGACAAATTACCAACTACCAAAACTAATATTGACACAAAATCAACTAATCCCTTTCACAATAGATAACCTTTCCTTTAGAGAATGGGAGAGAAAAGAGATCAAAAGAATAGAAAATTGTTTTTCTGGAAATAAATTACAATCCTTTGAACAAATGAAGGATAAATATAATATAACTCACGATACAATGTTTGCATACCACCAACTGAAAACCTACTTGAAGGACAAATTGGGAAACAGTCTGAGGTTACCAGAAGGAAGCAATTTTGAATATGTGATTACAGACACAATGGTAATTTAAAAATTTGTAACAAACATGTACATCAAACTGCAAGACAAGGAGAATGAGGAAACAAACGGTAAACCTAAACAAAAATGGGAACAAGATCTAAACATAAAGATAAAGAATGAAACATGGGAAAAGCTATGCTCCGGAACTATGAGAAATACAATAAACACGAGGTTACGCATGATACAATATAACTGGATACACAGGCTATACATCACACCTCAAAAGTTAAATAAATGGGACCCAACAGTATCAGACAGATGTTTTCGCTGTAAAAAAGAAAGGGGTACAACAATTCATACAATTTGGACATGTGAGAAAGTGAAAAAATTTTGGGAAGATCTAAACCAGATATTAAACAAAATCACAAAAAGCAATATACCAAAAACCCAGAGATCTTCCTCCAAAGTAATATAAGAAATAAAGAATTTGGACTCGATTTGGATGGAGCACAAAAAAGATTTGTTATGATAGCCCTAGCTGTAGCAAAAAAATGTATTACGTCAACCTGGAAATTAGAAGACAACTTGAGAATACAACAATGGTACATAGAAATGAATAAATGTATTCCATTAGAAAAAATAACATATAATTTAAGAAATAACATCACAATATTCGAACAAATATGGGAGCCATACATGAAATACAATAGAGAAATCCTACCGTGGACTTCCACCACCTAAAATGACAGAAGGAGAAGATAACGAAATGAACTGACTCAGTAAAATTTCTTGTTTATTTTTATTAAGTGACAACATTGTTTGACGGGTTAAATGTATCTTATAGATTGAACTTCAAATAAATGGGAAACGGGGTGGGGAAGGGAGGGGGGAAAGGGGGAGAAAATGACACTATATATTCAAGAGAAAAAATGTCTGTATGTATCTTGGTCAATATGATTTATGGTGTGAAAAATAAAAAATTTTAAAAAATTATAATCAAATGGCTTTAAGTGTTTAGTGAGAATGAAAAAGTGAAATTGTTTAGTTTAATTATTTGAAAGTACATTATTTTGAGTTTTAATTTTGCCCATGGAATCATAAATCAGCAAGAAATCCAGTGGTAATGGTGATATTAAGCATGCAATCCCACCTCTGTCGATTTCCCTGATGGATCCCTAATAAATTACACCTCCAAACCAATTGGCAAGACTAATCTCACTGCAACTCAGAATTCTGAATCTGGGCTACCCATTTATATCCTATTTATTGGCATAAGGTGTGCAATTCAAGTCCATTGATAAAGGTTTCTTTGTTAAATATGTGTGTAAATTTAAAAAAATATTAGCAGCTAATTTTAAGAACAGGTTGTGATATATCAAACTAAAACATCAAGCTAAATATACTCCTTGCTATTGATGCAACATCATGGCCATTATGTTCACTTATTGGGGGAATCCACATTGATGCTGTCCTTGGGGTACTTGATGGAGTGCTTCAAGTAGATGCTCTCCTTCAGGCAACTGTCTCCCTTTTATTCAAGCCCAACATTTTGGTTGACTCTCATCTCTGGAGCAAGAGCAGGAGGTCTGCATGATACAGCAGGGACGGATTCTGGTACTGATGGCTAGGCAGGTCTCTAGCCACTTGCAGAGCGTCTTACAAGCCCCTTTGCTGTGGTTTCTGTTCCCCACCAACAGATATTTGGCTGAAAACTCTTTGTCCTTTACCCTGCCACTTCTCCCCTTTGCCCAACCACGGACTCCCCTCGAAACCTGCTTCATATGCATAGGTTTGTATTCATTCATAAAATGCGGGAGGCTGCATTTTCAATGATTTATTGCTTTAAGTTCAGCTCTCTCCTCTGAATTTAGCTTCCCCTGGAATTTGGTGTCCTACTAGCGCCTTTTGTTCTCTCTTTTAAACTAATAGATGTGTATTTTTTTTTAACTTCGGACCCCTTTACAACATATGCTTAATCTGGCCCTGATGAAAATAACACCATCGACAAATTTGTTGATGATACCACTGTAGAGGGTTGTATAAAGAAAAGTGATGAGTCAGCATACGGGAGGGAGATTGAAAACTTGCACCAACAACAACCTTGAACTCAATGTCACCAAATTAAAGAGTTGATTGTTGACTTCAGGAAGGGAAAGCCAGAGGTATACAATCCAGTGATCATTGGGGAATCAGAGATGGAGAGGGTGAGCAAATTTAAGTTCTTGGGAGTCACCATCTCAGAGGATTTTTCATAGACCATACGCACTAATGGCATCGTGAAGAAAGCACGTCTGCACCTCTACTTCCTCATGAGTTTGCGGAGGTTTGGTATGACATCAGAAACCCTGGAAAATTTCTACACGTGTGCTGGAAAGGGTGCTGACCTACTGCATCACGGTCTGAAATTGGGAAACTAATACCCCTGAGCCTAAAGCCCTCCAAAAAGGGTGGACACAGCCTAGGACATCACAAGCTAAACCTTCCCAACTATCGAGAATATCTACGTGGAACCCTACCATTGGAGAGCAGCAGTATCCACACCACCCAGCACATTCTCTGTTCTTGTTGCTGCCATCAGGAAAGAAGTACAGGTGCCACAAGACTTGCACCACCAGGTTCAGGAACAGTTGCTACTCCTCCACCATCAGATCCTCAACAATAACCTTAATCAGGGACTCATTTAAAGACTCTTGTGCACTTTATTGATTTTTAAAATTTCCTCTGTATTGCACAGTCAGTGTGTCTACATTCATTATCTGTTTACAGTTCTTTATTTGTTAACATAACAGTTTTTTTTTGCACTACCAAGAAGTAGTCATTCTGCCTTACCCACAGAAAAAAGTATCTCAGTGTTGTATGTACTCTAACAATAGATCTGAAATCGGAATGTTTTTCAGGACTAGGGATGACTTCTGTGCTTCAAGCAATTGTTCATGAGCTGTAGCAGAGAGATCCTATGGGCTACGCAGGAGAGTGTGATCAGGTGTATTACGTCTGACTGCCTGTAGCAAGGGAATTCATTCCAATGCTACTGACTTGGCAATCTTGACCATAAAGCCATTACCTTGGATGATGTCATCAGTCCCAGAGATACGGGTTTTATGTTTTATTACAGCAGTTTGTTATGACAAATGCTAGTTTCCAGTAAATGGACAACCAACTCAGAATGCCGAATTGCCTTACCATTAGAAATGATAAAACCACAATTTTCCACATTTGTCCAAAATCACGCGCTACCCCAAAAACATGTTGTAAATCAGTATAATTATTCATAGTTTGGGCTTTTGCTAGGATACATGTGCGTATCAATGCAAACAATACTGCAGCTTGTGCTAAAATTCCTGGTGGCAATGTGAAGAAGGAGATTATCAGCTGGTCGGTATGAAGAACCATCACTGAAATTGATCAATTCTAGATTGTCTGGAGGAGCACTGGGTATGTCTGGTCAGGATGTTGTAATAGCCTCAACGATTAGCTGATATTCGTGTTCCTCAAAGTCTTTAAGGGGAACAAAAGTTGTGGAGTTGACCGCTGATGAGCAGTAGCAGGTATAATTAGATATGGACAGTGAAATCATCTTGTAGCCTGTTTGGCAGGAGTTTCATTCAAGTTTTAGATAAAACTCTAAGAGTGTTTTATCCGGACAGATAAAACACTTCTATAGACAGAGATTTTCTTTTGAAGCTTTATTTCCTAATTTCATGGAGAGACCAGATCTTCCGGAACCCATCGCTGGAGCTCTGAAGAATGATCATTTATGGTCAGATATTTATACATCAAATTAAACACCCATTTGCGCCACTATTCTATAATACAAAGGCATTAGTATTGCGAAGCAGGATACTTTTATGGACAGGAGGAACGTTTAAGCTAAATAAAAATAGGACATTTGAGGTTTGGGTAGGATAGGATGGTTACAGAGTTAGTACATTGTTCTGCTTCATTTGAAACTAAGTAGCTACTATCTGTTAGTCAAGGATAAAAATCAGCGGCTCCTGGTTCCTCCTGACACATAACATGGGAGGTTTATCAATCTTAGTGATTTCCTGCCTTGGTCAGTATTTTTCCACTTGTTCTCAGCTACAGTTAACCCTTTCCACAGAGGAGTATGGAGGGCTATTGTCTGAGTGCAGGTTGATGGAATTAGGAGGTATAATATAGTAGGGCATGAACTAGATGGGTCAAAGGACCTATTTCTGTGCTGTAGAGTTCTGTGATTCTCTACTATTCAAATACTGCCCAAAATATCATTTACAGCTACTTAAGAAGGGGAAATTTTGTGTTGTTTAAGATGACAAGCAAAATTTCACACTTCATTGTTCTGAGTGTCAGCCCAGATTAAATGATCAATCTTCTGAAAGTGAGATTTAAACTCACAAATTTCTGACTCTCAAGCAACAGCTATGTCACGTCTGGTTAGATTCTGCATTGTGTTATTAAAGGAGCTGATGGGCACTACCAGTTGCCCCAATAACCACAAGGACAAAAACTGAGGGGAAAGATAGACTTTATGTACAGAAGACTTGAGGAGGCCCGGATCCAAGCTAGGGAAGTGCAGGGAAGGGAGAGGTGGCTCGACCTTTATGGCCTGGGCCACAGGGGAGAGTGCCATCAGGGGGCCGGCCAGCCCATGCCTTTACCAGCCAATGTCCATATCATTACATTCACCCCTTCATTTTAAACAGAACCACCCCTCCACCATTTTCCAGAGGTGGAACCCACAAACTAGAGGTTCAGTCGCACCGGCGACTTCATCCTTCTGTGGGACCGACGGGGTGCAGGTGTGTCCGTGCTCTGCTGTTTGGGAGGGGAAGCTGTCCCGGGGGGGGTTGTGCGGGGTGGAACTGTCTGGGTCGGGGTGATGACTGAGGGCTCCCGAGGGGAGGGGGGTTTGATGTCTCCCAGGGGACTGACTCCTGTTGAGGAGTGCCGAGTGGCTAGGCCTCTAGTATCGAGTTCCAGTGTGGAGTGGTCTGCTCCGTGGGGCAGTCAGTGGTGGACAGGGCAGATTCGGGATCTCCGGCCCTCGCCAGGTCTCGGATAGGTACAGTGTCCTCGTGGCCATCAGGGTATCTCACAAATGTGTATTGAGGGTTGGCGTGTATGAGGTGGACTGCTTCCACCAGTGAATCTTTCTTTTGGCCCCTAGCGTATCTCCTTAGTAGGATCAGCCCTTGGGTTGCCAGCCAAGGAGGAATGGAGGAACCATTCGCTGATCTCCTCGGGAAAGCAAACAAGCGCTCATGTAGGGTGGTGTTAGTTGAGGTGCACAGGAGCGATCAGGTAGTGTGGAATGCTTTGGACCTAAGGGCCAGGAGCACAGCCTTCCAGACAGTGGCGTTCTCCCTTTCCACCTGGCCATTATCCCTGGGTTATAGCTGATGATCCTGCTGGTGGCTATGCCTCTGGCCAGGAAGTACTGTCGCAGTTCCTCACTCATGAACGAGGACCTCCGATCCCTGTGGATATAATCAGGGTACTCAAACAGAGTGAAGGCTGCACAGCACCTTGATTACCGTCGCCGAGGTCATATCCGGGCAGGGAATGGCAAAGGGGAATCTGGAGAACTCATCCACCACCGTCAGGAAGTAGGCATTCCTAATTGCGGCGGGTAGGTGGCCCTTGAAATCAACACTAAGCCGTTCAAAAGGGCGTGTGGCCTTAATAAGATGTGCCTTTTCGGGTCGGTAGAACTGCGGCTTACATTCAGCGCAGATCTGGCAGCATCTGGTCATGGACCTGACGTCCTCAATGAAGTACAGAAGGTTCTGAGTCTTGATAAAGTGGTACAACCTTGTGACTCCTGGGTGGCACAGACTGTTGTGGAGGGCCTGGAGGAGGTCGAGATGCACGTGGCACATGTTCCCCAGGATAGGGCATCTGGGGGATCGTTGAGTTTACCTGGTCAGTACAAGATGTCATAATTATAGGTGGAGAGCTCGATCCTCCACCTAAGAATCTTGTCATTTTTGATTTTACCCCGCTGTTTAGTATTAAACATGAAGGCCACGGCCCTCTGGTCTGTCAGCAGGGTAAACTGTTTACCGGCCAGGTAATGTCACCAGTGGCGCACTGCCTCAATGATCGCTTGTGCCTCCTTCTCGGCCAAGGAGTGCCGTACCTCTGGACCGTGCAGGGTGCGGGAGAAAAATGCTACTGGCCTGTCTGCCTTGTTAAGTGTGGCGGACAGGGCGAAGTCAGAGGCATCGCTCTCCACCTGAAAAGGCATGGACTCATCCACGGCCTGCATCGTGGCCTTTGGGATGTCTCCTCGGATCTGATAGAATGCAGCTTGGGCTTCCGCCAATAATGGGAAGGTTGTGGACTTAATCAGGTGGTGGGCCTTATTGGCATAATTGGGCACCCATTGTGAATAATAGGAAAACAGCCCAGGCACCTCTTCACCGCCTTTAGGGTGTTTGGGTCTGGAAGCTCCATAATAGGTTCCATGTGGTTAGAGTCCGGTGCAATGACACTATGTGCCACGACGCATCCGAGAAGGGCCAGGCGGTCTGTGTTGAACGCGCACTTGTCCTTATTGTATGTCAAGTTGAGAGACTTGACCATAAGTAAGAACTTTGCGAGGTGTCGTGGGTAAACTTGTACCTCTCACTTTGTTCATTTTAGATTGGTCACAGTGTTTGAACTACCGAAAGAAAATAGACACACACACCGAGAGCAGTTCAGATTATACAAATGTTTATTACAAATTCAAAAGCTGATTTCACACTACAATATGCAAGCCCTTCCCAACTATACTTATCAAAGCTTGGACTGGTCCCAACTGCCGAAACGAGGCAACGACTGCACACTTGTAGTAGGTTGTCAGGGCGCCGGTAGCAGCTTCTCCACCTCCCATCACCGGAACGTTGGCTGGACTCCAGAAGTTCTTCTTCTTCTTGCTGAGAGATGTTGCCACCTCTCGGAAAGTCTCAAACTTCAGCAGCAGGACCATGATTTATATTACCCAAAAACTGCTTACCCAAGCACCTATTCCCAGCACAGCAAGAAAGATAAGCAAGCAAGCTAGCATGCTAGGCTATTAACGAATAACATAATTTTCAGCTTATCACTTTGAATACAATGGTTTATTTTGCATCAAGGCTAGGCCTCTGACGGTCTGTGACCAAAACAAGCAGGAAGATTAAATGTTCTTGGTACACAGATGTCCTTTCGTCAGATAACAGCATCTCTGGCCCCTCGGTGGAATTTAGCTTATGTCTGCTGATTCTAAAACACAAGCAGGTTCTCAGCCTTGCAGAACCCAAAGCTGCAAGTTTTTAAAAAAACAGGTTAGAATCTTCCATTACATTCCACCCCTTGGTCACAGGCTGTCAGACACGAGGCTTGACAAGCATAAGAGTACAAAAAGTGTGTAAAAGAGAAATTAAAACTACAATAATCACAAAAACAAGCAATAATGCGAGCAACCAACGGAGAATATTGTGGCCCAATCCCCCAAATGTACCAGCTAACCATGAAAAAGGATTCCAACCAAGGCTCACATTATCCTTGTTGGCCACAATACCCAGACACTGGAGCTCACAAACAGATTTTGAAACATGCTGAATAATAACAGAAATATTAGTGGTTACATTAGGAATATACGAGCAGCAGTCAGAACCAACAACGGTACACGTGCCACCCCGTTTTGCTAACAGAAAATCCAAAATCCATTGTCCTAACGGCAGAGAGTCATCATTAAGGTCACTAAGGCCCTGATTTACAGACAAAAGAGCAAAGGATGTCTCATTGGCAATAGAGTTCATCAGATCATATAATTTGTGAATCTCTAGGGAAATGCGAATATCGCAATAACCTGGCATCAAGGCGCCAAGGACAATCTCGGCACCTGAAAGGTGACGTCTATGCCGAAGGACAGCGGACCTATGCATAAGCGAGGGATGGTCCTGTAAACGGGAAATATGGTGCAGGTAGGGGACGGCATATGCTAAATAGCAGCAACCACCCCAGGTAAGGGGCAGCCAGGCATAGGCGCGAGACTCACAAACCCAATAAGTCCTGTTCACAGGGGGCTTGGAAATGAAAAGGGAATATGTCAGACAATCACTGAATCCCAGTGAATCGGCAGGTTTGGCAGGGAATTTACAAAAACAGACAGAGCCCTTCACATATTGGGAAACAATAAAATAGGGGGGTGTGATATTATGAGAGAAGGTAGAAATATGCCATCCTCGGAAAATACCCAAAATATCACTCAGATTAAAGAAACGAGCCTCCTCAGGCACAGGCTGATCAACATCAATGTAAACTCTGCCTTTGGAGGGGTCAAAATATTTCCAGGCAGCAACTTCCTTTCGGGTGAAAGGAATGGGGATCATGGGAATGCCTGTACCAGCATGCAAAGGGCCTATGGTACAAACCCAACAATCAGAAACATTTAATCAGTGAGCGTATGCATAGGAAACATGGAGAAGGGAATTGTCAGACAAATCTGAAGGAATGTTTGATGGCGAGGTAGACCACCAATCTTCCACAGCACTGGAATCCTTCCGCCACTTAGCAACAGGTGGAGCAGAGTTATTACAAGGTACAAAGCGAGCACAAAAACGACCATCACAGAAGTAGGGGGCAACCTCTTCAGTTGGTCCATCTACAAACAAAATATAAGAACTGACACTGGCAATAACATATCTATATAAGCTGCACTTGAGGCGGGTGACCGAGGACTTCCTTGATGTAATGCACCAGACTGTGTCTCCCACGGGCAACTCACTCGGAGCGTCCTCGTCATTACAAATCCAATTGTTGGCACCAAAGCAGCTGTTAAGCCAGATCACCAGGAGCATAAAACGGAGAACCTGGAACAAAGAAGCCTGACACATGTCACTCATGATACCGTAAGCGTTCAGTGTTTAAACAGACTAAATCATCCTGTCCCTCAATAGCTACGCAACGAGTGTTACCCTGGGCAGGTGTCACTATTTCTCCTTTAACAGGAGGGCCACTACCTGGTGGTGCCACCCATACCTTTTGTCCGGCATTCTCTAGTTCAGGAGTGGGGGCCAATGACCGATTTTCCTCTGGAATAGGCTGTATTTCAGAGGCGTGAAGAAGTCGGTGGAAAGGTGTACCTCCCTTCAAAGGGCGATTATTCAAATTGTCGACTGCCTGCTGCAGCACATGACACCACCCCTTCAGGGTTCCCAGTGGTGTTAACAAACGGATTTGTTCCTTCAGTAAGCATTCATTCGTTCAACTAACCCAGCAGCCTGTGGGTAATAAGGAATATGGTGAACCCAGAAGATACCGTTGTCATTTGCCCAATCACAGATTGCCTTCCCGAAGAAGTGCGAGCCATTATCAGACTGAATCTCCTCTGGAACATCATAACGAGAAATTAAATGATTTAGTCCTTGGATAGTACTAGCTTGGTCAGCCGTCTTGGTGGGAAAGGCAAAAACCAGGCCCGAAAAGGTGTCAACCATTACTAGGACGTAACATTTACCCATACAGTCTGGCATGGGGCCTATGTAATCAATTTGCCAAACCGCAGCTGGGTGAGCACCCCATTTTATTCGGCCATGAGGACCAGGAGGAATGACACGGGACTTCACAAGTTGACATTCTGGGCATGTACACACGACCATGCGGACATCATCCTGATGGACGGGTAAAGCATGTGTACGGGCCCACATAGCTGATCTCTTCTCCCCCAAATGACCACTCTGTTCATGTGCCCATCGAGCCAGGAGGACGGTATCAGCACGGCTGATGGTGGCAAGCTGTTCTGCAACTGCATTATGTTGTGCCATGTTAGTCGCCACATTAGTATGGGCATCAATGTGATACACAGTTATCTCACGGTGGAGGGAAGCATCCCACAACAGCTGCCACAACTCTTTGCCCCACACTGGGCGGTCATATATCATCCAGTCATTCTTTTGCCAATCAGGCATCCTTACCTCAAGTCCATTAGCCACAGCCCAGGAATCAGTAAACAGACGAAGAGGGTGATCATGGGGATCTAGTGGTAAAGTGACTGCCTTCAACTCAGCATACTGACTGGAGCCACCATCCCCCTCCTCTGATAAGTGAGTTCCTGACTTGGGATGGTAAGCCACTGCCTTCCACTTTTGCTTTCCTTGCACTCACCGGCTGCTACCATCAGTAAACCAGGCATCCTCTTGTTCTGCTTTCTGTACCATCTCTTCTGTGGCCCCTGGATTATTACATCATCAATATAATGGTGAATTGAGAGGGAAGGCAATAGTGCCACTGTCTCCAGATCACGGGCAATTAGGCTGTGGCAAATAGTGCGAAAGAGTACATAACCCTGAGGGAGGCGAGTGAAGGTATACTGGCGCCCCATCCAGGTAAAGGCGAACTGATCCTGTGAGTCTTCAACTATAAGAATACTGAAGAAGGTGTTAGTGAGATCAATGACAGCATACCATGTTCCTGAGTTCCCAGTAGCAATGTTTTCAATAAGGGTGACAATGTCCGGAACTGCTGAAGCAAGTGGTGGGGCATGTTTGTTCAAAAAGCGATAATCAAATGTCATTCTCCAGGAGCCGTCCGACTTCTGGACTGGCCAACCAGGGCTATTAAAGGGCGACGTTGCGGGCCTCACTACCCCTTCTTCTTGCAAAGCATCAATGGTGGCACTAATCTCTTCTTGCCCTCCAGGGAGGCGATATTGTGGAATGCACACTGGTTTCATGGGGGGTGGCACCATCACAGGATCCCACTTAGCCTGACCCACTACTAGTTTTTTTGTAATAGTCCGAATTCCAAATGCAAATCCCCCTTGTCTAGTATTAAGGGCCGTACCGGCCAACATATTAATACCCAGGATACACTCGTCAGTAGCAGCCACCAGGGCATGTAACCAGATAGGGGAAGGGCTGTCACCCACCGTGGGTGACACCTTTGCCAGGGTGACCGCCCCTCCCAACCCCTCTATTCAAAAGGTCGGTCCAGTCCAGAGGTCAGGGTTACCCGGAATCACCGAGTGCTCCTCACCGGTATTGACCAAGGCCAAATATTGGCGGTCATTACCCCTACCCCAATGGATTATTAATGGTATGTAGGGCCGTGGGTCCCCGTGTATCCGCTGTATCTCAATGGTGTAGACACGGGAGCACTGCCCACATCTTCATGCTTTTGTAGGGTTCGGGGGCTTCCAGGCCCACATGCCACTATTATCCATTAGAGCCTTGTTAACCATTTGTTGTACCTCATCACGGGTAACTGGAGCAGGAGAAGCCTGCTTGATAGAAGCAGCAGGGGGAGCAGAGGGCACAGCTGGGCCAGGAGGACTCAGCAGCTGGGGATGATGTTCCCCTGCTTTTCTCTTATAAAGGGCATAAAGGACTGCAGTAGGTTTCCCATCAATATCACTTTTAGGTCCGCCTAACTTTAACAAGGTTAGAAAAAGGTCCTTCCTTGTCGGTCCGTTATTAGCAGCAGTCCCTCTCTTTTCATCCTGGTTGTCTGATTTAACCTGGGCTGTACGTGAGTGGATTTTACCTCCCAGTTCTAATTCTCGAAGCCCAGATAAGGCATGCACTGCCTCAGACACAGGGTGCCCAATTAGTGGACTAGTTACAGACAGAACCAGCCCCCGTGTTGTGGGTTGGGCGGAACGAACCAATCTGGTATGCATTCCGGCCGTGAATATCTGTTCATCAGGGCTCCCCCCATGTTCCCACAGCCTCAAATGCCCTGCATACAAGGCAGAGGCCAGGGCCTGTTGACGAATTACTGCTATGCCCTCCTCTGGGGTTCTCCAATTGTTCTGCAAATGTAAATCCCAATCTACTGGTGATGGGTACACTCGTAGCAGGGCGTCCCCTAGAGTAGTGAGTAAGTAATCCATCTCTCTCCCTCTACCCCGCAGCTCAGCAGTGACCCTGATATCAGTAGACAATGTTCCTAATCCCAACAATTCCTCAGGGGTTAAATATACATTACCCCCTCCTTGTTCCCAGACACGCAGGAGCCAGGCTGCCAGAGTTTCTCCTGCCTTTTGCCTAAATCGATCTCCAATGGCAGCCAGCTCTTTTACAGAGAAGTCACGTATCATTGACGGCTTCCGACCCCTGTTCCCACTTTGGCCCACAGGGTCCTCCACCCAGTCTAGGGGAGGAGGTCAAGGCCATCCCGTAGAGGGAGTAGGCCATAGAGCATAAGCAGGGGTTTGGGTATTTTCCCCTGGGTCCACATGGGAGACCGGGGTATCTATTCCTTCAATCTCTACCCTTACATCATCCCCCCTTCTGTCTGTTTGGAAAATCTGCTGCCTTATGGGGTGCCTTATGGGGTGGGCGTGAACAGCAGGTGGCGAGGGTGCTGAGGAGTATCTGCATCATTACCATGGTCATCATTCCAGACATTCCCATCCCAATCCTCAATGACATCAGGATTGTCACCATTCCTTATCATGGCACAAATACGATATGGATCGGGTTCTACTCCTTGCCTTTCCTTATCTGCACAGAGCTGCTGCCGGAGTTTAATAATACGGCAGATCGTTTGGACATGCTTATCTTCCAATTCTTTGGCTCTGTCCTGACTGGTGCGAACAATTTCGCTCATCATGGAGCAGCGTTGTCGCATGGCTTCTAGCTCCTCCTCTAATTGCTTTCTCTTGCGCTGAGATTCTACTTCTCTTTGAACTGATTCTGTTTCACGCTGAACGGAGTGGCTTAAGGCTGTGGTCAGCAACCAAAAACCGTCCGTCAGCGTCCCCTTTTTATCAGGAAATTTTCTTTCTCGAAGGAGAGTGGAAACCCGCTCTCTCAGAGGTGCACTTGATGAATCTAATTTCTCATCCCAACTAATGGGTGGTCCCAACAAAGACAGGGTATTGGCCAACATGCCAAACCCATCGTCTTTGGAAGTCCATCCAGGAATCAAGAACTGCTCAGGGCTCACCTCTTTCTTTCGGCGAAACATCTTGAGACCAACCCTGCTCACTGCGCCAATTGTCTTGGGTAAACTTGTACCTCTCACTTTGTTCGTTTTAGATTGGTCACAGTGTTTGAACTACCGAAAGAAAATAGACACACACACCGAGAGCAGTTCAGATTATACAAATGTTTATTACAAATTCAAAAGCTGATTTCACACTACAATATGCAAGCCCTTTCCAACTATACTTATCAAAGCTTGGACTGGTCCCAACTGCCGAAGCGAGGCAACGACTGCACACTTGTAGTAGGTTGTCAGGGCGCCGGTAGCAGCTTCTCCACCTCCCCTGACCGGGACGTTGGCTGGACTCCAGAAGTTCTTCTTCTTCTTGCTGAGAGATGTTGCCATCTCTCGGAGAGTCTCAAACTTCAGCAGCAGGACCATGACTTATATTACCCAAAAACTGCTTACCCAAGCACCTATTCCCAGCACAGCAAGAAAGATAAGCAAGCAAGCTAGCATGCTAGGCTATTAACGAATAACATAATTTTCAGCTTATCGCTTTGAATACAATGGTTTATTTTGCATCAAGGCTAGGCCTCTGACGGTCTGTGACCAAAACAAGCAGGAAGATTAAATGTTCTTGGTACACAGATGTCCTTTCGTCAGATAACAGCATCTCTGGCCCCTCGGTGGAATTTAGCTTATGTCTGCTGATTCTAAAACACAAGCAGGTTCTCAGCCTTGCAGAACCCAAAGCTGCAAGTTTTTAAAAAAACAGGTTAAAATCTTCCATTACACGAGGTTCACATCGTGGTCCTGCTGGTTATGGCCGCAGATGGTGACATTGTCAAGGTATAGGAACATCACAGTCAGCTTGTGCTCCTCCACTATCCAATTCATAACCCTCTGAAAAGCAGAAACACCCTTAGTAACACCGAAAGGCACCCGCAGGAAGTGAAAAAGTTTGCCGTCGGCCTCGAAGCCTGTGTAGAGCCGGTTGCTGGGGCAAAGGGGAAGTTGATAATAAGCTGACGAGGTCAGTGGTTGAAAAGACTGTATTATGCAACCTTGTTGACCAAGTCAGCTATCCGGGGTAGAGGGTACACATCCAACTGTGTGAAGTGGTTAATGGTTTGACTATAGTCAATCACTATCCGGGGCTTGCCTGCCCCTCTGACTACAAGGACCTGTGCCCTCCAGGGGCTGGAGCTAGGGGACTATGATCCCCTCCGCCAAGAGTCACTGAACCTCGGCCCGGATGAATGCCATATCCTCAGTGCTGTAGCGCCTGCTCTTAGTGGCGATCAGTTTACAGTCCGGGATGAGGTTTGCAAATAGTGACAGAGGGGCCATCCACAGGGTGGTGAGGCTGCAGGTCGGTGCCGGAGGCTGGGTGCTTGGTTGGGGGGGTCCATAACCTGTGGATTGCAAATGGTGAGTGGTGGTTGGGGGCCCCCGAACGCCATTGTCACACTTATGAACTGTCTCTGGAAGTCGAAGCCCAGGAGGATTGGCATGCAGTGTTGAGGCATGACCAACAACAAAAAGTCATTATAACATTCCGCCCCCCCTCCCCCCCTACTCCCCCACCATCAGAGACACCACACAGTACCCCTGGATACAAGTCTGTTGGCGTAAATGGTTATATGGTCTTTCGCCACCATTGACACGGATCCGGTCATCAGCCATACAGGGATCAAGAGCCTATGGGCCACCTCAGGGTGGATAAAACTTTCGGTACTGCCACTATCGAAGAGGCAGTTTGACTTGTGCCCATTCACCTCGATCTGCATCATGGAGTTCATGATCAGATGAGGGCTGGCTTGGTCCAAGGTGATTGATGCCAGGATGGGTGCATCAAGTTCGTCATCAGAAGGGAGGCCCAATGTCCAAGATGGTGGCCTTCATGTTGACCATGCTGCCATCGTCGATGAAGAAGGTAGAAGTACCATCATCAGGGGTGGAAATGGGCTGCACTGCGTAAAGGATGGGGGCGGCAGCGAGTAAGATGGTGCCCCCCTTAACGTTCACGCGGCCGGTACTGGAAGCTCCTCAGCCATACATGATGTGTTGCTTTGGGCTAAGGCTCTGGACCTACAGACCTGTTGATAATGGCCCTTTTTCCTGCAGTCTGAGCAGGTAGCTCCTTTTGTGGGGCAGAGACATCGTAGGTGTCTTGCCTGCCCACAGAAGTGGCATCTCGTAGATCCTGGCACTTCTGCAGCCGCGGTCAGGTCAGCCGCCCCCGATGCCTACTCCCAGATTGACAGCCCTCGTGGCAGTGCATACTGGGTAGGCCCGCTTCTGCCCGTAATCGACTCCGTGTGCCGCTGGGCCGAGTCTAAGGTCCTGGCCAGTTGGATCGCCCATTTCAGCGGTAGTTGATCCTCCTCAAGGAGGCATTGTTGGACATAGTCCGACCTCAACCCACCATGCAAGCGTCCCGGACCAGGTCTTCCACGCACTAGGCCCCCAGCACAGGGACCATGGGGTTCCCCAAACAGTCTTTTCCCAGTGTGATCAGGGCTCGGACAAACTCCTCTACTGACTCATCAGGCTGCTGTTTTCTAGACACCAGGAGGTAGCGGGAGTAGACCTTGTTGATTTTGGGCTTGTATAGTGCCCGTAGCTCAGGCATTGCCTCGGTGTAGGTCGCGCAGCTTCTGATGGCCTGGAAAGCCCTCTGGCCGACTCTTGCCTGTAGAACCTTCAGCCTCTTCTCATCCGAGTTGATCACTCCAGCAGCGGCCTCAAGAAAGTTGTTAAAGCAACTGATCCACTGCTCGAAGAGTTCCGATGCACCCGGGTCTTGGGGATCCACCTCAAGCCGATCCAGTTAAACGGAGACTTTAAAATTTTCTGTACAATAAATTGATGGGCACTACCAGTTGCCCCAGTAACCACAAGGTCAAAGACTGAGGGGAACAATAGGCTTTATTGTACAGAAGACTTGAGCTGGCCTGGATCCTAGCTAGAGAAGTGCAGGGAAGGGAGAGGTGGCTCGACCTTTATGGCCTAGGCCACAGGGGAGGAGTCCAGGGGAGAGTGCAATCAGGGGGCAGGCCAGCCCGTGCCTTTACCAGCCAATGACTATATACAATCCATATCATTACAGGAGCACAGTGAAGTATCACAGGAGTAAATTTAAGGGATGCTGTGTAGATAGAGCTGAAATAAGTGAAGGGAATGTTCAATTATTTATGCACAACCTTTTATTAACAGACAATTTGTAAACAATAAATATCAAGGATGGGGAAATCTTGCCTGACAAACCTACTGCAATTCTTTGAGTCAGCCACAAGCAGACTTGACAAAGAAGATGCAGTGCATGTTGTACATTTGGATTTTCAAAAGGCCTGCAACAAGCGTCTCTCATGAGGCTGCTTAACAATATGAGACCCCATGAAATTACAAGAAAAATACTCGCATGGGCGGAGCATTGGCTGATCGGCAGGAAACAGAGAGTGGTTAGTTATCAATTACCAGTAGTGTTCCACAGGGGTCAGTGTTGGGGCCATTTATTTTTACATTGTATGTTAATGATTTGAATTATGGAATAAATTGATTTGTGGTTAATTCTGCAGATGATACAAAGATAGGTGGAGAGGCAGGTAGTGAGGAGGAAACGGAGAGGCTGAAAGAGACAGAAATTAGGAGAATGAAATACAGCATTGGAAAGAGTATTGCCATGCACTTTGGTAGAAAAAAACAAAAGAGCAGACTATGATTTAGATGGGGAGAAAATTCAAAATTTGGAGGTGTAAGGGGACTTGGCAGTCCTCGAGCAGGATACCTTAAAGGTTAACCTCCAGGTTGAGTTGGTAATGAAGAGGGTGTATGCCATGTTGGCTAATATTTAGAGGAATAGGATATAAGAGCAGGGAAGTGATGTTGAGACTTTATAAGGCACTGATGAGGCCTCACTTGGAGTACGAGCTACAGTTTTGCACTCCTTATTTAAGAATGTGCTGGCATTGGACAGGGTTCAGAAAAGATTCACAAGAATGATTTCTGAAATGAAGGGATTTGCATATGAGGAATGTTTGATGGCTCTTGCACTGTACTCCTTGGGGAGACCTCACAGAATCATTTCAAATGTTGAAAGGCCTGAATAGATTAGATGTGGCAAAGTTGTTTCCCATGGTAGGGAAGTCAAGGACAAGAGGGCACAACTTCAGAATTGAAGGGTTCCCAATTAAAACTGAAATAGAGAGGAATTCTTTTAGCCAGGAAATTGTAAACCTTGAATTTCTACCATGGGAAGCTGTGGCAGCCAAGTCATTAGGTGTATTTAAGGAAGAGTTTGATAGGTATCTGAATAGTCAGGGTACTCAAGGTTATGGGGAAGAGGTAGGGGAGTTGGTCTGAGTGGGAGAATGGATCAGCTCATAATAGAATGGTGGAGCAAACTTGATGGACCAAATAGCCTACTTCTGCTCCTATATTATATGGTCTTGTGGTCAGTTTTAAATGAAAATTGATTATGTGCTAATTATAACAAACTAAGCAATTAAATTAGCTAATTTATCATGTAAATAAATTTTGTCATCACAGAAGTAAATAACTAACTAAACCTTGGGCAGTCCCTTGAGATTAAGCTTCTACTCCATGTTTGTGTTTCCTGTGATGGCTGATGAGGGCAATGTGGGAACCATAGATTCTTCCCCAGAAGAGACAGGTGGGTAGTTTGTAAGATAGTCTGTTCCTTTCGTTGCTTACAGAATTTCTGTTAGCTTCCAGTGCATGGCCTCATGGTTCTCAATAATTTCTCTACATTGAATGGTCAAAGCTAGAGGTTCCCAGGAGTCAGAGGGGATGTTGTAGTTCTTCAATGAAGCTTTGAGCACTTCCTCAAATTTTTTACTCCTCCCACAGCATGGTTCAGAACTGAGTGTCTGTTTTGTAAATCTAGAGATAGGGATGAAAAGAATGTGGCCCATTCAAGGCGGCTGACTGATCATAACTTAGGCTTCAATGCTGGGATGTTGGCCTGGGAGATGACACCTATATTAGTTCACATCTTTCCAAAAGATTTTGCTGACACAGTCTAGAGGTATTTTTCAGTGCTTTAAGATACCTGCTGCAGGTAGTTTAGGTCTCAGGAGCATTTATGAGGATCACTGCTGCCTGATAGTCTCTGAGAAGTTCTGACAACCTGATCATCAAAATCCTTTCACTAAATTGACCAGAAGCAGTGGTGAATTTTATCTTTAACTTATTATTAATTTATTAGCAGTAGGTCCTGGGATATGTGAAGTATTCCAAGGCTTCACTATGAACTTTTGTCATAAGGAGGAATAGTGATGGAGTGGGCAAAGATTAATAGAAAAAGACCTTTGTTTTCCAGATGTAGAGTGTAAAGCCTATCTTCACATCTGCTTCAGTGAAGGAGTTAGACAATGTACTGGAGCTCAAGCTTCAAGCTTGCATATACATAAGCATTATCAGGTTATTGCAGTTTAACAACAGAGGTTTTGGTGAACTTAGTTCTAAAGAGCAGTTTAAAAGTTTCTCATCAGTTCTGAAGAAGTCCCCCAGTCTCACTGAAGATTTGTTGGAGGTAAGGTGCAACATTTGTGCAAGAAAGATTAAGAGACTGCTGGGACTGCATGTGTTATGCGTGTGAAACTGTTTTGATGGATCCTAAGGGTAAGGAGTCTGAATGCAGCTGATTGAACAGTAGTTTTTATTTACACATGTAGGGGAGTCACAATGGTGGTGGAAGGCACACACATAATCACACTCACCTGATTAAACGATGCACTTGGAACTATTTGTGGGTAGAAAGCTTTATAATCAAGTTGCAACATATGATGCCCACCACCCCTTGATATCCCTGGCAGGCAAGGTTCTTATCTAACTAAATTAGGGACACCAAGCTCACAGTACTACTGCTTCCAACCCTTGGACTGGTGGGAATGTCTGCGCACACCTTACTATTGATCCTCCATGGTTGCCCACAGTTCCCAACCAGGAGCAGAGCTTGGGTTTGTCCCAGGAGAGAAAGAGGTGGGTTTTATAGTGCCATCAGTTGGCGAGTCCGGCCCAGGTAGTGATGTTGCAATTAAAGAGGCCAATGGCCAGATATTCGCCAACCTGTGGGCAAGGCTTGACCTTGATTGGCAGGTGAGGTGACTTCCGATCAGGTTCCAGATAGAGAGGTCATATGCCTCTCTCCAATCCACATTCCCACCAGATTCCAGATGGAAGGGTTACATGACTCTCCCTGATCCACACTTCAGCATGTCACCAATCTTCATTGTGAACCCATCAATTGGTATCATGGCACTGATGAATTTCTGTGGACAGTCAAATTATCTTCACTGTGCAACAACTGTAAAATGAAGGGAAATGTACACACCTCTGTACCCAGCCTTCTTCAAACTCACTAGAGTCTTTGACTCCATCATTTGGGGGAAGGGGAGGTGAACTGTCGAATGTCTTCTTCAAACTTAATAAACATATAATATGTGATGACATCCCAGCTGTAGGTGAATTCTGCTGACTGCACATAAGATATCATCGCCGACTGTTTCCTTCCAATGGTTGAAGAGGTTCTCCCCAAATCACAATGGTTTCTGTCCATTGAGAGGCACAGTGGACAAGATCTTCACCATTCAACTTCTGCAAGAGAAATAAAGGGAGCAGCACCAACCACAGCACGTGACCTTTTTTAATCTCACTATGCCTGTGACTCAATCAACCTGAGCACTATCCTCAAGTTTGGTTATCCACAGAAATTCATCTGCATCTTGTGTTTACTTCATGGAGCAATATAACCATAGATTCACATTGGAGACAATGGCTTTGAAGACAAGTCAGGCTGCATCATTGCCCCAGCACTCTTTACGGATACTGCATGAGTACAAAAGAAACAGAGGCATGAGTTGTCATCTGATCCTTCAAGCCTGCCGAACCATTCATCAAGATCATGGAGATTGGGAGGACTGGATGAAGACTGGAGATTGGGGGTCTGGACGAAGATTTGAAATTAGGAGGTCTGGAGTAGGGGAAGGCAGAAATGGGGAAGATGGAGGTTGAGAGGGCTGAGGCATTGGATGGAGTACATGAGGGCTAGGAGTGGTTAGAAATTTGTCTAAAGCAGCAGGCTGGGGTTTCAACCCTGAATCTCTCCACAAGTTTGTTCTTGTCATTTGATCTGTCCCGTTCACTCTCCCTGATCAAGTGGCAGTGATTGTTCTGACACAGGTCAATGTAAACTGGATGCTGAAGCTAACTACTTACTACCTACGATGCCCGAGACTTTGTCTCTCCCAAACAGTGCTTTGTTACTTGTCTGCAAATTATTAATAATATTGATCTTGCTATTCTCTCAGACCAGGTGGACCATTTTGGGTATCCTTGCCTGTGCTGATAAAGAAGGGGTAGCAAATTCTTTTCAGTGCTGCGCTCTGTACCTAGGTCAGTTCACTAATCCTCCAAAAGGAAAAGAGGAACAGAAATGGCTGGAAACAGAGTGATGTTTTTGATATAATGGAGACAATGATTGTCAAGGTGACACAAATGTGGTCTCAGGGTAGTAATTTGCCTGGTGGAGTGTAATCAGAGATAGAAATAAAGAAGTGGTGTGGAAAAACAACAGACCATAGCTGTGAGATCCAGAATGTAATAATTATTGGAAATCTGAAATAAGAGAGAATGTTGAAAATAACAAATAGGATGACATCAGAGAAGAGAAAAATAGTGGGTTCACGACAGTTCACTAGAACTGGCAACTTCAAACACAAACAGGAAAGCCTGGTTACCTGAAGTTAGTGAATTCAGTATTGAATTCAAAGTGCTGCAACATGTTTAGACATAAGACAAATTACTGTTCCTTGAGCTCACATTGGACTTTGCTGGAACCGTGTAAGAAGCAGAATTCCGAGTCAAAGTGGATGTGGGGAAGACAGATCGGTCAGTGGTAGCAACTGCTAGTTTAATTGCCTGCAGAACCTCCAAAGCTTTGGGCCTCCCTGTGGCTAAGACATTAATTTTGCATTCTTCAGGCAGGGGCACCTTGAATAGTCCTGGTCTGTATCTTTCCTATACAAACTATGAACAGAAATCAAGGTGGCACGTGAGTTTAATCTTGTTTTTATTTAATTTGTGACGGAAATGTAGGCAGCTTGTTTCCTTCCTGCAAGACAATTATACTCGTTTTATCTAATCCTTACTTTCATTGTTCTAATTGCAATTTCAAAGGACATCTCATTTGAAGTAAATAAAAAGGGGTTAATTCCATGGCCAGAGATCGATATTTTATGGAAAGTAAAGATTTCAAATTCTCCCCACTTCTTTAAAAAGCTAATTGCAATCTGTTGTCCAAGCAGCTTAGAAATCTATGTCTACCACCTGCCTCAATGACTTAAATAGCATCAACATTTAATTTTGTTAATTAATAGAGGCAAATAATGGCAAAATGCCAAGATTTATGGTTCACTGATGATGCACAGCATTGAGTAGGAAGTCACAGGTTGGCCTTTTTGGGGCAAATGCCCTCAATACAAAGAGCTTGTAAATAATGGGAAATGAGTCAATCTAAAGAGGTTGAACCTGCTACAGAAGGCAGTTACTAGTGTTACCAGGCAGGCAAAAATATGTTAAAAACATCAAATAATGGTTATTATATTTCATTTCATTTCATGCAGTTAACTGAGGTTGACACAGGAATTCTATGGCCTACCATGTCTCTTTCGTAGCCACTAGATCTTTGCCTTCCTTGTAATGTGTAAAAACAACATTGAGAAGGTTTGTTTATGGCTCATTTTCCATTCAGTGTGGCCTCTTCAGGTCCAACACAATTTGCTATAATTCAAAGTTAAGTCCACTTCAATATGGATGCAAGCTATAGGGTGCAGTTACCCTATCCATAAGTAACACTCCATCTTGCTTATTTAACTCCTCTAATTATTATGTTTTATTTCTTGAAATAACTTGGGATTCTGTTGCAGCCAAACTGTTAAATTATTTAGTGCGGACTGCTGAAGAATTGGGCGGATGTCTCACTGGACAATTGGATTTCCATCACCCACATTGAGGCGTCTCTGTTCATCTTTAAATCAGTAATTAATGGTACTTTGTCCTTTCTGACAATATGGCACCAGCTGGTCCCTCTTTGATTGGCAAATGCCAGACCCATTGCCTTTTGCTCTGCATCTGCCTGAGTTACAGGTTATGAATCATTTTGTTAATGTTTACCAGTCTGTAGTAATCGGCGTGCTGTTCATTATGTTTGTTAACAAGTAATGGGGCCCTCTCAGGAACCAATCTGTTTCTTGAAGAGATTCGATTGAGGCAAAAGAATATTTATTGGCCAAGCCAATTAATATCCCCTTATCAGTGTGTCTTGGGAATTCAATGGAGTAGCAAAACGTAATCAAAACAAAGATTTTTTTCTCCAACGTGTCCCCTGACTGAATAGATGGAGCATCAGGAGCCTGAAGGTGCCATATGCTGCTGGTACATGGTACTGTTGGGTTATAATGTAACTTGTCAGAACTCCACAGCCTGTCTTTTCTCAGAGGCTTTGTGGAGCAGCTGGGGGTGGGGGGGAGGGGGGGGGAGAAACAAACTGTAGCCACCCTCAGTGGGCGTGACAGCCTCTCTAAATAGCTGCACACTTGAGCAATTCCATTGTTACCCTACAGGTCATTACATCTGCTCATTAACAGTCATTGCAAACATGATAAAGAAAGGACTGCAGCTCCAGAGAACAATGAATCCAAAATGCATACTGTCACCTATAATTAAATTCTAAATGTGGCACTTGTGGATGTCATTTCTTGCTATTTAGTCAGTGTTATGCAATTTGGAGAAATAACTTCCCAAATGTCCCAAAAATGTAGCTGAAACAAACTGCAGGCTTTTGCATGCATAAAACAGTAAAATTCTGTGGAAATCTAAAAACTTTTGAGGTGAATGCAGGGAAGAGTCAAACAACAATCCCCATTTCATTCCTAAATCATTGCATTACTTCACTAGAACGACAATAGATGAAAAAAGCCATTTGGCCGTTAGTATCTGGGTGAAGAAGTTATTCCTGATTTTTTAATTGGATTTATTAAATAGGAACCAAGGAAGTAGGAAGAGGAGTAGGCCAAAAATGGCCTATCGAGCCTGCTCCGCCATTCAATATGATCATGGCTGATCAAATTTATGACCTAATTCCACCTACCTGCCTTCTCCCCATATCCCCTAATTCCTCAATCGTAAAAATGTATCTAACCGATTTTTAAATATGTTTAATGAGGCAGCCTCAACCACTTACCTGGTTAGAGAATTCCAAACATTCACTGCTCTCTGGGAAAAACTATTTTTCCTCATCTCTGTCCTAAATCTACTCCCCCGAATCTTGAGATTGTGTCCTCTCGTTTTAAATACCCTAACAAAAATTCAATTTGTGCCTCTTCATTGTAATTATCAATCTCCACAAGCCTGGGAAGCTTTAGCAGATAAAGTCACTTCTAAAAATATTTTCTATTAGTGGACAGATTATACAAATAAAATGATTGGTACTGGACAGGTATTAATCTTTTATAAAATCCCTTACTCTAAGAACATTGTTTGAATTTTGGAAATAATGAAAACAGTGGTTTTTAAAGGGACCAATGCAGAACATAAAATATGTAAGACCTGTCATTCCTTCTCAGTGCATTTCCTTGTTTATTTTGTTGTGTATTCACAATTTGAATCAACGTATTTTGGTGCTGTCTAACCATATGCAGAGAAGCACATTGGAAAAAAATTGAAACACTGATGAAAGGTGTATGCCACAAGGAAAATGAAATCAAGATCTGGGATTGATAATGTTCAATTAATAACAAATACATTTCTCTACTCTGTGTGTGTTAGAACACAAAGGTATGGCTGTAGAAATCTATTCTGGGTTATATCTTGATGAACTGTGTTACATGTAATATTTATATACGAGCTCCATATCTTGAAGACAACGTTAAAGTAAAACTGTACAATGTTAGGGACGTGCAAGGTAACTGCTGTGGTGGTTTGATGCTTTTGCACTTCAGTTAATTGACAGTCATACTTTTGTAGGAGAGAAATGGAATCATATTGCAAATCTCGATGAATTTTTCTACATACTTTCCTGAGGCAATTGGATATAGGCATCACAAATAAGACCAGCATTTATTGCCCTGGTTGTTTTGAAAAAGCTTGTAGTGAGCTGATTTCTTGAACCATTTGCCCCAGTATTGTGAAGCCTCTCCAATGTTTCGTGAGTTGCAGAATTTGAAGGGATCCTTCTTCCAGTATGAGATGGAAGGGAAATTGGAATTGATGCAGTACTCATCCATAGACTGTCCTTGACCAATAAGGAATGAAGGTCACAGTTTTTGGAGATGCCACTGAAGGAGGAGCCCTGGCAAGTTATTGCAGTTCATACCATGATTTGTACAAGTTGCATTACCTGAGTGCTGGAGCAAGGATTGGTGTCTGTGTTCTGGAGGCACCACAGTAGACAGCAGGAGGTAGAGATAGGAAAGAAAAACTGACTTGGAATCTGCACAGTATGGAAATAACCTATCGTAAATATGGACAATTTTTACTGAATAATGAAGGACATAAATTTTCCTATTCTTCTGTTCTTAATTCACAATTGTAATTGCTCACTATCCACATCAGTTGCCTGTAGAATTAATCAATATTTTTTATCAAGGATTGATATTTAATTTTTTTTAAATGTAGTCATTCAACAGAGTAACAGGCCCTTTCAGCCTATGAGCTGCCAAATTATGCCCAATTAACCTACAATTCCTGTACATTTTGAAGAGTGGGAAGAAACTGCAGCACCCGGAGGAAACCCATGCAGACATGGGGAGAACATACAAACTACTTGCAGGCAGCACCTGATTCTACCTGTGTTGCACCATGATTTATCATGTAATGAGATTCATCCTTCTGATCAGAAGACACAAAGGGCTAAAATTGTGTCTATTTACAGATTTCACTTTATCTACATCAATGTTCTCAGGCTGTTACTGCAATATAAGCATTTATTGCTCATTTTCTAACTGCCTTGAGAAAATTGTGAACCAAATGGTTTCCTAGCCTGAGATCAAAATGAGATGTGGATAAGGATGGCAGAATGTCTTCCCTATTATATTGAGTGATTCAATTAAAATTCTCAGGCTAAGTAATAAATTTAGATATCAAACATTTGTTGTTTTTAGATTTCATCATCCAATACGGCATATTATAACTTAATGTGGATTTAACAATGACAGGTAAACTCTTCCTTTTTCACCCACAGACCTGAGTGCACAATTTGCAATTTGTGTGTAGTGGGCTGAGCGATGGTGCAGTTAGACTGACCGAATCGCCGCCCCAGTCGTTCATCACAAGATGGCGCAGGCCCCCCTCCTTCCCTTCCAAGGAGAAACCTGTGGTTGGTGACATGTGTTGCCCGGTGGACGGCGCAGCTTCCGTGTTGCGCACTGCTGGACGAGGAGTGACACCACGACGCGCTGACATCACTTCCAAAGGCCAATATGGCCCTCACAAGAAGAGGGCAGTCTCCTTGAGCTGCGCAAGTAATTCAAAATAAAGTTCACTTACTGGTTCACCTCATGCTGTATGGACATCTCTGGTTCCAACATCTTTGGAACCCACCTCAAATGCGACAAAATGAACAAGACGCCAACAGTGGCTGTTGCCTTAGACGCAGAGAAAGCCTTTGACAGAGTAGAATGGAATTATTTATTCAAAGTACTACAGAGGTTCAACCTACCAGAGAAATATATTAATTGGATTAAAGCATTATATAAGGGACCATTGGCGAAGGTGACAGTAAATGGATATATATCAAACCAATTTAAATTAAGCAGATCAACTAGGCAGGGATGTCCACTATCTCCCTCACTGTTCGCGTTAGCTATAGAACCACTGGCAGAACTGATAAGAACAGAAAATAAAATGAGGGATAAAAATAAAAGAGAAGGAATATAAAATCAGTTTATTTGCAGGTGACATCATAGTATACTTAACAGAACCAGAAATATCAATGAAAGAATTGCATAAGAAATTGAAGGAATATGGAGAAGTATCGGGGTAGAAGATCAACGCAAATAAAAGTGAGGCAATGCCAATGAATAATGCGGATTTCACAAAGTTTAAGAAAGAATCACCATTTAGATGGCAAACAATCAATCCGATACTTAGGTATACAACTAGATAATAATCTAGGCCATCTATACAAACTAAATTATCAGCCATTAATGAAGAAATTACAAGACGATTTAGAACATTAGAAAGACTTACCACTAACACTGATAGGAAAGGTAAATTGCATTAAAATGAATATCTTTCCAAGGATACAATACCTATTTCAATCGTTACCAATTCACCTAAAAGAGAAATTCTTCAAGGAACTAAAGAAAATAATAAGGAAATTCTTATGAAAAGGGGAGAAACCGAGGATAGCACTAGATAAATTAACAGAATGGTACAAACAAGGGGGCTTAGAGTTACCAAACTTTAAGAATTATTATAGAGCAGCACAATTAAGATACATATCAGAGTTTTATCAAACAAGGGAAAAACCAGATTGGACCAGATTAGAGCTAGATAAAATAGGGGAGAAGGTACCAGAACATATACTATATAAGTGGGATGAAAAGCTGGTGCAACATAGGAATTCACCAGTACTGCACCACCTGTTCAACATTTGGAAGAAGATTCACGTAGAAAGGAATAAAACAAATTATCAACTACCAAAATTAATATTGATGCAAAATCAACTAATCCCTTTCACAATAGATAACCTGTCCTTTAGAGAATGGGAGAGAAAAGGGATCAAAAGAATAGAAAATTGTTTTTCGGGAAATAAATTATTATCTTTTGAACAAATGAAGGACAAATATGGTATAACTCACAATACAATGTTTGCATACCACCAACTGAAAACCTACTTGAAGGACAAATTGGGAAGCAGGCTGAGGTTACCAGAAGGAAGCAATTTGGAATATGTGATTACAGACACAATGATAATTAAAAGATTTATAATAAACATATACATCAAACTGCAAGAGAAAGAGAACGAGGAAACAAGCTATAAACCCAAACAAAAATGGGAACAAGATCTAAACATAAAGATAAAGAATGAAACATGGGAAAAGCTATGCTCCAGAACTATGAGAAATACAATAAACACGAGGTTACGCATGATACAATATAATTGGTTACACAGGCTATACACCATGGCCCAAAAGTTAAATAAATGGGACCCAACAGTATCAGACAGATGTTTTCACTGTAAGAAGGAAACGGGAACAACAATACATGCAATTTGGGCATGTGAGAAAGTGGAAAAGTTTTGGGAAGATCTAAACCAGGTATTAAATAAAATCACAAAAAGCAACATACCAAAAAATCCAGAGATCTTTCTTCTAAGTAATATAAGAAGTAAAGAACTTGAACTCGAGCTGGATGGAGCACAAAAAAAGATTTATTATGATAGCCTTAGCTGTAGCAAAAAAATGTATTATGTCAACCTGGAAATTAGAAGATAGCCTGAGAATACAGCAATGGTACATAGAAATGAATAAATGTATTCCATTGGAAAAAAATAACATATAATTTAAGAAATAACATCATAGTATTCGAACAAATTGGAACACAACAGAGAAATCCTAACGCGGACCTCCACCGCCTAAAATGACAGAAGGAGAAGATGAAATGAACTGACCCAGTATGTAAAAGTAGAAGACACAAATTTCTTGTTTATTTTCATTGTGTGATGACATTGTTTAATGGGTTTAATGTATCATATAGGTTGAATGTTGAGTGGGTGGGGAGGGGGGGTGAAGGAGGGAAGGAAGGGAGGGGGGGAAAAGGGGAGAAAATGACACTGTATATTCAAGAGGGAAATGTTTGTGTGTATTTTGGTTAGTATGGTTCATAGTGTGAAAAATAAAAAAATTTTAAAAAATGTGACAAAATGCAGGATGCTACTACCACTACCGTCGCAACAGCTTTGACCAACGCTGTGGGTGTGCATTTGTGGCCCTCTGGGCAAATCGGACCAGGAATTGGTTACAACTGGCTGAGTCACAGTTCCAGATCAGAGGCATTGTCTCAGAGGATACCAAGTTCTGGCACGTCATCAGCGCCCTGGATGCTGCCACTGCAGCCAAAGTAAGCTCCTTCAGGGAAAATCCTCCTATGGATCTTAAGTAAGAACAAATCCAACGTTTCCTCCTTGATTCCCTGGAACTCAGCCAGCACGAGCATGCTGTCCACATCCTGAATATGCAAGGCCTGGGCAATAGGAACCCCTCTGAGATCATGCACAAAATGGTGGCCTTAGCGGACAGAAACACAAATCGTTCCTTGTTCAAGGCCCTGTTCCTCTCCCAGATACCAGTGCACGTTTCCTTGGCAATATCTGACATGGATTTCAGCACTCCACACCTGGTAGCCAAGGAAGCAGATAGACTTTTCCACATCCCACGACAGAGCTCCGTACACTTGTGACAAATCTACGCCATCGGCGCTGCTGGTTCAGCCCTCCCACCGGGCCCTCCAGCAGTAGCTGCAGCCCAACTGCAATGTAATGAGCACTCAGACAAACAGAAAATGGGGCCATAATGCCCAGCGGTGCATCCCTCCATGCTCATACCCCAACACCATATCAAGCACAGTGGCGGGAAATGGACAGGCCAGACACCAATAGTGGCCTTGGAGGTTGGTGCACACAAAGGCCTATTTTACCTCAGGGACCAACGAACAAAGAGGGATTTCCTAGTCGACACGGGCGCAGAAATAAGCCTCATTCCGCCTACGTATTTTGAACTCAAACACAATTCCAAGGGCTTTCCCCTACAGGCAGCCAATGGTTCCTCCATCCGAGTTTTGGCACTTGCCTAGTCACGATCCATGCCGTGGACATGGTTTTCCACTGGAAGTGTACAATGGCAGCCGTGGGACAAGCCCTACTCGGAGTAGATTTCCTCCGGGCACACGAGCTCCTGGTGGACATGAACAGATGCCGTTTGGTCAATGGTGGGGGTGCGAAGGAATCTGCAGGCCCGGAGGTGGGGAAGCAGCTCGTGTGGCGACCACTGGGGTTGTGAGGCGTGTTGATGAACTCACCAGCAAGTGCCAGCGGTGCGCCGTAGACCAGCTCAGATGATGACGCCTGCTGATCCTCCTTGGGCGTGGAGCAGATGCCCAGGAGCACCCAAGGCAGTTCGTCCACCCAGCTGGGACCGATGAGGCAGGCCATAAGTGCCGACTTAAGGTGGCGGTGCAGACGCTCGACCAGCCCATTGGCCTGCGGGTGATAGGCCGTGGTGCGGTGTGGCTCGATCCCCAACCTGTTGGTAAGCTGTGCCCAGAGCGCAGAGGTGAACTGGGTGCCCCGATTGCTGGTGAGGTGATTCGGAACACTGAACCGGGTGACCCAACCGTGCAACAGTGCTCGGGAGCAGGAGTCCGTGAAGGCGTCCAGCATCAGGATCGCCTTGGGCTAATGAGTGGTGCAGTCCATCACTGTGAACAGGTAACGGTTGCCCCGGGAAATGGGTAAGGGCCCAACTATGTCCACGTGAATGTGGCTGAACCATTCCCGGATGTTCTCGAACTCTTGCATGGGCGCCCTGGTGTGCCTGTGTACCTTGGACATTTGGCAATAGGTGCATGTTCTGGCCCAGCCCGCGATCTGCTTCCACAGCCCATGCCAGATGAACTGTTCTGCCACCATCCGGACCGTGGACCTGATGGATGGGTGCGAAAGGTTGTGGATGTGATGGAAGACTTGCCTGCGCCACTGCTGGGGAACCACTGACTGCGGGGTGCCCATGGAGACATCGCACAGGACGGTGCTTCCGCCGTTCAGAGTCGGGAGGTCCTGGAACTGCAGGCCCGTGATGACAGTCTCCTCGTCGGACTTCTGGTCCCGGGCAAGCTGGTCAAAGTCGAGGCTGGGTGTCAGCACGCAGATGGTCAGTCGCGAGAGTGCATCGGCGACCACATTGTCCTTCCCTGCCTTGTGCCGAATGTCAGTGGTAAACTCCGACACAAAGGAGAGGTGACGCTTCTGGCGGGCCAACCAGGGGTCCTTCACCATTGCAAGTGCTTGGGTGAGGGGTTTGTGGTCAGTGAAGATGGTAAAAGTCCTCCCCTCCAAGAAATAGCGGAAATGCCGCACTGCCAGGTACATGCCCAGTAATTCACGGTCAAAAGTGCTATATTTGCGCTCTGGTGGGCGGAGAAGCTGGCTGAAGAATGCCAGCGGTTTCCATTGTCCGTTCACATGATGCTCCAGGATGGCGCTAACGGCTGTGGCAGAGGCATCGACGGAGAGTGCCATATGCAGGTCGGTGTGCGGGTGGGTGAGCATGGTAGCCTTCGAGAGGGCATCCTTGGTGGCCTCGAATGCACTGCAGGCCTCTGGGGTCCAGGTGAGTGTTTTGTGCTTGGCTGCGATGAGGGCAAATAGCGGCTGCATGATGCGCGCAGCTACCGGATGAATTGGTTGTAGAAGTTGACCATACCAGCGAACTCCTGCAGCCCCTTGAGATTGTCCAGACATGGGAACTCCTTGATAGCGGCGAACTTCATAGCGGTGGGTGTGGCTCCCTCGGCCATGATGGTATGGCCCAGGAACTGCATGGACCCTTTCCCAAACTGGCACTTGGCTGGGTTGATGGTGAGGCCGAAGTCGGCCCTCATACCTTTGTTGTGAGTGTTTTAGTTATTGTGTGTAAGTATAATTAGTTTGGTGTTAAGCGTTCAATGTTGGGGGGAGGCATGGGAGGGAAGGGGGATAAAAAGAACTTAAACTCTGTGAGAAGATTGTATGAATTATTAAGTATGCAATGTAAATAATGTTGATATTGTTGATAATGATATTAATGATATTCTCAATTGTTGGAGTTTGAGTCAAAAAACTATAAATGAAATATCTTTTAAAATGTTCATTAATTTAAAATAATTACCTCACTGACAAAAGACAAAGGAGGAAAAACCCAACACCCAACCCCAACCAACCAATTTTCCGCTGCAACCGTGTCTGCTTGTCCTGCATCGGACTTGTCAGCCACAAACGAGCCTGCAGCTGACGTGGACATTACCCCTCCATAAATCTTCGTCCGCGAAGCCAAGCCAAAGAAAAGAAGAATTTAAAATAATTACTATTAATACACAATCCAACACAGTGAAAATTTCAAGTTGAAAATCCTTTTGTCAAAATTCTGTATGTTTTTCTGTGAGTGCTCTCAGCCTTTCTCTGTTTCTGTTTCAGACAAAATTAGAATTCTTTTGAATACAATATATTTGTGTAAGTTCCCTTCAATTTAATAATAGGAGATTGGGGTAATAATTACTGTGATTTAATTCTTCTGAACCTAAAAAAAACTTATTTTAATACCACTACAGAACCATTTAAAAAGATGGTAATATCTTGCAATCCATTATAAAGCATTAGCGAGGATTTAAACCACGGAGTTTGTTGTTAAAGCGTATCCTTCTAGGCTTTAGCCTATGTAAGGCAGATTTTGGCTTTATATATCTTAGCTTCTCCAGCAGCACATTCCCTCCAAATTACTGCTATGGAACAATTACTCCCTGCAATTTTTTGTTTAGACTTTGTTTTAAAAATATGACTTGCAAAATCAATATCTAACTTTTGTTATAATATATAACAATATCATTCTCTAAAAATATTCCTAGGACATGTGGATTATTGGCAAGCACTACCAGTAAGTGGCAATTCTGTCTCAGACCGGAGGAAAAAGAATCTCAGGGTTGTATGTGAAGTCGTGTATGTACTCTGACAATAAATCTAAAATCTGAAGTTTGGTCATTCTTGCTTAGTTTAGGATATGCCGGGTGGTCTAATTCTCAAACCACCATAATTGATGTGATATTCTTTGTAGCCATTTGTCATAAGTGAGTGACTTGTTATTTACTTTAGAGGTTAGTTAATAGTCTGTTGTGTTGGTGTGGGACTGAAGTCATATGCAAGCCACATCTTTCTCTTATTTGCACTAATTATTTTTATTTTAAAAATGTAATTTATAGCAATTTTGCACCTGTAATGCTGCCACAAAACAATGAATTTCGTGATATGGTCTTGATAATAAATTCTGATTCTCTGGTTGGTGGGGTGCACAGGGATTGGTGCCAGGCACACAACTGTTTACAATTTGCATGAATGATTAGGAGGGGACCAAGTGCAACATATCTAAATTTGCTGAATGGAAACAACTCTCCTGTCTCTGTCTGTACTTTCATATTTTTCATGTTTCTAAAGGATCATCTCTTATCCTTCTGAGTTCCATTAAGCTACTCAATCTCTCCTCATAGGCTACCTGTCTCATATTCAGAATCAACATGGGAACCTTCTCTGGACCACCCCCAAAGTCATTGTATCCTTCATGTAAGGAGACCTGAATTGCATGGAGTATTCCAGGTGGGGCCATACTAGTGCCCTACACTGTTACAGTGGAACCTTCCTGTCCTTAAATTCAATCTATCTGGCATTAAAAACCAATATCCCATTTGCCTTCTTGATTAACTGTTGCACCTTCAAACTAATTTTTTTGTGATTCATGCACAAACATCCCAAAGTTCCTCTGCACAACAGTAAACTGCTGTCTTTCATCATTTAAATAAGACATTGACAAGGTCCCCTATGAGAGACTCATTCAGAAATTCATGAGGGATGGGATCCGTGAAACCTTGGCTGTGTAGTTTCAAAATTGGCTTGCCTATAGAAAGCAAAGAATGGAAGTGGACAGGAATAATTCTTCTTGAAGGTCAGTGACTAGTGGAGTTCCGCAGGGATCTGTTCTGGGACCCTGCTCTTTGTAATTTTTGTAAATGAATAAACGGAAGGATGGGTCAGTAGGTTTGCGGATGATACGAAGATTGGAGGAGCTGTGGATAGTATTGAGTGTTGCCATATATATAACGAGATATAGACAGGATGCAAATTTGGGTGGAAATGTAGCAGATGGAGTTCAAACCAGGTAAGTATGAGATTATGTATTTTGGAAGGTCAAACTTGAAGGCATAGTTAATGGTTTGATGCTTAAAAGTGTGGAAGGATAGAGGGAGTTTGGGGTACAAATCCATAGATATCTCAAAGTTGCTGTGCAGCTTGATGGGATAGTTAAGAAGGCCTATGGTATGCTGAGCTTCATTAGTTGGGGGATTGAGTTCAGGAATTGTAAGGATATGTTGCAGCTCTATAAATCACTGGAGAAACTACAGATAGAACATTGTGTTCAATTTTGGTCACCTCAGGATGTGATGTAGAGGAGATTTACCAGGATGTTGCCTGGATTGGAAAATATGTCTTACGAGTCTTTTCTCTTCAGATCAAAGACGTTTGAGAGGTGACTTCATAGAGGTCTACAAGATTATGAGAGACCTAGATAAGCCAGAACTCTTTTCTCAGGGTTGGAGTAGCAAACACCAGAGGACATCCATACAAAGTGAAGGGAGGGAGGTTTAGGGGAGAAATTAGTGGTAATCATTTTACATAGAGCTGTGGGTGGCTGGAATTCCTTGCCATGGGTGGTGGTGGATGTTGTAACAATAGGTGCAGTTAAGAGACTCTTAGATAGGCACATGGATGATATAAAAATACAGGTGGTCCTCAACTTACAATGGGGTTACGTTATGGAAAATCTATCGTAAGCCGAAAAAAATCCTAAGTAGAAATAGAATACCACACCTACCATTTTTTATAATTAAATTTTGTATGTTTAGTAGACATGGTGTGTTATTTACAGCGCACTTGTTCGGGTGATTGCGACAGAGACTGCGAGCATGATTGACTCAGGATTGCGAGAGAGCACTAAGTTCCTTGAAGTTCACTTAATGACCTATTGTGGACTCTCAACATCTCCTCACTTGTCTGGAAGCGCAGCAGCGACTACACTTCCTGAGAAGACTGAAGTGGGCAAGGCTACTGGCCAACATTATGACAACGTTCTATTGAAAGCATCCTGGCCACCTGCATCACAGTGTGGTACACATGTTGCAGAGAAATGGATCAATGGTCAATCCACAGGACTATAAGATTCTTGGAGCAAAAGATATCAGGAGAGATTGTACAGACTGGCCTGTCTTCTTCTTTTTCTTCTTTTTGGTCAATCCCTTGCTTCCATTTCGGTTTTGTGGTTCTGAGATGACTAACTAAATCAATTGTGGAACAACAGACATTTTCACAGATGGACCAGGAGGTGGCTGACAAAGTGGGCAGGTAGTTTACTGAGGTGGTGCACTCCTTTCACCACTATCATGGGGCTTGCACATGCTCCTGATGGATAGCCATGAGGCTGTCAATCTCAAATGCTCCTTCTCCACTTTGAGTAGTCATAGACTAGTGATTCCCAGGTGGAGTCCATGGAGATGAGGGAAGTTTGTGTTATGCTCTGAGCTGCATTCATTACCTTGTGTAGCTTCTTCTGATCTTATTAAATAAGGAAACTAAACTGTATACATCCCCCAGGAGTAATGTGAGCAAAACCCTGTTGTCACAGAAAGATTTCCACTTTTTTCTCCTTGCAATACAGGCCAAATGCTATTTGTCTTTCAATGTTTGACTTTCAAATGTTATGTGACTGTCAAGTTCACATTCCCTTCCCTGCCATCTACTCCTGTCCTGATCACTTCCATTCACATCTCCTTCAACCCCCATTCCTCCTGACACCTTGAAACCTTCTGGGCTCAATTTCCTTGCACTTTGCATTCTGTTTCAGCTTCTGCTTGCTCCCTGCATTCAAAATGGACTGGGAACCTCTAACATATGCAAAATGCAAATAAGAAAGTCAAAGCACTAAAATATCCAGGGGGCACCAACCCAGATGGAATGACATATTTTATACCTCACAGGAGAGACAGCATGGGCAAAGCCCTGCAAGTAAGTGAAGACTTGTTAGTTAAAATAAATATAATCACCCAAAAGCATACAGGAAATTAATTAGGAACATTTATACAAGCACCCTCTCATCCACAGGAAATTCCAAATCACTTTACAATTAATTAGAGTTTTGAAATATTATTACAGATTAAGAAAGGAAGCAGATAATTAATGCATAGCAGGATCACACAAGCAACAAATTACAGTTTGATCATCTGTATTCAATGA
This sequence comes from Narcine bancroftii, assembly GCF_036971445.1. Taxonomy (NCBI): domain Eukaryota; kingdom Metazoa; phylum Chordata; class Chondrichthyes; order Torpediniformes; family Narcinidae; genus Narcine; species Narcine bancroftii. The sequence goes on along the minus strand of NC_091472.1, from coordinate 88,455,908 downwards.
TATTCATTGGGAGATAAAAATCGGCCAGAGCACCAGAGAGAACTTCTGCTTTTGTCTCAGGATGGTACCTAGGGATCTTTTACATCCAGCGGGGAGAGATGATGGTTTAATGTCTCCTCTAAAAGGGAAATGGAGAGTGGTACATATGTGTCATGATCTAATTAGTGGCATGGGCATGCTTGAATGGCCTACCCTTGTTCAACATGCATATGAAGGGAATAGAACACACAAAGGGGTAGTCAGTGAGGACCAGGAAGCTTTGCCACACATTTTCCTCTTCTAAAGCTGATCTGGAAAAATTCAATAGATTGTATTCTGTTATGAAATTTGTTTTCCTGGGTTGATTTAAATAGTGAAGGTACATTCCAAGTATGAGTTTGGATAAAAGAAGTTGGCATTGTTGGGTGTGTGACAGAGGTGCTTCAGGGTGTAGATTGACACAAAGTTAGATATTCCATAATTTATACAGTTTTACAAACAAAACCATGGGAAATATTTACAGTAGTAGTGGAATATTTACTCTCACACCTTACTGTCTTAAAAGGTGACAGCTGTGGAGATAATTAGGATCTCCTGCAAATGAGAAAGGCACTCCATGGACTAAATTTCTTCTTTACATTAAGCTCCAAATCTGTCTTTCAAATTTTTCTTAAAATTATTACCTACTATCAACTGTGTGACAGATATAGGAAGTTTGGGATGGAATGGCATTAGCTTTGTCTGCTTCTGATGACACCCTGTTTCCCTGGAGGAAATCTGTGCAAAACCCATCAGTCATTTGATCTCATGTCATTTGAAATTTCCCACCCTCTTCAGATGCAACCAATTGAAACAATAATGAAACAATAATTAATTGGCAGAATTGTTGGGGAATTCTTTCAGGGATCGATGGAACAATGAAACTGTGGTGCACTCGGCCATGACAGGCAAGAGATTTTTAATAAAAATTAAACACAAGGAACATTCCTCCCAAAATCCACTTTGAGAATGGGTTTCACCAGAACCACTCAGCTCTTGCCCTCATCTCAGCCTTGGTCAAATTAAAGACCAAAGTCTGAATTCCAGAGGTGAGGTGACAGTAACATGCCTTGACATCAAAAAGTCCTGATAAAGCAAAATACCATAATGCTTAGGAGTCCAGTCTCATCCAAAGGAGGTTGTGGTTGTTGGAGAGCTAGTCTTCCTAGCACCTGCTCTTCACTGCTTCAGCCAATAATCTAAAGCTGTTTTATCAGTGACTTTCTTCCTTCATGTGTCAAAGTCAGGATTTTCACTGATCATTACACATTGTTGAATTTCATTCACAACTCCTCAGCAGATGCTAGGGCTGCACTCTAGGGCCCGTGAAGCAGTGTTGAGAGCAAATTCTACAGAACATTTCAACCAAGAATCTTTCAGGGATCTGGGAAGGAGCAGTTGAATTGCATTCATTGGTGGCTTTCCACTAAAGGGTGAATAGTTTCCACTTCAGTGTGTAATTTATTATTTTATCTATCTCCACCTTATCAGGCAGGGTCTTGTACATCAGAACAACTCACTGCAGATTAGAAAATAATCTTCCTGCTTCACCTCTCATTATAATACTGAGTATACTTTTGGCAGCAGGTTTGCTGGGCCCTGCCACCACTGGCAAGGTCTCCCTTCTCTCCCTCCTGCCCCTGTTGAGCTCGGCATTCTGCTACCGATATGTTTATTTTATAAGAGCCAGACTAGAATTTCCCATTGTTTATTAAAATAATAATAAGATTTTGTCAGAAATCTATTTCGATCAGCTTAGAATGAAAGTGGGGTAAAGCTGATTACGAAAAGCCAAGAATGCACATGACCAGTATATTGCTTGTACTGTCAGCAGGGAGAATCAGGAATTAGGGCTTCAAGTAGATTATACCCAAAATCAACAGGGAGTCAATTCAAATGGCCACAGGAAGGCATCAAGTATTTGGGGGTAAAAATAGATAAAGCTATTACATAATTTGTGTAAACCTAATTCCTTTTACTCCAGAAGATTGAAGAGGACTTTGATAGATGGAAGACTCTACCTATTACATTGGTGGGTAGAGTTAGCTGTGTCAGAATAAAGATGATGCCAAGACTCCAGTATTTTTTTCAGTCATTACCCATTTCATTGCCACGGGTTTTCTTTAAGTTGCTTGGCGAATGTGTCAGAAAGTTCCTGTGGAATGGTAAAGTGGCTAGAATCTCCATGGAAAAGTTGACATGAGATCACAATTTAGGGGGGTTAAAATTACCAGATTAAAAAAAATATTATAAACATTAATATTATTAATGTTTATTGCCTCACTCTTTGTAACCCCTTACTAAAGCATATTCTTCAAATATGGCAAAGAATAAATCAACGTATTGGATGGAAGGTGGGGATATCTCCTAAAAAGACTTTGACCCAGAACAAATTAATATCCTTGACTCTGGTTAATAAGATCCTGGACACCTGGTGCCAGAAAGGGATCAGATGCATCAAGGACAGTTACAAACAAAGGCAGCTCATGTCATTCGAGCCGTTGAGAAACAAATGTGGTTTGTCTAATTGAACATTCTTCTGCTATCTGCAAATAAGATTTTTTTTAAAAATTTTTTTATTTTTCACACCATAAATCACATTAGCCATGATATACACTATTTCTTTTTCACACATATACAGTGACTTTTTCTCCCCCCCCCCTCCTCCCAAGCCACCCCCCACCCCCCCCCCCTCTCATCCATTTTAGGTATACAATCTAGGTTGCATTAAGCCAGTCAGACAATGTTGTCATTCAACAAAAATACACCAGAAATTCTACTGAGTCCATTCTTTTCTTTCCTTCTCCTTCCATCAACTTAGGTAATGTTTGTCCCCAGTAGGTTTTCGCTATTGTATTTAAAGTAAGGCTCCTATACTTGTTCGAATATTTCAATATTATTTCTTAACCTATATGTTATTTTTTCTAATGGAATACATTTATTCATTTAAATTTAGTAGTTTCTTCCTTTTAATTTGGTTATGTATTCCATTAATATTTAAAGTCATATAGTTCAGCTTAGCCCTTTTATATTTTGTTTATCTTCTCTTTCCGTTTTTCCATCATTACCTTTCCTCCTTTTCCATTTCTGTTTTCTTATTTTCAACTCTTTATAAGACAACATTCCTACAACATCCAACATTTTCCTTATTCTCCTATTTCTATCTTATTTATCCCCTATCTCCCCTTCCCCTCCTGAGTTGTCCTTTATCCCTTGTCGGACAACCACATCTCCCCTCTCCATTTGGATTTGCGAATCTACTCGCAAGCGTCAACTGATTTTGTAGTGACCGCTATTTCCCCCCACCCCGCCCCCCCCAGAAAAGATTTCACTTTTCATATGTCACAAAGGTCACTCTTTTAATTCCCTCCTTATTCTCTCTATTCCATTACCTTCCCTTATTAATTCTTGTCTATACTATCTATATTTTCCTCTAAGTACAGATACTTTCACGTATACACATTGTCTCTATTCACTCTTATACCTCTTTACCCGCATACATATCAATCGTGATCATTTTTACTCTCATTACCCGTCTTCATCCCTCAGTCTATTTTTGTCTTTACCCACATACATATCAATCGTGATCATTTTAACTCTCATTACCCGTCTTCCTCCCTCAGTCTATTTTTGTAATTGTTCTGCAAATTTTCGTGCTTCTTCTGGATCCGAGAATAGTCTGTTTTGTTGTCCTGGAATAAATATTTTCAATACCGCTGGATGCTTTAGTATAAATTTATATCCTTTCTTCCATAAAATCGCCTTTGCTGTATTGAACTCTTTTCTCTTCTTTAGGAGTTCAAAACTTATATCTGGATAGATGAAGATTTTTTGCCCTTTATACTCCAGTGGTTTGTTGCCCTCTCTTACTTTTTCCATTGTCTTCTCCAGTACCTTTTCTCTTGTAGTATATCTTAGGAATTTTACTACAATAGATCTTGGTTTTTGTTGTGGTTGTGGTTTAGAGGCCAATACTCTATGTGCCCTTTCTATTTCCATTTCTTGCTGTAGTTCTGGACATCCTAGGGTCTTAGGGATCCACTCTTTTATAAACTCCCTCATATTCTTGCCTTCTTCATCTTCCTTAAGGCCCACTATCTTTATGTTATTTCTTCTGTTATAATTTTCCATTGTATCTATTTTTTGAGCTAGTAGTTCTTGTGTCTCTTTAGTTTTTTTTATTAGATTCCTCCAATTTCTTTTTTAAGTCTTCTACCTCCATTTCTGCTGCTACTGCCCGCTCTTCCATCTTGTCCATTTTCTTTCCCATTTCTGTTAAGGTCATCTCTATTTTATTCATTTTCTCTTCTGTGTTGTTTATTCTTTTTCTTAAATCATTAAATTCCTGTGTTTGCCATTCTTTAAATGATTCCATGTATCCTTTAATAAGAGAAAGTATATCCTTTATCTTGCCTTTCTTTTCTTCTTCTATTTCACTGTACTCTTCCTCTTCTTCTTCTTCTTCCTCTGGGTTGGCCATCTGTTGTTTCTTTGGTGCCCTTTCCTTCTCTTCTTTCTTGTTTCTATTGTCTTCTGTGGTCTTTTCTTGCTGCAGGTGTTCTGCAGCTGTCGTTGCCGGCTGTGGAGATCGACTCCCCAGCTGGTCCCACCTCCCGTCGGTGTTTTTTTTTTCATTCGCATCGCGCATGCGCGTTTGCGCACTTTTACTCGGCTCAGCGAGCCATTTTTGTAGTCCATTATTTACCGACCTGAGGGAGCGGGTTTCTCTCTCCGCAGCGGGCCTCTTCGGACAGGTAAGGCCTTCACCTTTTTCCTCCTTTGTCTTCTCTTCCTCTCTTCTTACCGTTGCTTTCGATTTTTCTTTTTTTGTCGCCATCTTCTTTCCACCTTTATACTCACTTTTCTGTAACTTTTATTTCTGTGCCTTTGTGTTTTCCTTTGTTTTTCCCGACTTTTCTGGAGAGGGCTGGAGTTCACCGTCCGGCCACTACTCCATCACTTGACTCCTCCTCCAAATAAGATATTTTTTTAAGGGAAAAATTAGGACCATCTATGACCCTGCCGAGGTGTTGTAATGTGGAGATTCTATTTCAACAAGGGAATCTGTGTAAATGTATTTCTCGAATGTATTACATATTCTAAAGTGAGGGCTCAAAGCCAGGCTTATGCAGGTCAAGGGAGAGATGCGAGTCAGACTTGGGCACAACAATCAATGAAGAGTGGTGGCAGGACCTGTGTCTGAACACTGTGACTGGGGTCATTAATGCCAGATACAGGTTGGTGCAATATAACTTTTTGCCCCAGTTGTACCTCACACAACGAAAATTACTTAAATCAAAGCCAGAAATTTCAGAAATGTGCTTTAGGTGTGGGGTGGAGATTGGAACCTTTGTCCACTCCACCTGGCTATGTACAAAGGTGAGATCCTTCTGGGAAGAACTGGGAGACATTTTGAAAAAAATTACAAAAGTGTATTTTCCATCAGATCTGGAGTTGTATCTTTTGGGAGATATTGGAAATATGAGTTTTAGACTGTCCAAGTATCAAATTCAGTTTGTGAAGGCTGCCTTGTCAGTAAGCAAGAAGTGTATAGTAGTTATGTGGAAGTCTGACTCCCATTGAAATACTACATGATGGAATATGGAAGTGCAGAATTGCATTCCCTTGGAGAAAATCACTTAAAATCTGAGGGGGAAACATGACTCATTCATTAAAGTGTGGCAGCCATATCTGAAATACGTGGGCATTTAGATTGACTAGTTTCCCCTCCCCTTGAAGTATGGATATATTAAAAACCTGTCTCAATAGGGAAAGGATTGGAGTTAAGGAACTGGAACATGGCACAGGTGATGTGCGTGTTTTGTTTTTAGCCCTTTTTTTAAGTTTGTTTTATTTTAGTTTTGTTTTTCTTTTAGTTTTTTTTCTATTTTATTCCTTACTTGGGTTATTTAATTAACTAGGTTGTTTTTTTGGTTTTCGGAGGGGGCTCTGAACCCTGCTTGTATTTACTTGTATTTGTATAATGTATGTATAATCGGTATGGCTATGTGTTCGGGGGCAACGGGGGGAACAAAACCCAGACTCTGTACCTTCTATGAATGTTGTAAAAGATTGTATTGATTGTTGAAATTACTTAGAGTCTGTAAAAACAAATTAAACTAAAATATTCAAAAAAAGAATTAGGGCTTCAAGTTAACTGGTCTTGGAGTTGTGTGGTACTGTGGTTGAATTATGGGTAATTTGCCAATGACAAGCAAAGTGTTCCACTGATCATAATGTCTCATAACCCTGGAGACATGGGAGACTGCAGCTGCTGGAATCTGGGTCTTGATACAGGGTTTTCAGCTCTCCAATTCGCTCCACAGATGCTGCCTGACTCGCCTCCAGTAACTCATTCTGGTGCATCATAAGACTGTTGATCAAATTACAAATATTTTTAAATAGAATACAAAAAAAACCCAGAAAAATGCTGGAAATACCCAACAAGGCAGAGAGCATGGGCAAAACAGGAACCATTTAACATTTAAGGTCTAAAACATTAACCATTTTTCTTTCCATGGTTTCTGCTTCATCTGCTGAGTGTTCCTATTTTTATATTTTCAGCACCTGTTGATTGTTTTGATCTTCATTTTTTTTAACTGTAGCCACTGAGAACCTCTGCTGAAAGGTACAGGATAGGATCCTGTGAGCAGTTAATGCTTTGTTTTAACCATTTTGCTCCTCACGTGAGACAGCACCGCGTGGCAAGATTTGCCCATTGTTTAATGAGGGTCATTCTCTGATGGCTTGGCTGCTGGGATATGGCATAAATCATGCAGAGGTGGGTTTGCAGGAAATGTATGTGGAGGGTGAGAGAGCAGGGCATTGGAGTGTTCTAAGAATGGTTCTGCTTGTGCTGCTCTAGGGGGGCTGCAGTATTCAGGAAAGCTATGAGCTGCACAATCTCACCCTTAGGAGTTTGGACCATGTTATTAAGAAACACACAAAGATCAGCGTGTACAGAGCCGTTGTCATACCCACGCTTCTGTTCACCTCCGAATAATGGGTCCTCTACCGGCATCACCTACGGCTCCTAGAACGCTTCCATCAGCGCTGTCTCCGCTCCATCCTCAACATTCATTGGAATGACTTCATCACCAACATCGAAGTACTCGAGCTGGCAGAGTCCGCAAGCATCGAATCCACGCTGCTGAAGACCCAACTGCGCTGGGTGGGTCACGTCTCCAGAATGGAGGACCATCGCCTTCCCAAGATTGTGTTATATGGCGAACTCTCCACTGGCCACCAAGACAGAGGTGCACCAAAGAAGAGATACATGGTCTGCTTAAAGAAATCTCTTGGTGCCTGCCACATTGACCACCGCCAGTGGCTGATATCGCCTCCAACCGTGCATCTTGGCGCCTCACAGTTCGGCGGGCAGCAACCTCCTTTGAAGAAGACCGCAGAGCCCACCTCACTGACAAAAGACAAAGGAGGAAAAACCCAACACCCAACCCCAACTCACCAATTTTCCCTTGCAACCGCTGTAACCATGCCTGCCTGTCCCGCATCAGACTTGTCAGTCACCAACGAGCCTGCAGCAGACGTGGACATCCCCCTCCATAAATCTTCGTCCGCGAAGCCAAGCCAAAGAAGAAGAAGAAATAGCTGGAAAGCAGCAACAGGAGAGATAGGAAGGATAGGAGAAACTTGAAAGGCAGGAGGAGTAAGAGGAAAGGAGGTCGGCCTTTAAAGCCAGTCAACTTTTCCAGTTCTTCACTTAACAACCACAACCGTAGTTCCACATGCAGCTTCAATCCCAGACTTTACTGTGATTGGCTACTGCATCCTCCCAATTGGCCACAGTATTTAAAATAAATATCTACATTCAACATTCCAAACCAAACCTAAAACCTCATATAAAGGTCAACTAATTGCTCAGTGACCCCGGTTTGAATCCACTGCTGTCTGTAAGGAGTTTGTACCTTCTCCCCATGACTATGTGGATTTCTTTGTGCACACCAATGGCCTGCTCTCTCTCACCCTCCATGTACATTTGCTGTAGGTTCACGTGTGTGTGGCTTATGCCATATTCCAGCAGCCAAACCTCACCCCTTGTTGAATAATGGCCTTCCCTTGCCTTGAAATGCTGTCTCACATGGTGGGAGCGCAATGGATTGCTCTTGTTTCAAGGAGAGTTACAGGATGCTAGATATTGAGCTGCAGGATATTGGTGGGAGTGGAAGTCAGCGAGTGGAATCCTTTTTAACTGCAGAATGTCCTAGAGTTAATATGTGCCATCTGTAGGGCCAACAGCCAAGGGAAAGTCTAGAATCCTTGGGAAAAAAAAAAGAATGAAGTTGTACCCAGATGTTTTGTAACAGAGAAAAACTGCAAATATTTCCAGCCCTGACCTGCACAATCAACACATCCACCATGATCTTGACAGCTGCCTGGCAAAATGGTTTCTGCTTAGTGTGGGGTTTAAAAAATTTTTTTTAAAAATTTTTCACACTATGAACCATACTGACCAAAATACACACAAACATTTCCCTTTTGAATATACACTGTGTCATTTTCTTCCCTTTTCCCCTCTCCCTTCCCTCCCTCCTTCACCCCCCCCCCGTCCCCACCCACCCAACATTCAACCTATATGATACATTAAACCCATTAAACAATGTCGTCACACAATAAAAATAAACAAGAAATTTGTGCCATTTACTTTTACATACTGGGTCAGTTCATTTCATCTTTTTCTCCTTCTGTCATTTTAGGCGGTGGAGGTCCGCAGTAGGACTTCTCTATTGTGTTCCATGTACGGTTCCCAAATTTGTTTGAATACTGTGATGTAATTTCTTAAATTATATGTTATTTTTTCCAATGGAATACATTGCTGTATTCTCAGGCTATCTTCTAATTTCCAGGTTGACATAATACATTTTTTTGCTACAGCTAGGGCTATCATAACAAATCTTTTTTGTGCTCCATCCAGCTTGAGTCCAAGTTCTTTACTTCTTATATTACTTAGAAGAAAGATCTCTGGATTTTTTGGTATGTTGCTTTTTGTGATTTTATTTAATACCTGGTTTAGATCTTCCCAAAACTTTTCCACTTTCTCACATGCCCAAATTGCATGTACTGTTGTTCCCGTTTCCTTCTTACAGTGAAAACATCTGTCTGATACTGTTGGGTCCCATTTATTTAACTTTTGGGCCATGGTGTATAGCCTGTGTAACCAATTATATTGTATCATGCGTAACCTTGTGTTTATTGTATTTCTCATAGTTCTGGAGCATAGCTTTTCCCATGTTTTACTCTTTATATTTATGTTTAGATCTTGTTCCCATTTTTGTTTCGGTTTATAGCTTGTTTCCTCATTCTCTTTCTCTTGAAGTTTGTTGTACATGTTTGTTATAAATCTTTTAATTATCATTGTGTCTGTAATCACATATTCCAAATTGCTTCCTTCTGGTAACCTCAGCCTGCTTCCCAATTTGTCCTTCAAGTAGGTTTTCAGTTGGTGGTATGCAAACATTGTACCGTGAATTATACTATATTTGTCCTTCATTTGTTTAAAAGATAATAATTTATTTCCCGAAAAACAATTTTCTATTCTTTTGATCCCTTTTCTCTCCCATTCTCCAAAGGAAAGGTTATCTATTGTGAAAGGGATTCGTTGATTTTGTGCTTAGTGTGGGTTTGAAGTTGATGCAGTAGCAATGGGTAGTAAGGAGGTCTTTACTCTTGATCAGATGCCTCAGACACGGTGCTTCATGGAGATTCGCACGGAAAAATTATCACTGTGGCATTTAGGTGAATACGTCTTCTTGCTAAAAGCCCATCTGCACCTTCAGCACATATGCCAAGACTGATGGAAATGTAGCATGAGTTAAAAAATAAATGAGATTAACGTAGGATGGTCAGCTTGGTCTCAATGGGACAAAGGAACATTTTCCCTGCTGTACGAGTCTGTTACCCGCTATACTTCAAGGGGAATACATACCACTGTACACATACCTCAGAGCAACTGGTTTGTGCAGTTGATTCAAAGGCCTTTAGTATCTGTCACACCTCACCCTGTAAACTTTTAGCAGCTTTACAGATCTCTTAAAAACACCTTAACGTAACAATGGCTAGAGGAAACCAATCATCAACTAAATTCTAAGCAGTTGATGCTGCCTTTAAATAAGTCTGTAAGTCAGAGCAGGGTTTGGTCTTGTACATGCTTTTTCTTTTGTCAATATGGCAACTGGTGTGATATATGTTACAAACATACCTGTGCATGGGCCATTGTATTTTTTTTTCACACCATAAATCACATTAGCCATGGTATACACTTTTTCTTTTTCACACATATACAGTGACTTTTTCTCCCCCCCCCCCTCCTCCCAAGCCACCCCCCACCCCTCCCCCCTCTCATCCATTTTAGGTATACAACCTAGGTTGCATTAAACCCGTCAGACAATGTTGTCATTCAACAAAAATACATCAGAAATTCTACTGAGTCCATTCTTTTCTTTCCTTCTCCTTCCATCAACTTATGTAATGTTTGTCCCCGGTAGGTTTTCGCTATTGTATTTAATGTAAGGCTCCCATATTTGTTCAAATATTTCAATATTATTTCTTAAACTATATGTTATTTTTTCTAATGGAATACATTTATTCATTTCTATATACCATTGTTGTATTTTCAAATTATCTTCCAATTTCCTGGTTGACATAATACATTTTTTTGCTACGGCTAGGGCTATCTTAACAAATCTTTTTTGTGCATCCTCCAAATCAATTCCAAATTCTTTGTTTTTTATGTTACTTAGGAGAAAGATCTCTGGATTCTTTGGTATATTGTTTTCTGTTATTTTATTTAATATCTGATTGAGATCTTCCCAAAATTTTTCTACTCTCTCACATGTCCAGATTGCATGAATTGTTGTTCCCATTTCTTTTTTACATCGAAAACATCTATCAGATACTGTTGGGTCCCATTTATTTAACTTTTGAGGTGTAATGTATAGTCTGTGTAACTTTTTTCTTCTTTGGCTTGGCTTCGCGGACGAAGATTTATGGAGGGGGTAAAAAGTCCACGTCAGCTGCAGGCTCGTTTGTGGCTGACCAGTCCGATGCGGGACAGGCAGACACGATTGCAGCGGTTGCAAGGGAAAATTGGTTGGTTGGGGTTGGGTGTTGGGTTTTTCCTCCTTTGCCTTTTGTCAGTGAGGTGGGCTCTGCGGTCTTCTTCAAAGGAGGCTGCTGCCCGCCAAACTGTGAGGCGCCAAGATGCACGGTTTGAGGCGTTATCAGCCCACTGGCGGTGGTCAATGTGGCAGGCACCAAGAGATTTCTTTAGGCAGTCCTTGTACCTTTTCTTTGGTGCACCTCTGTCACGGTGGCCAGTGGAGAGCTCGCCATATAATACGATCTTGGGAAGGCGATGGTCCTCCATTCTGGAGACGTGACCCATCCAGCGCAGCTGGATCTTCAGCAGCGTGGACTCGATTATATTGTATCATATGTAGCTTCGTATTTATTGTATTTCTCATCGTTCCAGAACATAAATTCTCCCATGTTTCCTTTTTTATCTTTATATTTAAATCTTGTTCCCATTTTTGTTTAGTTTTACCATTTGTTTCCTCATTCTCCTTTTCTTGCAGTTTAATATACATATTTGTTATAAATCTTTTGATTAACATTGTATCTGTAATCACATATTCAAGGTTACTTCCCTCTGGCAAACTCAAATTGCTTCCTAATTTATCCTTCAAGTAGGATCTCAGTTGGTAATATGCCAGCGCTGTATCTCCAGTTATATTGTACTTATCTCTCATTTGTTCAAAGGATAAGAATCTACTTCCTGAAAAACAATTTTCTATTCTTTTAATCCCTTTTTTTTCCCATTCTCTAAAGGAAAGGTTATCTATTGTAAAAGGGAGTAGCTTATTTTGCGTCAATATTAGTTTTGGTAATTGGTAATTTGTTTTATTTCTTTCTACATGAATCTTCTTCCAAATATTGAGGAGATGATGTAATACTGGAGAAGTTCTATGTTGTACCAATTTTTCATCCCATTTATATAATATGTGTTCAGGTATCTTTTCCCCTATTTTATCTAATTCTAATCTCGTCCAGTCTGGTTTTTCCCTTGTTTGATAAAAGTCTGATAGGTATCTTAATTGTGCGGCTCTATAATAATTTTTAAAGTTTGGCAATTGTAAGCCTCCTTGTTTATACCATTCTTGCATGGGCCATTGTATTGATACTACTTTGGTTACTTAGATGGAAAGATCCTGTTCCACACATTAGTTAGTACATTAGTGGTTATGTCATTTCATGTCTTGCCTTAATATGCTAATATTAATTTTCATAAAATTTGGAGTCATTTTATGAACTATTTTTGTGCTCATTAAATCTGTTTGCCTTGATCATTGACTGTATTTATTTATGACTATGGTTTTTCTTTCAATTAGTAATGTTTTATACATTCAGCAGAACTTTACTATCTTTAATTTTATGTCAAAACATCCCAGGTTTTTTCAGTAGATGGGTTAGAGTTCTTTGTTTTTTTTTAGTCATTCTGACAACATTGTATGGGGAAGGAGTATATATTGGTATTGTTTTCTTTGGAAATGTATTTATGCTCTTCATATTTGGTAACCTTGTTTTCTCTATACAATGTGTGATTGCTATATAAAACTCACTAAAATATTGAAAGAGAGATACTAATTTGCCACCTCAAATGCTCAATCAATAGTTTCAAGGTCAATAAATAATAAATCTAGACATACATACAGCACGGTAACAGGCCATTTTGGCCCACGAGTTTGTGCCGCCTAATTTGCACCCAATTAACCTACATGTCTGGTATGTTTCAAATGGTGGGAGGAAATCAGAGTCCCCAGGGAAAACCCACGCAGACACAAGGAGAATGTCCAAACTCTTTATAGACAGCTTGGGATACAAACCCCGGTCCCAAACCCTGATGCTGTAAAGGCGTTGCGCTAAAATCCTTTTCAACCTATGTTTAATCTAAAAAAAACCAGAAAATACTGGAAACGCTCAGCAGGTTAGTGGAGACAGGAGACATTTCATCATTGAAGAGGTGGGTGTGCTGGCCAAAAATCAACCACATCAGCTGGTCTTTGACACGTTGTTGTTGGTCGAAAGTTGGTAATCGAATGCATGATTTGCAAAAGGCAAGTCTCTGGGTATTCCTATTGAAAATAGGAAGGTGAACAAAATGTTATTGTTGGGGGAATTGAATATGTTTCAGTGTCACAGGGCATTGGCAAGACTACATTTGGAGTACTGGCCTCTTAATTTAATGAAGGACATTAATGTGTTGGAAGCAGTTTTGAGTAGATATATTAGGCCAACAATTGGAATGAGTTGTCAGGTGGGACAAGCTAATATTGAAACATGTAAGATGGTGAGAGATCTTGACTGAGTAGATGTGGAGAGGATGTTTTTTTTGTGGGAGAATCTAGAACAAGAAATAACTTTTACAAGTAAAGGATCAAAGTCCTTGAAATTCCCTTCCAGCAAAGATGGTCAAAGTAGTCTTTGAATATTCTTAAGCCAGACGTAAATGGATTACTTGATAAGCAAGGGGTTAAAGGTTGCTGGGGGAAGATGGAAATATGGTTATAATCTATGATCCTATTGAATGGTGAGGCAGACTCATGAAGATGAGTGACTACTAATTTGTGCGAAGTTTACTGTGCAAAATATCTTTGTCTTTCCTATGTGACAATAAATAACACTTCAAAAAGTACTTAATTTGTTTGAAGTTATCTTGGGATGTCTTAAAGTAGGGAATGGCACTTTGTAAAAACATTAACCCTATGTATTTACACTCTGGTTTTTCTTTGGCTTGGCTTCGCGGACGAAGATTTATGGAGGGGGTAAAAGTCCACGTCAGCTGCAGGCTCGTTTGTGGCTGACAAGTCCGATGCGGGACAGGCAGACACGGTTGCAGCGGCTGCAGGGGAAAATTGGTTGGTTGGGGTTGGGTGTTGGGTTTTTCCTCCTTTGCCTTTTGTCAGTGAGGTGGGCTCTGCGGTCTTCTTCAAAGGAGGTTGCTGCCCGCCAAACTGTGAGGCGCCAAGATGCACGGTTTGAGGCGATATCAGCCCACTGGCGGTGGTCAATGTGGCAGGCACCAAGAGATTTCTTTAGGCAGTCCTTGTACCTTTTCTTTGGTGCACTTCTGTCACGGTGGCCAGTGGAGAGCTCGCCATATAACACAATCTTGGGAAGGCGATGGTCCTCCATTCTGGAGACGTGACCCATCCAGCGCAGCTGGATCTTCAGCAGCGTGGACTTGATGCTGTCGACCTCTGCCATCTCGAGTACTTCGACGTTAGGGATGAAAGCGCTCCAATGGATGTTGAGGATGGAGCGGAGACAACGCTGGTGGAAGAGTTCTAGGAGCCGTAGGTGATGCCGGTAGAGGACCCATGATTCGGAGCCGAACAGGAGTGTGGGTATGACAACGGCTCTGTATACGCTTATCTTTGTGAGGTTTTTCAGTTGGTTGTTTTTCCAGACTCTTTTGTGTAGTCTTCCAAAGGCGCTATTTGCCTTGGCGAGTCTGTTGTCTATCTCATTGTCGATCCTTGCATCTGATGAAATGGTGCAGCCGAGATAGGTAAACTGGTTGACTGTTTTGAGTTTTGTGTGCCCGATGGAGATGTGGGGGGGCTGGTAGTCATGGTGGGGAGCTGGTTTTACAACACGTTTATCCTCAGTGTGTAATTTTTATTTGGCAACAAGTTCGATTTTAAATGACCAGTAAATCTCAATACATCTTTAAAATTCTTCCAGAAAGAATACTACTGCTTCATGTAAAAATGATCCTTGAGGTTTACTCCACAGCCACAGTGAAGGAAACTATCCATGAGTGCAAATGTGTCACTCTAGCCCTTTCAAAGGTTGTAGCAGTACTGGAACATTTGGTCAAGAGGGTTACAGATTGGCGAGTTACTGCAGCCTGATTTGAATCAGTGATGATGAAAGCTTTCAGTAAGGACAGATTGAAGACAGATTGCACAGAGGACTGAGCACAGAGTCACAGGGCCAAAGGAATGGCTTGTAGGATGCACTTTAATTATCCGATGTTAACACGAGATGGCTGCTATTGTCTGAACCATTGAATAAGGTTGAAATTTATCTTCCAGAAAATAACATATTTTAGGTTCTGCAGTTACTGGGTACTGAGATTGAAAAGTAGATTATAATGCATTGCAAACCAAGTAAATCTCAGGCTATCTATAGAGATTCTACAGAAGATCCATGGTTTGCAATAACAACGAAGGCCAAAGTGAAAAGAGGTCTCATTTTATGATTGGAGTTGATCTTGCATATGGTAAAATAGAGCAAAGCATTGTTACTTCTGTCCACAATTCAAATGAACACAGTAATCTCTAATTTATTTAGACACCACCTTGAAACTTAACATTCCTTTCCTGCTAGCTGTTCACCCTGGGCCATTATTTTGTTCAAAGTGTGAAGATGTCCATAAAGAGCAAGCAATGCCTTTTTTGAAGTCTATATTTTGGTTCAAATCTTGAAATGAATTACTACTCTTCAGAACATCAGGAGCTATCAGATGTTGCCATGCTCAGCATTTAATCAGTCAATATTTCATGTTGGCTCTTCCCACCCATCTCCACCACCTGTGGAGTTTGCTAGATGGTACACTTCTGGATGGCCCAGAAACCAAAGTAGAGTGTGCATAGGCTTTAAGATTGGGCACTGAAAATCCTGGTGGAGAAGGGATCTCATATATTTGCAATGTAATAGGAAAACATGCCCCTCTATCCTTTGACATCTGTACCATGGCCAATATCTTCCTTCCAGTCCTTGTCCTAACCATGATGGACACCTAAAATGCAGCTCAATATCAAGCACTTCTCTTTCCTTGGTGTCTTCCAAAATGTGGGAGGATTGTCTGAATATATCTTGCTTGAATGAAGTCTTGACAGAAGTATCCCAGGAACTTAGGGATACTTTTCACAGCAGCAAGAATGATGAGTATCCATTTAGGTAATAGTCCTAATACCTTCTCTCCTTCAAAATCGGGAGGGCTGGTGTTTGAGGATATAACCCTGACCCTAAACCAGGCACTAGCTACCAAATTAGGGCAGCACTAATGGAGTTTCACTTCATAGTTCCAGAAACCTGAATTCAGTCCTGATTTCAGGTCACATCTATGTGGAATTTGCACTTTCTACTTTTGATTGTGTAGGTTTCCTTCCACATCCCAACGATGTGAGTGCTGGAAGATTAATCGGCCCTATTATGTAGAATCTGAAGAGGAATTGAGAGGAACATGGGGAGAGTACAATAAGAATAGGTGGGAGTTGGGTAAATAGGTGTAGCATGTACATGATGGACTGAAGGGCCTATTTCCATGCTGCATGACTCTTAAATTTCCATCCTTTATACCAGTAGATGCTTCAAGTGGCAATCAGTAGCTTAACAAGCTTGTTGATCATTCTGAGGTGAACAAGAAAATCTGCAGATGCTGGGGTTGAGTGCAATACAAAGTATTGGAGAACCTCAGCAGGTCATGCAGTATCCATAGGAAGCAAAAGGCTAGACCTTTGCTAAACTTGATGTAAATGTGTGTTTCTGCTTGAGAATCCAAAGGATTACCCTTTGGACAGCATTCATCAAAGATCTCTGCCTTCTCTCCTTGTCAGGGTTAAGCACAGCCGGGGCATATCTTATATATCTTATATTCAACTTCACCCAGTTGAATGAATCCATCTTCTACCTTGGAGAATGAGCTACAGCAGTCTTCTTCAGATGAAATGTTGAATGGTGGTCCTGTCTGCCCTCTCATGCAGAAACACATGACCCACCGCTCAATTCAGGGAGTCCTGACTCATATTCATCCCGCAACCAATATGATTAAAAAAGTTTAATTGCCTCTTTATCTCATGGCTGTTGATGGTATCATGCTGTGTGATGGAATTGGGTGTTATGTTTCCTACAATACAGTCGTCAGTTCAAAATGTAGCACCTTAAATGTTGTAAAATGTGCTCAGATACTTCTCAGGAACCAAAGTCAAACAAGGGAAGTAAGAAGGACTTTGGGGTACAAAGATAGGGTGGAGATGTTACAGATGATTGTAAGGACAAAGGGGCTAATTTTGCAGGGAGTGTAGTTATGACAGATCTACAATGGAGGGAGCAGTGCTTCAGAAATGCTGAATTAATGTTGATACAATGATATATAAAGGGATGTTTTAAGATAGGCTATCAATGGTTTGATTAAAGAATTAGGTTTAATAAGGAGCTGGCATAGGAGGAAAGAGGGATAGAGGATGTTGAAGTTCAGTGAGGGAATTCCAGAGCTGAGGGCAAAGGTATATGGACAAAGTGTCTTTGATTGGAAACATTAATTCTGATTCTCTTCCCATAATGTCTGACCTGCTGACTGTTTCCAACATTTTCTGGTTTTATTTCAGATTTCCAGCCTCTGTGCTTTGTTGATTTTTATTCATTGTGGTGCACCATCAATTACTTAAAGACTGAGGTTGAGAAACCAATAGATTTTTATTTTCTAAAGAACAAAGATACAATCATACTGCTCGACTGTCTTGCATTGAGGAGGGGACTGTGGCATAGTCACCTTTATACAGGAGCCTGTGGGAGGGGTCACAGGTACAACCAGCCAATGAGTGAGCCTAACCAGATAAATACATACAACAGTGGCGTACCACACACAGTTTGTACATGCGGAACCTGACACTCTAATTTCAAGTACCATGGGAGCATATCATTGATAAACAAGGCACAGCAAACACTGATTAATGGCCAGTTCTGGAAGTAACAGTGAAGCAATGTGCAGGGATTCCATTGCATGTCAGATTGGCATAGATTTGATCAGGACAATCTAACCCAGTGAGAAGTGGTCAACCATGACAAAGGCTAGTGGCACCTGCATTATATAGGTACAAAGATATAGGTGCAGTCCCCTGTGCTTCGCTGCCTGCCCCACCCCTTTTTAGTCTTTCCTCTCTTGTGGGGTGAATGGGGGGGGGGGGGGTCCCATTCCAACCAGTTAAAATTGAGATGAATGTAAGAGACCTGGAGGACGGGCATTGAGTTCCAGCAGACTCTGTAATTTGTTATTTGTCCTTTGTCAGTAACATCTTGTTTTTTATTTTAAATAAGCGTTTTTTTTTTGCCTTTTCATGTAAGTTAAGTCTCTATGGTTAATCTGGTTTTTTTTAGTTATTTTGTGTTGTGTTGTGGGGTGAGAGAGGGGATCAAACCAGACTCAATAGAAGAAATGTAAATATACTTGAATATAATTGTTGTATTGTGAATTATTGGAACTATTGAGTTTGGAAAAATCATAAATGAAATATTAAAAAAGGCTAGTGACAGATTGAGAAAGATAACCAGGGAGATTTTACCAAAGATACTGCAACATTGGATGTAATGGTATGATGTTGATGGATACTGTGGTAAAGGCAGAATTCTTATTTGAGGGGTTCACACATGGACTTGTGGGAGAAGTGGATACAAATTTGGGAACTGAGAAGGGCTTTGGAAAACGGGTGGAGATGATGCAGATATTGAAAGGAGGAGGGAGCTGATGGTGCTACTTTTGTAGAAGATGCAGTGATGGCAGAATTGCAGTGGAGGGAGCAGTGCTTCTGGTCTTAACCAACCAGCATGTGGTTTGGACCATCGCAAAGTGGTGAGAAGTTACCTCAAAAGGACACCAGAAAAGTTGAACCGATGTTAATATAGCCCACTGCTGGCTAGAAGTCAAAGGATTTTTATACTAAGGTTTTTTAAAAAATGGGCATAATAACATCAATGATGCTGAGTTGAGAACTAAGAAATTGAACTGATAAAGTTCACCATGACAGATTATCCAAAATGTAGACATGTTGTTTAACAATTGGACATTTTATTGATGCAATTAATTCCGTAGAATATTTATTTCCACTTAACCTCCTGCTACACTTTGTAATTCAATGCATGGCCTTTTTTTTTCATGGTTTTTTTTTATTAAAACTGCTATCAAGCACAATTCATCAATGAAAAATATTCAGTCTATTCCTCATGAATTATTTCCTTTCATTCTCTGTTAAAGACCACCCCATGACTTTTTGTACATGAGCAACCTGTGATTGTTCCTCATTGTTGAAGTGAAGGTGAAGTCATCTCTAACAGGTTGCTGTGATTGTTCATTGGTGTTAGGTCACACTGCAGACCCTGTGATTTGACTGTTGTAGTTTCCATTCGCAGGATGTAAGGGATTATACTGTCAATCTGCACATTTCCTATTAGTCCAGCAAAGAACAGTTCTTCTGTGATGCCAGAGCTCATGCCTTTTGATGGAGTTAATTCTCTTTGTTACTTAATATCTTTTACAGCATGGTCTACTACTGGCTGGTAACTAGATCATGATATCAGGGCTTCCCCAAGGCTCACTGCAACCAATGAAATATGGTCACAATTTGTAGACAATTTCTGGACAGCAAATCTCACAATGAGAAAATGTCCAGATATTTGTTTTGGTGACTTTGGTAGGGAGGGAATGCATTGGTCAGGATACTAGGAGAACACTTGGAATCTTCCATGAAACAATGCCACAGGATCCTTTATGTCTGCTTGGTTTAACATTTCATGTGAAGCTATAAAATGTTTAGTTGGCAGAATGTTGTTTAATGTTTCTATAAAAGATCCCTGCTGACCAGTTATAAAGGGTTCCAAAATTCCTCAAAGGTTCTCATAAATTTCTTTACCTCTTTGTGTTAGTTGGGAGAGAACCAAATTTGTGGCACATAATTGGCCTTGGAATCACTCCACTGTGTAAATATTGATTCAAAGAAAGCAGAAACATGTTTTGCTTGCCTTTTTTATGCTTCAAATGCCAAATTAAACCACATGAAGATTCAATTTTAAAATGTGGAGACACAGCTTCCCTGTGTTACTGCTCCCCTTTTGTTTCTTAATGAATGTTCCATCTAATTGACTTGCTGATTCCTGTTTAATTAGCACACTTGCAGCGGGACTATTCCAACCAATGAGCAGAGTGAAGCAGACAAGCATGCTGCCGAGGAATAAGAGCCTTTCTGTGGAGTTAATTGATGTGGACAATCCTTCAGCAGCTCTGGGCCTGATTACTTTCAGATATGTCCCAAGAAAGTCCACCTATGTGCCCAGGACTTCCTGGACATCCAAAAGCAAGGCAACCCACATTGTTTGCATAAAATAGGACTGAAAGCAAGAAACATTTGGAGCAAAAAAATGTTTTATAAACTGAAACCAAATCCTAATTGAATGTTTAACCATTTGATTATCAATCTTTTTACCAATAGGAAAAGGCAGAGATGCTCCAAGTATTGAATAATAGAAAATTTCTGGATCGAATTCAGCTCTAAATCAACCCAAGCAGCGCCACCTGCTTTACTATCATAAAATAACCAGTAATAAAATCTGAAATTGGGTAGAGCCAAGCCTCCATTTTTCTTAAGGATTCAGAGATATACTTAAACAAGGACATTTATTTTTCCAAATAAACGATGATATGATGGAATTAAGTAAGTCAAAAAAAATTTAGGAATAAAAATCGGAACAGCTTGAAAAATATATAAAAATTTAGGTAAAATATTCATCTTAATGACATTAATTCGTCCAATTAAGGACATCGATAGAGGAGACCACTGGGATAAAGATTTTGTCACTTGATTTAATAAAGCAAGGAAATTCTCCTTAAACATGTTTATGACTTAGTAATTGTTACACCAAATTATGTAAATTGAGTTTTTAGCAATGTTAAAAGGAAAAGCAGTATGCTAGAGGTTCAAAAGAAATAATTAGCTCTTTTGTAAATTTAATTTATATCCAGAAAACTGACTGAATTGCTGAAATAATGTTAATAGAGCAGGAAATGAAGAGTTAGGATCTGATACAAAAGCAAAAGATCGTCAGCATAAAGAAAGACTTTATGAACTAATCCTCCTCTAAAAATACCCAAACTATTCTGAGATTCTCTAAGGGCAATAGCCAGATTTCTAAGACTAAATTAAACAACAATGGGCCATGAGGGAATCCCTGTCTAGTCCCACGATAAAGTTTAATTTCCAAGCTATTCTGGTTATATTTATACCCAATATAATTTGAGGCCTAAAAGGGATATTTTTTAATGATAAAGAGGTTTACTGGATGTCAACAGAGAAGATGCTTCAACTGAAGACAAAAGAGACTTCAGGTGCTGAGATCTGGAACAAACTGCATGCCAGAAGAGCTCCATGGGTCATGCAGCATCTTCAATATGTTTCAACCTGTGTGGAGTCCTGAATGATCTACATTGAGATTGAATGTAGTTGTGGTGAATGGCTGAGATAAATTCAAGGGGAAGTAGGTGAGCAAGGAAGGACTAGAAAGGTGTGTGGTGGGGGAGGGGGGATGAGATAGGTAGAAGTAGATGAGTGAATAACATGCAGGCATTGACCTGTGCTACAATATGCTATGAAGAGTTATCTCACCTTTAATTAACCTTTTTCAGGTTTCAGTCTGAGTCAGCCACCTGCAGAGAGAGTTTTAAAATTCTTTGGATGCATAGAGTAATGCAAAAAAGAGAAGCTAATGTTAGACATTGAGAGCTTGTAGGGTAACTATATCTACCTTGAGCCTTTGTAGGGTAACTATAGCTGTTTTTCGTGCCTCTTTGATATCCTTAAGGTTTTGGTCGAGTCCAGTCATCATTATGCGGACATTCCAACATCCCAGCTTGAGGAGTGGTGTCTTAATTGGATTTGTTTTCTTTCTTGTCTGGTGCAGTAGTTACAGACAGCTCTTCATGGAATGATCCATTATCCCCATGCACCCAATGAGGAAAACTAATTGTGGTGGGACAGCACCTTATTGGCTGAGGGCTGCCCAGCTTGAGGTGGGCAGTAGCAGTCCAGTGAAACGCAATGGTCCTTTCCACCATCAGGAGTTACCATGCTGGTGCTGAGTACAGCAGTCAGCCACCTTCAGGACTCCAACTCCAGATTTTTCCTTGGGGTTCACTCCCAAAGCCTTTCCCATGAGTGGGTATAGCCACAAGGCAGGGGAGGTTTGAAATCAGAGTTTTCCCTCTCCTAAGTGAGTACCATCCGTGGTTCATGTCTCATCTGCCCAGAGCAACTCATTTCAAGGCACAAGTGGCCTGCTTTTGCCCTTTCTCCTGTTAGTGAGAACAGCTCTGCCAGGCATAAGAACTATGTCACACGTGAAGGCCAGGAGTTGAACTTGGTTGTTAGAAGCAGTTTGAGATGCATGACACGAAGAGCATTTGTGTAGCAGTGGGAGCTTGTCCCTACCACCACCCTTTGGCTATGACAGCCTTTGTTGCCAATTCTCATGTAGTGCCATTGTAAGTGGCAATACAACATTGCCATCAATGAATGGAACATCTGAATGGTGTATGGACTAATGCCTAATAATGGATGAGGTCTCCTGGGAAATGGAGCCAATACATAGAAATGCAAATACATGAGATAAATATGCAATTGTCAACTACATCCTGTAACTTTGATTATAATTCAACTGAATTACATTTTAGCATCTGGTTCCTTCTGGATAGCCCTGTACAAATTTAAGTTCCTATAGAATGGGGCTAGTTGAGGTTTTCCATTGAAGATCCTAAGAGGTCTTGGGCCCATGTCCATCAGTGCAGAACGAAAGGGTTGTGGATCCAGGGAAGCAGCACAACAATGTATAGCACCAATGGGAAAAAAAATCTACCCCCTCCGCCAGCCAAGAAGGCTGGGAGGACCCTACATGGTAGGAAACTGCAACAGCTGTCAGCAAGAAGATTGGTGAATGAAAGCCTTACGCCAGGCTGTGGGATGCTGGTGAAAAGCTAGTGGGAACCATATGTTGGGACCAGGATACATGAGAGTGGTGATGGTGGGCAGGATTCTTGAAGGGACACAGGTGCAGAGAGCTCCTGATCGCTTTAAGGATTCAGCATCAGGGGCCGAGGGGGGTGACTTGGACGCCTAGAGCTCAGGTTTACCACTGGACAAGACAGGAGGCTGTGTGGTCACAGAAGTTACAGGGGCACAGGGGAAGCGGCGACAATGGAGGAGGTGGCAGGATCAGTGGACATGTGATGTCTTGGAAGGGATTCTCTTTTGCTTGTATTGTGCTGTATGGTGCTGCTTTTGTGTGTCCTTACAGGGCAAACAAATAAAAAACCTTTTCGTGTATTTTGGAGTACATGACATGAAACAGAAACTGGAATCTTGTATTTGGGAACTGTGCTGAGCCCAGATATAAAAAAAAGAATAGTTATCACATGTATTTTGTGAACACGATATGTTGCCTCATAGTTCTCCCTTAATCAACTTTACCCAACTGGCTGGCATACTTCTTTGCTGTGAAGTGACTACAATTCAAAAGTGTTTCACTGTAGAGAGGTGTTGAAAAGTGCTGTATTAATGCAAGTCTTTTGTTATTTGATAATCTTCAGACAACCACAGTAAAGAGTCAATCCGCTACCGGGCATTGAGTGGGGCTGAGATGGAGACAAAGTCCCTGAAGCAACAGAGGCAAGTAACTACAAGGGCAACAGTGGTAGCAATGATGCAAAATGCAAACTGGAGAGCATATGTAATAATGTGCAAGGATGAAAATATATGGATATGACACTAAAGATGTGATAAGACTTTGAATGATTTTATTTTGTAAATAATTTGTGGTGACTGAAGTTTTATTTTGGAAAAAAGACACTCCTACCTATCACTTTTTCTTTCAGAAATAGGCTACCTTTCACAACTTCTGAAGCTTTGGAGGTTAAAAAGAAACTTAAAAAGGTATCTCTTAAATCAGATAGAGTGGCTAAGGAAATATACCTTAAAGAAATATTTAAATTTAATTTAAATGGCTTGGTCCATTTAGGACAGTCAATTTAAACTGTAACGAGGCTTTCCTGATGAAGGGCTGAGCCCCTAAACTTTGACTGCCTGGATGCTTCATGACCTGCTTTGTTTCTCCAGCACTTTTATATCCTTTTGTTCTCTAGCACCTGTTGAGACTATAAAGCACTGGTGAGACCTCACCTGGAGGGAGGACTGTGTACAGTTTTGGGCACTTTCTTTGAGAAAAGATGTTCTGGTGTTGGAGAGGGTTCAGAGAAGATTTACTAGAATGATACCAGGAATGAAAGGGTTAGTATACGAGGGACAATTGTCTTGGACTGTACTCGTTGGAGTACAGAAGGATGGGGGGGAACCTCGTGGAGGCATTTTGAATGCTGAAAGGTCTGGACAGAGTTGATTTGGCAAGGATGTTTCCCATAGTAAGGGATTCTAGGGCAAGAGGGCATAACTTCAGGATAAAAGGGCATCAACGACACAAAGATGCAGTAAAATATCTTTAGCCAGAGGGTCGTGAGTGTGTGGAACTTTTTGCCATAGGTAGCTGTGGAAGTGAGGTTGTTGGGTGTATTTAAGGCGGAGAGAGTCAAGCATCAATGGTTATGGGGAGAAAGCCAGGAAGTGGGCTGAGTGGGAGGATGGATCAGCTCATGATTTGAATGATAGAGCAGACTCAATGGGTCAATGGGTCTCCTTCTGCTCCTATATCTTTTGACCTTGTGACTTTGTGATCTGCAGACTCCTTGCTTATCTGCAGTGAGTACTGCCAGGTATTCTGCTGTGTCATCTCAGGCCCCATGGTAAGCTTTACATGAGCCAAAAGGTAGTGTGAATTGAATTCCACTTTACAGCCTCAGGACTTCACCTACAGCTCTCTAGCTCATTACACACAGTTATCAAAGGGTATCTTGCCACCAATTTGTGGGCAACAAAGTTTTGCCCCACTTTGTTTACTGATAGTTGGCTAATTATAGGGTAGGACAACCAATGTTAATTTATTTTACTTTTACCCCCCAGTTTGTCATGAACCTTCTGGTAACTTTTCTCCCCGTTTATAGGAAATAAAAAGTTTGATCGCTTCTTGACACCTCTGAAGATGTAATCTGTAGTGCTCGAGTGCTAATGATACTCCTGACCAATTGAAGGAGTCAGAGACTAGTTTGTGGCAGCTTGGGTTTCCTCGATACGGTCGTGAATGAGTTCTATAGCTAATAAAGTATAGTTGTTTTAAAAGAACCTGTTTCTTTATTACAATAAAAGAAACTTCACAAGGTACCAGGAGTGGAAGAAACACCAGGAGTGTGCAGAGTGAGAATCAGTTGATAGCAGCAGAGAAATCATGTTGTGAATTGGACTGGAAATGCCAACCACAAATGGAGGCTGTTCTAACAAAGATTGATGCTATACCTGCAAGCCATTGGACTTGATAGCAAACCTGACGCATGAAAGATTGCACTGTTGCTTACTGTGGCAGGACCTCAACACTAGATGATTTCAATACATTTGTTTTTGCCGAGGCAGAAGACCAGGGCAGGTTTGACAAGGTTATCGAGATGTTTGATGAACAATGTTTACCAAAGAAAAATGAAATGTTTGAGAAGTACATGTTTCATTCATGTGTGCAGCTGCAGGGAGAGAGTTTTTATACTTTTTTAATGGACTTGAAATTAAAAGCAAGAGCATACAATTTTGGCCACTGCAAAATTCAAAGATCCATGATCAAATTGTTTTTGGGATTATTGATAAGAAAGTAAGAGAGAGGTTGCTGCAAGAGACAGAGCTTATCTTAGCTGGAGCTGTGAAGATATGCCATGCCAGTGAATTAGTTCTACAGCATGCATAAAAGTTTGGTGAAAGTGCAAAAGCCAGTGAAAATGAAGGCATAGCTATAGCCACAATGAGTGTCACACACACAAACAAAAAAATCAGATATAGGAAATAATAAAAAAAAAAGGAAAGACATTCAAGTGCAAATGATGTGGCACTCAACATGCCCAAAACAATGTTCCACCTATGGAAAAATCTATAATAAATGCAAAGGGCAGAATTATTATGCACAGCAATGTTTTTCCAAAGGGAAACAAAACAGAAGTGAAAGCGTACACACTGTACACACTATAGAAGAAACTGCCCTCAGTGATACACTTTTCGTTGACATGGTAATGTAGGGAGATTATCAACCAACTGAACAGTCAAGTTTTGAACAGAGTAGAACAATATGTCATTGCATACAAATGGAACAAATATTCTTTTCAAGCTGGACACAGGGACAAAGGTCAATTTGATCTGTGAACTCAACATCAGGGCAATGAAGATAAAGCCATACATCCATGCAAAATTCTGTACTGCTCAAAGCCTAAAATGGACAGAACATTGATACAAAAGGAACATGTAAATTGAGGTGAAATCACCTCAGATTCACTGTATTCCTAGATGGACATGAATCAAAAAGTATGTGAAAACTTAAGCCTAGTCAAGAAGATGTACACACTAGGGAAATCTATTGTGTTAGCTGATGTGTTATCCAGGGCAATGATGCAGAGTGAAGTACACAATGAGAGTTCCACAGAGATAGATGTGAATCTCCATTTGAATTTGATTACTGAATCTCTTCCTGTATCTGACATGAAATCCAAGCAGATCACAGCTGAAACAGAAAGGGACACAGTTCTACAGAAGGTCATCAAGAATTTGAATGAAGGATGGGCTAGAGGTAAATGTCAGTCACACTATAATATCAGAGCTGAGCTGAGTGTTGTCAATGGTCTTCTACTCTGACAGAGCAGATCTATAATTCCTCAATCACTGCGACAAGAGATTCTGAAAAGGGTGCATGAGGGGCACCTTGGAATTGAAAAATGCAAGAGGAGGGCCAGAACTGCTGTTTATTGACCAGGGATAAATGCAGACATTGACAAAATGGTTTCCAGCTGTGAGACCTGTTTGAAACCTCACATAAAATAGACAAAGAAACCTATGATAATTGATGTACCAACAGAACCATGGCAGAAAGTTGGGACTGATCTGTTCCACATGGATGGAAATAATTACTTGCTGGTTATTGATTATTTATCAAACTATCTGAAGATTGTGCTGCTTCCTAATATGTCTGCTGATTGTGTGATCAAATATATAAAATCAATCTTTGCAAGACATGGAATTCTTCAAATTGTCTACAGTGACAATGGACCATGGTACAGCTGGAGAGAATTCCAGAACTTTGCAGAAGAGTATGATTTCTGACATTGACTTCTGCATCCACAGTCAAATGGCAAAGCAGAGAAAGGAGTTCACATAGTTAAACATGTGCTAAAGGAAGAACAAGACAGTGGCTCAAATCCTTATCTAGCTTTATTGAGTTATAGAGCTTCGCCACTTGAACGTGGCATGTCATCTGTTGAGCTTCTGATGAGATGCAGACAGTTCCCTATTCTGCAGACCCAAACAAGATCAGAGATGTTGAAGATGTCGAACTGAAACAAAAACATCTGCAATGGAGACAAAAAGCAAACAATGACAAGTCAGCAAGAAGCTTAGGGCCACTGGCACAACATGACACAGTGAGACTCAGAGATTCCAACACTTGGGACAAAAAGGCAACTGTCTGGAGGAAGTAAATCCAAGATCCTACACTGTCAGAACAGAGGATGGTCAAATACAGAGGAGGAATCGAAAGAGCCTGTTGAAAATGCAAGAAACACTGCAGGAACAGACAAATGTAGAAGATTCAGCCTGCACAACAACAGAGGAAACACCACCAGTGCTAGACAGTGGTGGACCAGCAGAGCTGACACAAGCAACTGTGTTAAGAAGATCCACACATGTTATCAAAGCACCTAACAGACTGAATCTCTGAAAGAAAAAGAACTGCACACTTAAAAAGTTTGTGCTGCTGATGTTGGTTTATATTTAACTTTAAATTGAAATAATACTGCATTAGTGTGTCATGTTGTTAGATTATACATCTCAAGGAAAGGGAGTGTAGTGATAGGGTGTTAGTAATCCTTCTGACCACTGGAGGGAGTCAGAGTCTAGTTTGTGGCAGCTTGGGTTGGATTCAAGATGGATGCCTTCACACAGTCGTGAATGAGCTCCATAGCTAATAAAAAATAGTTGTTTTAAAAGAACCCAAGTTTCTTTATTTCAATAAAAGAAACATTACAGTAAACTACTTCACTCATAATCATTTCAGCCTCTTATCTTGTGTCCTTTTGAAATAAACATTTTAGCCAGTGACATCATCACATGCAACACAAACATAAGCAGTATATCTCAGTAATTATAGGTGCCGGTGGCCTAATTTATTGCTCATTAAGCAGTTTAAAGCAATTACTGTTAATGTGCCCTCATTTTGTCTATGAAAAAAATAACAGTTATAAGTGTATTATACTGGACAGTTAAGCTCAGGTGATTAACCCACATTTACTGCCCAAAACGCCTTAGCAGCCATGTTGCTAGTTTACAGTTTTCATGTAAATTAAGGAATTATGGATTGCAATCCCCAAATCACAATTAAATAGCTTGGAATTATCCATAATTAAAAGCGAATCAGACTTACACGGGCAAGGTCTGCTTAGGTGTAGGTTCTGGCTTATGCCTCTGTCTCAGACCGAAATGGACTCTGGTCCCTCTCCAGTCCTGTGGATGAGACATTAAACCAAGGCTCCATCTGCCACATCAGGTAGATGGCATTATTACTAAAAGTTCAAGAGGAGTGCTTACTTGTGTCATGACCAATGGGTCACCAGAATCCATCATTTATATCATTACAGTTTGAAGGGACTTACTGTAAACTAACCCAATTCCTACCTTGCAGCTGTCACTATATTTAAAAGCCCTTAAGTGGCAATAGCAAGTTCTTTGAGGAGACAATACCGTGCTTGCTTACAACAGATACAGAAAATGCAGGAAAGCACTCAGCAAGTCAAGCAGCATCTGTGGAAAGAGAAGCAGACTGTAACAAAGAGGTATGAACTCAAACCATTGACTGGTTTTTTTTACCACAGGTGCTGCCTAGCCTGATATATTTTCCAGCATTTTCTGCTTCAAATCTCTCATATCTGAAATTTTTGAAAAAAAACACATATTTTACCCCTATAAGTTATAAAATCCTGGCCACAAAAGGAGCTCTATTAATGCAAAACGTTTTAGCAATTTGGGGTGGAAGAAAGATCTTGCACAATGTCAACCTACACTTGACTAGGTTATTCTGTAAGCCCAACAGTTAATAAGTATATGAACACTACTGGTGTTTCTCAGCTGCTTCTAGTTGAAGATTTTAGTCTGTACAATCCTGACAGATGAAGAGAAATATGATCCATCTTATCATAGACTAATGTAGCATAGAAGGAGGCTGAATTATTCCATCATATCTGTGCTAAATTCTTCAGAGAACCATCCTATTATCTTACTTACCTGTCCATTCTCCGAAACCCTGTAATTTAAAAAAATCCTTTTCAACTCTGTATCTAGTCCATCTCAGTAGTTACTACTGAATCTGCCTCCATCAACCTTTCAAAGGAGAGTCTTGAAGACAATAACTCTAAAGTCCCTCTCCAAACATACTGCAATAATCTGCTTTGGATTTTTCATATTCAAATTGATTAATTTCCCATGAAATGAATCAATATGAACAAATCAGTATCAACTATAGGTGAAATAAAAGCATACCTGTAAATTTAATATGGGTTAATTATGGATTAATTACCGATTAAATGTAATTTAGGTTAATTCCTTTAAGATAGGTAAACATGACTTTGAATGAATGTAGTTTGGTGTTTTATAAATTTCAAGGCAGTTCACAGATACATATTCATACCCTACATTTTTTCCTTCACAGTCAAGGTTGGGATGAATGTAGAGGTCCTTGAAGTGTAGCTTACTTTTATTCTAGAAATATGTTCCAGAGAAGCATTCAGTAAAAAGGGTCACAGAGTTCTATCCCATCACACCACTGAGCAGGGAATCCTTCATCTGTGAAGTCTTCCTCTACTTCAAATGGTCATTTCATTCCACATGTACTTTCTGACATTTACACACTTCTAGAGGTTGAATACATATGGGTAACATTACAGAGGTATTCTGAAACCGAACAGGGGTTGGCTGGTAAGCATGGAAGTAACAACTCTGCAGTTATTTGGAGACTGTGATAGTACAGATTCTATCACCAATGTGTATATGTATAGATTGTAGTGTAGGATGATTGTGATTGGCTGAGACCGTAGCCACGCCTATTGGCAGGTCTTAAAGGGTTGCTCCTAGCCAGACCAGGTCATTCTGGACTGGTCGACCTACATGTGATACGCTCCAGTCTTCTAGTTAATAAAAGCCTTGGTTTGGATCAACAAGCTTTTGATTCTTTCGACATGCTCTACAATTTTATTAACTAGAAAGTATAAAGGGATGGAGTGTATGCTACGGCTGGAACGCCTCAACATCGACCCACAGTCGGCTACAGCCTCGAATGACTTGAAGCACTGGGTGACGTGCTTCGAAACATACAACTCTCTGACCCTGCCGTGGAAGAGGACAGCCATCGACTACTAATATTGATGACTATGGTGTCCCCGAGAGTCTACCAGAGCATCCAGGACGCGACCACTTACGCCGCAGCCATGAAGGTGTTGAAAGGGCTCGACGAGCAACCGGTGAACAGGGTCTACACTCGGTACAAACTAGTGACAAGGAGGCAACAGCCCGGTGAGTCATGTAGAGCTTATATTCAAGCACTAAGGGCACTGGGCAGGGTCTATACCTGCACAGACAGAACTGCTGTGGAGACCACAGATGATCTCATTCGGGATGCCTACGTGTCTAGGGTCCGATCGAATGAGGTGAGGCAGCGCCTGCTAGAGCACGGGGGAGAAAACCTAGAGGACGTGATCTGGATCGCAGAGACAATGGAGGATGCGGTCTTAAGTATGGATGTGTACTCTCAGGGCTGGATCCCATGATCTGATGTGAGTAGGATACCCTCCTTCAACCCTACTACCCCCCGGCACACCGACGGCCTGTCGGCTGCCACTACGGTGCCTGATGCAACCCCGAGTGTTATTTCTGGGAGAGGGACAAGCACAGCAGGTCCCAGTGCACAATGAGAAAAGCCAGGTTTCAGAAGTGCCTTTAAAACGACCACTTTGCTGTAGTCTGTCGCTCCAAAATGGCCACCGTCAAACACAGTGCCTCGTGTGAAGCCCATCCGCCACCTTCCCATTCAAATATTTCTTCCTCAGAGCTCTTGTCCAATGAGAGCTAAGGCTACACCATGCAGCAGCACCTGACGTCACGGGACAGACGCCGAGCACGGAAGGTACAACCCACCCTTGCCACAATGATGTTGGCCTGCTTCACCCTCCCTCATGAAACAATGTTTGACCAGGCCCCTGCCACTGCAGCTGAGCCTGCCGCCGCCGGTACCTATGCTGCCAACCAGGGACCCGCCGCCGTTGCTGACCAAGGACACGCCACACCCGCCACCACTACCAATGCTGTCGACGGAGGACCCGCCACCACCGAGGCAGCCGACCAGATACCAACTGACGCTACCGATCCGGTACCCACCGACGCTGCCGACCAGCAACACACCTCCGACACTGACACTACTGACCCAGTACTCACCGCCGCAACCGTCGATGACTGCCTGACTAACCGCCCCACCGATGACAGCAAGCAGTGAACTCCAGCACTTACTGTTGGGTGGCCTACACCACTAGCAGGCTGCAGGCAGCAGCACCAACTCCTCGACGCTGTCTGCTCCGGCCCGATTGTTTCTGTGACTTCACCACACACACGTTGCATGATGTCATCACATAAGACTCCACTGTCCCCATTACAAGTCACTGCATCAGTAACCCTAGACCAGGACTGCCCCCATCCCCTCACAAAATCAATGGAACTCATTAAAGTGCATGGACAAAGTACCAATTGCTTATTTGACTTGGGGTCAACTGACAGTTTTATCCGCCCAGACCTGCCCCACTGTTGTGGACAGGCTATTCTCCCCACTGCCCAGAAGATTTCATTGGCGACCAGATCGCCCTTGACCGAGGTAAAGTCCAGGGCATCACGTTCACAGACTTCAAATTATTAGTCCTTCCCTAACTATGCGCCCCTGTATTGCTGGGACTGGATTTTCACTGCCAGTTCTGAACCATTTACTTGCACTTTGAAGCCTCCTGCCAGCGGCAGCCCGAGCCACCTGCCCCCGCGCCCCGAGGCCTCACCTGTAGCCTCTCCACCCTCCGGGTTGCTCTGCCAGCGCTCTTCATAAACCTCACCCCTGGCTGGAAGCCTGTGGCCACCAAAAGCAGGCAATATAGTTATGAAGACAGGAAATTCATCACAAGCGAGGTGCGCAGACTGCTGGACAAGGGCATTATCGATCCTAGCTCAAGTCCCTGGAGGGCCCAGGTGGTGGTTGTTAAAAATGGGGAGAAGCTATGGATGGTGGTTGACAATCAAGCCAGACAATCAACTGCTTCACACTTCTGGATGCGTACCCCCCTCCCACGGATCACGGATGTGAATCAGATTGCCCAATACCGTGTGTTCTCCACCATTGACTTATGTTCGGCCTATCATCACATCCGCTGAGAAGACTGACATTTCATGGCCTTCGAAGCGAATAGACAGGTGTATCAATTCCTCAGGGTACCCTTTGGGGTCACAATGGCGTCGCGGTCTTCCAGCGGGAAATGGACTGGATGGTGGACCAGAATGGACTGACTGCTACTTTCCTGTATCCTGTATCTGGACAATGTCACCACCTGGGGCCATGACACGGAGGATCATGATGCCAACCTTGAGAAATGTTTTCAGACTGCAACTCAGCTGCACTTGACCTACAATTTCGACAAGTGTGTCTCCCGGACCACTTGGCTCGCAATTCTAAGTTGCGTGGTGGAGAATGGGGTGGTAATGCCAGACCCTGACCGCATGCATCTCCTCATGGACTTGCCCCCCCCCCCCAACACCCAGAAGGCACTCAGACGCTGCCTGGACTTCTTCTCCTACTGTGCCCAATGTACGATAAGGCACGGCCACTCATCAAGACCACCTCTTTCCTCCTGTCAACCAAAGCCAGAGCGGCCTTTGACCACATCAAATCGGACACCACCGCTGCAATGCTGCACGCCATCGACGAGTCCATCCCGTTCCAAGTCGAGAGCCATGCATCCAACTTTGCACTGGCAGCCACTTTGAATCAGGCCAGCCGGCTGGTAGCCTTCCTCTCCAGAACCCTCCAAGGTCCTGAGAGCCGACACTCCTCTGTCGAGAAGGAGGCCCAGGTCATAGGCGAAGCAGTATGTCATTGGAGACACTGCCTCACTGGCAGGCGCTTTACACTGCTGACCGACCAACGCAAGGTCTCCTTCATGTTTAGCAATACCCAGCGAGGTAAGATCAAGAATGACAAAATCGCCAAGTGGAAAATCGAACTCTCCACCTTTAATTGTGACATACTGTATCGGCTTGGTAAACTCAACGACCCGCCAGATGCGCTCTCCAGGAGGACTTGCACCAACATACAACTGGACAGGCTGCAGAGACTCCACGAGAAGCTCTGTCATCCAGGGGTCACTAGGTTCGTGCACTTTGTCAAAGCTCGCAACCTGCCCTACACAGTCGAGGAGATTCGCTCCATGACCTGAGCCTGCCCGGTGTGCGCTGAGTGCAAGCCCCATTTCTTCCGACCGGAGAACACCCACATCATCAAAGCCACCCGCCCCTTTGAGCGTCTTAGCGTTGACTTCAAGGGGCCCCTACTGTCAACCAACCGTAATACCTACATTCTTATGGTCATCGACGAGTACTCCCGTTTCCCGTTCGCTGTGCCCTGCTTAGACATGACAGCCTCCACAGTCATAGAGGCCCTGCACAGCATCTTCAGGTACCCCAGTTACATCTACAGTGACAGGGGGTCCTCGTTTATGAGCGCAGAGCTACAGCAGTACCTTCTGGAGCATGGTATTGCTTCAAGCAGGACTTCAAGATTGCGCAAATTGGGATTGTAGATTGCGCAAATTGGGATTGTACTCGCTGGAGTTTAGAAGATTGAGAGGGGATCTCATAGAGACATATAAAATTCTGGCAGGACTGGACAGAATGGATGCAGATGGGATATTTCCAATGATGGGAAAATCCAGAACCCGGGGCCATGGTTTGAGGATAATAGGCAAACCATTTAGGACCGAGATGAGGAGGAATTTCTTTACCCAGAGGGTGGTGAATCTGTGGAATTCATTGCCACAGAGGGCAGTAGAGGCAGGTTCATTAAATATATTTAAGAGGGAATTAGATATATTTCTTCAGTATAAGGGTATTAAAGGTTACGGAGAGAAGGCGGGGACGGTGTACTGAACTTTAAGATCAGCCATGATCTCGTTGAATGGCAGAGCAGGCTCAAAGGGTCGAATGACCTACTCCTGCTCCTATCTTCTATGTTTTACCAGCTATAACCCACGCGGTAATGGGCAGGTCGAAAGAGAGAATGCCACCATCTGGAAAGAGGTTACGCTTGCCCTCCGGTCCAAAGGTCTCCCCACCTCTCGCTGGCAGGACATGCTCACTAGTGCCCTACACTCCATCCGCTCCCTCCTATGCCCCATGACCAATGCCACCCCCCATGAAAGGAAGTTCTCTTTCCCAAGGAAATCCAAATCGGGAACAACCATACCGGCGTGGCTCACGGTTCCCGGGCCGGTCCTCCTGTGACGCCACGTCTGGTACTCAAAGAATGACCCCTTGGTTGATCAAGTGACTCTGCTCCATGCAAACCCGCATTATGCCTACATTGAGTACCCGGACGGGTGGGAGGACACAGTCTTGGTAAGGGACCTAGTCCAAGCTGGATCAGGCCCAGCAGTGCTTCCAACCCAACCTCCCCCAAATCCTTCTCCCCCCAGGTCATATGCTCGAACAGAGGGACCAGCACCACCCCACCAGCTCAGGCCAGACTGTCAACAATGCCGTTGGGGAATTAAGCGAAACAGTGGCTGCACCCGACAAGCCTGTCGGCAACACGACTCCAGCGGCCCCAATCCCAGCATCATGGTGGTCACCCCGGATGGTCACGCCCCCTAACCAGTACAGCACCTAACCTCCACCGGGCCCTTTCTTTCTTTTTCTTTTTTTTTTATAGCCCTCCATCCACCCTGGGGTTAGTTCTCAAAGAAGGGGTGAATGTGATAGTACAGATTCTATCACCAATGTGTATAGGATTGTAGTGTAGGATGATTGTGATTGGCTGAGAGTGTAGCTACGCCTCCTGGCAGGTCTTAAAGGGTTGCTCCTAGCCAGACCAGATCATTCCGGACTGGTCGACCTACATGTGATATGCTCCAGTCTTCTAGTTAATAAAAGCCTTGGTTTGGATCAACAAGCCTTTGGATTCTTTCAACGTGGTCTACAGAGACCACTCCAGGATTTCCCTTAATTACTTCAGCAAAACTTTTATATTCTTTCATATAATTGCACTCATCTTTGGTTTCTTTCTCCATTTCCACCCAGGCTTTTACACTTGTTTCACCAACATCATGACCACTGAATCTCACCCTGAGTGTTGGCACTCCACAGCTATTATGAAAACCATGTCCAGAATGGCTGGCATCAATTGCCAGTGCAGAGTTTCATCAGTAGGAAAAAAGTAGACATTTTTCAAATGGATCTTTGGGTATTTTACCTCCTGGTTTTCATCATGTTTAGAACAAACATTGCAAGTTCCCTACAGTGTCCCTTTTGGCTTTTAGTGTGTGCTGCCTTTACATTGTTCTGTAATGGGATTTGTAAGTCAGAGTTGGAACGGTCCCTGCTGAGTTTCTTCCCCGATATTTGTGTATTGTACTGTCCACTAGAGTCCTTTAATGAGTCACAAGCTGTTATTAGCACCTTTCATGAATTGCTGGAGAGCCCACCAGTGAGATTTGATTTAACATATTGTTCCCAGGGAGTGAGCATTCCATTCTCAACAGGGGCTGGGTCCACATCACATCTGAGGGGTGAGGGGGGGGGGGCACGGGGTGGGGGTGCACAGACTGAAATCTTTAATAAGGGAGGACCAAGGTGCATAGGGAGGGGGCAATAAAACTGAATGGATTAAACATTTTGGGGGAAAGGAAAGATTTTTCTGCCAGGCTTTGCTATATAGTTGCCAAGCAACATGAGATATTTTCAAGGCTGGAGGTATTGGAAACAACCTAGAATGACCTAGATAAATGTGGAAAATTAACAATGATTTCAGAGTATTACATGTTTCAATATGATTGTGTTTGACTGACACATAACCAGCTTTGGCTATGAATTGCCTTCCACATAGTTTTCCTCTTTTGTTCTGTCACCCTCAATTCCAGGAAATAAGGGTGCAGGCTGAAAAGTTTTGCTCTATATTTCTCATATTTCAAGCATGCTTATTTTGCTTCGAGTTTTTGTGATGGGTGGTGAATGTAAGTCTCTTTCTGCTAGCTTTTATTGAAGAAGGTATGTATTGTTCATTATTTTCCATAATATATAAGCAACTTTTGAGATAACCTCTGTAAGAAGTGCTTTCGTTTTGTAATAATTAATTTTTGCTACTTTCAGAAATAATTTTACCCATGAGTTCCTCGGCACAAAGGAGTGTCAGCAGTATTTGATAGACTAAAACATGGTTGCCTGTGGAAATGATGGTGCCGCTTCAATGGCTGGATGATACAGTGGACTCATCACACGCCTGAAATATATTGTACTTTCAGTCTTTACTGTTCATAGGGAGCACTTAGTGGCTAAAAACTTAACAGGATATTTAGATGCTTCATAAAGACTGTAAACTTTATAAAATCAAGACTGTCTATTTTGGCAGCTGTGTGAAGAAAGTGGCGAACATTTACAGATACTGTGGCTGCATACCGAGGTGAGGTGGCCGTCCAAAGGAAATTGTCTTTGTGGTTTTGTTCCACTCTGGGACATGATTGTTTCCTTTCTTTCTCATAACAAGCATGAATAAAAACTCATTATCAGGCAGATATATTTGACTAACTAAATTTATTGAACAAGACTTCCAGGGTAAATAAAATAACCTCATTGATAGTAAGGAAGCCATTGTTTCTTTCCTTTAAAAGCTTGAAGGTTATTGGAGCAATATCAGATGTTGGGAATTTTTATAGTTTCCAGATCTGAACACCAATGCAGAGGCTCTGAAGGAAGATAACATTACTATTGATATGAAACACCTAAAGCAAATACACACAGATCTGCAGGAAAGATTTAATGACCTGTTAAACCTAAATATCCTGTATTGGATATTAGATCCATTTGAGGAATAACTCACCAATGTTTATACAGAAATTCAAGAGAGGTTTATTGATATTCAGAGAGATATAATTGTATGTTGTAAGATCAATCAATCTTTAAAAGGCTTTTTTTGATTGAGAGTGATCTGCCAAATAGATTTCTAAAACTATGGGAAAAGGCCAAAATATCTTTAATTGGCTTTCCATCAACATGCTGAGTTAAATGTGAAGTCAGAAAGGTAGCTTCCTTGACAAAATCCAGGAACAGATGATATCACAGGAGGTGACCTTTAACGACCAATATCCAATTTGGAACCTGACATCCAAAAACTGCACAGGAACATCAAGCCCAAGGATCTCACTAAAATTTTCATTTCATCAGAATTATTTTTTTAAAGTTCTTTTCATTTATTTTTCACACCCTCAAGTTTATGTTTAAAGTTTATTGTGTACAAACCATTGCGCTCTAAGAATCTTTTTAAATTTTTTACAATATCTATACTTATGTTTTCTTCTTTCCTATATGTTCAATAAAAATGACTACCTATTCGCTGGAGGAACTCAGCCATTCTTTTCAGTATCTATAGGAGTCAAAGATATATTGCCAATGTTTCAGGTCTGAGCCCTTCCTCAAGGAATAAGCCAGAAGTAGAAAGACTTAGAAAGGCTAAGAGGGGAGGAGAGAAGACTGTGTGGTGGTGGGATCATGTAGTAGGTGGCGAAAATGGCAGAGGCTGGTGAGATATTAGGTGAGGACAAGAGCACACATATTCCCCTCTCCTCCCCTCTCCGCCTTCTACAAGGACTGCTCCCTCTGTGTCTTACTTGTCCACTCCTCCTTCCCCACCAATCATCCCCTTGGTACCTAACTGTGTGACCACAGGAAATGGTCCACTTGCTCCACAAACTTCACCAATTTTCAGGGCCCTAAACAGTACTATTTCCAAGTGAAGCAACATTTCACTTGTGCACTTGCACTGGTCATCTACTGCATCCGGTGTGCCTGTTGTAGTCTCCTCTACATTGGAGAGACTGTACGCAGACTGGGAGATCACTTTGTTGAGCACCTTGGCTCTCTTCGCACCAATAGCGTGGATCTCCCAGTGGCCACCTATTTCACTTCTCCATTCCATTCCCTTGCTGACATGTTTGTCCATGGTCTCATGCACTGCCAGACTGAGGCCACCCATAAATTGGAGGAACAACACCTCATCTTCCGAATGGGCACCTTCCAAGTGGATGGCATTAATATCGACTTCTCTGGCTGTCATTAAAATTCCCCTCTCCACCTTCTTTCCCCATCGCCTTTCACTATCTCTGTCTCTCCTCTCCGTCTCCTTTCACACAAACATAATAAATTCTTACCTCATCCCTTATCATATACAATTAAAACCTTTTGTTGGTCTGGATTCCTCTCCCATTGTTTGAATTTGAGACTTTCTGACATTTCCTGTTTCTGGCTCATTCTGCTTATTCCTTGAAGAAAGGTTCAGACCCGAAACATCAGCAATATA
Source organism: Narcine bancroftii (assembly GCF_036971445.1). Lineage (NCBI taxonomy): Eukaryota > Metazoa > Chordata > Chondrichthyes > Torpediniformes > Narcinidae > Narcine > Narcine bancroftii. The sequence goes on along the minus strand of NC_091472.1, from coordinate 88,417,274 downwards.
TCTTTGTCTCCTATAGACACTGAAAAGACCAGCTAATTTCTTCCAGCAGTTTGGTGTATTTTTACTATGTTTGGAGGTTTTTGAAATCCATGATTTATTTGCCTGTTTGTTCTGGAATCACAAGCCACACTCAGAATAAAAGCCTTGCTTTCTTTTCACCTCATGTAACATAATGTTTTTTAAAATTATTTTTATGTGGTTGATAAGAGAGAAGTATGGAAGAAACCAACTAAACTTGACTGCTTCAGAGGGAAGGGGTCCCATAAATTTTAAGCAGAGTCCTACGGCAGCCATAGCCAAAAAAATGGTAGAGAATGGTTGCTCTAGACCAGCATCCACTGCCAAACTGTCACTGTCACTGAACTAAAAGGCTGGCGTGGTCTTGTAGAGTCTGCAGTCACATAGACATCAGACTGCAGTGGGATAGGAAACTTCTTTCCCTGAGGGACAGTTGTAAGCCAGGTGGATTTTTGCGAAAACGCCATGGTTTTAAGGTCACTGTCATTGATATGAGTCTCTGGGTTTACTATTTAATTTAAATTTGCCATGAAGGGATTCAAAATCATGAATGCAGATTATCAGGGGTTGGGGGTTTGGATATGAATTCAGTAATGTAACCACATTACTATAACCCTATACTGGGCAACTCTTTACATCATCCTTTAATGAGTTATTGTGCTGTCCTTGATACCAGTGTTTTGTGGTTCTAGACAGGTTATTACAGAGTCCTTTAATGTTACCTGGATGTCTTAATTTTGCCTTGTAAGCTATTGGAACCTTCATTATTATGGTCACTGGTAAGCATATTTCTTGTATACCTGACTAAACAGATGCTTTGGGGATCAAAATTCTACAAACTGGAATGCGACAAACACTCTGGAATACTGTAACATTGAAGTGTTTTTAAATAATGTATATATTAGTTTAAAACCACACAAGAAAACACATAATTAATGATAATTCAAAATAATACAAATACATGTGGTATATAAAAGAAAAAAGTACCACCCCTTCCCTCCTTCTATCCCCCTACAAAAGAAGAAAGAGAAAGAAGAATAAGAATTGGACAGGAGACCCTCATCAGGGGTGCCTCTTTAAAGTCTCTTATAATATACTGAGACCTTAAAAAGAAGGGAAAGTCAGAGGTTCATTTCAAATATTAACACCCATATTTTGTAAATTATTATTTCTTCCAAAATAATAATATTTGTCTCTTAAATTATAAGTAATTTTCTCAAGTGGTATACAACTCCAGACTTCAGCATGGCATCTTTCTATATCCAAATCTGAATCAGGCTTCCAAGTTATGGCAATACATTTTCTTGCTGTTACTACAGTAATTTGAACATACTTCTTTTGATGCATATTCATTTTCAACTTAGGTTCAATATTCATAATATCACTCAATAAAAATAACATTGGATCTTGTGGGAAACAGTGTAGTGATGTTGAGAAAGCAGAAAAAAAAATTGAATTTGGTAAGTATGCTATGAAATCTTGGTTCTGCAAAACATTTTACCAACCATTGGAGACAGTTTACATGCCTTGTGCATATAAACTTAGAATTGTCAAAATCTAGAAGATTGAGAATATCATCCCAGCAGGAAAAAAATGTTGTTATAATCAGGGGTAGCACAGCAGGTAGTGCTACTGATCACCAGCTCCAGCACCCCGAGAATGATCTTGACTTTGGATAGTGTCAGGGCGGAGGTTGCGTGTTCTCCCTGTGATTATGTGGTTTTCTCCTAGATTTTTTTGTTTCATAGAAATATTGCAGCACCATACAGGCTCTTCAGTCCACAAAGTTGTGCCAAACATGTCCCTACCTTAGAAATTACTAGGATTTCCCATAGCCCTCTATTTTTCTATCCTCTATTTACCTATCCAAAAGACTCTTAAAGGACCCTAATGTATCCACCTCCACCACCGTTGCCGGCAGCCCTTTCTGTACAGCCACCACTCTCTGTGTAAAAACTTACCCCCGACATCTCTGTACCTACTCCCCAGCAACCTAAACCCATGTCCTCTGTGGCAACCATTTCAGCCCTGTGACATAAGGCCCTGTGACTGTCAACATGATCAATGCCTCTCATTATCTTAAACACCTCTATCAGGTCACCTCTCATCCTCCGCTGCTCCAAGGAGAAAAGGCTGAGTTCACTCAACCTGTTTTCATAAAGCTTGATCTCTACACCAGGCAACATCCTTGTAAATCTCCTCTCCACCCTTTCTATGGCTTCTACCTTCCAGTAGTGAGGCAACTGACCAGGGTCCTATATAGCTGCAACATTATCTCTTAGGTTCTAAATTCAATTCCATGATTAATGAAGTCCAATACACCATATGCCTTCTTAACCAGAATCAACCTGTGCAACTGCCTTGCGTGTCCTAGAGACTCGGACCCCAAGATCCTTCTGATCCTCCATACTGCTAATTAATACTATATTCTGCCATCATATTTGACCTACCAAAATGAACCACTTCACACTTATCTGGGTTGAACTCCATCTGCCACTTCTCAGCCCAGTTTTGCATCCTATCAATGTCCCACTTTAATCTCTGACAGCGCTCCACACTATCCACAACACCCCCAACTTTTGTGTCATCAGAAAACTTACTAACTCATCCCATCACTTCCTCATCCAGGTCATTTATAAAAATCACGAAGAGTAAGGGTCCCAAAACAGATCCCTGTGGAACACCACTGGTCAACGACCTCCATGCAGAATATAACCTGTTGTCTACAACCACTCTTTGCCTTCTGCGGGTGAACCAGTTCCGGATCTACAAAGCAATGTCGCCTTGGATCCCATGCCTCCTTACTTTCTCAGTGAGCCTTGCATGGGGAACCTTATCAAATGGGGTATCTAGCTGAAATCCACATACACTACATCTACTGCTCTCCCTTCATAAATATGTTTAGTGACATCCTCAAAAAATTCAGTCAGGTTTGTAAGGCTTGACAAAGCCATGGTGACTATTCCTAATCCAAATGTTCATAAATCCTGCCTGTCACGATCTTCTTCATCAACTGAAATAAAACTCACTGGTCTATAATTTCCTGGGCTCTCTCTACTCCCTTTCTTGAATAAAGGATCAACATCCGTAACCTTCAAATCCTCTGGTACCTCTCCTATCCCCATTGAAGATTCAAGATCATTGCCAGAGATTCAGCAATCTCTTCCCTTGCCTCCCACTGTAGCCTGGGGTGCATCTCATCCGGTCCCCATGACTTATCCAACTTGATGCTTTCCAAAAGCTCTGGCACATTCTTTCCCTTAATATCTACATCCTCAAGTTTTTCAATCACCAAGATCCTTTTCCATAGTGAATACTAAAGTAAAGTATTCATTAAATACCTCTGCTACTTCCTCAAATTCCATACACACTTCCCACTGTCACACTTGATAGGTCTTATTCTTTTACGTCTTGTCTTGCTCTTCAAATACTTGTAGAATGCCTTGGGGTTTTCCTTAATCCTGCTCCCCAAGGCCTTCTGGCTCTCCTAATTACCTTGTTAAACTCCTTTTTGTTATATAATCTTCTTGATCTCTAATGTTATCAAGCTCTCTGAATCTTTTGTAAGCTTTTCTTCTTGACTAAATTTTTTTTACAGCCTTTGCACACCTTAGTTCCTGTACCCTACCTACCATAACTTCCCTCTCATTGGAACATACCTTTGAAGGACTTCACACAAATATCCCCTGAACATTTGTCATATTTCTTTCCTACTTTTCCCTGAGAATATCTGTTCCCAATTTCAGTTTCCAATTTCCTGCTTGATAGGCTCATAATTCCCAATTAAATGTTTTTCTAATTTGTTTGTACCTATATCTCTCCAATGCTGTTGTAAAGGAGATAGAATTATGATCACTATTTCCAAAATGCTCTCCTACTGAGAGATATGACATTTCCCAATAGCAAATCAAGTGCAGACTCTCTTCTTTTTGTAGTCTTACAACCATAAAACACTACAGCACAGAAAACAGGCAATCTGGCCCTTCTAGATTGTACCAAAGTATTATACCGCTAGTCCCATTGACCTCCACCCAGTACATAACCCTCCAGACCTCTCCCATCCATGTATCTATCCATTTTATATTTAAAACTTAAGAATGAGCCCATATTTACCATGTCAGATAGCAGCTCATTCCACACTCCCACTACTCTCTGAGTGCAGTTCCCCCTAAACCTTTCCCCTTTCACCCTAAAGCCATGTCCTCATAATTATCTTTCCTAATCTAAATGGAGAGAGCCGACTCACATTTAGTCTGTCTATACCTCTCATAATTTTGTAAACCTTTATCAAATCTCCCTTCATTCTTCTATGCTCGAAGGAATAAAGTCCTAACCTGTTTAATCTTTCTCTGTAACTGAACTCCTGAAAACCCAGAACATCCTTTCAATCTTACTGATATTCTTCCTGTAGTTTGCGGCCCAGAATTGCACACAATACTCCAAATTTGGCCTCACCAATATCTTGTACAACCTTGTCATAACATCTCAACTCCTATACTCAATACTTTGATTGATGAAGGCCATGATTCCAGAAGCTTTCTTTACAAACTTGACAACCTGTGATGCCACTTTCGGGGAAGTATGTATCTGTATTCCTAGATCCCTGTGTTCCTCCGCACTCTCAGCACCCTACCATTTACAGTGTGTCCTACCTTGGTTTATCCTTCCAAAATGCAATACTTTACACTTGTTTACATTAAGTTCCATCTGCCATTTTTCTGGCCAAGTTTTCCAGATGGTCCAGTCCCTCTGCAAACTTTGAAAACCATCCTTGCTCTCCACCACGCCTCCAGCTTTGGTGTCATCAGCAAACTTGCTGATCCAATTTACCACATTATCATCCAGATCATTGATATATACAACAAACAACAATGGTCCCAGCACAGATCCCTGAAGCACTACTAGTCACAGGCCTCCAGTTTGAGAAGCAATTGTCCACTACCACTCTCTGTCTTCTCCAATATAACCAATTTTGAATCCAATTTACAACCTATCCATGGATACCTAGAGTCTGAACCTTCTGAACTAACCTCCCATATGGGTCCTTGTCCATGTAGGCAACAACCACAGCCTTTCCTTCATCTACTTTCTTGGTAACCTGCTCAAAAAACTTTATAAGATCCATTAAATACTAACTATCATGCACAAAGCCATGCTGACTTTTGTCCTTAATCTGCCCTTGGCTGGCCAAATACTTGTATACCCAATCTCTCCAAATGCTTGTATACCCAATCTCTTAAAACACCTTCCAACAATTTACCCACTACTGACATCAGGCTCTCTGGCCTATAATTTTCTGGTTTACTTTTGGAGCGTTTTTTAAATAATGGAACATCATGAGCTCCTCCGGTACCTCACCCATGGCTATGGATATTTTAAATATTTATGCCAGGGCCCCTGCAATTTAAACACTAGTCTCCTCAAGGTCTGAGGGAATATCATGTCAGGCTTGGGGTATTTATCTACTTGAGTAAATAATGTTGCAAAAAAAATTGTTTAAGATCTCCCCCATCTCGTGAGGCTGCACACATAGATGACTTCTTTGATATTTTAGGGCAGTACTCAACCTTTTTCTTTCCACTCACATACCACTTTAAGTATGCGAGTGTGAAGGGAAGATTGAGAATCACTGCTCTAGACCCAATTGTTACTGAAATATTTTGCTTGAGAAAAATTGTCATTAGCCCATTTCCTTTGGAGTTATGAAACCATGAACATAATGAATCATTTAGGTACGATTAAAACAGTGGTTTTCAAACTTTTTCTTTCCACTCATATACCACCTTAAGCAATCCCTTACTAATCACAGAGCACTTATGGCATAGGGAATACTTAAAGTGGTATGTGAGTGGAAAGAAAAAGGTTGAGAACCACTGTTCTAGGGGATCAATTTTACATTTATACTTGTAGAAAACCTTTGGATTTACCTTCACATAATCTGCCAAAGCAACCTCATGTCTTCTTTTTGCCATCCTGATTTCCTTTTTAAGTGTTTTCTTACATTTTCTATACTCTTCAAGAACCTCATTTTCTCCTTGTTGTCTGCTATGCACCTCACTCTTCTTCTTAACCAGATCGTTAATATCCCTTGAAAACCAAGGTTCCCTATGTCTGTTAACTTTGTCTTTAATTTTGACAGGAACATGCAAACTCTGCACTCTCAAAATTTCACTTTGAAGGCCATCCACTTATTGAACACATCCTTACCAGAAAACAACTTATCCTAATCCACTCTTCCTATATACTTTCTCATTTCCACAAAACTGGCCTTTCTCCAAATTAGAATCTCAATTTAAAGACTTTATCCATAATTAATTTGAAACTGGACACAAAATGCTCACCTACACAGACAACTGTCACCTGACCTATCTGGTTCCCTAATAGGAGATCAAGTATTGCATCCTCTCTCACTGGTACCTCTATATATTGATTTAGAAAACTTTCTTGAACACATTTTACAAACTCCAAGCTATCCAGCCCTTCCTCAGTATTGGAGTCCCAGTCAATATGTGGAAGGTTAAAATCTCCTACTATCACAACTTTCAGCTTCTTACATCGGTCTGCTATCTCTCGACAGATTTGCTCCTCCAAATCTCTGACTATTGGGTGGTCTATAATATAACCCCATCAGCATGGTCACATATTTTCCGTTCCTCAGCTCCACCCATATGGCCCCTGTAGACAAGTCCTCTGGGCTGTCCTGTCTAAACACAGCTGTGATATTTTCCCTGACTAGCAATGCCACTCCTCCCCCTTTTATCCCTCCCCCTCTATTACCTCTGAAATATCGGAACTCCAGAACATTGAGCTGCCCCTCCTGCAACGAAGTCTGACTAATAATGTCATAATCCAGCATGCCATTCCACACTCTAAGCACGTCTGCCTTTCCGACAATACTCCTTGCATTGAAATGAATACACCTGAGAACGTTTCTATCATGTACAAATCTTTGATTTCTGTCTATACATGCAGCCCTCACATGACCTTTATCCTCCTCCACCTCACTATCTGCTCTAACACTCTGTTGCCCATCCCTTTGCAAATCTAGTTTAAACCCCCCCCCCCCCCCACCCTCCCAGAGCAGCACTAAGAAACCTACCCACAAGATTGTTAGTCTCCCTCCAGTTCAGATGCAAACCTTCTTGTCAGAACAGGTCCCACCTTACCTGGAACAAAGCCCAATTGTCCAGAAACTTGAAGGCCTCCCTCCATATTATGTACATATTGTGACAAGAAACTTTCCTGAACACAGATTTAAATTTATTGTCAGAGTACATACATGACATCACATACAACCCAGGAATTACCACTAATTGGTAGTGCATTATATAAACTGTACACAGTGTAAACATGTAAACAAGGAACTGTAAACAGATAATGAATGTAAATAAACTGACTGTGCAATGTACAAAGAACAAAAAGAAAATCAATAAAGTCCACAAGTAATAGTCTTTAAATGAGCCTCCACGTAACAAAAACCTAACACACCTAATAAACTCCACCCATCTAAACCCCTTCCTTCCACATCCCCAAATATGTTGGTCAGTCGGTTAATTTGGCCGCTGAAGATTAACCCTAGTGTAGGTGGGCGATGGGAAATTAGGGAGGAGTTTGAAAGCAGAGGAGAGAGAATGAGTTATGGGAAAATGAATTGGGAGCATGGGATTACTTGGATGGCTCTGAGATCTAGCTTGATTAAATGGGCTGGATGCCCTATGCGTTATTAGAAAATGTGGAATGGTTTATTTTGTTTTATTTACTTTTATTTATATAGCTCATTTATATAGTACAGATCATAAATGACTCTTAACTTAAGCAGCTATTTAACCTGCAGTATAAAGCGGGTACCTGAGGTTCAGAAATGTACATGCAACATGATAATAATCAACAATCACTTCAAAACAATTGTGAATAAAAATAAAACTTTAACCTGGATTTAAAAGAGTTAAAGGAAGGGGCTGATTTTATGGAGGAAGGAATGTTGTTCCACAGTTTGGGGGCTGCAATAGCAAAGGCGCAATCTCCCCTGAGTTTACGGCTTGAGCACAGAACAACCAAGAGCCCTAAATTGGCTGATCTGAGGGGTCTTGAAGTGGAGATCGGTGATGTTGGGAGGTGGGGGAGGGCTAGTCCATTGATGGATTTGTAAACAAACTGGAGAACTTTAAAATCTATTCTGAGCTGTACTGGCAGCCAGTGGAGGGAGGGAAGAATAGGGGAGATATGGTCCCTCTTCTTGGCTCCTGTCAGGACACTTGCTGCAGCATTTTGAACCAATTGCAGATGGGATAATGATGACTGATTAATTCCCGTATATATAGAGTAGTCTAACTGGGAGAAAATGAGAGCGTGGATAACTTTCTTGAGGTTTTTCAGTGACAGGAATGATTTGATTTTGGCAAAAGTGCAGAGCTGGAAAAAGGATACATGATGACCATACAGAGGGGTCCAGATGAGTCGAGACCCACCCCGTGTTGTTGACTTTTAAGTCTGCTCTTAAGTGGTCAAGATCGGCACCAGGACCTAAGAAATTTTTTTTTAAATTGTAAATTGTGCTGGAAAATATATGCACCTAAAATGCTTCTCTGAACTCAGATTATGTAACAAAAACTTTTTAACTATTCCTGAAGGTTTTAATGATCAGTAATAATTCAACTCATGGGCTGACAATTATGCATCTTTGATTTGAAACAGTTTGACAAACTGAGTCTGCAGGGGTTTCCAGGAACACAGCGCCCTGCCGTTTTTCAATTAGCTGTCAATTGTTAGTCTCATTACTGACCATTAAACATTAGTCTTGTAGATCACAGAACATTGAGCCAGGGAACAATCCAGACAATGGCTGGTCTGTTACCAAGGCCTGGAAAGATTCACTTCCTCATTGCCCTGCTCCATTTGTGTCTGTGCTTGCATTTAATGCGTCAGCAACTATGATTGGTACACATCTGTAGGAGATCTTCAGCAAGGGGAACTTTTGATGTTTTTGTGGTTGAGTACAATTTCAGAAATGTAACTTTGGAAACAGCCAGAAGTACACTTCTCATTAATTGCTCAGCCTTATTATTGTGCACAGTTATTGTAAGTGTTACAATCTTTACAATAGAACTACTTCAGGAAAAGCTATGCCTCTGTTTACCTAATTAGAGTTGATCAAGGTAACTCATTATCATGTCTAGTTTTGCCAGTCCAAAGGCGGGAATTTCCCTTGCTCAAACAGATCAACAAAGAGCTTTCACACTGGGCTAAAATCGATGTCAGTAGCACTGGAATGTGCTATATTGGGTGAGTGGGCACTTTGTGGTCTTTCAATCAATTGCAATTGCCAAGTTGACAGGTTGGCATCAACTACAACCATCCACTGAAAATACTCGCACTTTAGCCATTTGTTTCACAAGTTCAGGACATCCCAAAAGTAAGTACTTTTGGCATTTGGTTGCTGTTGTAATGTTGAAACTGTGGTGGTCAGTTTGCACACAGCAATATCGGACAAACATCTGTGATGACCGAATAATCAACTTTGCAATACTGAATTAGGATAAAAATTGGTCAGAGCATCATAGGTGAGTTACTCTGCTCTTTTGAAGAATAATGCCTCAAGAACTTTATAGTTCTCCTGAGAGGACAAAGGGAATCTTTATTTAATGTTGCTTCCAGGAAATGGTACCTCTCCCAGTGTAAAGACTCCATCCATTATCATGAAGTGTTAATGTACTACATTTTACACCGTGTTCAAGTCCCTGGAGTGGGATTGGAAAATATAGCCTTCTGATTTAGGTATAATTACACAGGACAACAATTATTTTCAAAAGGTTTACTTCCTGAAAATAAATTGGGGTTGATGATAGACAACTTCCAACCGAACACAAAGATAATTTCAGATTTGCTGTATCACATAGGAAGTTGGAGAAACAATAAATTAAATTTTATTGAATTTAGTATGATTATAGCATATTGATGCTGACACATTCTGTTAGTTCAACTGACCTAAAAACGTTTTGGTGCTGATTTTCATTTGTGCATAACATCTGATGCCCTTATGTCATTTTCCAACATTAGTCAGCCAGCATTGATGAATTCCAGTTGCCCTGATACTGCTTTTCCATGGCCACCATATCCTAGTGAAACCTTTTACCATGTTTGTCACTGACTTCACCAAGATCAGCAGGGAAGAAGTCCAAATGTGAATGCAGAAAATGCATTTTCAATGACGTGTTGCATGTGTTGAAGTATGTTGTCATGCTGCGTCTTTGAGTCTTAAGCGTATACTTGCCACAAATGTAACAATGTATTTAGCTGCTGCAACATTGATGAGACATTTCTGCTGTATTGAAGCTTCCTAAAGATAATAAATGCTAATGTTAAGTACACTCATTTTCCTATTGACTGAGGAACATGGACATCAACATGCATTCAATCTATATCAATGTAATGCACAGCACCTGTATCTGTGAGCTGCTTTTATAGCCTGTCTGCATCTATCCTAATTAAGCATGGCCAGGCCTAAGACAACATTTGCATAGCACCTGGACTGGACTGACCAAAACAGGTTGCTCTGTGGGCAATATACTAGTAGGCTGAAAATATGACATGAAATCACAAAATAAGTTATATCTAAAAATACGGTACTTGTTAGAAAAATCCTAAAGTGATTTCCATAAAATACACCCAACAAGTGATCAGGAAGAAAATTCTTTGTTGTCCAGTGTTATTGGGGTCTAGACTGACAGAACAGAGAACTCAGGCCTCTGATGTATAAAATTGTCATTCTGCTTAATAAAGCCATTAAAAAAAACACTAGCTTTGGCTTTTTCAAGTTATGGCACAGAGTGGGATGATTAGTTGGACTACTCATAAAGCAAACTTCCCACTGCACCTTGGTTCATGAAAATAAACAAGAATACAAGAGTAAAGTAGTAATAATGATGATATATAAACCATTAGTTTTTGGAACATAGTGTGTGTATGCAATGTTATTGGAAGAAAATAAGTCCTCAAAGAAGCCCACAAGAAGTTGAATGACAGTAGGCCATTCAGCCTCTCAAACTGCTCCTTCATTCATTAGGGTCATGGTTGGCCTGACATTCCGTGAATCCACTATTCCACCCAATCTCTGGTGATCTGGCAGGTGGTACAGCTCTCTTACAGCTCCAGTGACCCTGGTTCAACTCTGACTTCGGTTGCTGCCTGTGTGGAGTTTGCATGTTTTCCCAGTGACTCCATGTGTTTCTTCAGGTACTCCTATTTGTTTGCACATTTTTAGAATAGTTGGTGGTAGGTTTAATGACCACTGTAAATTACCCCTAATGTAATGGATGTCCCAGCAGTGATGTTAATGGGCATGTGTTTGGGAAATAAATGGATTGATGGAATAGTTCTGAGATGACAAACATTCAATGAACTTCTATGGCATCAAACAGCATCTTTGATCCTCTTACTGATTAGAAGTCCATTTACTTCAGACTTAAATATACACAAGTACTCTAAACCCCACACATCTGCTTAACAAAGACTTTTGAAGATGTATAATCTATGAGTTTCCATAGTTATCAGGCAGCCTTTGAGCTTGTTGGAGTAAAAAACAGTGAAAGATTTTATGTAAATTATATCAATCTGCTGCTATCTAATTTGCCTTACTTAATTTCAGTGTTGATGAAAATTACATCAGGAATCCTCCCTACTGCAATAAACAAACTGCTGGGGGAACTCACGGGTCAGGCAGCATCTATAGAGGTAGAGGGGTGCCCAACATTTCAGCTCGTGATCCTGTATCATCAAAGAGGGTGGGGAGGGAAGATTATCAGATTTATTGTTAGAGTACATACATGACATCACATACAACCCTGAGATTCCTTTTACCTGCAGGCACAGCAGAATTATCACTAATTGATAGTGCAAAATATAAACTGAAAACAACATAAATCATGTAAACAATCAACGAACTGTAAACAGATAACAAATGTAAACAAACTGACTGTGCAATACAGAGAGAACAAAAAGAAAATAATAAAGTGCACAAGTAAGAGTCCTTAAATGAGTCTCTGATTGAGTTTATCATATGACAGATGGTGTGTAGAAGTGAGAGGGAAGGTTGAGACAGAGGCTGGTTAGTGAAAGGTGGAACTAGATCAGTTCTTAATTCCTAGAATAATGGGCAGATGGAGCCAGGTAGGAAGGGTTGGCTGAGGAAGAGAAATCTGGGTGAATAGGTATGTGGGTGATGCGCAGATGGACACATCTAGGTAATGGTGGGGGCAGGGGGCTAGATTGAAAAGATGAACAAACAGAGGGTGAATCTTCCATGGACTGGTGGGAGTGGGAGAGGAACACTGGGTGTGTGGGTTATCTGAAACTGGGACAGTCACTATTCAGGCCATTGGGCTGTGGGCTACCCAAATGTAACATGTAGTGTTCTTCCAGTTTGTGTTTGACCACATTACAGCAGTGGAGAAGACAGGAAGGGGAGTTCTGCAACCAGAACGGCTGTTATGGACAGAGCCCAAGTGCTCAGCAGTTCAGTCACCGAGTCTACACTTAGTCTCACCAGTTTAGAGGAGGCCAGATCGAGAGTAACAAATACAATAGACTGATTGGAGGAGGTCTACGGGTATCTCTGGCTCACCTGTATCGGTGTTTGAACAGTGGTGAGGGAGGAGAATAGGGACCAGAGGATGGGGAGTACTGGGTAGAGAGGGATGGATGAACCAAGGAATCATGGAGAGAGTGGTCCCTGCAGAATGAAGGTAGGGAACAAGTGAAGATGTGACAGGCAGTGGGATCCCATTGGAGCTGAGTGATGTGGTGAAAGATGTGGAGGCTAGTTGGGCAAAAAATAGAGCCAGGGAATTCGATGTTCTATCTGGGGAGGTGGGGGATGGGTGAAAGTAGATGTGAGGACTCCATCAGTGGCAACAGAGGAAGAAGTCTCAGAGTGGAAATGTGGCAGAGATGGGGAAACTGAGAAAAAAGGATGTCATCCTTACAGGAGACAGGGTGGGGAAGAGGGTTATGGGAAGATTAGTAAGGTAGAGGTGGGAGTCAGTAGCTCCTTTTCCATTGGCATCCCAATTAATTGGCTGTGCAGTGTCCTGGGATAGGAAGCTCTTTGTGCCATTTCCACTGGGCCACCCTTAACTGGGACACTAATTGCTTTTCCACTGAACACACTCCTCCCCAGGGATTGGAGTTTACTACCTTCAAATGGAAACAGGTGACTTTCTGCTGTCCCTCTTCCAGTGGTTTTATCAGCACGCCGATATCTGCAAATACCAGGGATATGGGTTGGAATACAGGCGGTTAATCCCCAGTGTGAGATGACGTCATTTGACTCCAGTGTTCGGACAACGTTCCTTTGCCAGTAAATTCCCAGTTAATTTCTGGGACAGAGTGCCAGTGGGTTTCTTGTAGATATTGGTGGATCGTTCATCTTCTGGCAAGGAGTCAGAGAGAGAGAAAGAAAGAGAGAAGTCAGAAATAGTCCAGGTGACTTTGAGCAGTGGAATTGTTACAAATGTGATACAAATGGTGTTTCACATTTGTATAGGAAGTACCACTGCTGGTTTTACTGGAGAACATGTTAGGGAGAAGTGTGAGACTAAGTTTGTTACAAGGACAGTCCCATGTATGGTATTGGACAATACTGATTCACCAAATAACTGGCTGGTTTGAAATAAGGACCATGTGGTCCTATGGGATTATGGTCGATCAGCATGGAGAATCCTGGTTTTAAACCATCAGTGTTCTGGAAAGAGAATCCAGGGAGAACTTGTCCTGCATTCTCATGCACTTGTCCCCAGCATCTACAGACTTTCCTGTTTAAATGCAATTCTAGTGGCCCTTTGCTTATTTCCCAGCCAATAAACTGCTACCATTATAAATAGTGTAGAGGTTCCACAGACAATTTGAATCAACAATTTGATGATGAGAATAATCAAAAGATGTAATAAAATGTCGATGACAACCTAATAAAACCATCTAGAAATCTGAAATACTTCATTATGTTTAATATAAGAATATGCACTATACTCTTAATTTTTTTCTAAAATGCCTATCAGGATCCCTTTGGTACCCAAAGAGGACCTCGTTTTAGATTTCCCTTTGAGTATTTTCCATCTTTTTCTCAGGTTAATTTTTGAGGTACTGGATTTTTGCATAGATCGGACATAAGTATTTCTGGTCTACCCAAATCACAAAGAGACACTGAAAATTAGTGCCATGAGCTTCAGTCGGAGACCAGCTACAATTTAAACTGATAAAATGAATATATCTGAGAGAAAAAAATAAGTTTAATCAACCTGAAAGACATGCCTTAGATACTATTACAGAGACTGTATACTTTGACCAAGCGATCAATTTTTTAGATTCTTTGTTAATCTACTTTTGGTTAAAGTTCAAGGACAAAAGATTTTAGCCCTGGTTGTGGCATTGCTTCAACACTTATGACAAGGAAAATTGTATGTTCGGTTTATTCAACTGCACCTCCTTACTGTCCATGTTATGGCAATAGAACTGAGGCTGGATGAACTCCGGATCTTTCAGGAAGCAGAGGGGATGATAGTCATAAGCCATAAGGAGACAGTCATACCTAAGAGGCAAGAGGCAGATAACTGGGTAACTATTAGGAGAGTGAAGGGGGAATAGGCAGTCAGTGCAGAGCAGCCCTGTAACCGTTCCCCTCAGCAACAAGTATAGCCCTTTGGATTCTGCTGGAGAGGGGAGATGAACTATTTGGGCCAAGCAGCAGCCAGACCAATAGCACTGTAGTTGGCTCTGAGCATCAGAAGGGAAGGGTGAAGTCAAGCAGTATGATGATTATAGGGGACTCGATAGTTAGAAGAACATAAAGGAGATTCTGCAGCCGCAAAAGATATTCCAGGATAGCGTGCCAGGTGTTCAGGTCCAGGATTTGGAGAATATTCTTAAGAGAGAGGGTGAGCAGCCAGAGGTTATGGTACATATTGGTACCAATGACAGACAGGAGTAGGATAGAGGTCCTGAAAAGTACATTTAGGGAATGGGAATTAGGAAAGGTTGAAAAGCAGGTGGTAACCTCTAGATTACTCATGGTATCACGAGCTAGGAAGGACAGAACAGGAAGATAGTGCAGACAAATGAATGGCTAATGAGATGTTTCAGGGGGTAGGTTTCAAGTTCTTGGATCATTGGAACTTTTTCTGAGAAAGGGGTTACCTGCATAAGTGGGATGGGATTGTACCTGAACTTGTAGGGAACTAATCTCCTGGCAGAGAGGTTTGCTAATTCCATTGTGTCTGTGTGTGTGTGTGTGTGTGTGTGTGTGTGTGTGTATTGTAAGGTAAAACATCATGAGATGGGAATGTGCAGGGCTGTAACAAGATGTGAATGCATCCTTGTACTTACAAGATAAGAGAGACATTGATTGATTGAGAGGCAGGAAGCTAGCAGGGAAAGGATAGCAACAGTTTTAGTCATTGGACAAGTAATGATATGATGATGTTCTAAGCACGTATCCAAGGGTATAAAAAATCACCATTTTGCTGATAACGGCAGAATGCATTCTCCGACTAACATGGTTAGTCGCAAGTGTTACAATCCGGTAATAAAGAACAAAGAACCCTGATTTCGACTCAGTCTGGTGTTTGTCTCACTCATTCATGAACAAAGCAGACCTAACAGTGTGTATGTGTGTATGGGGTGGGGGGGGGGGTGATTAAGCTAGATTTTTAGATTCTTAGGAGGTGGGAACCAAAGTGAAGAGGCAGTTGGGACACAAGTAGGGACAGCTGGTAGGGAGTTTGTGGAGAGGCAAGCAGATGGGCAAAATTGCAGCCAATGAGATGAGTCGCAATGCAATAGGGATCCAGAGTCAAAAAAAGAAACGAATACTGGGTTCAATGTTTTGTATTTAAATGCACGGAGCATAAGAAATAAAGTGGATGAGCATATAGTACAGCTAAAGATGGGAAGGTATGATGTGGCCATCATGGAGTTGTAGCTAAAGGATGGGTGCCATGGGGAGCTGATTTTCCAAGGATACACAGAGTATTGAAAGGATAGGTAGGAAGGCAGAGAAGGTGGCATGGCTCTTTTGGTAAGGAATAACATTAAATCACTAGAAAGAGGTGACATAGGAACAGGTGGCATTGTGAATTGAGCGAAGAAATTACTAGAGTAAAAGGACACTTTTGACACTTATATACAGATTTCCAAACAGTAGCCAGGACATGGACAATAAATTACAACAGCAAATAGAAAAGGTGTGTGTCAGAAGGCCAAAGATATGTTAGTCATAGTGGATTTTAACATGCAAGTAGATTGGGAAAACCAGGTTGGGATTGGATCACAAGAGAGAGAATTTGTAGAATGCCTATGAGATGGCTTTTTAGAGCAGCTTGTTGATGAGCCCACTAGAGGATCAGTTGCTTTGAACTGGGTGTTGTGTAATGCATCAGAGGTGAGTAGAGAGCTTAGGGTAAAGGAACCATTAGGTGGCAGTGATGACATTGAGTTCAATTTGAGATTTAACAAGGAGAGAGTAAAGTCAGATATGGCGGTGTTTTAGTGGAGTGATGAAATGTTTTGAGGTACTGGTCATGGCCAAAATTAACATGTACCTAAGTAAAGATCTGGACCTACTGCAATTCACCTATCGTCACAATTGCTCCAAAGCAGATGCATTATCACTGGCTCTCCACTCAGCTCTGGATCACCTCAAAATTAGCAGTTCATACATACGGCTGCTCTTCATAGACTATAGCTCATCCTTCAATACCATTATTCCCTCAGTGCTGGTCAAGAAGCTACAACTCTAGGTCTCTGTACCCCACTCTGTAACTGAATCCTTGACTTTCTTATTTGAAGATCACAGTCAGTACGAGTTGGAAACAACATCTCTTCCTCACTGATATCAACACTGAAACAACCTAAGGATGCATGCTCAGCCCACTCCTCTACTCTTATACACTGATGACTGTGTGCCCAGGCACAATTCCAATGCCATCTACAAGTTTTCCGATGACACTACAGTTGTCACCAGAATCACAAACAGCAATGAGGAAGCATATAGGAGGGAGATAGATCAGCTCACCCAGTCCTCATCGAGGGCTCAGTAGTGGAGAGAATAAAAAACTTCAAATTCCTGGGTGTCAACATCTCCAAGGATCTGTCCTGGAGCCTCCACGTTGATGAAATCACAAAGAAGGCTCGCCAGCGGCTATACTCTGTAAGGTGTCTGAGGAGATTCGGTATGTCACTGAAGATGGCGTACATGGAGAGCATTCTGGCTGGTTGCATCACTGCCTGGTATGGAGGCACCAACTCTCAACTCTTAGGACAATAATAAATTCTAGAGGGTTGTTAACTTGACCAGCAACATCACAGGCACCAGACTTCACTCCATCGAGGACTATCAACATGAGGCGGTGTCATGAAAAAAGCAGTCTCTATCTTCAAAGACCCTCATCACCCAGGCTATGCCCTCTTCACTCTGCTACCATCAGGGAAAAGGTGCAGGAGCCTAAAGACAAACACTCAGCGGCCAAGGATAGTTTATTTCCCGCTGCTATCAAATTTCTAAATAATCAATGAACCAAAAGAAACTGCCTTAGTTTTTGTGCACATTTATTGTTATTATTATTTTATTTTAATCTTTATGGCAATGTCATACCATGTATGTTTGCTCTACGATGCTGCCACAAAACACCAAATTTCATGACTTGTTCGACAATAAATCCTGATTCTGAATCTGAACTGGCCAAAACAGATGGGAAGGGAGCACTAGTAGGGAGGATAGCAGAGCAGCAATGGATGGAATTTCTCCAAGAAATGAGGAAGGTGTAGGATAAATACATAACAAAAAAGAAGAAATATTTGAATGGAAAATTGTCACAAATGTGGCTGAAAAGGGAAGTCAAAGCCAACTTAAAAGCAAAAAAGAGGGCATACATGGAAGCAAAAATTAGTGGGAAGATAGAGGACTGGGAATTTTTAAAATTTGCAGAAGGCAATTAAAAACATAAGGAGGGATATGATTAAGTATGAAAGTAGATTAATAAATAACATCAAAGAGAATGGAAAAAGCTTCTTCAGGTATATAAAGAGTAAAAGAGAGGAGAGAGTAGATGTAGGACCACTAGAAAATTATGCTGGAGAGATAAGGAGGTATCAGAGGAACTAAGTGAGTACTTTTCATCAATCTTCACTGTGGAAGACATTAGCAGTGTGCTGAATATATCAGGGAAGAAAGTACTCAGAAAGCTGAATGATCTAAGAGTGGAAGTCTCCCAGACCAGATGGATTGCACCCTTGGATTTTGAAAGAAGTAGTGGTAGAGAATGTAGAGGCATTGGCAATGATCTTTCAGGAAACAATAGATTCTGGTATGGTCCTGGAAGACTGGACAATCACAAATGTCACCGCACTATTCAAGAAGAGCGGGAGATACCAGAAAGGAAATTATAGAGCAATTAGCCTGACGTCAGTGGTTGGGAAAATGTTAGTCAATTGTCAAGTATGAGGTTATGGAATACATGAAGGCACCTGACAAGATAGGCTAAAGATAGCATGGTTTCCTTAAGGAAAATTGTGCTCGAAAAACCTATTGGAATTCTTTGGAGAAGTGACAAGCAGGGTGGATAAGTGAGATGCAGTGGATGTTGTGTATTTGGATTTTCAGAAGACCTTTTACAAGGGACTGGTCATGAGGCTACTTAACAAGATAAGGACACATGGTATAACAGGAAACTTTCAAGTGGGGGTAGAGCATTAGTTGATTGACAGTAAACAGAGAGTCGGAATACAGGGATCATATTCTGATTGACTTCCATTTTCTTGTGATATTCCACAGGGGTCAGTGTTGGGACCATTTCTTTTTATATTGAATATCAATGATTTACATAATGGAATAAATGGCTTTGTGGCCAAGTTTCCAAATTAATCAAAGGTAGGTGTGGTGGTAGACCACTGGCCTACTGCAAGGGGCAACATAAGTAACTGCAGGAGTGTACCGCTGGCCTACTGCAGGGGGCAACCTTTGTACCTGCAGGAGTGTAAGGGGACAGGACAACACCTGGCCAACTGTCAATCAGTTGGCCTGAATGGATCAAGCACCACCCGATCAGGTGTCAATCACCCTCCAGGATATCAGCCTGCGCCAGCCTCCCAAAGCCTCACTCAGAGTTACTGCAGCTACAGCTAGCCTGGCTCTGTGGAAGTCTTTGTGGATTAAAGCCTGTTGTACAGTCTTTACCCTATGTGTGTCTGATTCTGGCTAACAGTGCACCACAATTTAATCCACAAAAGTTTCCAGTGGCTGCCATGGAAAAACTCCTGAGCGCAGGGAGTCTCGAAGTCGACCCACGCCACCCGGAAGCCTAGACACGCTTCGAGATCTGGCGGCACGTGGTTGAGGCAATCATTGAGGCGCACGCAGGCGGCATCCTGGACTCAGATCAGAAAAGGTTGGTCCTCCGGTCAAAGCTGGGTCCCCACGCCTTCCAGGCAACCAAAGGCTGCTCCACGTACAAGAGTGCAATGGACACTCTCGAGAAGTTGTACAAGCACCCCCCCCATGATTGCAGTTAGCAAGGTACCTCCTCAACACCCGAGCCCAGCAACCCGGGGAGACGGCTGAGTCTTACCTGGGACACTGCAAGAGTTGGCCTGACTGTGTCTGGGTGAACCTGGGGTAGGCGTAGAGGAGGTTGAGAGGCTGATCCGTGACACCTTCGTCCAAGGGTATGCTCGAGGGCCATCCGGCAGAAGCTGCTGAAAGATAATATCTACACCCTGACCAAGACAGTGGAAGTGGTCCGAACCCTGGAAGCTGCAGCCCTGCACATCGAAGCCTTCGATTCCAGGTTCCCCCAGGCTTCCTTATGGCCCTCTCACACTGCAGCTGCAACCCCAGACCGAGCAGGGGAGGAGAACGTCACTGTGGCAGGCGCCCGTCACCCCTGTAAGTACTGTTGGTCCTGGTGTGGGTCAGACCGACAATCGCGCCGAAACTGCCTGGCAAGGAACCAGTACTGTTCCCGATGCGGCAAGAAAGGCCACTTTGCTAAAGTGTGCCTTCAAAAGCAGTCGGCAGCTCAGCGGCCCTCTATGACCTCCCCACCTCCCCTGCGGACCCCTCCATGTGCGCATGCCGGGTGGTGCCATTGTCCCCGCTACAACTTCTGCTTTCCCCAACTCCAACGGTGCAACATCCGGCTCCGCCAGCAACGATCGCAGCGTGTGCTCTGAGCACCTGGACCATCCCCCACCCTCGCCAGCGCCACTCGCCGAGAACTACAGCGATGTCACTACTGGCTCACAGCATGACGTCACTTCCAGCTGACATAATGACATCACTGCTGCCGGCCGCGACAATGTCAATTCTCCCGGCACAACGAACACGGCTGGGGAAGGAGGCCAGCCACACAGCAGGCCCCCACGTGCCGCCACCATCTTGGGCCAGGCAGCGGCCGACATAGAGGGTCCCCAACGATGATGAGAACAATGTGGTCAACACGGACAATGACCAGGCTGCCCTACCGATGCTCCCCACGCCTCCGGATGCCATCAGCTGCCGCAAGCCGCATCCCACGACCGACGTGGACGTGGTCAACATGGGCGATGACCAGGCCGCCCTACCGATGCTCCCCACACCTACAGACGCCATAAATAACAGCGCACAACTGAAGAGTGACGACTCCGACCCCGAGATGGTCCTGGCTGCCACCACACTGACTAGGAGCATCCCTCACGACCTTGGGCACCCTATGATGGATGAGCAAGTCAATAGGCAGATAACAAAGTGCCTGTTTGACAGTGGCAGCACTGAGAGTTTCATTCAGCCGAGCACGGCCCACTCCCTGAGATTAAAAGTCCACCCCACCACCTGCTCAATCACCCTCACCGCCAAGGATAAGACTGTTGGTACCCTCGAGCACTGCTGGGCCGATATAACTGTGGGAGGGAAGACATACACAGGGTTCAGGCTCCTGGTCATGCCCAAACTCTGCGCCCCAGACCTCCTGGGCCTAGATTTCCAGTGCCACATGGAGAGTGTCACCCTTGCCTTCGGGGGGTCCCAACCTCCACTCACATTGCACAGCATGCCAACCTTCCAGCCCCAGCCAACCTGCGGCCTCTCTACACTATGCATCACCCCACTGGTGCTCTACCCACATCTTATGCTAGGCTGCAAGCTGATCGCCGTCAGAAGTAGGTGCTATTGCACCGCAGACAGAGAATTCATCAAGGCGGAGGTGCGGCTACTCCTGGCAGAAGGTGTCATAGAGCCCAGTAACAGCCCTTGGAGAGCCCAAGTCCTGGTGGTCAAAGGGCGAAGTAAGCCAAGGATGGTCGTGGATTACAGCCAGACCATTAACCGGTACACCCAACTGGACGCCTACCCCTTGCCGAGGATCGCTGACATGGTCAGAGAGATAGCCTGCTACCAGGTTTTCTCCACGATTGACCTGAAGTCGACGTATCACCAAATCCCCATCCACACCGCCTTCAAGGCAGACGGGTGCCTGTACCAGTTCCGCCAAGTTCCCTTTGGGGTCACGAACAGGGTCTCCATCTTTCAGCGGGAAATGGATGGCATGGTAGACCGGCACAAGCTGAAGGCGATGTTCCCATATCTGGATAACGTCACTACTTGCAGCTGTGACCAGCAGGACCACGATACTAACCTGGAAAAATTCCTCCAGACGGCCGTGGAGTTGAACCTCACTTACAACAAGAAGTGTGTGTTTAGCACCACCCACCTCGCCATCCTGGGTACATCATGGCCCATGGGGTCGTCGGCCCAGATCCAGAAAGGATGCGCCCATTAATGGAGCTACCTCTCTCCCCCATGCTAAAGGCCTTCCGCAGGTGCCTTGGCCTATTCTCCTATTACTCACAGTGGGTCCCTCGCTTCTTAGACAAGGTCCGCCCACTGACCCAAGCCACAATTTTTCCCCTCCCACCCGAGGCGCACGCAGCCTTCATCTGCATCAGGCAAGACATCGCAGGCACCACGATGCAGGCTGTGGATGAGGGCTCCCACTTCCAGGTGGAGAACAATGCCTCTGAGGTAGCCCACACCGCTACCCTTAACCAAGGGGGGGGGGGTGCCCCATCACTTTCTTCTTTAGGACCCTCCACAGCTCCGAGCTAGGGCATTCCGCCATTGAAAAGGTGGCCCAGGTGATTGTGGAAGTGGTCTGCCACTGGTGCCACTACCTGACCGGCAGGAGATTCACCCTCCTCATGGACCAGTGGGCTGTGACGTTGATGTTTAACACTACCCACAAGAGCAAGATCAAAAACGACAAGAACCTGTGCTGGAGAGTCGACCTGGCAACCTACAGCTACGACATCAGTACCGCCCCAGGAAGTTTAACAACTCCCCCAATGCCCTCACTCAGACCTGTGCATCTATGCACGACGACAGGCTGCAGGCATTGCATGAGTCCCTCTGCCATCCGGGTGTCACCAGGTTGTACCACTTCATTAAGACCCGGAACCTGCCGTATACTATCAGGGACGTCAGGGACATGACCGAGGCCTGCTGGGTCTGCGCGGAGTGTAATCCCCGTTTCTTCCGCCCGCCCCAGGCCCATGTTGTAAAGGCTACTCGGCACTTCGAGCGTCTCGGCATGGACTTCAAAGGGCCCCTGCCTTCCACGAACCAAAACGTCTACTTCAGACTGTAGTGGACGAGTACTCCCTTTTGCTATCTCTTGCCCAGACACCTCCACGTCCACTGTCATCAGGGCCCTGGGGCAGATCTTCTCCATGTTTAGCGACCGGGGGTCTAGTTTCATGAGTGACAAGCTGCACTAATACTTGACAGTGAGGGGCATCGCGACCAGTTGCACGACAAGTTATGACCCGAGAGGCAATGGGCAAGTGGAACGCGAAAACGGGGTGGTCTGGAAGGTAGTCCTCCTGGCTCTCAAGTCGAAAGGGTGGGCCGTTGAGTACTGGCAGGACACCCTACGCAAGGCACTCCATGCCATTCGGTCGCAGTTGTGTATGGCTACCAACGAGACCCCTCATGAACGTCTGTTCTCATTCCCCAGGATGTCAGTGACTGGAATGTCCCTCCCAGCATGGCTCACGTCCCCAGGACCGGTGCTCCTGCGTAAGCATGTATGGACACACAAGGTCGAAGCCCTGATTGAGCAGGTCTTCCTCCTACATGCGAACCATAACTACGCCTACGTTAGGTTCGGCAGTGGCAGGGAGGACACCGTCTCAACCAAGGTCCTGGCACCAGCAGGAGCATCCACCACCCCATGGCATCCTTCAGCCCAGGACGACGCCGACCAGGCATACATCCCCGTCCCCAGGCAGCTACGGCGTGCAGGACTTCCTTGACCACCAGGGGCCCGCTTCAACCCTGGAGGACGAACCTGCCCTCCCCCCCATGCAATACGACTCTCATAAGTTGACCCTGCCCCTCTCGGCCACCCCCTCTGCACAACACCACACCAGTCATACAGACCCCTGCCGCCAGCCCCCCATTTCCCCTCCGACCAGTGACCAAGAGCCAGTCCTACGATGGTCACGGTGGCCGTCGGATCGTCTCAATCTGTAAATATTGTATGTTGCATAGTGGGTGCGATTCCTTGTTATTGCCCCCTCCCCCTGGGACAATTTTAAAGAAGGGGGTGAATGTGGTGGTACACCACTGGCCTACTGCAGGGAGCAACCTCTGTACCTGCAGGAGAGTAAGGGGACAGGACAACACCTGGCTGGCTGTCAATCAATCAGTCTGAATGGTTCAAGCCCCACCCGGTCACGTGTCAATCACCCTCTGGGATATAAGCCTGCGCTGGCCTCCCAAAGCCTCACTCAGAGTTACTGCAGCTACAGCCAGCCTGGCTCTATGGAAGTCTTTGTGGATTAAAGCCTGTTGTACAGTCTTTACCTTGTGTGTGTGTCTGATTCTGGCTAACAGCGCACCACACTAGGTGGAGGAGCAGGTAGTGTCAACATAACAGGGAGACTGCAGACAGATTAGGAGAATGAGCAAAAAATTAGCCACTGAAATACCATGTCAGAAAGTGTACGGTCATGCACTTTGGTTGAAGAAAAAAATATTTTTTAAATGGGGAGAAAATTGAAAATTTCTAGATACAAAGGGACCTGGGAGTCCTCATGCAGGATACCCTGAAAGTAAACACAGGCAAATGCAATACTGGCATTCACTTCAAGAGGAATAGAATTTAAGAACAGGGATGTGATGTGGCGGCTTTATAAGGCCCTCATTTATGAAAGGATATGCTGTCGTTGGAAAGGGTTCAGAGGAAGTTCACAAGGAATATTCTGGGAATGAAAGGGTATGAGAAACGTTCAATGGCTTTTGGCCTGTAATTGTTGGATTTCGGAGAACGAGGGGATCTCATTGCAACATTTTAAACGTTGAAAGGCACAGACAGAGTTGATGTAGAAATGGTAAGAGAGTCTAGGACAAGAGGACAACTTCAAGATTGAAAGGTGCCCATTTAGAACAGAGGTGTGGAGGAATTTCTTTAGCCAGTGGATGGTGAATCAGTGGAATTTGTTGTGACAGGCAATTGTGGAGGCCAAGACATTGAGTGTATTTAAGACAGAGATTGATAGGTTCTTAATTAACCAGGGGTTCAAAGGTTGTGGGGAGAAGGTCAGGCAGTGAGGCTGAATAGGAAAATGGATCAGTTCATGATTGAGCTGAATGGCCTATTTCTGTTCCCATGTCTTATGTTCTTAATTCTTCAGAAGCTTGAGGAAATCTGGCATGACACCTATGTCTCTCAATAACTTCTAGAGATGCACCATTGAAACCACCATGTGGTTGGGGAACTGCTCCACCAAAGATTGCAAGAAAGTGCAAGAACGCAGTTTAGACTAGATCACAAGCCCTCCTCCCCTCCATCAACTCCATCTACACTTCACCCTGCTTAAAAAGCAGCCAAGAAATTGCAACACAGCCACACCATCTTCACCTTCCTTCTGTTGGAGTGAGTTTCCCTACTGACATCAGACTTCTGAACAAACCCCACATCTGTAAAATTATATTTCCTTCCTCTGTGCTAACTGATCCCTCCCTTTGCATTCTGTATTGTGTTCTGAGCCACTGCACAATATATGGGGTGATTAGCTGGACTGCTTGCAAAAATAACTTTCTCACATGTGACAATAAATTTAAACTTGAATTGTCTTAAACTGAATTTTGTTGTAAGCAATTACAAGGGGCAAGGACAGTCACTAAAAGTTTTTTGTCCTCAATGCTTTTACCATATTCTGCTATATGTTGGTTCCTCCAGAATTGGAGATAAAAATAATTGTTACCATTTTACACTGGATTCAAAACAGAAATATTGTGTTTTCTGAAGCACTTTAACATTAAAGTCAAGTAAATTTACACATTGTGCTGAGGTACCTACTTAAAGAGAACTATATAAAATGTTATTTTGGATAAATATTTATTTTTTGTGTGTATATTTTATTGGAAATTTTCATTAAACTACTTAATAATGGGTGCAATGGAACAATCCTTGTTGCAAACCTATTCTGGTACCACTTCCCAGTATTTCTTCTGTAACATAAATTCCTGCATTGGTGCTGCTTCCTGTGGAACTCAACTTTATCATCTTCACCGCTAACATTCACCCCAGAATATTTCTGGAACATCTCTCCCTTTCTGAATCTTTCTGTCTCCATCTCAGGAGACAAATTATCCACTAACATTCACCATAAACCCACTAACTCTCACAGTAACCTGGGCAACATCTCTTCCCACTCTGCCTCCTGTAAAGATGCTATTTCTTTCTCTAATTTTCTCTGTCTACAATAATGTCCTCCTTTTTCAGGAAATATGTCTTCCCTTCTACTGTGATTGATGGAGCTCTCTCTTAATTTCTTCTGTTTTATGAGCTTATGGACTCACCACCTCCCCTGCCATGAAATGAAAGGTAAGTGCAGAGAAACACTCTCACCTTTCATCCTCCACATCCAGCACATCACCCTTTTTCATTTTTGCCAGCTAAACAGGACTCCACTACAAGCCACATCTTCCCCGCCCCACCCATTTCCACCTCCTTTTGCACTCATCTTTCCTCATCCACCCCCTTGACTCCTGGAACTTTCCCCTGCAACTGCAGGAGATGCAGCATTTTTTCTTATCCCTCCTCCCTCACCACCATCCAGAGATCAGAATAGGTGCGGCAAAGATTTACATGCCCACCCGTCACCCTTGTCTACTGCATTTGGTATTCCCAATGTTCCCTCCTCTATATCAATGAGACTAAATTCAGACTGGGTGAGAGATTTGCTCAGCACCTGCACCCCATCTGCAATGACCATCCTGAGCTCCTGGTTGTGAGCCATTTCAACTTCCCCTCCAGTTTGCCCACAGCCCTATACACCTCCCACCTCTTCCACTGCTAGGGTGAGACCCAACACAATCAAGAGGAACAACACCACATGTTCTGCCTGTGTAATCTACATCCCAATGGTGTGACCATTGAATTTTCTGATTTTATCTAACCTTTACCTCCTGTGTTCACCTCCTTTCTCTCACCTCCAGTGTTCCACTTTTGATCCTCCCATTTTTGTCTCCTTTCTCATGCCCCCTCCAGTTCCCCATCATCCATTTTCACCCCTTACCACTCCTGTTTCCATCTACCTATTGCCTACACATTTCACCCACTGGATCCCCTCCTCCATCTGGTTCCATCTGTCATTCTCTCATTCCTTGCTTATCAGATACCATCAGCATCTCCCTCCATCAGCTGTCCCTGCTCTCACCCTCTCTTCCCCCACCTAGTTCCAAATGCCTCCTTTCCCCTCCTTGTCTGCTTCCAACTATCACTCCCCTGCATCTCTTTCCAAACTCCACCTCACTTGACCCCATCTACCTGTCAACTTTCACCCTTCTTCAATCCACCTATCACCTACTGGCCACTGTCTCATCCCTCCTGCTCTCCTCTTTATATTAGCTATCTTCCCTTTCCACTTCCACTCCTGATGAAGGGTGTGAACCTGAAACATTCACAATTCCTTCCCCCCACAGATGCTGCTTGACCTGCTGAGTTCCTCCAATAGTTACCACATAACCCTTAATTATATTATTCATGGAATAATTGTTCATTCAACGTAGATGTTATGTAATTTACAAAGAGTGTTGTAATACCCGATTGTATAGATATAAATGTAAACATCATGTTTGCCAGCATTACAACTTGAGAAATGTAGGGTGTACAGTTAGATGACAGAGATATTTCATACAGGGGAATAGCAGAACATCATTGAATATTTGGCATCCACCTGAGAAGGCAGAGATTGGGTTTCTGTGCAGCTCATATGAACCAGAGTACCTCTGACACTTTCCCCACACTGCCAGTCGACATGATGCATTCAGCCCACTTAAATGGGGCTTCAAGTTCTAATCCTTTGGTTCAGAGTCAGTCTTTGTAATCTTTGAGGATGCCAACAAGATATGCAAAACTTTAAATAAAAGAGAAAATATTGGAAATATTGGAAATAGTCATCAGTTCAGGCAGCATCAATGTTTTGGGTCAATCATGTTTATTTCATATTTCCAGCATATGCATCTTTAGTTCCATCTGCACAAAGTCTGCTTGTGTTATTCCTTCATGTACATTTTCTCTTTTATACAGGCCCCCTTGAGCTTTAGATATTCAAGTGTTATGACTCAGTTGACCAAGTGTTGTTAACTGGTGTCGACTGTATCCCATAATAATCAGAGGGCCCGCTGAGTAACTTTTGAAGGCCTCTAAATTACTCTATAAGTTATTATATTTCAGAGCTTGTGTTATTAAATATGCAGACATGCACTGAAGACAACATTGGAGCTGCTCTTGTGGGTTTGATTTCAAGGCTTGCTTCTTTGTCATGGTGATCTGTAACTCAGCTCTCAAACTTCTATTTTGGCCTTTTTATCCATTCGAAGGATGTGAGCTTCACAGGCGGAGCCAGCATTTAATTGCCCAATACCTAGTTGCCCTCAAGAAGGTGGTGATGAGCTCCCTTCTGGAACTGCTGCAGTTCTTGAGGTGTGGGTATATCCACAATACAGTTGGGGAGGGAGCTCCAAGAGCTTGACTCAGTGACCGTGAAGGAACACCAGTGTATTTCCAAGTCAGCACGCTGTGAGACATATAGGGTACCTTCCAGGTGATGGTGTCCTTATAATTTTGCCACCATTGTTTTTATGTCTGCTAGAGGTGGTAGGTTTGGAAGGTGCCACCTAAGAGTCTTGGTGAGTTGCTGCAGTGCATTCTGTAGATGGTACAAAGAGGTGCCCTGTGGGTCTGTGATGGAATGGAGTGAGTGAATGTCTATGGATGGGATGTGTCTCAAGTGGACTGCCATGTTCTGCATGGCGTCCAGCTTTTCAAGTGTTGCTGAAGTTGCAATATTCTACCATACTGCTCATTTGAGCATTGTAGATGGTGGAAAGGCTTTTGGGAGTTACTCACCATGGAATTCTTAGCCTCTGACCTGCTCATGTAACTATATTGTGTATGTGGCTTACTCCAGTTCAGTTTCAGTCAATGATAGTGGAGAGTGTGGGGGGGACAGGGCCAGTGTTGGTAATGCTATTGAAACTGAAGGTGATAGCTGTATTTTCTCTTGTTGAACATTGTAGCTGCCTGGCACATACTGTATATTTTGGCAGATAAGATGACACTTGAAGCACCCAAAAAATGGGGTCGTCCTATAGGCCAGCTACAAAAACAGTGACCTTAAAATTCTACTCAAAATAACACTTGATTGGTTCCATAACCCACCCAGACTCCACCCTATAACAAAATTTTTAGCTACTGATATATTAAAATGAAAACAGCTGTAGTGTACACAATTTTTATTTTGCACTAAAATCCATTTAAACCAATAAAAGAATTGTAAATTAAAAAAAAAACACATCACACACATTTAAAATCCTTGAAAATAACTAGTCTGAGACAAAGAGCTCAACAACCACATCCGGAGTCTCACTGTTTACACTATGGGTCCCAGTCTGAATCCGGGGAGTCAGCTTCGGCTTCGTCATCAGTGTCCCACAATAAATCATCCTATGTACCATTCATTGCTCTGGAGATACCGCACTTTTTGAAAGATTTTATTACAGTCTCTTTTTTTTTCACTTTATCCCATGCTTTGATCACAAAATCTCACAGCACGTCAAATGATGCAGCCTCCATTGCCCTGCTTTTGTGAAGGATTTTTTCAGCTCTCATCATCCAATTATTCCCATCTTCATGCACATGATCTTTAAATGGCTTGTAGCTTCTGAGCAATTTTTGTTTTTGTCAAACTACCAGATTTTTCCTGTTCATGAGATGGTTGCACCAGCCTACTATACCTTTAAAATCTCTACTGCACTGTGTTCTGGGTTTGACCTTGCCCACTTCAGTGCACATGCTCTAATGTTATTTCTTGTAGCAATTCTGCCTCTGTTCAAGTCTCCATTCTGCAACGTGATTTTCCATCTCTGACCAACGAGTGATTCACCTTCTCATCAAACATTGGTTCTTTGGCATTTTTCTTAAAACATCATTCTTTCTCCACTCTCTCACCATTTTCTCATTTATGCGAAATTTCCTGGCAGCAGCATACTTGGTTGATTCCTTGGCCACTTCAATGGCCTTTAACTTAAAACTTGCTTCATACCTTCTTCGTTTTGCTGGTGGCTTCATGATAACAATTTGATAGAAAAAAAATTAAACTGGCTAAGACAGAAGCTAGCAACAGACTGAACTGTGAACCGCTTTGTGACAGTGCATCACTCACTTCAGTCAACACACCAGCTTAGACAACACACGGGGCTCATCCTATACCACCGATATGAGCTAAAACCGTTAAGTTCAGACTGGTCTTGTCTTATCTGAAGGTCACCTTATCTACCGAAATACATGGCATGTGATGTGAATGTTACTTACTCCCTATCAATCCAGGCCTGGATATCATGCAGGTCTAGCAGCATTTGGTTGATAACTGCCTCATTATCTAAACAATATCCAAATGGCTAGAATATGAGATTCTGAACTTCTTATGAGGCAATCAAGGGTTAAGACTGAATCCGCCATTCCCTCCGCACCCATCCTTCCACCCTCAAATACTTCTCGCAGTAGATTCAGAAATTGCAAAATTGGTTCCGGCATCTCTTCCCTCACCTCAATCCAGGGCCACAAATGTACCTTCCAAGTGAGGCAGAACTTTACCTGCACATCATCCAACCTAATCTATTGCATTCAGTGTGCACAATGTAGCCTCCTCCTCATCAGTGAGACCAAATGCAGATCGGGTGACTGCTTTCCCAAACACCTGAACTCAATTTGAGGGTCTAAGCTTGAGTTTCCTGCAGCCAACCTCCCCTCACCATTCCTACAATAGGATTGTCCTTGGCCTCATCCATTGTCAGCATGAGGTCAAAGATAAACTAGAAGAACACCATCATCTTCTTGGACATCCTTAAATCTAGGAACATGAACATGTTTATCTTTACAACTTTAGGTTAACCCACCCCATCTGGTTCCACTGTTTCCATCTCTTCTTTACCTACTCCTGCATTCTTTTTTTCTCTAACTTTACTTCCACACCCTCTTGCTGGTGTTCTCTCCCTCTACCTGTCTCTCCACCTCCCACACCTGCACCTGATCTCCTCAGCTTCTCCCCCAGATTCTTTCCCCCTTAATGTACTTAATATCACCCCCTTTCTCTTTAGTCTTGACTCAAGTGTCTTGACCCGAAACGTTGACTGTCTGACCTGATGAATTCCTCCAGCAATTCTTTGCTAAAATGCCTGTCCCGATTCAATGCGTAATCAACCGGATGGGGTGTACGATCTGCCCGTTTCCCGAGTTGAAACGCTCGGGCATATTTTATTCTCCGAAGAACTGCTTGCACACAGTATATGGTATTAGGACGAGCGGCAATTTTTTTGATGTTATGCTTCTTCGAGAGATTAATAATCTAGCGGTTGGGAATGGCAGGCAATCTTCCAGGGGTAATGAAGAGAGAAATTCACTGATTAGTTTAATCCTGGAAATCTTTATCAGAAGAACCATGCTTCAGGATAGACTCTCAATCAGTTCCACTCAAAAAGGCTGAAATGAAAGCACCAGCTTGTGTTTAAATTAAGTTTCCCCTCCCTTTTTCTCATTAACAGTCTTATGAAAAACAGAGTCTCTCTCATCTAGATGGGTTTTGCGTTTTTTTTTGGATCAGCCGCCTTTGCATTTAATCCTTTTTTTTTGCAAAGGACTTATACACAGATCGACAATTAAAGAACCAATCAGCCCGAACCAATCTTAGATATAAACTGCTGGAATTAAGCTGATTTTCGTGGCGACGTCAAAAATTAGGGGTTTATCCACGAGTGGTGTGCTCCAGCAGGAAATTTGGTGGGATTATCAATTGTATTACTGAAGAAGCGATTTTCCTATCTGTCCAAATCCAGGGTGAAAGTTTGTTCATTTTTCTTTTCAGTGTTGGGCATTCGGCGTC
Organism: Narcine bancroftii; assembly: GCF_036971445.1. Taxonomy (NCBI): domain Eukaryota; kingdom Metazoa; phylum Chordata; class Chondrichthyes; order Torpediniformes; family Narcinidae; genus Narcine; species Narcine bancroftii. The sequence continues at coordinate 88,385,786 of NC_091472.1, read as the reverse complement.
GTGTAAATATAACCCCCAGCTCGCTCTTCCTGGAACAATTTATTTTATTCGAGTGTGATAATAATTTGGGGTCGAAAATAAAAAAGGGGTAGTGTGTTTTGACATTCATTAGAAAAAAAGGTTTCAAGGCTGAATTCGTGACTCAGAGCCCACTACTGAAATGAACGGACTGAGTGTAACATGTTCTTCAACTTGGTGATAAATGGAAACTAATTACCACGCAGCCGAGGGCAGTTTTATAGCCCAGAAAATTGAGATGATTTTACTGAACTACAAATATGATACCCCAACAATTACATTCTTTTCAGTGAAAACAAAATTCGTTCAGGACGTCTATGTTCATCGAGTTAAATAGTTAAAAAAAGCTTTAATAAGTAGTAACAATCTGACGGTTAAATCCGCCCTGAATGACTTGATAGACGGATGAAGTGTAATCATCGATAACAAACCACAAATGCTCCGGACATTCAAATGACAATTATCCTAAATGAAAGTTATTATTTCGTTAATCCCAGGGAACAGCTTGTAAAGAGAGATTTAGGTCTTTCCTTTAATAATAGTGGGTCGATGCGCGTTCCTCTTGTGGTAATCTTTATCTGAGGGACCTTCTCTATAATCCGCATGTTTAGCAGAAATGGTCCAAATCAAACGAGATGGGTTCTCAGGTCTCAGCGGCCCGTGTAAGCTATTTGAAACCATCTCACTGGCAAACTGTCGTGACACCAATCACCATATCCCATCGGAACCTTTCTGTGGGAGCTCGCCAGCAAGAACATTTACACTGGGGGCAGCCGGCCGTTACACCCTCTGGACCCTGTTTAATTAGATCATTGCCAATCGGCGCCTCGGCTCCATTTCCCGCCGTTGGTGCTCAGCCTTGAAGGGTTCGATGGCCCCTCTGCACCTGCCCTTGTGCCCCTGCTAGCACTCAAAGGCTCCAGGATAAAATCTTCCCCCCTCTGCTTCTCCAATCAAAAATGTGTGGTGTTTTCCACACTTCCACGACCCATCTCTTCCTTTTATTTCTGTAAGTCTGGTTAAACACCAGAATTTAACCTCGACATTGGGTTTCACCTGATCGATGCAACATCTTCGCTGTGCCCCTCCCTCCCCCACCTTGTTGAAACGAGAAGAATTGTGTGTGTGTGTGTGTGTGTGTGGGGGGGGGGGGGGGTGGATCACATTAAACCCATTTGTGGCATCCAATGTGCAAATGGCCAAACGTGCGCAAATAGGAATTTGGAGGTGCGCCGGGATAGGACCCTTTCAGAAGGCAATGCTGAAGTTCGAGAGACCCTCCATTCAACCTCAAAATCGCGCACAGTTCGTGCACTGTCGAGAAATGCAGGCGAGTTACCCGAATGCCCTTCTCTCACCCTCTCCCAGTCAACTCCACGGGCTTGTTTGTTCTCTGACGTTCTGAAGCTTCGAGCAGAAACCTCGCGGAAGCGTTGGCTTAGTAGAATTTTATTAATTTTAAGCAATTGAAATTATTTGCTGGAATATAAATCAGATTCAACGCACAGCAATAATCACATCTCATAATCTGCAGGTTATTGACAAGAGATTTGGAAACAAGACAATCAAACAAAAGTAATGGAAACTGGTTTGCATCACCAAGGGTGACAATTCAAAAACCCTGGAGAGTATTGAGGATACAAGGGCAGAAATGGTCATTTCGTTTACTTGGGTCTCAAGCCCGTTTGCGAGGTTTAACTGCAGCGGACCAAATGCTGGTCCATGGAGTGAGTGATACTTAATGGCAGTTTTGATGAAGGGTCCCAGTCCCGAACTGCTTCTCTTTCCACTGATGTAGCCTGATCTACTGTTTGCGATTTTATTTGAGTGTTCGAAACGTAGACCGAGTTTCAAACATTTAATAGATTATTTAACTGTACACAGAGCTTCCCACGCACCTGGGCATAATTTTGCGAGACCCTGTAAGGGATCGATACAAGAAGAAATGTAATTTTTTGGGTTTAAGCCGTGTTAGTGAAGAGTTAACCAGATAATCCCTTTGCCTGAGTTAACATTGCTTCGCGCCGCCAGGTTTTGCAATCGCACTGACGGAGACTGATTCATCTTAAATCAGATGTTATCCGGAAAAATCAAAACAGCGCACCTTGTAATAAAAAGGGGAACATTTGTTCAAATACAAATGTTCATACTTTCTGCAGGACCCCTGAGTAACCTCGTCTCCTCAAAGGGAAACGGCGATCAGGGGCCAACAGAACACCATCAGGGCGCCCGCCTTAAACAGTCTGCAAAGGAAGATTTACCTTGATGTCTTCATCAGAACCTTCTCCGGGTTTGCCCACTTTTGCAAAACACCCTCGGATTTTGGGGAATTGAGTTTAAGCATCTCACTCGATCTTATCTGTAGAGTAAGGGAGCACAAACCGCAGTTATGGGTCGCATCCGAAGCATGAAGCTTTCAGTTTTCAATTAGGGCACATTTCCTTCAAGATTTATACTTAAGGAGGCTTGAATTTTAAAAAAAATGCACAAGCTCCTCTCGAATCAAGAGAATACATTTTAGTGCAAATGATGTTAAAAGGTGATGGTCTGTAGAATTGTGCGCGTTTGTGTTTGAAACACAAATTGTAATGTTTGTCCAGCTTCTCACTTGGCTGACCTGAATATTGAGATGAACCGGTCATCCGGACGTGTTGAGTGCTTCAGCCTCTGGGGATTGTTGGTCGGACAGTGTTTCCCCAAAACGAACTAGAAAGCAGCAATTATTGAGATATATTTCTTAATAAACATTAGCAATGTTTAAACATTGGCTGAAAAGCAGGACGCGGAGTCCAACGGAAACTCAAGCGTAAAAGGAGTTCAGACGCGGACTGGCCTTTCAATGCTTTATGGCATTTGGGCTAAGTGCCGGCAGACAGCGAAGGGGTGTGGGGTTCGTCAGGAGGGAGCGAGCCGGCCGCTGATTGGACTCGGACAATGTGCCGGCTGGGAGGCAGGTAGAAAAGCCCCAGTGCAAAGCTGGGAGAGGGAGAGGGTAGCCTGGCGTCATGACCGGCAGAGAGGAGGGTTGCGAAGCCAGAGGGAAACCTCTTGCCGGGGACTTTCTGCGCGCCAGCAAGGAGGCAGAGAAAAGCAACCGCTCCAAGGGTTTCGCCATCACCGACCTCCTGGGACTGGACAGCGCCTCCGAGACCGAACAGGCGTCAGCGGCGCCGCTTCCACCAGTGGCGTCGCCGCTCCTCCCGGCCAGGCTGGGGCTTGGGCTGCTGTGTAGCCGCTCATTGAGCGCCTTCCGTCCTCCCCGACCTGCGTTTCTCGACGTGTTGTCCGAACTGCACGCCGCACCCACCGGCCCGCACACTTACCTGCCTCTGATCCGAAGGGTCGCTCTCCACGAAAGCCGCCAGACGCCCCATAACTCCGGTAAAGCCGGCCGCAGTCTGACGGTCTGTGTGACTTCATCCCCATCCACCAGCATAAACCTTCCCCAATCATTCCCTCTCTGGGTATGTGTGTCGATATGAACTACCTGATCTTCCTGCGTCTTGGTCCAGGGGGGCTACGTTATTAGCCTGGCACACGGTTCTTGTTACAACTTCGTGGTGGAACCCAACCCAGCCAATCTCCAGGCAAACACTGGAATGTGGACCTGAGTGAGTCCTGAACTGCCTCACAAGTAGAGGGGTCTTCAGAGAGTCGAGGTTTTGGTTCAGAGACACTGTCTGAAGTACTCGATTGGGACTCTTTTCTCTTTGCTGAGCAGGCTTCAATATTTAATTGAATCAGTGATTTTATTCTAAAACAAAAAAAAATTTCTCGACCCCGAAACTTCTCCACCTTATGGGAATTTTGTTGGTTGTGCTGTAAAAGGCATCGGGGTGCGGGAGAAAAGCGGAGATTCAGCAGTGAAGTACCTCTCACGAAGTGGTTGTGTCTCTCGTGACAGGATCTTGCTGTGAAGATCATCTCTGACAGCAGGGACTAGGGTATTCAGAAGAGACAAGCTGTAAAAGCCAGGGCAAGTCTTTAACCGCCCCCCCCCCCCCCCTCCTGCCCACTTGCTTCCTTCAGTGGTCCCTTAACTGCTGTTCTGCGTTGTAAAAGGCGTTGGGGTGCGGAGAGAACAGGAGTTTCAGTGCGGAGGTGGCCATCCTGCAACTTCACATAAAGTTGTTGAATGGGATAGGGTCTAATCCCGGCGACGATCTGTTCTCGGTATTAGCCAAGATACTGCACTCTCGCAGGTGCGGGTGTCTTCGGGCTGAATATTCCACCAACCATTTTGGAGGTTTTAGCGATTTTTTTTAAAAAGCAGGCCGTTCTAGGGAGTAAAGTGACATTGAATAGAGAGAGAAAGCGGACACGTGCGGAAGGCTAAAAGAGAAGCCCTTTCAGGATGGTCGGACCATCCAAGTGACAGTAAAACGATAAATATCGTATCACGGAATCCATCCCTAATCAACTTTACCTTCTATATTCTAAAGCCACTTTGTGTACCTATTTGCAATATTCTCTTTTATAATATTTGGAGATCAAATTAGATATGTTTCCTGGCTGTGAAATGTTGAAATAGAAGTGAAACACTATAAAATGTTGGGAACACTCAGTGTTGGTAGAAACAGAGTTCACGCTTCAGAACTAGGAGCCAGTGAAAACAAGTGAGTTGGAACTGGTTTCTTCGGTTTTTAAAATGAGATTGTTACAATTAACTAAAAATCTGACATTTTATTATAAAAAAAGATGAACTATTCAGGTCCTAAGATAACTCAATCAATTGAAAGAATTCAGTGTTACAAAGATTTTATTAAATCAGATGTAATACCTGGAATATTTTATTTCTATTAATTCAATGGGAAATATGCAAGATTTTTAGTAGTCCCAAGATACTGTAATTGAATTGAGTAGTTTGTTCCTTTATCTCTAAGGTCAGTTACGAGAAAACACCAATCTGGGGCGGCATGTTTAGTGTAGTGGTAAGCGCACCACTGTTACAGCGCCAATGTCCCAGGTTCTTTCTGTCAATAAGGAGTTGGTAAATTCTCCCCATGTCTGCGTGGGTTTCCTCCGGGTGCTCTGGGTTTCCTCACTCTCCACAAAACGTTTCAGGGTAAGTCGATTGGGTATTACCGTGCCTCATGTCTAAATTAAACACAATCTGCAGTGTCAGTAGGAGAAGAAGAACTGTTGACAATTTGGGTCAGAATCCTTCCTCATTGATACCGTTCAGCCCTTTGAGTTCCTCTCTCAGATTGTACTTTGCTCCAGATTGCAGCACCTGCTGTTTCTTGTGAGCCTCAGAGGGGAAAAAAAAACGCACTGGGATTGAGGCTAGAGATGGTGAAATGGGAGGTTTCATTCACGGAAGGAAAGTTATGAATCAGTTCTTGAACTATTGGAAACTTTTGTATGTGATATATAAATGTGCTGGAGAAAGGCAGCATCTGTAGGAAGCAAAGGACAACTAACAATTAGGGCCTGAGTCCTTCGTCACCTTTGTAGTTACTTTTACAGATAAACATTCGATAGTTAAATTGAATTTAGTTTCTCAAATCCTTATTGTGGGATTGGAACGAGTGTGCTTTGAATTACTGATCCAGTAACAACATCTATGTAGGCTGCTAATCATGGTGAGGTTAGACACTGCAAGCTTCAACATTGAATTTTCTGTTTTAGATTTGTTAGTGACTGTAGCCTTTCCTTGTCTCACATCAGATGATGAGAACATGTCATGTGATCAGAGTGACCCAAAGAAATCAACGCCATCCCAGGCGAAAAGGAAGAAGAGGCGACACAGGTATGCCAAAGCTCAGCTGAGCATTTAGTGTAAGCAGAGATAATGCACTGTAGAAGAGTGCTGAGCTAGCACTTTTGTTAAATCATATTTTTCCTGGGGCAAAGAGCAAGCATAGGAATGATGGTCTGTTGACTTCCTCATGTGCCACATGATTTGATGATTGAATTGCCCTGTTTTAGAGTAAATGGAAGGAAAACCAGGTTATATTTCCGACCTTTGATAGTCACTCAGATTTCGGCTGTTGATTTCTTCTTGACACTTTCTGAATGTTGCAAGAAGAACAATTTTCTGAATGAAACACAGAAAAGCTGAAGGAACTCAGCCGGTCTCGCAGCATCCACACCCACAAAATGAGACCAGTTGAGTCCTTCTGTGTTTTTGATCACAGTGACTGCACATTTTTGTGTTTCACCAAAATTTTCAAGCTCCTCTAATTTTGTGAATTAAATTTCTGTTCTCCTCTCTAACTTACGAATGGAAATTTGAGCTTTTTGAAGTTTGTTGATGTTGACTTCTTATATGTACCGAAGCAGACAGCCATGAGCAATATGAAGAGCAAACCCTGACTACAGAGGATGTGTGAAGAAATTTACTCTTCTGATGGATAAAACACTCTTAAAGATGGAGACACTTTGCCATTGAAGCATTATTGCATGGTATCAGAACTTCTCGACCCCGTCGCTGGTTCTCTGAAGAATGACAATTTTGCTCATTTATACATCAAAGTAAAAAGTTTTTGTGCCACTATTCTCTAATGGAATTGATAAGCAGTATACATTTAAACTAAAGGAAAATAGATTGTTTGTGGTTAGGGCAGGATAGACTGGTTACAAGGTTAGTACAAGATGTTCTATGCGTCAGTCAAAACTAATTAGCTACACTTTGTCAGTTATGGATACAAGTTAGCAACTCGTTTCTCCTGTCACGTGCATGGTAAGTTTGTCCATCTCCTGCCTTGATCAGTATTTTCCCACTTGCTCTCAGCTACAGATAACCCTCTCCACAATTCCTTCCTTGTTTATCTTCTAGATCAACATTTTCTGTCAGTGTATTTAGGAAAGGTACTCCTTCTCATAAGATGGTTGGTATCCTACTGCGAAGATCACATTTTAAGCCATTCTTCCTAATTATAAGAATCTTCAGATTCTCTTCACCCTCTGCATGCTCTTCTGCAAGGGGGAAAGGGAAATCTGGATCATTATTCCAGGTTACACCTTTCCTCAGATCTGTGACTATTCAGGAAGAAACACATGGGATGGGGAGTTCCGTCATGGTGGAGCTTTGCACCATGTGACAAAGCCAAATTTCTTTTCCTTCAAGCTTGAGAGCGGTTTGGGTTATTAGTGAAACTGGATAAGGTCTCTTCCACCTCAGAGGAAAAAGATTAATTGTTTAAAGTTTTACAAACACTTTATCTCCTGTCTTAAATAGATACATACTTCCCGTCTAAAGAGGCACCTGTGCGAGGGACACGAGGTGGCCTCAAACAAGGCCTGTGCATACTGGAGGATGTTTTCATAATTCCATACCAGTGCCATTCTTTTTTGGGTGGGGGCGGGGGGCTTTGATCCTGTGACCACGGGTCTTCCCATCAGGATTTCATGTGGGGTCAGGGCAGTGTTTTCAATTTTTCTAGAGGAAGTGCACCTGGCCACTTTAACTTGTGTTGTTGGTGTCCTTTAGTTAGGAGGTTCTTTATTTCTCCATTCAAGGATTGGGGTTGGTAAGGTATATGCAATTTCACATCCATCCCAAAGGCCTGTGTTAGTTCCTTTACTAAATTCTCGCAGAAATTAGTTCCCCTATTCATCCCTGTGGGTATTCATCTCTGTTCATCCCTGTGGGTATTCATCTCTGTTCATCCCTGTGGGTATTCATCTCTGTTCATCCCTGTGGGTATTCATCTCTGTTCATCCCTGTGGGTATTCATCACTGTTCATCCCTGTTGGTATTCATCACTGTTCATCCCTGTGGGTATTCATCACTGTTCATCCCTGTGGGTATTCATCACTGTTCATCCCTGTGGGTATTCATCACTGTTCATCCCTATGGGTATTCATCTCTGTTCATCCCTATGGGTATTCATCACCGTTCATCCCTATGGGTGTTCATCACCGTTCATCCCTATGGGTGTTCATCACCGTTCATTCCTATGGGTGTTCATCACCGTTCATCCCTATGGGTGTTCATCACTGTTCATCCCTATGGGTATTCATCTCTGTTCATCCCTATGGGTATTCATCTCTGTTCATCCCTATGGGTATTCATCTCTGTTCATCCCTATGGGTATTCATCACCGTTCATCCCTATGGGTGTTCATCACCGTTCATCCCTATGGGTATTCATCTCTGTTCATCCCTATGGGTATTCATCTCTGTTCATCCCTATGGGTATTCATCTCTGTTCATCCCTGTGGGTGTTCATCACCGTTCATTCCTATGGGTGTTCATCACTGTTCATCCCTATGGGTATTCATCACTGTTCATCCCTATGGGTATTCATCTCTGTTCATCCCTGTGGGTATTCATCACCATTCATCCCTATGGGTGTTCATCACCGTTCATTCCTATGGGTGTTCATCACTGTTCATCCCAATGGGTATTCATCACTGTTCATCCCTATGGGTATTCATCTCTGTTCATCCCTATGGGTATTCATCTCTGTTCATCCCTATGGGTATTCATCTCTGTTCATCCCTATGGGTATTCATCTCTGTTCATCCCTGTGGGTGTTCATCACCGTTCATCCCTGTGCCCTGTGGGTGTTCATCACCGTTCATTCCTATGGGTGTTCATCACTGTTCATCCCTATGGGTATTCATCACTGTTCATCCCTATGGGTATTCATCTCTGTTCATCCCTATGGGTATTCATCACTGTTCATCCCTATGGGTATTCATCTCTGTTCATCCCTATGGGTATTCATCACTGTTCATCCCTATGGGTATTCATCTCTGTTCATCCCTGTGGGTATTCATCACTGTTCATCCCTGTGGGTATTCCATACCTGGGTGCTATTTCTTTCATCAAAATGTTCACTACTCTTTGGGCATCTTCCCTTCTAGAAGGGTAATTTCTGCCTATTAAGAAAACACATCACCTATAAACAGGATGTACTTATACAGGTGCCATTTGAACAAAATTAATTTGTAAATTTTCAAAAGGCATTACTAGAACAGGTAGTTGATTAAATTTTGCCACAGTTCCATTGAAATCGGGTGAATTTAGAAAGTGCAATGGATATCCCTGTTGCATACCATTATTTGGAGATGATACATCCCTCCTTTGTCTGTGTGTGAGCCATTTTTTCTCAATGGAGATGTGTTACTACTGCATAACCTGCTGGAAACTACTTGGCATGAAGAACCATCACTGAAATAAATCAATTCTGGAGTGCTCTAAGTCTGGTCAGTAGCCTCAATGGTTAGCTGACACTGTAATGCAGCATTACCAATTCAGATTGCCATCATTGGTTCTTCCCTCATTTTTGTTTAGACAGAGCGATTGCCATCCCACTCTCCCCTGGTGGAATCTTCAGGCTGAGTAAGGATTGGGGGTTGCTTAACGAGAGAGAGTGGGTGCCTTTGCCTGATACTCTGCTGCTGGAGGCCCGGTGTAGGGGCATTGATCATGGTAAGGTCAGAGGTATTTCACAGTGGACAGTGGCATTCCTTGGTGTAGGAGCACTTATCCAGATGGGGTTTAATGGTATATCACAGTGACAATGGTATATCACCATTTCATCAGATGCAAGGATCGACAATGAGATAGACAACAGACTCGCCAAGGCAAATAGCGCCTTTGGAAGACTACACAAAAGAGTCTGGAAAAACAACCAACTGAAAAACCTCACAAAGATAAGCGTATACAGATCCGTTGTCATACCCACACTCCTGTTCGGCTCCGAATCATGGGTCCTCTACCGGCACCACCTACGGCTCCTAGAACGCTTCCACCAGCGTTGTCTCCGCTCCATCCTCAACATCCATTGGAGCGCTCACACCCCTAACGTCGAGGTACTCGAGATGGCAGAGGTCGACAGCATCGAGTCCACGCTGCTGAAGATCCAGCTGCGCTGGATGGGTCACGTCTCCAGAATGGAGGACCATCGCCTTCCCAAGATCGTATTATATGGCGAGCTCTCCACTGGCCACCGTGACAGAGGTGCATCAAAGAAAAGGTACAAGGACTGCCTAAAGAAATCTCTTGGTGCCTGCCACATTGACCACCGCCAGTGGGCTGATAACGCCTCAAACTGTGCATCTTGGCGCCTCACAGTTTGGCGGGCAGCAGCCTCCTTTGAAGAAGACCGCAGAGCCCACCTCACTGACAAAAGGCAAAGGAGGAAAAACCCAACACCCAACCCCAACCAACCAATTTTCCCTTGCAACCGCTGCAATCGTGTCTGCCTGTCCCGCATCGGACTGGTCAGCCACAAACGAGCCTGCAGCTGACGTGGACTTTTTACCCCCTCCATAAATCTTCGTCCGCGAAGCCAAGCCAAAGAAAGAAAGAAGACAGTGACAGTGCAATTCCCTGGTGCGAAGGCATTGATCATTATAAGGTCAGTGGCATTTTACAGTGGACAATGTCATTCCCTGGTGTAAGAGCACTGATCATTGTAGGGCAGTGGATAGTGGGATTCTCTGGCCCAGTGTCCAAGTTTTTTGTAATTATGGACTTATTCCTGTTTTGTCTCCAATTCTCCCATGATTATTCCTGCCTTTCTTCCTTTCCTTGGTTTCACCTACCTGTCATTTTCCTTTCTGGTAGAATTGCCCCATTTTAACTTAGGCGTGTGGGGCAATGCACAATTAATCAAGATTTGTATGGCTAGGTGAATATTATCTGCTATTGGCATTCTTACCTTCTCATTCCATGAATTACAAAACCCATTCTTTGTAGATAATGGCTTCCTCCTCCTTTGTCGTTTCAGTCATCTACTACGTGATTCCACCACTAGACACATATTCCCCTCTCCATCCTCTGCAGGGACCACTCCCTCTGGGACTCCCTTGTTCACTCCTCCCTCCCAACCAATCATCCCCTTGGGACCTACCCGCATGACTGCAGGCGATGCTCTATTTGTGCCCACACTTCCTCCTTCAAAACCATTTGGGGCCCCAAACAGACCTTCTAAGTGAAGCAACATTTCATCTATTGCATCTGGTGCTCCTGCTGTGGTCTCCTTTACATTGGAGAGACTGGGAGATTGTTTTGTTGAGCACCTGTCTGCTGCAATAATATGGATTTCCCAGTGGCCACCCATTTCAACTCTCCATTTCATTCCCTTGCTGACATGTCTGTCCACGGTTTCATGCACTGCCAGACTGAGACCACCCATAAATACCTCATCTTCTGACTGAGCTCCCTCCAACTGGATGGCATTAATATTGACTTTTCTGGCTTTTGTTAAACCCACCCGCTTGCTTCCCCACCCCCCCCCCCCCCCCCCATATCTCTCCATTCCCTGTCTCCTTTTGCACAGACATAATAAATTCTACCTAGTCCCTTATCATAGCCAATTAACACCTTTTGTTGGTCTGGATTCCTCCCTTATTGTTTGAGACTTTTTGGTATATCCTGCTTCTGCTTTTTCTGCCTTGAAGAAGGGCTTAGGCCCGAAACATTGGCAATATATCTTTGTTTCCTATGGATGCTGAAAAGACCAGCTGAGTTCCTGTGTTTTTACTACAATCACAGTGTCTGCATGTTTCTCTAACCTCCCCTAAATCACTATGTTTGTGGGCATTGTTTTAAAATAGCCATTTCCCCCCCCCCACACCTGTCTGCCAACCAACTGGCCACGCTTTTGTTCCTTCTTCAAGAGTTTTGAAGGCTGGTTCCTCTTTGCTACCTCTCTCTTTTTTACAAAATATTGTAACATATTCTCACAGTCCCACATAGTGGCCCTTCCCCTTTTCTAGTCCCTCTGCCTGGAGGCCGGCTATAAGCATGGAGGGAAAAATATGAACTTGCCTTCTGTAGAGCAGCCCTAAAAGGCTGCTCTTGTGTTGCATTCATGTTGAGTGGCGCCTCGTAGCTCCCTCTGGAGCCGATGGAGGTGGGGGAGACTGGTGCCATAGGCTGCCTGCCGAGTCGATGCCATTCATACGCACCAAGTTGGTATTTTAAAAATCCTGCTCCTGAGTGTCAGGGTGACGACATCACTGCCGACCCCTACCCAGCCACTTACAGTGGCATTACATTCATGCTAGGTGGGAGTGCGCAACACTTTGCCACTGACCCTTCCTCCAAGAGGGATTGCAGTCGGCACCTTGGAGGCAGCCATGGCACATTCATGTAAAGGTAGAGAATCACCGCCTTTACACTCGAGGCTTTTGACTGCGTGAAAGTGCCTATTACTTCCCATCCGTTATCCTACTTAAGTGAAAGGATCCTTCTTCTTGAGGGCATTCTTCTTGAAACCATCCATAAAAATCTTTACAAAACTTTACTGTGTACCAACTGTCTCCCATTTCCTTAATACAATATCAGCTGGTGACCAATAAGTCTTCTCCCAATAATCCTTTCAGGTTTTATTCACTTTCATGACTCTTTCCATCTTCACTTGCTGTTTCTTTCTTCAACAGGTTTAGTATAGATGGGTTTCCATTTTTTGCCTTGGAACAAAATTATTAACAGTACAAACACCAAATTTGCAATTATAGAGCACTTACCTGATTATTTACAGTCTCGTTTTCAAATCTCCCTATCTGTTGTGGCCAATTTAAATCCCCTTAATTTGGATTATTGAATAGCTATTCTTTCTCTCTCTTGAGTGTTAGAACATTGATATTCTGTGGGTTCCTCAATCCAACTTGATACCTTAGCATCTCTCCTCCAGTTTAACTGGAACTGGATTCTTTGCCATGACTCCAGTCAGAGTGTCTCCTCTCAGAAAGACTTTCTCCCTATTTGGATCCCATTAAAAAGCGATCCTGCGATTATGCCAGATTCTGTTGCAGAAATGTACCCTTCGGATGAAAAAAAAGCCACTCTTAAAGAAGGGATGTTATCAATGAAGCTTTATTGCATGATATTATGGAGAGAGCAGGACTTCTAGACCCCATCGCTGGTGTTCTGAAGAACGATAATTTTGCTCAGATATTTAAACATCAAAATAATCAAGTTTTTCTGCCACAGTTCTATAATACAAAGACATTAGAATTGATAAACAGCATACCTTCGAGGAGAGGAGGAATATTTAAGCTAAAGAAGAATAAGACATTTGAGGTTATGGCAGAAAAGGGAGGTTGCAGAGAACAGATTATCTTGTTTTTCTAACTGTTCTATGCTTCAATTGAAACTAATTAGCTACTTGTTAGTCAAGGATAAAAGTTAGCAACTCCCAGTTCCTCCCGTTATGCACAAGGGATTTTCTGCCTTGGTCAGTATTTTTCAACTTTCTCTCAGCAACAGTTAACTCTTTCCACAGTGGCTGTTTGCCCACCATTTAACATCTGTGCTGTTGAGTATGTAGAATGATGCATTTTATCATATAAGGGCATCAAGGGATTTTATTTTGTGATGGAGCTCAGCAATAAATGACGGAATGGTGGAATGAGCACTAGGGGCTGAATGGCCCACTCATCTTCCTAATATCCGTCAAAGCATATCAATGACATACCTCAGAAACACTTCTGCTTATAGAGTGGTTTAGGATTTTTAAAGCTTATGAAGTACCTAATATAAATCAAGATTTCTTTCTTTCACACCTTTCCACATAAGAATAATGCTTTTGCATTTTGATTTGCACAGGACTGTGTTCACAGCTCATCAGCTGGAGGAACTGGAAAAATCTTTTAATGAGGCTCATTACCCTGATGTATATGCCAGAGAAATGTTAGCTATGAAGACAGAGCTGGCTGAAGACCGAATACAGGTAAACGTCCTGTTCCATCCTGAAGTGGCTATGATCTAATTGTCACAATTGCTCAATATTCACCATTTGATAAGAAAAATGAATATTTTGTATACAAAATTATGAGGGGTATAGATAAATGCAAGCAGGATTTTTCCACTGAGATTGGGTGAGATAAGAACTAGAGGACGTGGATTAAGGGTGAAATAGTAATCCATGTCTTTGTTTTCAGGGACTACCAACCATCTCCCCGTTTTGTGGGACTGGTTTTATTCCAGCTGATTCGTACTGGTGTTGGTACTGTAATTTACCCATGGACCTAGTCCAGAGTATATATTATGAAAGACTGCAGTCCAAAGGATTAAAGGAAACATTGAGGGGAACTTCTTCATGCAAAGGGTGAAATGAGTTGCCAGTTGAAGTGGTGTATGTCGGGTTAATTTTTACATTTAAGAAAAATTTGCATAGGTATATGGATGCGAGGGGTATGGAGGACTATGGTGCACATGCAGGTTCATGGTACTGGGCAAAATAATGGTTTGGCACAAACTAGATGGGCTGAAGGGCTTGTTTCTATGCTGTAGTGTTCCATGGATCTAAGACTGTGGTGGCACACATCCTTGTGGCAAACCAGCCCCACTTGTACCGCCGTGCTGGCGGGGCAGCCGTGAGAAGATGGCGCCACAGGGACCCCCATGCCTCGTGGGTTAGGCCAAGGTGAGCGCCTCAGGCGACCGTGGTGATGACACCGCCAATGCAGGGGCGGAGCTCATGCCACCCTCAAAGGGGCGCGTGCGAAGTATGAATAAACAGTTCGTTTGAAACCCCCAATGTGGTAGTGGTGTGTTTCATTCTGTGTAGCAGTCGCTACATTGGTGACCCCAGCAAGTCCAGATGGTTTTCTGGCCTCCCGATATGGATTCCACAGCAATCAATGAGGTCGCAGTGAAACATCCCCCCCTTCTGGACACATCGCCCACGCACTTGGTTCAAGCAAGCTAAGGTGCAGTTTCGCCTCCGACACATCACATCAGACACCACGATGTTCTACCATGTCATGAGCATGCTCGATAAAGAAACCGCAGCCAGGGTGGACATACCTCGCTCTCAAAAGCCTCTTCCTCAGCACCTTCAGCCTCTCCCAGCAGCAGCGCGCCACCAAGCTCCTACACCTGGATGGTCTGGGTGACAGAACCTCATCTGCCCTCATGGATAAAATGCTGGCTCTAGCAGAGGGCCACAGAACCTGCTTGATGTTCAAACAGGTTTTCCTCGAACAGATGCTTGAGGACATACAACTCCTGCTGGCAGATGAGGATTTTCAGATCCACGCAGAGTCGCAGCCCACGCAGACGTCGTCTGGCGGACCAAGCGAGTAAACAAGGCCGCCGTCAGCCAGGTCACCCGCCCAGGACCCAATCGGCTGCAAGCACCCCCCAAGCACAAACCAGAAGAACATAACCCCACCTGGTGTTTCTACCATCAATGCTGGGGGGCCCAAGCCCACAAGTGCAGGCAGCCCTGTTCGTTCCAGGGAAACGGCTGTGACAGCTGGCCGCACGAACAGCCTCCTGCATGTGATTGATAAGTCCGTGGCTAACATTTCCTGGTAGACATCAGAGCAGAACTGAGTGTGCTCCCCACGACCGTGAGATCCGCACCCGCACACGGGACCCAACCCTACGGGCGGTCAACGGATCCTCCATTAAGTCTTTCGGCACACGCAGTGCACAGATCCAAATCGCCAAGGACAAGTTCAGCTGTAAGTTCGTACTGGCCTCTGTGGGCACAGCGCTGTTGGGAGCCGATTTCCTCCGGGCTCACAGTCTGTTGGTGGACATCAAAGGCAAGCAGTTGGTACATGCCCGCACCTTCCAATTTGTCCGCCTCAACGCCACAGATGTGTGCGGCCCGTGGATAGCTTCCATCAGCACTCCCAAGGACGAGTATTCTCGCATACTTAACAAGTTCCACTCCGTCCTGCAGCTGCAGTTTACTTCTGCCATGCCCCAACATGGAGTCTGCCACTACATTTTGATCCAGGGCCCCCCCCCTCCACACCAAAGCCAGGCAGTTGCCCCCCAAGAATCTGTAACTGGCAAAGGAGGAGTTCTCCTGACTGCTGGGGCTGGGGATCATCCACAGATCGGACAGCCCTTGGGCCTCCCCCCTCCACATGGTCCCACAAGCCTCTGGGGGTTGGTCCCCATGTGGGGACTACCGTCGCCTCAACGACGCGACCACGCTGGACTGATACCCCCATCCCACACAATCAGGACTTTACAGCCAATTTGCACAGTGCCCAGGTTTTCTCGAAGGCCAACCTGGTACAGGGTTACCACCAGATCCCGGTCCATCCCGATGACACCGGCAAAAGCACGATCTCACCCCGTTCGGCCTATTTGAGTTCCTGTGGATGCCCTTTGGCCTTAAAAATGTGGCCCAGACATTCCAAAACCTGATGGACGTAGTGGACAGAGACTTGGACTTCCGTGTTTATCTATCTTGATGACATCCTCATCGCCAATCGGGACCACGATGAACACAAGATCTATATCCGTGCCCTATTCACCGACCTGGCAGAGTTCAGCCTCACGGTCAACTTGCCAGTTCAGTAAGCAGTCCCTGGGCCATACTATCTCCGTGGATGGAGCCACCCTGGCACCCGAGAAGGTCATAGCCATACGCCAGTTCCTGAAGCCCGACACCCATACATGTCTACAGGAATTCGCCGGCATGGTCAACTTTTACCACCGTTTTATCCCAGGGCTGGCATGCATTATGCGGCTGTTGTTCGCACTGATCACTGCCAAGAACAAAACCCTGAATGGACGGAAGAGGCTGAGAATGCTTTCATTGTGACAGAAGATGCCCTGGCGAGCGCCACCCTACTAGCCCACCCGCAGCTGGATGCCCACATCGCGTTTTCGGAGGACGCGTTGGCCACGGCCGTCGGGAGCATCCTGGAGCAATCAGTCAACGGCCAGTAGCGCCCACTTGCCTTCTTCAGCAGGCACCTCCACCCCCCCGGAACTGAAATACAGCGCTTTTGACAGGGAACTTCTGGCCCTGTACGTGGCCATCAGACATTTCCAGTACTTCCTGGAGAGCAGGCCATTCACCATTTTCATCGACCACAAACTGCTCACTCAGTCCCTCACAATGTCAAAGGACCCCTGGTTGGTGCGCCAGCAGCGGCATCTGTTCACCACCGACATCCAACACCAAGGGGGTAAGGACAATGTCATGGCAGATGCGCTCTCAAGGCCCACCATCCACAGCCTCTTCCCCAGCCTGGACTACGCCCAGCTAGCGCAGGCACAGAAGGAGGATGCAGACACTCAATCTTTCCGCGCCACCATCACGGGCCTCTGGCTCCAGGATCTCAAACTGCTGGACAGCCCCAACATGCTGCTCTGTGACGTCTCCACCAGCTCACCATGCCCAGTAGTCCCTCCACAATGGAGACCACAGGCTTTCAGCATGGTCCATGATTTGGCCCACCCTTCGGTCAAGACCTCTCTTCGCATGGTGGTGGAACAGTTCGTGTGGCATGGCCTCAAGAAGCAGGTAGCCCAGATGGTGAGAAACTGCACACAGTGTCAGACCTCCAAGGTCCAGCGCCATGTAAAGGCCCCGGTACAGCAGTTTGATTCCACGGTCAAGAGGTTAGAGCACATACACATTGACATCGTGGGCCCCCTGCTGGTGTCTAGGGACGCCCGCTATTTGTTAACAGTGTTGACCATGCAACGAGGTGGCTGGAAACCATTCCACTGAGAAACACTTCCGCTGAGACCTGCCCCCACTGGATCGCCAGGTTTGGGGTCCCGGTGCACATGACGAGTGACAAGGGTGCCCAATTCACATCCGCCCTCTGGTCACAGCTGGCGAACCTCTTGGGGATCAAGCTCCATCACACCACCGTATACCATCAACGGCCTAGTGGAGTGCTTCCACCGGCACCTAAAGTCAGCCCTCATGGCTCGCCTCACTGGTCCCAGCTGGTCGGATGAATTGCCCTGGGTCCTGCTTGGCATCAGAACTGCTCCGAAAGAAGACCTACAGGTATCGTCTGCGGAGTTGGTCTACGGCGTGCCACTGTCACTACCTGGGGAGTTCTTCGGCCCAAGCATCAGCTCCGTGACCGAGAGTCAGACCTTGCTGGCAGACTTGGGGGGTAAGCTCGCCTCACTAGCGCCCCCACCACCGACCCACCACGGCAGCTGCCCATACTGCATCCCCAAGGAGTTAGCCACGGCCGATTTCATTTTCATCCGGTGGTGTCCACCCTGCAGCTCCCCTACAAAAGCCCCTACAAAGTCCTGCAATGCTCAAGCAAGACATTCACCCTGGACATTGGGGGAAAGGGGGAGCTATTCACAGTCAACCAACTCAAGGCAGCACACCTGAACCTTAGCCACCCTGTAGTGACAGCCAGGCCAAAACGACAAGGTCGGCCGCCCAGGCAGCGAGACGCGTAAGCCGGTTCTGGGGGGGGGGGGTGGAGTTGTGTGGCCATGCACATGATCGTGGCGAACTGGTCCCGCTTGTACTGCCGCACCAGCGGGGCAGCCGCGAGAAGATGGCGCCATCGGGGGACCTCCGTGCCTAATGGGTTAGGCCGAGGCACGCGCCTCGGGCAAGCGTGGTGACATCACTGCCGACGCGGGGCACAGCTCACGCCGCCCTTAAAGGTGCGCGCGCAAAGTTTGAATAAATAGTTCGTTTGAAACCTCCAACGTGGTCGTGGTACGATTCATTCTGTGTAGCAGTCGCTACAATACTGTTTTCCTCCCCACCACAGTGTAGCAGTTAGTGCAGGGGCCTCACAGCACCTAGGAATTGCATCCAATCCTGACCTTGGGTGCTATTTGTGTGGAGGTTGCATATTCTCTCTGTGACTGCATGGTTTTTTGCTGGGTGCACTAGATCTCTCTATAAACACTTTGTAAATGATCTCTTAATGTGGTTAAGTGACAAAAGGATAGTTGATGGATATTTGAGAGAGAATGAATTGTAGAGAAAAAATGAAAATAAGGGAGTGGAATGGTGCTGATAGGGTTGCTCAGCTGAGGGGCAGCAAGGGCCCAATAGCCTCTTCTGTGCGTTAACTTTCAGGCTTGAGCCCTTCATCAAGATAAGGATGATACTTTGAAGTACTCAGGCCCAAAGTGTTGATTATATACAGTATTTTTATTTTTCGCATATACAGGACACTGTTTGACCTGCTGAGTTTTTCCAGCTTTTGTGTTTTTACTTTGTTTTTACTGCATGACAACTGGAGCTTCACTTCACTGGGTGTAAACACTTTGGGATACTGCCCCTACCGAGCTGGGGCTCTTTCACATACGGGACAGGAAGAGTCTCCTGGGATCAATCCCATTCCTCTCTTCTGTGTAACTTATTCTCTTTTGTAGTTCTCACCTAATACCCTATGCCAGGGGGGGTAATTTGAAGTAGTCAAAACATTTAGAAGTGTGATCTGGGAGAAAACTGGAGCACCCGAAGGAAACCCACATGGTTTCAGCAAAAATGTGCAAACTCTCCATGGATAGCGTCAGAGATCAGGATCAAATCTGGGTGACTGGATCTGTGAGGCAGCCTCTGTGTTGTAACATTTTGTCACTCATGTGGGATAAGCTGGGATGGAGTGGTACTTGCATCTGTGGCAGAGAGAAGAATTTGCCCACTTGAAACTCAAGCTTTAAGGCTCCTGCAATATAGTGCTGGCAATCCACCATGAAGTTCAGAGTTTACATTTAAAGTTGGTCCACTCTGTTTTCCCTTCAGGTATGGTTTCAAAACCGAAGAGCCAAGTGGAGGAAGAGGGAGAAGTGCTGGGGCAGGAGCAGTGTAATGGCTGAATATGGACTGTATGGGGCCATGGTCAGACACTCCATTCCGCTGCCTGAATCCATTCTTAAATCTGGAAAAAATGGTTTAGTGGGATCTTGTGCCCCCTGGCTGCTCGGTAAAGAACTACAGACTATGTGGTTTTGTGGGGGGAGGAGGATGCAAAACTAATCTTGGGATTTTGAGCTAATGGGTGAAAATGATTCATAAACTTCTTTCAGGAACAGGAAGTGAAAAAAATATGTGAAGCACACAGTTGATTTGCTGGTGCTTGCTTTGCGTTGTAGCTTGATGAAAAATTCTCATTCTGACATATTTGAAAATAAAAACAAACATATCTGAAGTTGAGGTAACAAGCAGGATATGGATTGTAATATTGGTGATTGCAAAGTTCTGAGTGAAGTTTATTGTCCTGAAGGTGGATCATACATTTATTTTGACATCCTCACGTACTGTGCGTCACCATGTGAGGGTTAAAGTAGCTACTGGCAAAAAGGTGAATTTCCATTACAATTTTGGACTGAATAAGGTTGGGTTTAAATATTTTTAAGGTTGCAATTTATATGTTTTAAATAATCTATTTCCAACGCTTTTGCCCTGAAGAAGAGTAAGTTAAATACAACACACTTAATTGGGTGATGCTTTCAATAGTTCATGGATATAGAATAAGAACTGTTCAATTTTCCACTGTAAACCTCCTCTGTGATTAGTCTCCAAATAACATGCAATTGTTATAACATTAATTGGACATGCAATTGAGTATCTATGTTGTATTAGATCCTGATATATTATTATTAGGGAATATGCAATCATTAATTGACTTAGGCTTAAATGATTATCAGATTTCTTTTATCTATTTAGCTTTAGCGGTGGCTAAGAAATGTATAGCGCTTACTTGGAAAGACAGAAATATATTAACCTTAGATAGGTGGTATTTAGAGATGAAGTCTTGTTTAATTATGGAAAAGATATCTTTTTCAATTCAAGATAAGATGTCCTTTTATAAGCTGAAGTGGACTCCATTTGTTAAGTACATGCAATTAAGTTTGACTTCAATATGTTTTATGTGATATTTTAGATTTGATAACTTTTTTTTACTTAGTATTTTTACTTGTTATTCTTTTTTTTGTTTGTGAGTGTTTTTTTATATATATATTAACTTTATTAATTCTTCACTCTTTATTTTGGGGGGGAAGGGTGGTTTTTTTAAATATATATAGATTTTTTTTAGTGGCCGTATATATCGGGGGGTTAGACTGATTTAAGTTAGGTCATTAATCCTGTGTTGTAATAATTACTTTATTTTTGTTTTTCTTTAAATGTAATTTTTTTTGTTTTATTCATGTGATAAAATCTTTAAATAAAGTTTAAAAAAAAAGGACATGCAATTGAGAAGGCAGGTTTTTGGGTAAATACAGGCAGATTATGACTAGTTGGGCGATACTTTGAAAGACTATGTGGCCTTTTGTTGCTGCAAGTTTATGAGTCAACGATTTGTAAGAGAGCTTTGCTGTTGATTCTGCAAAAATTAAATATCCAGAGAAAGAAAGGGAACAAATAAGGAAAACTCTGATCAAACCATCACTAACTAGCCTTTATTAAAATTTAGGAATGCATAAAAAATCTATTGACCCAACAATGAAAGAAGAAAATGTGGAATCCATGAGAGAAGATTTTGTGGAGAGCAGTGTAGAGCTATCACAAATGGAGACAGACCGGGAGCCTATAACTGACCACAATGGCAGAGGTGAGGAAGGAAACATGGCATTGGATCTCTCCAGCACTGAGAAATCGTCAGGTAAGAATGCTAGTTCAAGGAAATGCATTTCCAGGCCATCTGACCCAGAGGGCAGAAGACAAATAAAAACAATCACCCTGATGTCTGAGCAGCTGGCACCCAGTGCAAGGGAGCAGTCTGCCTCACAGAGGAAGTGACTTTACTCCATCTCCATCTGATACAGATTATTACAGTGGTGAAAGTGACCACATCAAAGCAGGATGAACAACTAATTTACGTCTGCCATTCAGCTGCTATTATTTGGTTGTGAAATCAATCACCTTCAAAGGATTTACTGTAGTTTACACCCAGTAAATGCAAGACATTTCAGTGTAATACATAGAAAAAAGTTACATGAAAATTGCAAATATTTCGTCTCACTGTTTCTTGCAGCTGCCCTTCTGTCCCTAGACACCATGAGCAGGAGGGTGGTGATTGGTATTTGAATGTAAATCCTGATAGGTAGCTGAACTGATTGGAGAAATCCAAAGGGAGATTGTATCCACTAGAAAACAAAATAACTAAGGTTGTTCAGTGGTAATGTGAATTGGTGCTCATATTCTCCATTCCAGTGATGGCTGGTGATGCTGTGACCCTCTCTATTTGTTTCAGTAGATGAAATGGGGTCAGTGGGAGAAAAAGAATGGTCAATGTTTTGGGTTGGAGTCCTTTATCAAGACTTGATGCCAAATGTTCCTTTTCTCCCTCTTGATTGTTTTCTACTTATCAGTGGATGATGGGATCACTAGTTTTCCTTGGGCACCACTTTTGATTGACTGCACTGACAGAAGCCACAGAGTAAATTGTTTCTCAGTTCTCATCATTTTGGAATGTACTTTCAAAAACGTATTTTATTTATAATTTTTAAATCCTATAACATTAATGATAACATATTCATACAGAAAGCATATCATTGAATAACCCCCCACCCCAATCTCCCTCATCCACCCCATTAACCCCCACCTTCCTCCCCCTTCCACCTACTAAGAAAGAAGAAAAGAGATCATCATCACTTAAAAGCAACAATAATCAACTATTTAGTTGTGGAAATTGAGACACCCACTGGAGCGGATTGAGAGATTAAATCTTCAAACCAAAAATTTTTTTAGATATTGGCTCCATACTTTTACAAAAAAATGATATTTATCCCTAAAATTATACATTATCTTTTCTATAGGAATACAGGATTTAATTTCAGTGTGCCATCTTTGCATTCCTAAAATGAAATCAAATTTCCAGGTGATGGCCAAACATTTTTTAGAAACAGCCAAAGCTAAATGTAGAAATTCAATTTAGTACATAGTCATTCTTAATCCTAAAGCAATCGACTTAATATCCCCCTAATAAAACAACATTGGATCAAACAGTAGACTCACTTTTAATACTTTCTCCAAAAATAATTTATCTTGTATCCAAAAAGTCTTAACATTAGAACAGGTCCAAGTCTAGTGTAAAAAAAAAAGTACCTATCCCTTCTCCACATCTAAAACACAAATCCGCAGAGATTAAATTAAATTTATTTAATTTTTGAGGGGTTAAATATAATTGATGTACAAATTATATTGTAATAATCTATATTGTAATAATAACCTTCATCACACTATCCTTACACAAATTTCTCCAAACATTTTCATCTATCTTCCTATTTAAATTAGATTCCCATATTTTATTTTGTAATAACTTGTACAATTCAGAAATAAACTTGCTTGTTTCTTCCTTAGTAAGTAATAATTCCAAAGCAGATTGTCTAGGTAATTTTAAACAATGACCTAATTTTTCTGATTAAAAAGGTTTTTACCTGATAATAGCCAAATAAAGCATTACTAGGAACTTGAAATTTTTCCTTCTTATGATTAAAAGTCACAAACTTCCCTGCTTCAAAACAATCTTCAACATTTTTAAATCCCCTATTGATTCCTTATCTTTAAAAACTGACTATTGACAGTAAAAGGAAAACGTTTATGTTGATATAAAGGCATTTTTGCTGAAATCTTTCCTTTTCCACCTATCTCATAATCAATTTTATTCAATTTTTCAATTAAATGTTTCAATATTGGTGGATCCTTACCAATTAACAATTTTGAATTCCATTTATAAATAAATTCTGACATAAATTTCTCATCAATTTTATCTAATTCTATACTTTCCCAAATTGAAAGGTTTATTTAAATCAAACATTGCATTAATAAGTTTCAATTGTGCAGCTTTATAATAATTCTGAAAATGTTTTAAAATAGTATCAGCCTCTCTTGGTGCTGTCAGAAAGCCTTACTCCATACAGAGATTGGTGGAAATCGGACTCCCTCTTCTTTATACAACTGCTGATGCTGGGCCTTTTGAACATTTAACGACTAAGATCTGATGGAGAGCAACTTGCTTCTGGTTAATTTCTGTTCATTCTGAGTTAACTGAAGAGGCTAATGTGGCATCACAAACTCTGCAACAGGTGGCAAAAGAGATATTTAACAGATCAGACAGATGGGTAGTTTGGGTGGTGATTCACTCCTCCTTCCATTCTGTGACCCTGATAAAAAGGCTTGTGGGTCTCAGAGGCAACCTCTCTGACCTTCTCTCCATAAACTCTGACACTCTAATCAAGAACCCATCAACCATTGTTTTAAATAAGGGCCATGACTTCTTATGAGCCAATGAGGATGTTACCCTATTTCAATGAAAACATTCTTAACATGTTCTCCTGTCCACCTGAAAACATTTTGCCGTGATTAAACTTGGAATTGAACCTGTTTCTGAGGTCTGGAGTTAGGCATGTGAATGATGCCATCTTCCTGTCTGAGCTAACTGGATGCAATTTGGTGTTTAGCTGCTGGGAATTTTGGCCTGGAAAAGGACACTGATATTAGTTTGCTTCTCCTGCCAATGGATTGGAAGGATGATCTGAGACAATATTGATGGTAT
This sequence comes from Narcine bancroftii, assembly GCF_036971445.1. Classification (NCBI taxonomy): domain Eukaryota; kingdom Metazoa; phylum Chordata; class Chondrichthyes; order Torpediniformes; family Narcinidae; genus Narcine; species Narcine bancroftii. The sequence goes on along the minus strand of NC_091472.1, from coordinate 88,361,604 downwards.
TATTAAAATCTTGATAAAGGTTTCAGACCCAAAATGTTGACTGACCATTTCTACCTATGGATGCTGCCTGACCTGCTGAGTTCCTCCAGCAATTTTTTGTCTGCTCAAAGTTCCAGGGTTTGTAACTTTTGTGTTTCTCTAGGGTACTGCATTAGTTGCCCAGAGATCTGGTATAATGATCTCGAGATTAAGTTCCAATCACAAGTAGTGAATTTAGATTCAATTAAATAAATCTGGAATTAAAATCTATCAGTAATGGAGATATGCCATTAAAAACCTACTTGTTTTAAGGAAGTTTTAGAAATGGCATAGTTATATACAATTCCACATCCCCTTCAATCTGGTTAAATCTTAATTACTGTCTTAAATGGACTAGCAATAAACTGTAAGACAATTAAGTATGGGGAATAAATTCTCTGCCAGTTAATGCTCACAGCCTCAAAATGAATTTGTTAAAGCAAAGGAGTGCGCAGGGGATCTGTGGTATGTAATTTTCTAGGTAATGGATGAGGTCTGGGGGTTTTTATGCTGTGGGTAATACATGACCCCTGGGTATAATGGATGTGTAAAACACTGGTGCCTAATATATAGTATGTGGTGAATAATGAAAGGGTGCTGCAAGATTTAATGCAGAGGGAAATGGATGGTTGCTGAGGAATGCAATCCAGTAGCTAAAGGATTTGTGTAAAACAACTTCTGAGTTCAGATGCCATGCAAAAGGATTTAGACATTTTTAATAGGATTGTTCCAATATTCTGCATCATAGTCTTGCCTTGTAAGTTTTTTTAGTTAGGACCATCTAGCATTTTGTTTCCTCATTGTATGAAATTCACAGTTCCTAAATGGTGCTAAAGCGGATCTAATCCTCAACTCTTTTCCGATAGTTTCTTCTTCAAATATCAATACAGTGATCCCATTTCACAAATCAAACTGAAAGCAAACGCCAAGAAAATTAAGAGGCAGACTATGTTGATGGTCTTTATGAAATACAATTCTGTTAATAAGATTTACAACTATAATCCATTTTACTTTCAGTTATGGAGTGAATATTTGTGTGATTAATGATAAATTGCATATATTTTTAAATGTTTGAAGTGGTTTTTTTTAAAGAAATAATATTTGCATTAGTATGTACTCTTCTAGATCAGTGTTACATGTTAATGTTTTGTTCAAAGCCATAATCCTAAAATTGTCTTGTCCTTTGGGCATTTTCCATGGATGGAGAAAAGGATTGCCAATAGGTCAGTGTTGGATTTTCTCAAGAGTGTCTTTCCCAGTGTGGCTATTGGAGCAGCATTTTTTATATATTAATGATGCTAAAACAGTATTTAATGCCCATTTCTAAGGGAGGTTTTGTGGTGGGTATTTCGTTGATTGATAGGCAGATGCAAGTCTGACACAGCAATGGTCATATGTTTTAGAGATAGAATGTGTGCCCTGTGAGATATGTTTAAAGATGATGGTGTTCTTCAGGGCTAGAGAGAAAGCAAAGTTGAAGCTGCTGCAAGGAAAGGCTGATGTTTCATCAGAAGAAATATGTGATTTAAAAATGCAGAACAAATGGGGAACCTATTATCTGAAACTGAGACATGAGGGACACACAAGGTGCTTTATATAAAAGTTACTGCCTCAGATTGAAAAAAATATCAATTAAAGACATTACTGGGGTTTGCTACGCTACCAAAGTGGATATAATATTTTTCCAAGGGTCTAAAGGAAAGATGGCATGGTCATGATGGACTGAATGGTTTTCTTATGTATGGTGAACTGGTCTTTGACCACATTTGGTTCACCAAGATCATCATTAAAACAGACTATGAAGTGGGAGTTGGGAGAGGGAGATATTCCTCAGATTAAAAAGGCACAAGAGATGTAATTATAAGACATGTCTAAAGTAAAATGGAGCCTTTGGCAGTATCTGTTCGCATCCAGTAATATTCAATAAATGAAATCAAATTTGAAAATATTCCAGGAGAATATAAAGAATTGAAATCTCAAGTTATTTTCTCTTGGATTAGTTTTGTAAATTTGTCTCAGCCATTCATTACATACATGGCTGCCATTACATCTGGACAAAACACAGTGCATTTAATAAGCTACTGTATAACAATTTCAAAATGTATGTCTGGAAATATGTCTCAGGATGAATATTCTTAAAAGTAGGAACTGTACAGTATTCTTGGCAACAAAGGTAAAATCTGTGGAAATGGTGCAGTTTTAGACAAATAGTCTTGGTTCTGTCATGTTCTCAAAAAGCACTTTTGCTGTATAGATATAAGAAATTTTATATGTAATCTATTTTCCTTTGGCACATGTTGAAATGTATTAGATATTAATGTTTTACGCTGAATAAAGTTTCAATTTTGAGTGCATGTGTTTTGCGTTTTCATTGTATGTGTGGTATGTGAGGTAAAGTGATTGGCTTTTGGACACCCATGATGGAGACGGTAGTCATGAAGATTGAAAGAAAATGAGAATTGTAGAACAAAGAAGAATGACAGAAAAATATCATGATCATCTAGCTACTCTATAACTTCACTGCTTTTTTCCCATCAATATGATTAAATTTTTTTTCCCCTTTTAGTATGTTTGATTTCCCTCTTGCAAGTTACTATTTCATTTCCTTTTGCTGTTTCTTCAAACTGCACATTCCAATTCATAAACATTCACTCTGTGGCATTTTTTTTGTCTTTTGCTTGTCCGTTATCCCAAATCGGTCTCGAGGTTACTGATTGTCCTGTCAGTGTGCTTTTAAAAAAAAGAATTCTATCAAAACTCATTTAATTTGAACTCCATGAAATTCCCTCTTCCCCTATTGTAAAGAATGTAATTCTGATGAATCTTCTATGTACTGTTACCAAGTTGCAGGGGCATAAAGGAAACTTATTCATCTGTTCACTTAAGTGTGCAAAGGCAAAGAAAACCAGATGGAACTGGTGACAAACCTGAGACCACAGATGCTGAAATCTGAAGCTAAACACAATCAGTGAGTCGAGCAGTATCAGTGGGAGAAGAAGAATGGTCGATGTTTCAGGCCAAGGCCATTTACTGAGATTGGGGATTTGAAGAAGTGAAACTATTGTAAGAGGACGCGGTGGGAGGAGTTGGCTAGGGGCCCATGTGAATTAAGGAGAGGTGAAGATGATGGACAGAGTCAGTAGATTGGCAGATGCCAGACAAGGGTACAGAGACAAAAAAAAACAAAGGGGTCAGGTGAAGAGGAGTCATAGAGGACAAAGTGAATGATTAGAAGACAAAGGCTACCTGTGCTGGAATCTGATAAATTGAGATATAAAGAGAGACCACATGGAACTGTGGTGGGATAGGGTGGGGGGGTAGAGCATTGGACACAATGGGGGAGGGGTATGGAACCAATGAGGGAGGATAATATTGCTTGGGAGGCCTGGTTGGGTTGTCTGGTAAAGGAAGGGAGAAGAGTGCAAGTGATAAAAGAAGAAAGAGGGGGTTAATTACCTGAAATTAGAAAATTCAGTGTTCACACCATTGGGCTGTACTCTGCCCAGGTGGATTATGAGGTATTCTTCCTCTAGTTTGCATTGTGCTTCACTCTGGCAATGGAGAAGGGTGAGGACAGACAGGTCGATGTGGGAGTAGAAAGGGAGTTGGAATATCATGCAACTGGGATCTTAGGATGACCATTGTGCACAGATCTTCTGCAAAATTATCCTCTAAATCTGAGTTTGTCCTCACTGACAAGGAGGAGGCCACATTGGGAGCACTGAATGCAGTTAGAGGACGTACACGTCAATCTGTGCTTCACGTCGATGGGCTGTTTAGGTCTCTGCATGCAGGACATGGAGGAGGTGAAAGAGGAAGTACTGTAAAGTACCATGGTCACTGAGAGGTGGGTGGGGAGGGATGAGTGGACCAGGGATTGATGAAGGGATTGTCCTACCCCTCTCACCCTGTTCTCTTTACAGTGACTTCTCTTCACAGAGGGCTTCGACCTGAAACATCGGCCTTTCTTTTTCTCCCACTGAAGCTGCTCCACCCACTGAGTTCCTCCAGCAGGTGGGTTTAGTTTCAGATGGAACTGGGGTTGTTGCCCTGAGGTAGGCTCTATGTAAGCTCATTTGTGATGTGACCAAAGAGTACCACTGCAGATCTCCAACAGCCATCTGGTACAGAAGGCACTTGAGAGGAAGTTGATTATACCTTTGATTACTTTTGCTCAAGATTTCTTACATGGTGTAAATTCCCATCAATGGATTTCCCAGATAAAGCCTCCTCCTTGTAATTGTGTAACCATGCGTATCCTTGTACTCTCAATTTGGCGTCATTTTTAACAAATATCTTTTAGCTTATCACTGGCTCATTGGCCTTCAGAATATGTTGAATATAACAGGGAGAAATGAAGCAAAAAAATAGGTTGTGAATTATCTGGTTATTCTGCTTAGAATAGCAAAGAAATAAAAACAGCAGGTCATTTGTTTTGAATACTCTGGAAATTATCAGCTTACCCTCAAGAAGGGCTCAGGCCCAAAATGTTGGAAATATATCTTTGCGTCCTATGGACACTGCCGAGTCCTGCCTGCTGAGTTCTTCCAGATTTCTGGTTTTTAGTGCATTGCCACCTTCACTGACAATCACCCACTGCCTTCTGATGGAAAGAGGGAAGCAAAAATGAGTATTAAAAGAGGGAGGTTGCTTGCTGCAGAAAAAACATTATATAGATCAACACCGGTTTCTGAATTGATTCAAAATTTAGACATTTTTAAGAAAAAAAAAGTAGATCACAAAGAAGTCTTGTGATAGAGAGGGGAAAATTAACATGGCAGATAACCATTTAGTGATCCTTGTTGAAATCTTTGTCTACATGTGTGTGCATGACATGGGTGCCTGATGGTGTATGCATGATGCCTTTGAGTTTACATATGTGTGCATGCTTATCCTTGTACATATAGGTCAGTGGACATATCATTGCAAGTCTGACATGCGTATGCATGTAGGGAAATTGAGGTGAGAATTAGTGATCTGGAGAAATGATATCTACTGCATGATAACCAGCAAGTTGGAACATGCCCAGGTCAAAATCATAAATTAAAAAAAGCAACAAAACAATGTAATAAAAATTGCAGACCTCGAAGGAACATCATTGACCTTCATTCACCATTAAAAAAAACAACCACATATCACCACTAGAACCATAGAATACTACAGCACAGAAACAGACCTTTTGGCCCTTCTATTCTGCTTAGACCCATTAACCTGCACCCAGTCCACAGCCCTCCATACTTCTCCCATCCATGTACCTGTCCAAATTCTTAAATGTTAAAATTGAGCCGCATTCACCACTTCAGCTGGCAGCTCATTCCATACTCCCAGCACTCTCTATGTGAAGTTCCCCCTGATGTTTGACCCATGTTCTCTGGTTTCTATTTCACCTACCCTCAGTGGAAAAAGCATTTACTCTGTCCATTCACCTCATAATTTTAAATACCTCTATCAAATCTCCCCTCATTCATCTACCCTTCAGGGAATAAGTCCTAACTTGTTTAATCTTTCCCTGTAACTCAGTTTCTGAAGTCCAAACAACATCTTAGTAAATCTTCTTTGCATTCCTTCTATCATATCTTTCCTGTAGTTAGATGACCAAAACTGCACATAATACTGCTCCCCTACCCTCCTTGCCTATCTTTCTGGCTACCCTCTATCCTTCTCTCTCCCTCTCTCTGACCTCCCCCACCCACCCCTTCCCCCCCACTTTCCCCCCTGACCTCCTTGTTCTGACCTCCCCCTCTCCTGCCAACCCTCCTCTTCCTCCCCTACTTTCCAATTCCAACCTTGGACCTCCTCCACCCTCCACTCCTACCCCCCCAACACCATCCACATCACCGATTCCCTCTCTAACCCCTGCTTGGTTTTTACTATCCCCCCTGACCTTTCCTTCTCTGACACTGAGCACTCTGCCTTCAGTTGAGGCCTCACCTTTGTCCCCTTCTGCCCAGACCTCAAAGAGTTCCGTGTCAGCCATGATGCTGAACTCTTCTTCCTTCACCTCTGGGCCCACTTCCATGATCGTGACTCTCCACCACTGCCCCCCCCCACCCCCCCAAAACCATACCCTTTCTCCCACTTCAAGCCTTCTTCCTTCTGGACACCTTGCCCTGGCCAGCTGCCTTGTCTGGACCTTTTTATTTCTAACTGCCACCGAGACATCAACCCAACTTTACCACCTCCCTCTCATGTTCCAACCTCACCTCCTCAGAATGCCCTGCCCTTCACTCTCTCCACAACAATCCCAACCTCACAATTAAGCACGCAGACAAGGGAGGCGCAGTTCTGGTGTGGAGCACTGATCTCTACCTTGCCGAAGCCAGTAGACAGTTCTCAGACACCTCCTCCTATCAACCCATTCCCACAGGACCCCACCACCACACATAAAGCTACTGTCTCCAACCATCTTTAACCTCATCACCTCTGATCACCTCCACCCCCGCACTGCTCGTTTCTACCTCCTACCCAAGATTCACAAACCCAACCATCCAGGTAGACCCATGATTTGTGCCTGCTCCTGTCCTACCGAATTAGTTTCATCTTACCTTGTTTCTATCTTTTCTCAACAGGTCCAATTCCTCCCAACCTACATCCACAACACCTCACATGCCCTCCATCTCCTCAATGACTTCAAATTCCCCAAACTGACCCCCTCATTTTCATGACGAATGTCCAATCCCTTTATACCTCTATCCCCTATACAGAAAGTCTGAAAGCACTTTGATTCTTTCTGGACTAGAGACCTGACCAGTCACCCTCTACCACCACCCTCCACCTGGCAGAACTTGCCCTCATGTCTATCCATGATCTCCTGTACTGCACCTGACAGACACATCAAGAATGTCATTGAAATAAGTAAAATAAAATGAAAGTATCCTTTGGTTTTTGAAGCAGTATAGAAATTGTGCAGCAGAGGGTGCTAAATCCCTTTTCCCACCAAATGACCAGTGATCCTGTGTTAAATAGTTCAGTGCTACCAGAGTGAACCATTTTTTTATATGTCTCCAGGTGTTCAACACAGGCTTGCCTTCTCTCAGTTTTCATGAAGATTTCAACTCAGACACCACATTAGGACAATGTTTTCTTGAAGCCACTGCATCCCTCTCCACAGTACTCCTGGAGAGGGATGTCCAGGATTTAGACCCAGCAATTAAATAATATTTTCAACTTTCCAACAGGATTTTGTGCACTGTGGGGTGGAACTGGCAGAGGGTGGTGTTCCCCTGCATTTGCTGCTCTATTCATTGAGTAACTATAACACAATATACCTTTAACTCACACTGCAGCTAGGATGCTCCAGTGGCGGAGGGGAATGAATGTTTGGGGTATAATCAAGTAGACCACTTTGTCCTCATTATTAATGAATGTTACATTTAAATGAAGACATACAGCACAGTAATAGGGCTCATGAGTCTGTGCCACCCAATTTACACCTAATTAACCTGCACCCCAGGTACGTTTCGAACAGAAACGGAAGCCACCATAGAAAACCCATGCAAACAAGGGGAGAATGTTCAAACAAACAGTGCGGGAGTTAAAAAAATAAGGCTTTAAAAAAGATTTCAGATGGATATTACCAGGACTGGAAGACTTCATTTATGAGGAGAGACTGATTAGGTGAGGATGTTTTTTTCTCTGGAGCTTCAAAGACTGAGGAGTGATCTGAAAAAGAGGTAGATAAAATCATGTGGGGCATAGATAAGGTCAAAGGTCACAGTCTTTTTCCCCCAGGGTGGGGGAGTCTAAAACTAGAGATGATAGGTTTAAGGTGAGAAGAGAAAAATTTAAAAGGATCTGAGGGACAACATTTTCATAGAGTATGGTGCATACATGGAGCAACCTGCAGGAGGAAGCTGTAGGGATGGTTACAATTACAACATTCATACAGATACATTGACAGGGAAGGTTTATAGCCAAATGCAGACAAGCAGGTCTAGCTCAAATGGACAATTTGGCCAGCATGGACCTGTTTCCAAGCTGCATTGCTTTATGTCTCTGACAGGGTCCTGAGGTATTCCTGTAGTGCTGTTCTGGCACTGGGATGATTGATCGTCATCAATTAGAAGCATCTTGCTTTCCACTCTTTCTAATGTATTGTTTTCCCCCCTTGATGTTCAGTGACTTTATGTCTCCTTAATACCACAATCGGTCAAATATTACTTTTATGTCAGCTCTTTGGTCCATGTCTGGGCTAAGTTGTGTTAAGGTCTGGAGCCAAATGCCCAGATGGTGAGCAGGTTATTGGTGAGTTAGTGTCCCTTGATGGCTCCTTCCATTACATTTTCCATCACTCTGTGATATTTGAGAGTAAACAGATTTGCATTAGCTAGCCCTGGTGAAAAGAAAATCAAACAAAAGCATCCTCTAGTCTTCAAAATGAAACTTAGGACCAATTATCCAGGTCATTGATTTCCAGCTCTTCAACATTGACAACAATGGCCTGAGTAAGACTTTGAAATGATCAAGAGATTAACAGCTCAAACAAAAAGTTGATGGATGGAGCTTTTTTCAGAAAGGCAAACCACAAATGGATGGGTGTTTCATGGGGTTTGAGTAAGCTGATCTCTCATCACCCTTTGGATCACTTAACTGTATTTGAGAGCTCTCTAAAATGCTTGGAACATGATCTTGTCCTACCCGATACCAATAAGGACAAACAGAAGGCCTCAAAGAGACATCCTTGATACAGATTGTATAATTGGCAGAGAATGGGGCTAGAGGAACTTCTGGTTGTAGTATTTGAAGGTATATTGATTTTGGG